>NW_027223758.1:9923068-10523068 GCF_028538775.1 Myotis yumanensis | reverse complement strand
GGGGAGGGAGAGGGAGAGGGGGAGGGAGGAAGGGAGAGAGGGAGGGAGGGAGGGAGAGAGGCCACCCAGCTGTGGAGTATTAGGGAAGGTTCCTGAAGGAGGTGGCATACCTGAGGGGCCCTGAAAGATGGGGGAACCTTCCACAGGGGATGGTGAAGGGTAGTTAAGGTAGACGAAACAGGATAAACTACTATTTAAAAACAACATGCATGCATGTGGTAGAAAATTTAGAAAACATACACGCTTTACAAAAATCCCATTAATTTGACCTCCTGAGGACAATCACAGCTAAAAGTTGATGTATTTCCTTTGGGTAATTTTTCTAATCGTGCTCTGTCAGAGGGTTCCCCTGGTCCCAGCTGTGGGGTCCATAGTGCGAGGGGCTCAGGACAGAGGGGGCACAGCAGCCTTCCCGACCTGGGAAGGGCCTGCCGGCCTGTTAAAGGAGCTCTGGTGGCTGCCACTGGAATCTGCACCCTCTCTTCTCAAGCCCGGCCTTTGGGATACACAGTGGGCTGGTCGTGGGCTGGTCGCCGATGCTGAGAGGCACCCTCCAGTGCAGCAAAGAGAAAGTCAAGCAAGTTGAATGTGCTCATCCAAACATCATTACCTGTCAAGACGTCAGTCAACACCACTGGGCAGTTTTCTCCACAGGCTCCGTCATCCCAGCGCAGGGATGGTGGCAAGGGGTGGTTGGAAGAAATCCAGGTTAAGGGAGAAGTTTCTCTGCGTTCGCTAAGCAAACATTTTTTAAAAGCACATTGTAAGCACCAGGAAGACGGAGACCATACCTGTTTTAGGCTGCAGGTCTCCCAACCTGGGGAAAGACATCCTTCCTACAAGAATGGACAAGTGTCTCCTTCTAAATGCAGTGAGAAAGAAGCAGAGACAATTGCATGAGTTCTTCTCAGAGAGGGTTTGAAACTTCAGATGGTGCAGCACAGGAGCCCTCCCTTCTTTTCAGGGGATAGTTTCAAGCCCCCTGGTGGATGCCTGGAACCAGGTACCCAGAGATTACCAGCAACTGATAATAAAATAGAACAATTATAACAATGTCCTGTAATGAAAGTTACGTGAGCGTGATCTCATCTCTCTCTCAGCATATCTTCCTGTTCTGTGCTCACCCTCCTTGTAGCGATGTGACATAATAAAATGCCTGCTTAGTTGGAGAACTTGCACTTTTCTACACAAAGGAAGCACTTTACGGGCTTCTCTTGGGCACAGCGAGTTGCCAGCATCACTAGTCTTGCGCTTTGGGGCTGTTATTAGGCAAGCACCTGGGTGCTGCACTTGTCAGTCCCATAGAGACGGCTGCTACGCGGGCTGATGGTTGAGGCGCTGGGGGAGCAGGCGGGGGCGTGGGATCCATGGGGAGCGACCATCTACAGCATGGAGACGTTGGATAAGGGATGATTTCCCTCCCCAGCAGGTTGGAGCTGGATTGGAGAGGTTTCATCAGGCTACTCAGAATGGTGAGCAAAGTAAACATATGAATCATTTATTTCTGGAATTTTCCATTTAATATTTTTGGACAGCAGTGACCGAGGGTAATTGAAACTGCAGAAAGCAAAACCATGGATAAGGGAGACCACTGTATCTTTTAAGCACACTTTTATATATATATGTATATATATATATATATATATATATATATATAAAATTTTATTTTTTACAGAGAGGAAGGGAGAGGGTTAGAGAGTCAGATACATCAATGAGAGAGAAACATTCATCAGCTGCCTCCTGCACACCCCCCCACTGGGGATGTGCCCGCAACCAAGGTACATGCCCTTGACTGGAATCGAACCTGGGACCTTTCAGTCTGCAGGCCGACTTTCTAGCCGCTGAGCCAAACCAGCCAGGGCTAAGCACACATTTTTGTTGTTAATCCTCACCTGAGGATATTTTTCCATTGATTTTTAGAGAGAGTAGAAGGGATGAAGGAAAAGGGAGGAAAGAGAGAGAGAGAGAGAAAGAAACATCCATGTGAGAGACATAGATCGCCTCCTGCACCCACTCGGACTGAGCTGGGAATGAACCTGCAACCCAGGTACATGCCCTTGACTGGGAATCAGACCCGTGATCCTTTGTGTGTGGGTCAACGCTCTAACCACTGAGCAACACCAGCGAGGGCTAAGCATAATTTTAATGGAGTGTAGCTGGATCAGCAGGGTTTTGACAGGCAGAAGTGGGGGAAAGCACCTCAGAGAGAGGTAGCAGCAGGCATAAAAGTGGGTGATGGGTGTATTGGGGGTGGGAGGGCTCTGAATTGCCTGGATTCAGCAGCACAGATGGAAGCTTCTGACAATCCAAAGGTATTGTAATCTGTAGATCAGGCCTTCAAGGGTTGTGGCGCACCCTCGCCATACCTATCACACGCTGCCTCGGCCGGGGAGGTGCGCCACGTCTCAAGTCCCAGTTGTCCACCATGAAGGCTCATCCTCCCAGCCTCCTCGGCGGCCCGGGCACAGCCACAGGCAGACACCACGGCAGCTCCTGAGACCCTGCTGACGAGAAGAAGCAGGCGCCACTTGGAATCCGCTCTGCTGAGTGAAGGGGGCGCTCCACCCAGGTTTGGAGGCAGCAGCTGCAGGGGCTGGAGGAGGGTGTCCCGAGGCCACGGGGACGGAGCTGGTGCAGGCTGCAGGGTATGAGTCCAGAAGGGTGTCCTCGGGGGCATCTCTGCAGTGCCAGTGCCGGCACCCTCCTGGCTGAGCCGCTGCCAAGCTGGGTTCCCTGTGCCCCGTGAAGATTCTCTGACCATGAGATATCCTTTAGTCAACCCTTTTCCACTCAAAAGAACCAGAGATGGCTTCTGTTACCACTCAGCACCGGGCTTTAGAATAAGTGCATTGGAGGAGCATGGGAGGAAGGGCTGAGAGGTATTTGTAATGTAGTTTGACACTGAGAGAATGTCTATGTCAGTGGTTGGCAAACTGTGGCTCGCGAGCCACATGCGGCTCTTTGGCCCCTTCAGTGTGGCTCTTCCACAAAATACCAACCTTTCCACAAAATACTGACTTCTGCCCATGGGCCACGAAGTTTCAATCGCACTGTATGTGCGCGCCTGCACGTGGTATTTTGTGGAAGAGCCACACTCAAGGGGCCAAAGAGCCGCATGTGGCTCTCGAGCCGAAGTTTGCTGACCATGGGTTTAGGCCATCTATAATAATAAAAGCGTAATATGCTAATTAAACTGGACGTCCTTCCGGACAACCTTCCGGATGAAGCTGGGGCTGCGAGGGAAGCCGGTGCCACCAGCTGGGAGACGGAAGGCCTACTCTTGCATGAATTTCGTGCATCGGGCCTCTAGTTGACTATAATAATAACATTTAATTTCTTAGACTCCTCATAGAACAACACGGTAAGCCTATGAAAAATTATGCATCCTCAGAAATAACCAAATTGCAAATGAAATCAGATATTCTTTTTATTTCAGAGAGTTGGAAAGGGGTTAAAAGAAAACGCCCGGTGCTGGTACAGACGTGGGAAGTAGACACTTGAGATTCCGAGGGTCTAAACTTCCTGAGCGTGCGTCTGGCTCTAACTTCCTATGTCCATGCGCCTTGATCCCGCACTTTCACTTCCAGGAGTTTATCTGGGGAAATAACTGGGTAGGCACACAGGACAGGCGACAGATGGAGATAAAGACGTCAGCTTTATTACCGATGAAAGTGTTTTTGGAGGATGTGGTGTGGGAGTGCATGCCCTGGCCACAGCCCACCCAGGGAAAAGTTACACTTGTCAAAGGTTGATGCCTCAAAGATTGCAGGGTTCTGGGGCGGAGAAGAAGGGGAACACATCGTGACTAGCACTTTAATAATTAGCTCCCCCCCATGCCCCCCGAAATCAAGCAGTGTGGACCCAAAGCCACCACTCATCCATCACTTACCGCCCTCCTCTGTGGGTGTTACTGTGATCGTGGTTCCCAGGAGAAAATGAGGGGTAGAGAATACGTGTTCCCAGCCCCTCGCATTATCATGTGATTTCATTTTTGTTTTAAAAATGTGTGTAGGTTGTGTAAATGGATATAGAAATAAGCTTGAGGTGGATATGCAATAAGTAGTTTTCCCTGTGGGTGGGGGCTTTGAGGAGGATTTTCAGTTTTTTCTGTATGATTTGACTTGGAAAAGCAAACAGTAATTATTTTTCATGGGGGAAAACGGACATATATTTCTTTGAGAAAATGAAGTTTCTGTTCAGACTGTGTGTAATTCATACTTTGTGTAAATGGCATTTAATCATGCACAAGTGCGTTTTATAGTTAGCGAAACACTGACCAGCCACAGGGGCAGGGCCCGCGATGAGAGCGTGACTGGGCCCCTTCCTGTGTTCTCTGACGTCCCTTCATTGCTTGGAGGTAGAGCAGGTCTCGTCTCTGCCCTCCCTCCATCCCCTGTCAAACCGTCTTTATTAAAACCCATTCCTCATGTTTTCATTGTGCCTTGAGTGAGAAGTCGTTCTCAGTACGTTAATTTACTGTGTGAAGACATGAGTTACAGGTCGGTATCAGGATTGAAAATAAAGTTGTTTACGAATAATTACTCTTTGGGGGGACCTAACGGCAGTGAGTCTGGAGTCTGGTAAAGCTGCACCCTGATTTTGCTGGGGTAGGGGGCTGTCTCAGATTTGGTTCAGCTGCGTTGAAACAAAAACTAAGAAAAAAGGGCAAAGGATTGGTGTAAGAGGAATATGTTCTCTTTAATGTTTTTTAAATTTGTATTGTTGACGGTATTACAGATGTCCTCCGTTGCTTTAACTCTGTGTTTTCCCTGTGCAATCAGCTTGCATTTTGCGTTTAAGACTAAAGACGAACCGATTTAAACTCATGCCTGGAAAACCCGTGAGCTTTAGGAGGTAAAGTCAAGGAGGACTGTATCGCTTGCTTCCAGAATTTCAATGTCAAAACCTGCTCCTTTTCTCTCCACCGTCATCTATACTGAAGTCCCACCTGCTTCCAGGCGCCTGGGAGATGATGCTAGCTGTCTATCCAGTATCTGTTGTCTTTGCTTCCTTGCTCGCAGAACCCCAGCTTTGTTCAAGCAAACAATGTGTCCAGATAAAATGCATGTGAGCAGGGGTGGCCATCTGACACAGTTCCAGATCTTTCCATAAAACTTCTATTTGTCTGATGCGTTATAGTCCCTTCCTACCTCCCCCGTTGTCCCTGGCCTTTAAAAAATATTTTTATTTTTTTGTTAATCCTCACCAGAGGATATTTTTTTTCCATTGATTTTTAGAGAGAGAGTAGATGGGAGGAAGGTGGGGGAGGGGAGAGAGAGAGAGAGAGAGAAAGAGAGAGAGAGAGAGAGAGAGAGAGAGAGAGACATCGATAGGTTGCCTCCCACACCCACCCCAACCAGGTCCAGGGATTGAACCTGAAACAGAAGTACAGTACCCTTGACCAGGCATCAAACCCAAGACTCTTTGGTCTGCAGGCCGACGCTCTAACCATGTGCAAACCGGCCAGGGCTCCCTTGCCTTTCTCATTCTTTCCACCTGGAATACAGATGTGAGGCCTGGGGATAAGCAGCTATCCTGTGACCATGGGGACCAATGTGTTTCATGCCGAGGGTAATGAGCAGAAAGAAGGAAGGCCTGAGCCGTAGACGGCTTCATTGACCAGCCCCCCTCACCCTCTGGACTTCCTGTTGTGGAAGACAAACAAATCTCTACTTTTTAAGCCACTGGCTTAGGGCTTTCTAATATTTGCAGCCAAAGCATGATTTTTTTTTTTTTAAATTGAGGTGACGTTCACATTTTGTGAAATTAACCACTTTAAAGTGAATTCAATTCCATGACATTTCGTGCATTCAAAGTGTTATGCAACCACCTCTATGTAGTTCCAAAATATTTTTATCACCCTAAAGCCAAAAGAACTCTTAACTGACATAGGTGTTAGGCCAACATTATCGTACTGAATTCTCTCAACAGTCCTAGTACAGTGGGCATTTTCCATCGCGTGTGAATTCTTCCTCGTTCTGGGAGCAGCATGTAACTTCCCTCCAGAGAGCAGCCTCCTCCCACGGTCAGGCCACGTGATATGAGCAGCAGCGACACCTGTGCGTCTCCGTTAGGGGCGTGGGAATAACCATGGTATCACTGAGGGGTTAGAGGTGGGCAAATGAGGCAATCTGGGCCAGTGTTTGAAGAGGGGTGTTCCATGTTTCATTAGAAAGTTTCTAAGCAGGAGCAGCTGGCCACCACCTGGTGACCACATGGAGCTGGCCAACCCAAGAGTGAAGCCAGCGAGTGGGGAGCAGGGCAAAGAAACAGGGGTACCAGGTCCTGATGAGACTCTTGGGCCCCCAAATCAGACTGGATAGAAACCAGCTCTACCTTCAAAATGTGAAGAAGTGGACTCAGTTAGTCTCCATTTTCTTTCTTAAGCCCATTTGAATGGGACTTTCTATCACAACGAGAGAGCACTGCTTCTTATCGGAGCAGCGTCTTGTCCCCATTTCAGATGTGGGACTTGAGCTCCAGGATTATATGATTTCCCCGAGACCACCCAGTTTTGCATTCAGGTCAGGATCCCTCCATGCTTGCCAGTATTACCACTAAGAAATCACTTTTCACCCTGCCAGCGTGACTCAGTCACTGAGCATCAACCTATGAGCCAGGAGGTCCCAGTTCGATTCCTGGTCAGGGCATGTGCCCAGGTTGAGGGCCCGATCCCAGTGTGGGGTGTGCAGGAGGCAGCTGACCGATGATTCTCTCTCATCGTTGATGTTTCTATCTCTCTTTCCCTCTCCCTTCCTCTCTGAAAAAACAAAAAAAGAAAGAAAAAGGAATTACTTTTCCACTTCTGTTCCACCCTGGCTATGCCCGGAGACCAGCTCCACCATCCAGTTAGTGAACGTGAATCTGCGAGTCCCTTGGGTTCCAGGCTGGAAACACTTGTTGGACGTCGGCAAGAAGAAAAGAAACATTTCTTTGAACAGATGAATGTCTGGACTTGGTGTCCATAATTAGCTATTTTCGAGTTAGCTTCATCAGCCTCCGTGGGTTATTTATTTGATTGCATATGACTCTGAAGCGAAACAGCTTTGATTTGGTTTCCCAGCGACCCAGATGAACTGCATCATTAGGCAGTTGGTAGAGGTCTTCCTAATTACAAGAAATGAAAGAAAGATCTAAACACCTCGCCTTCCCCCCAACATTCTTTGTAAAACACGGACCAGCTCGAAAACGCGTTGCTAACAAAATATGGAAGAGGCAGAGCGCCTGGTGGGAACAGTTTTCCTGAGTGCCTCCGTGACAAAAACACTGCAGAGGGAGTTCTATCTGTTTGATAAGGCGGCATTGCACACTCTTACGTGGCAGGCATGGCGAGCACAATAGCACCGGATTAGCAATCAAGTTTTAGTGGCATTTGACACGCCCCACCTTGCACTGCCAGAGGCCGTCCCTCAGGAGAGACGCCGGGAGAGGGAAAGCCAGCCTCCCCCGGACAAACGGTGGTGTCCAAAAGTCCTTTTGCACATTTGTTGGTTTCTGCTCAGAACATGTTTTCCCTCGGTAAGAATGGAGCTTACCATCCTGCACTGACGTGTATAAGCCGATTTAGCCCATTTTATCAATTAAAGCGCCTTTGGTTGAAATTACTAGACACTAATTCTGCTTAATTGAAGCCCAAAGGAATGTACTGGAAGGATGTTGGGCGTTCTGAATAAGCGGAAGGTTGAGTGACCAGACTTTCCAAGAGGCAGGCCCAGAAGACTGCAAAGCGGGACCCACGGTAATGACCGTCATCTTAATGTCTGTTGTCACCCTGGCCACCAAACACCTGGCCCTTCTGTGGTTCTCCACTTCGGCAAATGGTACCTCCATTTGCCGGGTTCCTCAGGCCAATGTGTAGGAATGATCCTTGATGCTTCCCTTCTCTCACCCTCCACATTCCGTCCTTCGGTAAATCTGGTAGCGCTACCTTCTTAACACACTGGAGTTTGACTACTTCCCGTAAGCCCCGCAGTTACATCCCGGGTTCTAGCTGTGTCATTTCTCACCTAAAATATTGTCATTGCCTCCTCACTGGTCTCCCTGCCTTCCCCTCCTCCCTGGGTGGACAGTAGCCAGAGGGACTGTGATAAAACCGAGGCTGGATCATGTCACTCCCCCAAGCATGTCTCATGTCTTAGTAAATGGCTTCATCTGACTTGACTTGGCTCCTGCCACCTCTCTGGCCGTCTCACCGATTGTTCCTCTCCATCCTTCCGTTCCAGCCACACTGATTCCTGCTCACTGTCCTCAGACACCAAACATTCTCCTGCCTCAGGGCCTTGGCACGTGCTTTGTGTTCTGCATCTTGCTTGCTCTTGCTTTCTGCTCTTGCCAGAGATTCTCTGCTCAAATACAGTTTCCTCAGTGAGGCCTTCTCCGATCATCTGTAAAATAGAAGTCACGCTTTCTTCATTTCTTCACAATCTACCCCTTTCTCTTTATTTTTCTTCATGGCCTCATTGTCATCTGATATTGTATAGTCTAACACGCTTCCCTAGGGTATATGTTACTTAATGTGTCTATTTTCTTCAGTTCCATCCTCACCCCGGCACATATTAGGTGCTCACTAAATACTTGTTTGGAATGAAGGAACGAATGCATGCACGGGTGAATGTGGGAACAGCCCTGCGGTGGGAGGTTTAACTCATCATCCCTCCCCCAGTGAAAGGAATGAACTCCAGTAACTTCCCATTTCAGTAATCAGGTTTCAGGGAGGGGCTGCTGATGAGAATAGATTGGCGAACAGGCCCATGTCCTTATATTCAACAAATGGTAACACATTCTTGGCTCAGAGGTGAGGGAATTATACCCACCAACGAGTGAACTAGTGCGAAGAAATAGAACGACTGTCTGCCTCGTCAAGTTAGGCATCCTTGATGTTTTAAGTGACCCACACCCACGTCATTGCAGCTGAGATGTACGAGGGCTTATTTTTCATGCATACAAACCCCCATCTGTGAGCAGGCAGCTGGTTCAGTAGCTCAGCATTATCAGAACCGGGGCTGGCGTATCTGGGGTCCCCGGGGCCTTTCCCTCATGGTCACAACATGGCAGCCACACATCCTGCCCTCACACCGTCTTCAAAGCAAGAGGAGGTTGGAAACAAGAGGCACTGCGTTTCCTCAGGTACGGCTCTCTCTGATTACAGAGGAGGTGTCTTTTCTAGGAGCAGCCCCAGACGTCCCTTTTCTCTTTTTGGGAAAACTGGAGGCCTCAGGGCATTGCCCACGTAGCCTTTCCGTCTCCATGCTGTGAGAGTTGGGTGGTGAGAGGGTATTGGGATGCTTTTGGATCACCAGCCAGTGGTGTCTGCTCAAGGCCCTACAGCTAGAGGGCAGGGGAATGATGTGACGGCAGTTCTGTCTGAGGCCAGCGTCTCTCTCTTAAGCACCAGCTGTCCCTGCCCTTGGGAGGAAGGCTTTGTTTTCCCTTTCATTTTGCTTCTCTTGTTTTTAGACTCTGTCTAGGTAGCTAGACACAAACTGCCATGTAATGCACGATCTGTTAATACAGCAGTTCTCAACCTGTGCGTCGCAACCCCTTTGGTGGTCAAATGACCCTCTCACAGGGGTCGCCTAAGACCATCCTGCATATCAGATATTTACATTACGATTCATAACAGTAGCAACATGACAGTTATGAAGTAGCAACGAAAATAATTTTATGGTTGAGTCACAACATGAGGAACTGAATTTAAAGGGCCAGAAGGTTGAGAACCACTGTGTTAATATGAAATGTCCAGAATGGGCAAATACATAGAGACAGAGAGATTATTGGTTACCAGGGGCTGGGGCTGGGGGGTGGGGTACAGGGAATGGGGTGGTGGGGACTGAGGGGTATAGCGTTTCTTGTTGGGGTGACGAAGATATTCTGAAATGTGATGTTTGCATGATTGTGTCCTAAAAATCACTGGCTCGTACCCTTCGAAACAGTGATTTTTATGGAGTGTGAATCATAACAAAGCTATTTTTTAAAGGTAAAGGCTAAACATATACTATAACTTTTGTAACCCCTTACATTTAAAATTAAAGAAGAAGCTTCAAAATATCAGTGTCACCCTAACCGGTTTGGCTCAGTGGGTAGAGTGTCGGCCTGTGGACTGAAGGGTCCCAGGTTCGATTCTGGTCAAGGGCATGTACCTTGTTTGCTTGCAGGAGGGGGATGTGCAGGAGGCAGCTGATTGATGTTTCTCTCTCATCGATGTTTCTAACTCTCTATCCCTCTCCCTTCCTCTCTGTAAAAAAATCAATAAAATATATTAAAAAAAATATCAGTGTCCCGGCCTCCCCTCTCCTCGCGGAAGTTTGGACACGGCCATTCCCGGTAAACATCCCAGGCTCCAACCTGTCCATTAACGCCCATGCCCTCCACTCCCAGATCAGCGCTCATTTTCTCTTACTCTTTTAAATACCCTCTCTAGGTATTTTTCCCATATGTACTCACGTATGAACAACAGTTACTGTCCCTCGAATTCTCATGATCTCATTCCATTGCAAATCCCAGGAGACAGTACCTGGCATTGTAGCAACTATTGTTCCTAGTAGCTGCTGCTCCCGTGTTGCTGAGTGGAGAGCCTGGTCAGGAAGATATTCGAGGCCTCCGAGAAGCTCCAAGCGGTGCGTGGCTCCCTGTTCCAGGGTGGAGATTCTCAGCCCAGCTATGCTCGGGAACCCGGGTCAGCTTTGCCAAGCGGTGCTGGTGCCCGGGCTCCACGCTCAGATGGGCTGGTTCCGGGGGGTGGGGTCAAGGCTTTCTAAACAGACTCAGTAAGAATCAGAACAGTGGTTTTCGACGGAGAGTGACTCTGTCCCCTCACTCCCCCAAGGCGTTTGGCAATGGCTGGAGACACTTTGGTTGTCAGAACTTGGGTAGAGGCGTGTGTGCTGCTCGCATCTAGTAGGTAGAGACCAGGGATGATGCTAAGCATTCTCCAATGCCTAGGGCAGCCCCACAGCAAAGCATTGTCTCCCCACCCCCCATGTCAGTAGTGCTGGGTTAGGGAAGCAGAGATGGTCAGCCAATCGCACCATCAGACTTGGCCCCCCTGGGCAGGAGGTGGCAGGTTGGAAGTAGAAACCCATGAACGCTGTCCCTAGGCAGCCACAGGGGCAATCACAGCCGGGACTCCATGTGACTTTGGGTCCAGGCCGCCTTTGTTGGAGTGCCCCTCCGCCAGCAAGACTGAAGTTAGGTTGTCAAAATTCTTGTAATTTTTCAGACGTTCTATAGCTAAAAGCCATCAACTGTCAGCCGCGAGGAGCAAATGCCTATTCCCGTTCCAAGTGAAGAACATCTGACAGTTACCGCGTGTCTGTATTCCTCTGGCCCGTTCTGAGCGGTTGCTTTCATTACGGAGCAACACTTGGGCCACAGAGTCACCCTCCAGGAACCAGTGGGCCGTCATTTGTGGCGAGCGAGCTCGAGAGTGCATAAGGAGGGAACCGTAGATAAGAACAAACACCCGGGGACTCGGGAGAAGAGTCTCTGTGGGCGGGAGTGAGCACCCGAATCCGTCAAAGATCACACGAGAGCCACCGAAGCGACGAGCGTCCTGGACACCCCCGTGGGACACCGACTGGGTGCATTTTTGCTCGTTTGTTTAAATCCAGACACTTGCCGTGTTCTCCTGATCTACGGGAGAGACTGCTAGAGACGGTGGGTAGTGAACACGGAATGACCTGCAGGTACATTGAGTTGCTGTTTAAGAACCCTCGTGAGGTGTTCTCAGTAGCATGGAGATAAGGAAGTCACGTAATTGAAAGAGCCGAAAGCAGCGTGAGCTCGAGGGTGCATACAGAGGCCCAGGGCATCGGGGAGAGATGCAGGAAAGGAGTCAGATGCGGCCAGGCCCCCTGTAAAGGACAGGACTGTCCACGGCAGAAGCCAGATACCTAGCCTGAGGGTTTCCACGGAGGCTGTTCAAGAGAACCCATCCCCGGGGCGGCGTGCTCCGGGGCCCAGGCTGTCCTCCGGCCCATGCGGCGAACCTGTGGGCGCAGCCAGGTACAGCACGTTTTAAAGCTTTCCCAGGGGTCCAACGGGCAGTCGTGTTTGAGACCCACTGTGAGTGCTCCCCGTCCCTGCCCACTGTGGGACAGGACTGGCATCTCGGCTTGGCTCCTATCATGCCCTGTTGCACTTGGATCTTGAGGGCGACTGAGATACTTCGTTTAGAAAGCATCTGTGGCCACGGCATGGGGACAGCGCTGTGAGCCCAGTGACTTCACGAGAACGTCCCTGTGGGGTGACCTCCAAGTGGTTCCTCTGATGTGAATTCCCTTGGTTCCCACTCACTGCTTTTCTAGACATTCCCTCAATTTGGGGGACTTCCCGACTTCCTGCCAACACGTTGCACTTCTGTGAAGTTAACCAGACTTGTTGCTTGCAGCCAAGAAGCCCAATGGGCATATTTATTAAATGTTTTTCTTGATATTGACGGATATAAAAGTACTTGTGTTAGCTGCATCTCGAGTAATAATATCCATGGAATCCCCTTAATGTGTTAGTCATATTTTTCTGAACATACATTCAAATACATACATAATTGGTAAAGTAAGACATCGCTCTACTACCTACAACTGTCTGCTGCCCTTTGGGAAGGCTGAGTTATGATTCTTTTATTGCGGTTAATAGAAAGCAGATGTGGGGAGGTTAAGCCAAAGTAAGGAATTTATTGGGGTTTCTCATAAAATCAAGGAAGCAGCCACTGGGCTGGGGGGGACTCGGCGAGGGCTCCAGCCCTTTCCTCTCAGGGCTCCTACTGAGGTGCTTTAACTCCAACCTGTCCGGCTGGAACGGGCAAACGCTGTGGTGGAGGAGGCTCATCTGTGGCCGGAGGGGCAGGCTGTGGAGCACAGACAGCTGCGGGGCTCTGGTCCACCGTGTCCAGGGCAGCCCCAGGGGAGGGTCATGGATTTGAGTTAGGAAACCATGTGTAGCGGTGCCTTGCACATTCATGGGAACTGGGCTAGGCTATCGCCCAGGGAGGATCTGCTCCATTGCAAGTGACTGACCCTCCCTCCAAACTGATTTAAGCTAAAAGGGGGCTTTATTGATGCAGAAAACTGAATGTCTAGGAATGAGAACCAGCCTGAGTCATCGCTGGCCCCAGGCTCAAACGATGGTGTCAGGACTTCTGTTTCACCCCCCGCTCCCCTCTCCTCTGTGTTGGCGTCCTTCTCAGATGGGTTTTTCTCTACCTGGCAGCCCAGCAGTTCTGGGATCGATTGCCGTCTTCAGAGATAGCATCTCAGTGCCAGGAGCACCTCTCTTCAGTAGTTTCAGCAACAGTCCAGTCCCAGGACAGATTCTCATTGGTCAGGCAGAAGTGATGTGCGCATCTATCAACCAGTCACTGTGGTCCCTGGGAGGCTTGGCCTACACTGAGTGGCCAGGCTTCAACTGAGAGCCCACCCTGGGTGGGGTCAGTTCCTGCCAAATCACAGGGGCTGAGGTTGTGGGTGAGCAGGTGTTTACCACCTGGCTGTGGGGACATTCCCATGTGAATACTCCCACCGTGACTGATTCAAACTACCTGCATCATGCCAAGTGGCTTAGAAAGTTGCTAAACATTTAAGTCAGCTTTCATGAGCTGGTAAGACAAGGAAGAGGTGGCTGAGACCAAGGGAGAGGTGTTTCCTCAAAGACAATATCTAATTATTGTAGGAAACGGGGGATAGATGTGGTGCAGGCAAAACCATAAGACGCCTCCTACAGAATGTAAAGAAATTTCAGTTCACTTGGCTAAATACCGATCGAATGTTCATTCCCACAAAACTGCTAGGAAGTAGTTTCTAGAAGAGAATTCAATAATCCTGCACCAAATATTTATTACCTACCAGGGACAGAGCCCATCTCAACTTTGGGACAAAAATGACCTAGAGCAGTGGTTCTCAACCTTCCTAATGCCGCGACCCTTTAATATAGTTCCTCATGTTGTGGTGACCCCCAACCATAAAATTATTTTTGTTGCTACTTCATAACTGTAATTTTGCTACTGTTATGAACTGTCATGTAAATATCTGATATGCAGGATGTATTTTCATTGTTACAAATTGAACATAATTAAAGCATAGTGATTAATCACAAAAACAATATGTAATTATATATGTGTTTTCCGATGGTCTTAGGCGACCCCTGTGAAAGGGTCGTTCGACCCCCAAAGGGGCTGAGACCCACAGGTTGAGAACCGCTGACGGAGAGTGTGGGAGGCTGACATACTACAAGAGGTTGTAAAATACATGGTAAGTCCTCTAACAGAGGAACAGTGTCAGTGGGCGGAGCAGGCAACCGAAGTGGGAGGGGCGGACTAGGGATAGGTTTGCAGAGCAGGACTCACTAGTGTTTGCAAAGTTAGGGGTGTGAAATAGCTCTAAGTGGTTTCAGGTGGAGCAGCTGGGAGAGGGGAGAGTGGTAACTGGGGCTGTGTCTTGCATGATGTGTGAAGGATGTTGGATTGTATCCCGCTGGCAATGAGAGAGCAATGGCCGTGTTTCAAGCGGGGACAAGGGTCACGATCAGATTGGCGTTTTAGAATGGTCTCTCGGGCGACTGTGTGGAGGACTGATTCTAGAGGAAGGGAATTAAAAGCAAAGGGTCAGTAGGAATCCAAGTCAGAGAAGGAGGGGGAAGCAAGGAGGTGGAACGGAAGGAACATGGTGGCCAATGGGGTGTGAGGGACAGGTGAATCCATGAGCATGCTTACCATCTGGTCTAAAAGTAGCTTTAACCCATTGGAAAGACCAGGCTTATCCATAGGAAAGAAACTTAAAAGCTACAAACCAAAGAAACAAGGCCCTAGAAATAGAAAGCACGTAATTGATTTTATACCATAAACTAAAACAATTAGGGATCAGGAAGGAGAGAGATTCATACTGGTTGGCATAATTCAAAAAACAACCTGATGAAAGAGAAGGAATGCGATGGGGTCTTACTAGTAGAAATTTCATTTGCCAGAGTGAACCAAAGACTGCAGTGCCGATCCTGTACCCACTCCTCTAACTTGTGGGTCCAGGGCTCAGATGATAAAGTCGAGATTCCATTTTCCCTAAAAGCAGATTTTCCCCTCTGGATACTTTCATTCCCAGACAGGCATGGATCACCTTTATCTGGAAAAAAAAAAAAAGTTCCTATTTTTCTGGGGAAAAGGGATCTGAGATTTCAGTTGTTGAGATGTTGCAAGTTGTAAAGTACATTTATTCCGCCCTTCACAATCGAAAACAGTAATTTGGCTGGGTATGGAATTCTTGGTTGGAAAGAAACACTTTTGCATTAGCATTTTGAAGACATGTATTGTCTTACAATTTCCAACATGGCTGTTGTGACTTGTGATGATGCTTTTAAATACCTTAAAAAAGTCTCTCTCTCTGGAGAGTTTTTAGGATCTGAAATTTTATGATGATATAACTTGGGGTGGGACTTTTCTCACTTATTGAGCTGGGTAACAGATGCTTTCTTGAAGTTGCTGTTCTTCAGTTTTGGGAAATTTTATTGAATGGTTTCTCATGGTATTTCCTCCTTTTTATTCTTGTTGTTTTCTAAAACTCCTCCTATTTGGATGTTGTATCTTTAATTTCCTTAATATTTTCTTTCCATTGTTCATCTCTTTTTCCTTTGTTCTATATTCTGGGAGAGTTCCCACCATTATCTTCCAAACTATCTTTTGAATTTCTCATTGCTGCACTGTATCTTTTAATTTCCAAAAGATATTTATTGTTCATGTTTACTTCCTTTTTATACATTTTCTTCATGAATGCGCTATCTGTCTGAAAATATTTCATTCAGCATTTTGACTTTTTTTCTTGCATGTTGCACAGTTTTTGTTTCCTCTGTTCTTTTCCCCAATTTGTTTTCATTTCTGAATTTTATCTTAGAAGTTTCAATCAAATACAAGATGATGCTTAGATGTCCTTTTAAAAAATATATATATATTTTTATTGATTTCAGAGAAGGAGAGGGAGAGAGAGATAGAAACATCAATGATGAGAGAGAATCATTGACTGGCTGCCTCCTGCATGCCCCCTCCTGGGGATTGAGCCAGCAACCCAGGCATGTGACCTCGCCTGGAATTGAACCTGGGACCCTTCAGTCCACAGGCCGATGCTCTATCCATTGAGCCAAACCAGCCAGGGCTGTCCATTTGTTTTTGAAGTGAGGACTCAAAAGCAGTTTCAAAGCTTTATGTCCTGGAGGGTTGTGTTAACTGGTGGGTTTCTGAGTGGGGCAACTGGCGATGACTTGCCTGTTTCACTAAAGGACCCACAAATGAGAGTATCGGAAATGTTTGTTTTCTTGGATGGCCAGGTCTTTTCAGAGAGGAGACAGTGACTCTGCCACGGGGGAGGGAGGTGAGTCTTGACCGGGTAGTCAGGCTGGAGGTGAGCAGAGAGAGGATGGCGAGGATCTCTCTGTCAGTGTGCCTGCTTTATCAGAAAGGGTTCTCCCCACCCTTCCCTTGTGTCTGGCGTCCTCCAGGCCGGAGCCTGTAAACTCACACCAGTAGAGCTTTCCATTCTGTAGGAAGAAGGAAATCCTAGGGTTTTCCTGATTTCACTCCAACCCTGCTCTCTTCACTCCCGAAGTAACTGGTCCCCTGGTGTTGAAGCCGCCCAGAGTCCTGGAGTTGGACCTGGCTTCCCCTGGTTCCCGCCCCCCAGCTCTGGGCTGTTGGGAAAATGATGGAACGCACTCATTTACCACTTGCTTATCCAACTTTCCATCTTTCAAATTTGACTGCCGTTTCTCTCCTGTCCATTCTCCCATTCTCTTTGTCCTTGTGAGTTTACAACTCTTTAATCCCTTTACTGTCATCTTAGTGGGGCTTTGAGAAGGAGAAAAGATAAGCGGGTGAGTTCAACCCACCATTTTAAAACCAGAAGTCCTTCAATATGCTTTCTATTTATTTTACTGTGTCCACCTCTCTCTCCACACTGATTGGACACCTTGATGGGCTGTCCTTGACGCCTTTCTTTGAGTCTTTTCCTGCCGAGCATTCCACCAGGTCAGAAGTGCTGAGTCAGCCCTCCAGCTTTAGGACAGCAAGTCGCTCCTGTAGTTGCTGCCTTCAGTGCTCCCTCCCCTCTGTTCTCATGGGGGCTGGGAGAAGGGGCAAGAGCTTTGTGACAGATCCTACAGTCTTCAAAACAATTCCAAGGGGAGACACAACACGGCTTTCCATGTTGTAACTTTATTGTGTTTTGGAAGGCGCTTGAAAAATACTCATTCTGAAAATACTCCAGCTGTGCAGAGGATGACATAAACTTCCCAAGCCTCTCTCCTCTCTGATCCTGTGCCTCATCTCTTATGAATTTGGTGTGTATCCTGCCATACTTAAAAAAAAATTATTGGGGTGACATTGGTTAATAAAATCATATAGGTTTCAGGTATTCAATTACATTACATCATCTGGATATTGTACTTGTGTTTACCGCCCCAAGTCCAGTCTCCTTCCATCACCAGTTATTCCCTCCTTTGCCTTCTTCTACCTCCTTCTACCCCCCTTTTCTCTGGCAACCACCATACTATTGTCTGTGTTCATGAGTTTTTCTTCCCTCCTTTCGTTTAATCCCTTCACCCTTCTCGCCCCTCCCCTCTGACAGCTGTCAATCTATTTTCTGTATCCATGAGTCTGTCTCCACTTTGTTACTTTATTTCATTCATTAGAATCCACATATAAGTGAAATCCTATAGGACTTGTCTTTCTCTGACTCCTGCCATACCTTTTCAATTACGCCTCTACTGGTATATAATCCTTCATTCATTCACTCAAACAATGGTTTTTAAGTCTCTGTTACGTCCCAGGTGCCAATGTAGAGATGTAGGTGAACCAGACAGACCAAATTCCTTCCCTCATGGGGATTTACATTCCAGGGGATGTATCGAGCTTTAAACATTCAACATATCTGCGCCCCACATCCACCGACTCCCTCTCTCTCTCACTGGCCATGTTATACACAGTGTTCTTCTGGAAGCTACCCCCCTCACCCCAACTCACATCATCTAGGACATTTTCCCACATTAGAACCATGGATCTTCTTTACTCTTTTTTGGGTGTGATTGTTTTGTTTTTTTTGTTAATCCTCACCCGAGGATATTTTTTCCACTGATTCTTTTTAGAGAGAGAATGGAAGGGACGGGGAGAGACAGAGAGAGACACACATTGATTTGGTTGCCTCCCTCAAGCACCTGGACCAGGTGTGTGTGTGCGGGGGGGGGGGGGGGGGGGGGGGATCGAACCTGCAACCCAGGTATGTGCCATTGACCAGGAATCAAACCCAAGACCCTCTGGTACGCAGGCTGACAATCTAACCATTGAGCCATGCCGGCCAGGGTGAGGTAGTTATTTAATGAAAAAACAAAACTTAAGAAAACCTCCAAACTATGCTGTCCCAAATCATTTTTAAACGATAACAAAATGTTATTCCTCAGTCCACACTGAAAAAAAGCAAAGCATATTTATGTATAAGCTCATCTCTATCCTCTATCTCCATAAGCCTCTTCAAAGAATTCCATGCAGGTGTGGCATGATTTGATTATAAATGACCGTGCATTACTAGACATGAAAACCGAAGACATCCACGTCTGATGACTCGGATCGGCAATGCTCAATATCATGATATTAATGACGGTTATTCATGGCAGCCTCCAGAAGTGATCCCCAATCACCGACCTGCACTTTGGATAAGCTATGTCCTGTAGGATTGCCTAAATTGGATCCTTGCTCCTTTTATCTATTTCCTCTAAGCACATGCAAATTGTGCTTGACTTCACCAAGCAGCTCTGCTTTAATCTGTGGGGACGATGTGATGCATAACGGAAATGGATTTCCAGGCTCATCACCTGTCCCTGCTCTGGGGCTCCAACGCCGAGTGACCTTACGGCTGGCGTTGTGCATCGCGGATCTTAAATTTGAGACCAAGATGAGAAATTCCCACACTATTTCCCTTTCATTAGAGGAGAAAACAGAATTCAGCTGGACACATGCACTAAAATTAGATCCTTAAACAAACAGCCCAGGTCTTAATAATTCATGCAAAGACGCGGGGGGAAAAATGAGGGAAATAATTGAGCAATGGCAGGCAAATACCATGTCGTTTTGCACTGCCTCAAACTAATCATCAGCGCTGTTTTATCTCCGATATACAGGTTTATTAATGAAACAAAAAGGCATCTACTATGGATAAATAATACATCATAGGGAAGGCGCACACTCGCTGTATAATAGAGATCAGTGACACCTATCAATTCATCCTAAATCAGGTCATGCGGATTTTGCTCAGTCTGCAGTTTGTCAATCTCGGCTTTCTACTTAATAGATGTCGTGGTCTGCTGTGTTTTAAAAAAATGCACTGTAGTCAGGAACTAGGTGAAATATAAAAGTAATTACAAAAAATCGGCACGATGAACTCTGCCCCCGGAAAGGCAGCCGCTACAGTGATGTATCTGTATACTTACCATAACTAACTAGGGCGCGGCTTAGAGATGCAGCAAAGGAACTCAGCCCTGCCATTAAGGAATGAAGACACTTTGCAATCGTTTAAAACCAAATTCTACAGACCTATCAGGGTCGTTATGACTGTGGCCGAAGAAAAATGAGTCTCCTGGACAGCAGAGGTTGCCAGGGAAGTTACAGAGAGCCAGGGCTCAGGGGTGGGGGCGGGAAAGAAAGACAGGACCCAGAAGGCAGAACTGGGTTGAACCGAGGCTTCTGAGAAACCTAGAATGATTAGCGGCAGAGAGAGCACAGACGTCAGTAGCTGCAGTAATGTCTATGACAAACAAATAACAGTTGAAAACAATAAAACTCCTGGTAATGCTCTGTGTTGTAATATTGACGGCAGCGTGTGGGGAGGCTCTGACAGCTGTTAAACAGATGTGGCAATTAGCAAACCTTATGGTCATGCCTGTAAGATTATTATGCAACATGTTCTCCAGCGAAATTAGATGACTTCCTCCTTTGTGCGGAGGCTTCGTCTAATGCTCCATTTCAGCAACCTCGTTAGCCGGGACTGCCTAATCCACATGCGTGTGCGCGTGCATACAGTATACAGATATGTGTTGGTGTCTTCTGAAAGAGGTAGAGACATTCAGAATTTAAACAAGAACAATATCAATTCGGCTGTGTAGCAGATCCTTTCAATTATAATCGCTAATGGACAAATTGAGAGATAAAAAGACTTTTCTATCATGTTGAAATTCAATGAACAGTTTTCAATTAGGCTTTGGATATAAAAGGAAAAAAGAAAGCGACTTTTCCTTGATGTTAACATTGCTGAGAAAGATGAGAGGAACTTTGCTTTCTCATTATAGGCTGAAGAGATGCCTACAATGCCGCATATTTAAATTATAAATCAGGTCGCTCTCTGCCAACCGAAAGCAATATCAATTAGAACTTAGGTGGATTAAGCCTTAAAATGCCTTATATTTAATGACAAAAGTATGACTGTTAATCTCCACAGCCATCAAAGGGATAATTTAAGGCAGCAAGAAATCAGAGAATGATGTCACAGAAATAGGCTCTTGCAGCTTTTTGGATAGTATTATCGTAATTAATGTACTTCGAATGACTTTTTTGTGGGTTATGGGCTTTCACAAAAGCATTTATTGCAGGCATAAAATATAAAACTCTAAAGAGTGGGTTTGACTAAGGTTGACTGGAGGGTCCTTACCCTTTCTGCTACAGTAATTCCTGTAAAATAATAGTTTCATTTACAGGCGCCATTTATAATGTTGAATTTATGCCAGTTCATCTGATATAAATCATGGTAATAGCATGATCTATTGTATGTCACTTGAGCGAATGCAAATTAAATATCGTTAAATTAAAGAAAAACTGTTAAAATAACATTAGGCTGTGACTAGAGCTCCTGGAATAAAGGAAATGGGGGGTTAAGGATGAAATTTCACGACTGGAGGTCTCCATCTCGTACCGTAATGTGTTGCCAAAAGCAAATGTAGGTACACAAATAAATAAATTAAAGACGGTGACGTGGAGCTCTGGACAAAGTCACAGATCCTCGCCACATATGGTTTCATCTAATTTCCAGCAGCAAGCCTGGTGATTAAAGAGCTGCCTTTCTGTTGGGGTTTGCTCCCTGCGTTTCTTTCACTTCTAATCCAGCACTTGGAAATGAAGTTTCTTTTTTAATTACTCGGTGATTCCCCCGCTTTGACTGGCAGGCTGTTTTTCCAGGAGCACTTTCCATAAAGCTCTTGTTTATTATTTTCTTCTCCAGACCCAGCACCTCCCAGGGAGCACAGGAGGGTTCCTTGGTTAGGCAGTTACTGTGGATCCTTTCATTGTTTCTGCAGCCATAGGTTGTGAGACGGAATCAGCAGCAGAGTCTTTACAGCTTCAGTTCCTGACTATGGTTCCAGAAAGCCCGGGTCATTAATAAACGAGAGTCATTAAAATGCATCTATCAGACAAATCTACTTTCCCCCGCAAATCAGGGTTTATTCTCTTTATTGCATTTCAGAAGTTGATTACAACTCATTTTCCAAACCAACCAGAGCCACTGTGCTAAGATAATTGGAGGGATGGGGGTGGGGGAAGGATGGAACAAGGGGTACAGGCAAAATTATTTCCTTTTATACAGAAAAAAATACACGTTTATAAACCATCACCATCAATGGATCACATTCGGGAAGGAATGAATTGGGGTTCTGGTGTGTGTGTGTGTGTGTGTGTGTGTGTGTTCTATTTCACGTGTCACCTAGCACATTGTCAGAACTCAATAAATGTTGATGGATGACAGGGTGACATAGCCATTATAACATCAATTAATTTGCTGTCAAGAGAAAGTGGGCCCTTCACATTATCCAGCCATAATTGCCTTGGCTTTGCTAACTTTTCCCTCCCTAACAGGTTATGTGAATAGTTATCAACACTTACGCCTCAGAACTATTCAATCAAAGGCTGCATTTTCCCACCCACATGCCATGATAGTAAAAAAAAAAAAAAAAAAGGTAATTTATTGTGGTGACTGGTTACCTGCTAAGATGGGACCATGGTGATCCTGATGGACCCAGGAAGCAGTGCGGGCTGTAAAGAGAATACTTGCAGCCGTGCCGGAGACACTGGGTTTGAAGATGCGCTGTCAAGCTAACATTCATTATGCACGTAGCTTATTATGTGCCAGGCACTTACTGACTGGGGTCAGGACGAGGGCCTGGAGAGTGAGGTATTCACCGTGGGTGCAAAGTTAGGGGAGAACGCACCCCAAAACTCAGTCATCTAGAGTAATCATCTTTTAATGCCATATTTTAAAAAATGAACATAAAAATCAGTAGTGAACCAAATATCAAAATTTTAAATAAAGGAGAATCAGAAACAGTGCTGTGTGAGGCTGTATTGGAGCCCGAGGCAAGGGGGACCATGTGCCTTCCCACATGTATGCTTTGATGTAATTCTTAATGAGTAGCATTCCGAAAACATTAAGGATGTTGAAGAAAAATACTGAAAAATTGACAACAGTTGTATCAAAATGTAACATTATCTTATGGCTAAGTATTTTATTTTTTACCCCAAACAGAATTGATGATAATTTTGCTCTTCTGGCCTTAATGGAAGCAAAATCCTCAATAATATTTTCAAAATGTAATTCTGGGAAGAAAAACGAACCATTAAAATAAATACATAAACGCACACATATGGGGACGCACCATTTCTCTTTGCCTCGGGCTCCAATGTGGATACGTGTAGCGCTGATCCTATGTTTAGGTAAAATTTTGATATTTTGCTCATTATGGATTTTTCTCCTTAATTTTGATTTTAAAAAATATTGCATCGAAATAGGATTGATCTTGATTACTGAGTTTTGGGGGCGCCCTGAAATTCCATGCCTGAGGCGAGTGCTTCATCCGTGTCTCACTTAGTCCCAGCCCTAAAGCACTTGACATATTATTCACTTAATCTTTCGATAGGCCCTCCGAGTAGGCCTTATTATTATGCCTATTTTGCAGATGCGGGCGCTAAGTGGCAGCAGACCTTTTGGTGCCCCACTGTGTCCCCTGGGCATGCACAGTTCCCCGCTGTGCCAAAGGCTTACGCAGGCCCTGACTCTCGGCCCCGGGGCTTGCTCTGGTCCCCTGTCAGCAGCCGGAGACTGAGGCAGAGCTGCGCATCAATGCCCCTGGGAGCAGCCCTCCACCACTGACAGGTGATCCGTCCCCCAGCCTCTGCCAGGTGGGGCAATACCCGGGCTGGTCCCTGCACTGCCTGTCCTAAGGAGCCCAGCAGGACCCTGCTCATGATGCTCCATATTGACCTCCCTCCCTTCCCTGTCTCTTTCTACATCCCCACCGGTGCTTCCTGGGGTCACCTCCCAAATTAACTACCTGCCCTCAGAACCTATCTCAGGACCTGTTTTTGGGGATCCCAACCCGAGATGCCGAATCACAGAGCTATTGATTAGATAACTCACCCAGTTTGCACATTTAAGATGTGGGAGAACAGGAGCTCACGTTAGGAGAGTCAACCTCTAGGTCTGCGTTCTCAGCCACCCTGCTGCCGCACACTTCGGCAAATGGTGGCCTCTCTGGTTTTTTCTATCTGGCCATGAGCTAGGGATTGTTTTTACCTTTTTAACTGGTCAAAAAAATCATCATCATCCTAATTCTTGACATGTAAAAATGACATGAACTTGAATGTCAGCTACCATAGATAAAGTTTTATTGGCACACAGCCATGCCCGTTCATTTACATATTGTCTGTGGCTGCTTTCCAGCTACAAGGGCAGAGCCAGTAGCTGTGACAGAGACCGAAAGGCCTGAAAAGTCAAAACATAATTACAAACCTTGGCAGTCCGGCGTGCTGAGCCTCACTCCGCAGTCCTTCCATGCCAGCTTTTGTAACTTACAGTTAGGTGGTCTTATTAGGGGCAGAAATAGAATATTGGGGACCACATAATTGTAAGAAATATTAATCATGCTCTATTAACCGGGATTGTTTTATTCTGACTAAAGAAGGCAGATTCTAACCTGGCTGGCAGTTGCAGTGGGACCTGGGAGCTCACCTGGAAATGCAGCCCATCCTCCCCATCAAGGAGCTGCCTATCATCATGGAAAGATTAACAACCTTGTTGCAGAAACCAAGCCAGAAATCAGAGCTGCCAGCCCTTTCTAGATCCCCAGCCCTTTGCATACCTGCAGGCCCTTGAAAATCTCCAGCCCCCATTACCTGTAAGCTGCCCATTTGGCACACCCCTTTGCCTACTTTCCTGTGTAATCTTTGTCCTTCTACCCAATATAAGCAGCTGGCTTATGGGGGCTGCAGAGCAGATTTTTGTGGATGACCTGCTGCTCTCCCATACTGCCGGCAGGATTGGAATAAACACTCTTAATGACTCAACCTTGTCTCTGCTTAATTGACTCAAGTAGTGACAGGCAGCTTCCCAGTCATTGTCTGGTTATAGCAGCCGTGGGCAAACTACGGCCCGCGGGCCGAATCCGGCCAGTTTGAAATGAATAAAACTAAAAAAAAAAAAGACCATACCCTTTTATGTAATGATGTTTACTTTGAATTTATATTAGTTCACACAAACACTCCATCCATGCTTTTGTTCCGGCCCTCCGGTCCAGTTTAAGAACCCATTGTGGCCCTCGAGTCAAAAAGTTTGCTCACCCCTGGGTTATAGTCTTAGATAAGTTTCTTTACTACTCTGAGTCTCAGCTTTTGCAAGTGTAAAATGGGGATAACTAGTTTCTCCTTATAATATTTGTGAAGATTTAACACTTGAGGCAATATTTGCAAAATTCACCTAGCACACAGTTCACCTCCGATGAATAGAATTTCCATTCTATGAAAATAAATTTTATGAAAACAGCCGGAACCGGTTTGGCTCAGTGGATAGAGTGTCGGCCTGCAGACTGAGGGGTCCCAGGTTCGATTCTGGTCAAGGGCATGTACCTGGGTTGCGGACACATCCCCAGTGGGGGATGTGCAGGAGGCAGCTGATCGGTGTTTCTCTCTCATCGATGTTTCTAACTCTCTACCTCTCTCCCTTCCTCTCTGTAAAAAATCGATAAAATATATTTAAAAAAAAATTTTATGAAAACAATTGAGTTGTTCATCAGCTTGTGGAAGCCCCGTTTTAACCAGCAGATTCTCCTGGTTGGGTGGTCTGGGACCGCGTTTGCATTCTACGGGTAATGGTGGGCCTAATTGCCTGTTAGCTGCAGATTCCTTTAAAGTTGGGCAAGACATGGGAAAGCAGAGAAAACAAATGCATAAAAACAAAGCAGCATGGGAAACGTCAGGGGTAGGATGTGAGGAACTGGAATCAATATTCACAATGCATGCGTCTCAATTTTCTTTGTTACGGTGTCGCTGTTTTGAAAAGTCTAAATTATGCTTGCAGAAACGTAACGTAGGCACACATATGTATGAAAGCATGCAGCTGAGCGGGGGTGAGGCAGGCACTCGCAATGGCAGGTTTTGCTTCCAGAAAGAGCCAGAAGCAAGTGGTAAAATTCATTTCCTTACGCAAGTGAGTGGTGGGTCACGCCAGCAGACCCTGCTCAGGGATGTTCTGAAAGGACCAGTGATAACGCAAGGCGGCTTCTATGTTTCTTTTGAGCCCACTTTCTTTCCTCCTTCCCTACAGTCCAGGCTGCCTTTACCTTTTCCTGGCTTATGGCTCCCAACCTGGTCTCCTTCCCACCGGTGGTGTTCAACCAAGGAGAATTTTGCTTCCCCAGGGATGTTTTTGTTGTTGTTGTTGTAACCCGAAGGATGCTACTGACACCTAGTGGGTACAGGTCAGGGGTGGCGATGAAATCCTGCAAGGGGCAGCCCCACTCCCAGATTCCCTGGCCCCAGATGTCAGTAGTGCCAAGGTTGAGTCATTCACTCCACTGGGTCCCCATTTCGGCAGCCAGAGTGACTTTTACTTCCTAGAATATAAATCCGGGCACGTCACTGCCTTGCCTAAGACCCTTTATCGCCTTCTCATGGCCTGCAGGGTAAGGTCTGAAACCCTATTCATGATTACAAAAACTCCCTGCCTGCTTCTTGCCTACTTTCCCTCTCACCTCTTTCCTCTTCGAAATCAATGATCAGTTTACACGTTAGCTCCCCCGGACGGCAGCTCCCATCTCTCCAGCATTAGGCTGAGTCCCTCTCACGCTGTTGTTTGATCAAGTGTCTGCATTCCCTCGTAGACTCCAAGCCCTGGGAGGGCAGGCCTTGCGCCATCTCTCGCGCTTTCACACGCAGCGTCTGGCACACAGATGGCGCTCAGTAAATATTTGTTGATGAATGGCGTGCGTGTACTGCTTTGTTTATGTGGAGCAGTCTATTTAGAATGTCGTCAAGACATTTACAAGTGTAGATCCGTGTGATAATTCATACGTCTGGGTTGTGATCATCCTGATTTGCCGTGCAATTATACCAACTGAAAAATGAGGCAAGGAAGCAGAAATCCAAAATGGTGGAATCTGAGCCATGAAAACGAACAGGTTGTTCTAGTTCCTTTGGAGAGAATGGATGAATACTGGATAATTTAATAATGATAAGTCTTAAAAAGAAATGAATGTTAAGAATCTTTAGATAATGGGTGATATAACTGTCAAGCACTGTCAGGTGGGGGTGGGGTAGGGCAGGGGCAGAGCTTAAGAATTTACTTTGCTTGGAAGCTAACAAGTGAGTCTGCCAGTTTCATGGATGCTGGCAGAAGACACTAGACCCCTGGGTCAGAGACAAAGGACATGATTACAGCAAGCAGGCAGCATGAGCTTCACGTACATGTCTGTTCCCCTTGATCCGTGTCCCAGGGAGGCAATGTAGAGCGGCCTGGTAGATTCTGCACATGCAATGGATTTATGTTACAGCTGAATCCCCGAGTTTAAGAAGCCTCCCATATTATAAGGGGGCTGCTGGCAAGTCTGCCCAGCCTTTGCCTTACAGGGAGGCATTGCCTATATTACTCTGGTCAGGAAACAAACATGCTTTCTGCCCTGGGGGCAGACACTCTGTCTGTTTTTCAAGGCTATATGCGCTGCAAACGTCCTTGAGAAGACTGTCTGGGGCAGTGATGGCGAACCTATGACACGCGTGTCAGAGGTGACACGCGAACTCATTTTTTGGGTTGATTTTTCTTTGTTAAATGGCATTTAAATATATAAAATAAATATCAAAAATATAAGTCTTTGTTTTACTATGGTTGCAAATATCAAAAAATTTCTATATGTGACATGGCACCAGAGTTAAGTGAGGGCTTTTCAAAATGCTGACACGCCGAGCTCAAAAGGTTTGCCATCACTGGTCCGGGGTAAAAGCTGTCACGAGGCAGGTACAAATGCTTTGAGAATTGTCCCCCTACCCCAGAGCCACCATGATGCATTGACCAGTTAAAACTTTTAGAATGAGCTTTAAACTCAACCCCCTTTCTAGCCTTTGACGTTTGAGGGAACATTTCCTATGTATTCCTTTACATGCCAGATGGATGGGCGAAGGAGGAAACGTGGAAACATGCCCGCGTTTTTCTGTGTTACTTTATTCTCATACATGCGCAGCATGTGTGGGCAAGCATTTGAAAATGCATTTCTCTGGGAATGGCTCCAGCCTCCAAACCATCGGGCTCTGTTGATTCCATCTTCCAAATATTTCTTGGATTCACCTGTTCTTCCTCACCTCCATTGCCGCCATCCTTTGTTAAGGCTTTATCCGTGCTTCTCCCCTTCTGCTCTAGTCACTTTGAGCCTCTTGAAGCCCGGTTTCCTGTCTCTGAAACGGACATAGCAATGTTTCGACCCATTGAATTTTTGTGGGAATGATGTGGAATAATGCAGGCCAGCCCGACAAGTACTGAGGCTCAACTAATGTTAACTCTCATGACTTACGACTTCTGTAAGTACAGGCCCTGATTTGCATTGCCTATGTTTGATTTCTTACAACTAACAGGTACTTTGAGGCAAAGTCTTTCCAGTGAAACCAGTCCTTATGAATGGAAGCATTTTTAGCTGAAAGCTTTGGGCAAGGAGAAGGGTCTGAAATGGGGAGAAAGGATAAAACAGATCAGTTGATGTGTACCCTTCGAGGAAATATAATTTGAGCTATTCTATTGCAAACCAGCTCGATTTCACCAGGAATGTACACTTGCTAAGCACATTATAAAAAAGGATCTGAAAGCTCTTCTCTATTCTATGATTAATCGAACATGTTTGGGCCAATACAGGAGGAATAAAATTACCCCATCACTATATGTGTGTGAGATAAAATATACGATTAAAAATATTTATTATACTGATGTGGAAAAGAATAATATGTTAAACAGATACGCATGTAATAATGCATATTTTCCCCGTAAAATTTAATTTATCCCTTGGGCCGGGCATAAACTTTCCTCTTGAACAACTTGCTTTCCAACTATAGATTGCTGAGCTAAACTGCTTAGTTTTACAGCAAATTGATCACTACTGTAATATTTCAGGAGCAAAATGATCCTCACCAGTCAGTTTGATTTCAAAGGCCAAAATTTATAGTTTTGTTCCTGATTTAGTGATAAGATTTTTTAACATATTGAGCATTTTATCACTTTCTATCAGGACATGGAGTGGAACTTACAAATGAAAAAAAAAAAGCCAACAAAAAAGGGACCATAAATAATATACTACAGAATGACAGAAGAGTTTAATATTCCCTCTGGGCCAGTGGGGAATTACTCAGATTTCTGTCCTTGTAAACATATGTCCTGGTCGCTACGGAAGATGTGTTACACAATCTTTATGCTCCCGGAAAAGGGGTCAAAGACGGAGCTGCAACTCCACACCACAAGGACCTTGCTAGCGCACAAAGGAAGCTTTATTATATGTGTGCTCCCCCGTGTCTCCCCTCGACTGTATTCAAGGCAGATAAAATGTAGTTATTGGACACTTCTGAAATGTTGAAAATAGGTGCAGACATTTAATGATGGGAAAGTTCATGACTCAGTAAAGATTACTCCCTGGCTGCTAGCTTAGGACAGAAAGGTATAAAATCAAATTATGATAATCATAGGAGTCAGGAGAAAAAATGTCGGCCCACTGAGCTCTATTTACTGAATTTCTGAATTCATTATACACCCCCTACGTTGGAAGCATAGGGAACAGAGTTTTGATAATCTCAGTAGCTTTGCAAAGTAAAACTATTTTGTGATTACTGTAGTGATTTTGGGGGGAAAACTTAAGTTTGTAAGAGAAAGGACTAAGGCAGTGGTTCTCAACCTTGGCTGCACATTAGAATCACCTGGGAATCTTTTTAAAATCCTGATTTATGGGCCTCATCCTCCAGAAATTCTGTTTCTTTGTTATGGGGTGGGGCCACAACATTAGTAACAAAGAAACAGAATTTCTGGAGGATGAGGCCCAGAAATCAGGATTTTACAAAGATTCCCAGGTGATTCTAATGTGCAGCCAAGGTTGAGAACCACTGGACTAGGGCCAGATGAGACATGTAGTAATAGAGATAATAAAAACAGTCTTCTTGCCCTGGTCAGTGTGCTCAATGGTTAGAGTGTCGGCCAGTGCACTGAAGGATCCAGGTTTTGACTCTAGAATCTAGATCAAGGGCACGTACCTGGGTTGCAGGTTCCATCCTGGCCCTTTTGGCAGCGTGTGCAGGAGACAACCAATCCATGTGTCTCTGTCACATTGATGTTTCTCTCTCTCTCTCCTCACTCTCCTCCCTCCCTCCCACCATCTCTAAACATCAATGGAAAAAATATTCTTAGGTGAGAATTAACAAAAAAAATAAAATAAAATAAAAACAGTCTTCTTGTGCCACAATATACCCACAGGCACCTAGAATTTGCCTTTTAAAGAGTTGGTTTGACATTAAACCAGTGAAAACAGATGTGGTGGTCTAGGTTTTTGCCACTAAAAATCTTTTTATCCCCCCAAACAACATTTCCATCACATAGCGGTGTCTACCTGTCCTGACTTAAGAGTTAAACCATTGATCTGGCGCTTAAACAGGACTTTGAGCTGCAGTGGTCTATTTCATCACACGTGACTTATGTGTTGAGTCAGCAAGGCCAAAGATGCTTCCAGCTGACATCAACTCGAGACAGCTGGGGTGTGCGAGCCCTTTGTTTTGTAACCTTCACTCCGATCTGTGTTCTAGGAAGAGGACTGACATTTCTACCTGTGACATTCAAAGTATCTATCCCTGCACAGTGTCCTCGGCTGACGAATCTCGTTGATAATTTCATAGGGACTATCAGCCTTTGCTCTGTCAAGTTACGGCGCTGCTAGCATTTTGTAAGATACCCTTTTTTTTTGGTCTGCTCATTAACATTTACAGTTTTTGCAGCATGCTTAGTTTTTTTCTTTTGTTTGCTAAATATTACATGTTTTATCATTCTGTGGCACTAAGTGATTTCTGCATGACACACAGCTGTGAAAGCTCAGTGACACACACACATAAGCATTTATTGCTCTTGCCTGAGGGTGGTCCGCTAAATGGCCTGCGGGTGATTACATATCTGGGTGTCAGCTGGGGGGCTCCTGGGTGATGGGTGACTCGTCTCCTCTGGCAGGCCAGCCTGGGCACATTTTCATGACAGTGGCAAAGGCCAAGCAGGACATACTGGAGCCTTGAGGCCTAGACTCAGAGCAGGCACAGCATCATTTCTACTGAATTCTATCGGCCAAAGCAAGTCACAAGGTCAAGCCAGATATGAAGGACTCTACCTATTTTAAAAATATATTTTTATTGATTTCAGAGAGTAAGGGAGAGGGAGGGAGGGATAGAATCATTGATCGGCTGCCTCCTGCACGCCCTACGGTGGGGATTGAGCCCCAAATCTTGGCTTGTGCCCTTGACCAGAATCCAACCCGGGACCCTTTCAGCCTGCAGGCTGACGCTGTATCCACTGAGCCAAACCGGCTAGGGCTCTACCTTCTTTGCAAGAAAAACTGACAGGCAATCTGGCACAGAGTATAGATACAGGGACAGAGAAGAATTGGCGCCCTTAACTCAATCCACTGTATAATTTATTAATCCCGGCCATCATGCTATGAGGTAGGAACTAGAGATTCTGCGCTCTTTACTGCTGGACCAGACAGTTTGATCATAATGAACACGAAACCTGTAGCTCATTAGCTCAGGTTTTTGAAGATAAAACACCATCCAGGGGAAGTGAGTACCGTAAATTTTAGCTCCCAAACGAAGATGCACAATTACTGTGGAATGAATTGTTAACCTGGAGCTCCCACTCAGCGGAGTTGGCAGGAGCGTGAGACTGGGTTCTTTCTGAAGATCCCCTCCTGTGGTGGACGCTGGTCATTGCTTGTGGCTGCCGAGCATCTGTGTTCCCCTCTCCCGTCTGAGGAACCCTCACGTGTCCAAGGCGGACTCGCCTCCCACCACTGCATGGAGACACCAGATGTGAGCCTCCTCGGCGGCGCCAGGTTCCGTTGTGGCAGGAAGCTGTGGCAGGAAAGGGCAGGGATCACACAGAATCCTTTCTGCCAGGAGCAGCGGTCATCTCCAGGCAGTGGTCATCTCCAGGCAGCGGCGGGCGTTGCTCTGACATCACTGTCCCATGTCCCGCACTGATGGCCTAGGTCAGTGGTCGGCAAACTCATTAGTCAACAGAGCCAAATGTCAACAGTACAACGATTGAAATTTCTTTTGAGAGCCAAATTTTTTAAACTTAAACTATATAGGTAGCTACATTGTTATTAACTTAATTAGGGTACTCCTAAGGCTTAGGAAGAGCCACACTCAAGGGGCCAAAGAGCCGCATTTGGCTCGCGAGCCGCAGTTTGCCGACCACAGGCCTAGATGCGTCCAGTGTGAACTGCAGTGTCTGCTCAGCACTGGACTGGCTGTGGGGCCAGCATTATAGCTCAAATGTAGGCATTGTTCTGACTGCAATGCCTCCAGGCCTGGTTCTATAGAGCTTCTGGGAGATTCTGTGAGCTACAAAGAATCCTCTTATACTCCTTCCCCCCCCCCCCCCCACACACACACACTTAAATTAATTAGAATTAGTTTCTGTTGCTTACAATCATGAGCCCTGATCCTTCCAGGTTTGTACCTGAGTTTTGGGGCCTTGCACTATGCTCCAGCCTCAGAGGTGGGTCCCTCATCTACTTACTGGTTTTCAACAACACAGGTCCCTGCAGGCATGCCCGCCCACTGCCCTGTTTGCCCAACAAGACCAGCAGCTGTCTGCTACCTCTCTGCCATATTCGGCATGAGGAGAATTGGGGGGATATGCTTATGGCCCCACCTGCCTAGACTTGCTGTGCGAAGATCCCTTTTTGGGGGGGACTCTTGCCTCTCTAGTGGGCTGCAGGGGAGGGGAGCAAGGCCTCCCAGCTCTCTGAGTCTCCAGACCCCCTTCCTTTCCTCTGTTGCTTAAGTTCATCTTCTCTGTCCTGGTGGGATTCTCCTTCTAGTCTAGAGTCTCCTCCTTTTGTCCAATACACTTTGAGTTTGTTTGCAAGCCTCCTCTTTCTCTCTTTTAAAAGTCACATGTGTTCATCCCAGGATTTTGGAAAAAAATTACTCCAAACACTTGAGAATAACATGTGCTCTTCCCTGAGCTACCAAATGCAGATCTGACTCCTTGACTAAAAGTGAGGAGGAGCCCTGGCTGGTGGCTCCGTTGGGTGGAACATTGTCCCGTGCACCAAAGGGCTGAGGGTTCAATTCCCAGGCAGGGCACACACCCAGGTTGCAGGTTGGATCCCTGGTCAGGGTGCCTGCGGGAGGCAGCAGACTGATGATTCTCTCCCACGTTGATGTTTTTCTTTCTCTCCTTTCCCCTCCCCTCCTCTTTCTAAAATCAATGAAATTAAAAAAAAAAAAAGCACATACAAAAAAAAAAGTGAGGAAGAGGAGGGAAGTGCTGGGAGAAACTCTTTGCTCTCTTGCAGTGTGAGCCTAAACCTTCCTGGCAGAATGGGTTTCCAAAATGCAAAGCATCGTTTTGGCCTCTTTTTTTGATCACACCTCCTGGTATTTCTTCCTGCTCCTGCTCCCTGGAACCTATGTCACCGTGGAACCAAACCAGCTAACGTGTCTCAATATCTCCTTGCTTTCATATCTCTCTTCACAGTCATTTTCTCTGCTGGAAAGGCCCTCTGCTTCCAAGCCCTTAGAGTCCATTGCCCAACTTTCCTTCAAGAAGAAATGGAGAGGAAATCCCATCGGCAGGCGTATGTACTACTTGGATACGTGTTTCCAGGAATAGTTTGGCCATTTGGGGAACATGTAATTAGACCAGCGATTTCAACCTTTTTTTTTTTTTAATCTCATGGCACATATACATAAACTAATTACTAAAATTCTGCGGCACACCAAAAATGTATTTTATTTTTGGCCGATCTGACAAAAACATGTATAATTTTGATACATTCACGGGAATGGCTGTTGTTGTGTTGGCTGTTGTCATGTTTTAAATGGGAAATCTAAGGGGAAAGATGTCGGCACCCCTGACCAAATAGTCATGTATTGCATGTTTTAAACATTCTTGCGTCACACTGGTTGAAAATCGCTGCTATAGAGAAAGTCCTTGTTTTCTGGATGCTTATGCTTCGGTGGAATAACTGATTGAAAACTCGAGTTTCTGGGACTGTGGGGTAGAACTATGCTGCTCTTCTCCATGGAGAAGACACATTTCCTGAGCCCATTCCCCCCGGGAACTCTGAGTTCTGGTCAACCTCATTTGTTGACTGATTGAATAATGTACAGGACTGGGCGAAGAGGAGAAAATTTCAAGTGCCCAGGAATAAATGGAACGGTAATTTTAATGTCATTTTAAATTAAAGTGGGCTAGAATTACCCATGGTGATTTTTTTTTTCTTTTTCGCTCTCATCTTGAAATGGTAATTTTCAAGGATGTCTTTATTCTTTCAAGGACATTTATTGAGAACTTCCCATGTGTAAGATATTATGCTAAGCAGTGGCTTTATGTATATAATAGAACATGAAACAAGTTAGGAATGATGGGGTGTAAACATGAAGCAATTTTATCTGATCTACCACTACCACTTACAACTTTATTAAACTGGGGAGGCTTCTTTCCTGTCTCAGATGATTATTTTATCACTAATTTTAATAGAAATTTCTACAGTTACTTTAAGCTACTAACTGCAATCTTAGTTCAGAGATTAAATGCTTTGTGCTGTATAATAAGCCAACCTCTGAACTTGACTTAAAATGAAATCTTCTCCTTCCCCGAGACATGGCCTGCAGGGAAGCCTACATCCAACAAATAGGGCCATAGACGTCTTCTTTCTTCCCTCCCTCCAAGTCTACACGTGTGTTCAAAGGCGTTTCTGACCTCTCTGGTTCAGAGAAGGGGATGGAGGAGAGGTCGGGAGGACAGGAAAGGGCCTGCTTTGTGAGATGGTTCCGGACCTCGCAGATGGTAAGCTGACTTCTCCCCCTGGGCATCGCCGTGAGTTGTTGGAGATTCCTCTCCCATAGAGAAACTTGCATGGGAACATTTCTGTTTTTCTTCCGTTATATCTTGCTTGGGGGCTAAGGATTTCCCTTGACATCCTCCCCCTACTCCGGCTGTCCAGGCCCCCACTCTTTGCTCACAGGATTGGTAGGTATCTCGGATTACTGGATGGCACTATCTACATGGGGACATGTTGGCCTCTTACACTCTGCTCTGTGGTCCTGGAGACAACATCCAGGGGATACTCAATTCCCTCCTGCAGTTTCAGGATTGAAGGTTTTCCACTTCTCTAGTCTGAGTCGCCCGCGTGTCCCTCCTCCTTCCCACAGCCCAAGTGTGACCCATAGCTGTTGGGAGCTGAAAACTTGCTCTATAACCGTGCATCCAGATTTTTCTGTCTCATAGTTGGTCTTGTGGCATCTTTGAGTCTTTGCCTTTGGTTTGGGAGAAACTGTTCCTTGGAATACCAGTGAGAGGATAGTGAGTGAGGGAGCTGAGTGGAAACAACACAGAATCATAGTTCAAGATCTGCTCCTGACGGAAATCTTGACTAAAGGGTCATCGATAGTTTTTCAAAGAGGTGTTATTTTAGCTGGTATTGAAAGATAAGTTTGTCTCTGAGGTAAAGTAAAAAAACCTCAAACAGCAACAACAACAATAAAAACAACAACAAAGGATGTCCTTGATAGAAGGAATAGGGCACCAAAGAGGAGACATCTGAAAGTACCTGAACTATCAGTGAAAATGGCTTCAGCTTTAGAAAGTGTGGTTGAGAAGATCCTTAGTGAAGAAGAGCTTGTGGTGTTAAGCTAAGGAGCGTGGCCTTTACACAGCAGTTCATGCCCTTCCGGATGTTTTAAAGAGGGAAGTGATGTGTTCTAGAAAGGCAATGACACCTAGGAAAAAACTAACAAAAGATGTGCAGCATATCTATAGAGAACATTGCAAAGCATTAGTGAAGGAAATAAATCAGGTGCCTTAAAAATAGACAACTCTACCATCTTAAAGCCTGTGGCTGTGCATTTCAATATTTGTGGTTTTTGTTGGTCTGATTTTATTGTCTGTTTTTTCTCTTGATTGCCTTTCTGCTAGATGTCGAATGGAGAGGAAGTTAAAAGATTTCTTCCTCCCTCTACTGCTATTCATCAGTGAGTAGCAGGAAAAGTTAAACAAAATGAAACTAAATCACTTGGGATATAGAAATAAGTGGGGGGAGGAGGGGAAGGAAAGTTGTCAAAAAATAAATGTATTTGTGTATTTATTTGTAGTAAATAAATGAATGAATAAATAACTAGTACATATGGTGGTGTTAGTATACACCTGGAAAAACTGGAGGAATACACACTTCCAAATATATACAATCATGGGCCATTTAACAATGTGGATACGTTCTGAGAAATGTGTGGTTAGGCAATTTTGTCATTGTGCAAACAACACAGAGAGTACTTACACAAACCTAGATGTTATAGCCTACTACTGTAGTTGTATGTGCTACACTTTTAAAAATTTTATTTTTACATTACAGTTTATATTCAACATTATTTTGTATTAATTTCAGGTATACAGCATAATGGTTAGGCAATCATATACTTTACAAAGTGTTCCCTTCCCCCTGATATTTCAAGTACCCATCTGGTACCATACATAGGTATTACAATATTATTGACTACATTTTCTATGCTGTAGTTTAGTATGTACTGTACTTTTATATGACTAGCAGCGCAGTAGGTTGGTATACACCAGCTTAACACAAACATGTGAGGATTGCATTGTGTTACAACATTATGACTAGCTACCAGTAAGATGTTGCTAGGCTACAGGAATTTTTCAGCTCTAGTAAAATGTTATGGGACCACTGTGGTATATGTGGTCTGCCGTTGACTAAAATATTATTATGGCTGTATTATATGCTATATAATATGTATTAGTGTTTGGGTGCATTTTTAAATATTATAATCTTTAATGTTTAATAACAATGAGTATGTACTACTTTTGGACCCCCCTCCCCACATATATCTTTTTTTTTATCTACCTATGAAGATGTCACACTTAAAATAATATCCAAAGTCCTTAGCAGGGCTCTCACTATTTCTCACCTAATTTCCTTCCTCTCCTCTGCTTGTTCACTTCCCTGCAATGCAGTGACCTTCTTGCTCCTTGATCATGCCAAGCACATTTCCACGTCACAGTCTTCACGTTTCCTGTTCTCTCTGCCCCCAGGTGCCTGCCTGGGTTCCTTCTCCACTTCAGTTAGGTCTTGCTCAAATGTCATGACTTCAGACACGCCTTCCCTAAAGTCCCCACTTCTTAACCTGCTTTATATGTCTTCATAGCACTTACCCACACATCATAGCGTGTCTGTTTACTATCTACCTATATACCACCTGTCTCACTCTATCAGCATAACCTCCCTGAAGACAGTGTCTAGGATAGTCTCCGACACACGGTAGGAACTCAATATCTGTTGACGAATAAGTAGATATATAGAATAGAAATCATCTGCTTGTAAAAAGACAGAGATTTTACTTTTGAGTAGTAAAGGTTGCTTTGTAGAAACTATTTGGGATCATGTAGCTCCAATTTAGTACAGCTAAACAATTGTTAGTCATTTTTGACACATTTCTTCCCACAGGATGAATTTCAACCTCAGAACAATTGAAATCTGGGGTTGGATCATTCTTTGTTTTGAAGATTATTCTGTGCACTATGGGATGTCTAACACTATTCCTGACCTCTACCCAGTAGATGCCAGTAACATCCTCCCTGCCCACCCCCACCAGGTGTGACAACCATAAATATCTCCAGATGCTGCCAGATGTCCTCTGGGAGTCAACACCTTTCCCCTCCCCCCCTTGAGACTCACAGCTATAGGATAAATTTAGACTCAAATACTTCTTCATCTTTCTAAAAATATATATAGCATCATCTTGAGGAAACAGTAAAATTTTAGCTACTGCTATGCTATTAGGAGGGAATGAACTGAAAATTCCATCATGGATTCTTATACTCTAATGAGAGCTACTCAGGTCGGAGCACCTCTCTATATTTTGGTTTTCTTGTTTAGTATAAATGCAATCCAATTTAATCTGCATATAAACACATCCATTGCATATTAAAATCAACATATAAACATCAGGCTGAATGCTTTCTTGACGAAGCAAACTAAAAAAAATTCATGTATATTAATATCACAGATAAGCCAATTATTATATGGAGTAGTAAATAAAAAAACAAAATGATTAATCTAAGGCTGGGAGCGTCATAAAGCAAAATATGCGATATTAAGATTAGCCTGCTCTAGGAACAATATTACGAATCCTTGCATTTTACATGTAATTTGTTTAAAATTAATTTCCCAGTGCGCTAGCTTATTTTTGTTTCACCTAGACCTACGCTAATAAGTTTTATGAAACATTGATATTACTTAAAATCACAATACAGAGAAGAAACCATTTCTCTACTCTTAATTGAGGCAAACCACACTGGGGAGCCCCACAGCTCCCAAGGCTCCGAGGACCTCCAGTTACACTGGGTTCTAGTGTATTTGTGGCTGGCCTGGTTTATTAGACAACCAACATTTTTGATGACCTAATAACACAATGATAACCTTTATAATAATAACAGTATAACTTTTGAGAACTTATTATGTATGATTATTCAATTCAATCCTTACAACTACCTGGAGTTTTGATATTATTATTAACCCCATATTATTGAAGGGGAAACTGAGAAGCTAAGCTGCCCAAGGTCACACACCATTAGTAAGGGATGGAGGTGGCTTTTGAACTCATTCCTGTTAGACTCCCCAAACTCATGTTCTTAACCATTTTACCACTAATTAGCAGACTATTATGCTCTCTGGATTGCTATTGTTTGTATTAAATAGACTTTCTACGTTGATAAATTGTCAGTTTGTATATCCTCATTCATAATATGCCTGTTCGCAAGATCAAGTGGACTGTAGCAGAGAAAAATCATGGATAAATCAAAATACGTATGGTGAGCTTAGGGAAAATGGCCAGACTGTTCAGTGAGAAGGCTGTTGGGATATTCTAGACAAGAGAAGATGCCAGCTGGATGAAGGTAATGGTACAAGGCAAGGAGAGAAGATGGAATGAGAAAGAGTGAGAAGCAAAGACTGGTGCCGAGCTGGGTGAGCTGTGGTCCTGGGGGGGCATGCGCCTGGGAAGAGGGGGTGTGGTGGGAGATGGTGGGTCCTTCCTCCCCCTGTTCGTGTGCAGTGCCTGTGGGATCATGAGTGAGTGTGTTCACCAGGCAGTTGGCTCCACGGTTCACCTTTCCCCTTGAACTGTAGATGCTTCCACACATTTTATTCTTCTTTACCAGAGTGGGCACTCTTTGAGGGCCATGTCCACGGTTTGTTCACCTCTGCCCCCCAGGATGCAAGTTACATTCTAGCATTTCAATAACTGGGCAGACATCTGGTCCAGATCGACCTTGGTCTTGCCCTTGCTCTTCCTGGGCTGTGCCTTGTATTTTCCATTTATAATCTTCCATGTATTTTCTTTCTCCCATTGTGTTCCAAGCCACATCTCTGCGTATCTTCCTTAGCCTTCTAGATCCATTTCAATGTTCACTTCCTCAAGGAAAAACCCTCTAGGCTTCTGAGAGCCTTCTGTGCACTTGATGTCATAGTTTTCTCCTTTTAGCCATTGAAGCATCTTATTTGTAGCCTTTTTGCAACCCACTGTAAGTTTCCTTTCATACTGCTTTGTATTTTAAAAGCCTCTCCTGGTGCCTGGAACATACTAGGCCTGCAACACCTGTTACCTATCTTTATTACTGGCTTGTATCATATATGTGGGCCAGGCACACATTCAAATGCCTACAGGTCCTGAAAAAGGGGCCTTGAGCAAATCAGTTAACCTCTTTAAACCCCAGTTTCCTCATCTGGGAAACTAGATCATAATAATTCCTACTTCATAGAGTATATATATACAGATTACATTAATTTAAATATATGAAAGGTTTAGCAAATTGTCTGACACATAAGTATTCACTGTTATTTTTAGAGGGACCTGCTCGCTAAGTGAACCAAGTTAGCTGAAATTGAGAACATTTATTTTTTTGAAGCACATGAATTGCTTGGTCTGACTTTAATCTTCAGACTTTTTAAATTTAATATATATTTTATTGATTTTTTACAGAGAGGAAGGGAGAGAGACAGAGAGTTAGAAACATCGATGAGAGAGAAACATCGATCAGCTGCCTCCGGTTTCCCTACTGGGGATGTGCCCACAACCAAGGTACATGCCCTTGACCAGAATCGAACCTGGGACCCTTCAGTCCACAGGCCAAAGCTCTATCTACTGAGCCAAACCGGTTAGGGCAATCTTCAGACTTCTGACGGGGATATGGATACAAGGAATATTACATAGGTTTCTTAGATTCCCTATAAGAAATACAGTAACACAAGCTTCCACATCAGAGGACATTAGGGAGGGGTGGAGACTGGGGAGAAACAGAGCTGGCACTGCCTAATGGGGGCGGCCACTCCTCAGGGCAATCATTGTCAGGTGGGGACACAGGCCTAATGGTAGCAGATGGTCAGGTTTTTAAAGAGAAGCTAGAAAACTGAAACTTTACATGCAGCCTCCTAAGTTTTAAATGCTGTCAGCTAACTAACAAATAAAATTTAATGTCTTCTGTCATGCCACAAAGTGAGGGTGAAACCAAACGTGTCTGCAGCCCAGCTTGGTCCCCAGGCCACCAGTTTGCAACCTCTGCTTTACCTTACAACTCCCGTTACGGTTTGAACCTTGGCCTGTTCACACTGGACAGGTCCTAAACTGAATTGAGTTTTGGTCAAAGAACTCTGGCATACTTTCCATACATAAAACCAGGCTTCTGCTTTAAAAAAAAAAAAAATCCAAAGGCTATTTCCCATTGTTGCCATTTTTTTGCTCTGTGTGCAACATGCCCTAAATGCAGAGAAGCCATAAACTAGGTCATTTCCAAGGGCAGGGAAATTCTCTGAAACAAAAGCAGCAAAAATGGATCATTTTCCTGCTAAAAAGCATACGTTTCCTCCCCCAGCACGCACACAGTTTGATATAATAAAACCAAGTCTGACAAAAATCTTACACTCGTGCAGTTTAAAAGCAGGATTTGTAATCATGCTAATTTAAGCAGAAATCTGAAATCGGTTTCCCTGTAAGAATACCATCCACTGCTTCATTTTCCTTAGGACGACGCTGACCTCTGTAAGGAACGGAGTGGCGTGTTTTTATTTTTTTCCCCTTCCCTCTGGATGTTTTTTTTTTCTTTTCATTTTATAGAATTTAATAAATGGGTGAAGGAACAAATGAGAAAGAAAAATACTCCTGAGCCCCCTGGGGCCTCTGTGCGTGTGTACACAGATATTGCAGCCCTGTCCTCAGCTTGAATCGTTTGCTTCACTATTTGACTTTATAATTTGAACTCTGTGCTTATGACCGAATTTAGCTTGTATATGCGTGTGTGTCTGTCACTGAGTTCTAGCAAATGGCAGGCTCAGAGCACCGAATGCCGAGTTCCCCATTCCATGTGCGTTTCTGCCCGGTTGTGTACCTGTCTGCGCACTGCTGCTCCTCAGGGATCCGTGCGGGAAGGCATTGCCTGTCTTTGTTTCTCCTTCCTCCTTGTTTACCCGGAGCAGGCCTCCCCTGTCTCCACTTGCCCTCTCTCCCGTCTGCAAATGTTCACGGTGTAGATATTCCCTTTATTATTCCCTCTAAACTTTCTTTGTTCCCATCTCTGTCTTTTATGATTTCTACTGTGTCATCAGAAACTGACGGCCGGAGCCTGCCAATTAGCCTTTGTCAGCGCCAGGCGCGCCTGCCAAGTGGAGGGAGCCGGGCTGGGCGGACGGCCCCTATTCCGTATGCAGCGCCGTGTCCCCACGTAGAGATATGCCACGACTGACAAAGGAGCAGTAGATGGGCTCAGAATAGCTGCTGACAAACTTGTGTGTGTGTGTGTGTGTGTGTGTGTCTGGTGGCGGGGCTGGGGTGGGCCGGCCAGGGCAGGACAGGGAAAACCAGGTCCTAAACGCCGGAGAGCAAATGTAACTTGCAAGGTGACTTTCAACTCTATACCAACCTGTCCATGGTTCTGCAATGGTTTCCAGCATGGATACTGCCCACCTGTGTTGGGGAGTGAAAATGGGGGCGGGGAGTAGGAGCACAGAGATAGGAATGACCCACATTTTTTTTGCTTCTAGATTTCATCTGCTTAGCTCTTCCCCATCAAGCACCCGCCTCCCTAATACATGTTTCTGGTACCATCAGGGTGAGACAAGTGAGGCACTCGCCTTGGGCACAGAATTTTTTTTTTTTTTTGGCACAGAATTTAAGGGTGCACCCAAAGCTCAATGATCAAGAAGACTATTAATAGAGTATTAAAAACACACACAACAAAATTCATGTACAAAAATCCCTGGGGAACAAAATACCAAAATTCTAAATGAAGATGGGATCATTACAACTGGTGTTTTCTTATGCCCCAGGCTCCAAGATGGCTTGGCACGGTGCTATGACTGATCCTGTCTTTAAATTTTTGATATTTTGTTCCTTGTGGAGTTTTGATTCGAATAAGATTGCTTTCATGTATCATTTATGTTGATTACCGAGTGCATTAGCAGCCCTTCAATTCTGTCCCTGGCCCTGGCCCCGAGCATTACTCACATGGATTCACATGGAATTTTGCTTCCATCTGTGGCCTCCCTCTGACTCTCATACACTCAGCGGGCCCTGTGGGGGCTGCTGGACAGGCACTGGGTACAACTTCTCACTGGGCAAATCCATCCTGTGGAGGGGAATGCTGGGAAATTGGGACCCCGAGATGCCAAGGTGTGATAAATATATATATTAAAGCTGACCCCACTATAATACTCTTTGATAAAGGGGCCCAGGCAGTCGCTGGTACCCCCGTGGTGTACAGAGTACTTGTGTCTCAGCATCTTCAGTTTGCACATGCATTTTCTCAGTTCTCCTTCAGACTTGGCAATAAGTGTCTAGGCCAGGAGACAAACCCAAGGACCCCAAACCATGTTCTATTCAGAATTATTCCTTCTACTCGACAACTAAGGCTTTGTACCAGGTCAGCCCCACTGAATGTTCGAATCCTCTTCCACTGCAACGAGTTCTGTTCCAGGATCTGCTTCAGGCGTCGCCACCTGTATCCTGGACAGACTCATCGCCTGCATCACCTTCATCATTCTTGGTTCACATTTATTGAGTGCAAAGCATGCCAATTCCCATTTGATTCTCACAATAGCCCCATATGGTGGGAACAATGATTATCTGCCTTCAGCCAATGAGGAAGACAAGAACCCGAGGCATAAATTCCCTGGCACACTCTTGCTCAAAAGAAGCGGGGCTTGGATTTGAACCCATATCTGTCTCATTCTAGATTTTGAGCTCTTCACCACTTCCCAGTCTTGCATTTGCCTTGCAGGCTTCTGTGGAGTCTCAAAAGCCAGGAAGCTTTCGTAGAACTTTATTTGCTCTACTTTGCATGATGATTTTTTAAAATTATTATTCTGCAAATGTAAAGTTATGTTATGAAAGTTTAAAGTAAACTTGAAATGTTTGTTTCAAACTGTGCTTCATCTAATCAGTTAGGGTTGTTGGCTGTAAGCAACAGAAACTAACTCTGGTTAAAACGGACAAAGCCTGGATTTATCAAGAGAATACTGGCCTCCTACAAAATATTAGGAGAGTTAGAGACTCATTCTTGGGAGCCACATAACAATCTGGTTCCAAGTCCCTCAGCCCTGTCCATTGAACTATTTACCTCTCTGTAGAGGTGTCTTCGTTGAGTACAGGCCCTAAATGAGGTGGGTAGAAGGGGGAGGAATTCCATAAGAGGTGACAAATCTCTCCAGTGACCATCTCAAATCGGAATGACAGCCCTTCCTCAAATTACAGAGTCTAATGACTTAGAGAGACTGAATAAATTGCCCAAGATTAATACAACCCTTTGAAAGAAATAACCCCACAACAATTCCCATTATATGGATGAGAAAGTTGAGAACCAGTGAGGTTAAGTAACTTGCCTAAGATTTCAGAGACAGTAAGTGATAAAAGCAGGATATAAATCAGACTATCTGCCTCCAAAGACCAGGCTTCTAACCATCTGAAAAAAAACACAGAATTTTCTAAAAACAACAAATCTAAAAATACACACCTATAAATTTTAGAAAGTTTAAAAATTCATTTAAATTTGGGTCAAAATACATACCCAAGGCTGAGGGGAACATTGTTTTGCTTTTGACACCAACTTCTTCCTTTAATTTTTACAGTGCTGCTTAAAAACACTCCCTATGAATCTATCACTTATGAGTTTTCTTTAAAAATGTTCATAACTACATATATTTACAAGCAGTATTACCTTTTGGGATTTGATTTCTAGAAGTTTACCATCTGCTAGGAAAAGGAATTGAGAGCTTTAAAAATGTTGCATAGAACATGCCAATTTCAGTGAATCTGTGAGTTTAGGACAATTATTAGCCGTGGCTTTCTCAACCACCTGGGCATCCCAGGCCTCAGCCACCAGGTGTAGGGATAGAATGCCGATCACTCACCTGCATCGCAGCCTCCACCTGTGCCATAACACAGCTCCTGCGAACCACCTTCTCTCTCAACCATATCCGAGAGTTTCCATGTGGTCTCCCATGTGTACAAACTATAGGGTCAGTATTCATCCATCCAGCTTCGTTGGTGAGAACAACTTCCATAAAGGGTTTAGATAACAGGATGTGGGATGAACAATAGACTCCATTTTCTCCTCCAGATCCCCTTGTGTCTCTCATCTCTTCTCTCCAACTCCCATCAGGAACCCGAGCAAAACTGGGCCTTCGTATGTTTCTTCCCCTTGACATGTGCAGAGATTCTGTCTTATCTAGGTCTCTTCCAGGAGCAGAACTTGAGATAACAGTTTGTGTGCATGGCGTTTAGTTGGGAGGTGGTACCAGGAAAAACAGAGAAAGGGATAAGGAGTGAGACAGGGAAGGAACGTTGCCTCATCAAGACAGTTACCACCATGGGTGACTGGAGTCTATGTTTCCGAGGACACTCTGGAAGCCAGTGTAGAAAGTGCAGTTGTTCCCCTTGAGAAGGGAGGGGGTGGGGGTATTTATCCACCCACACCCGTCCTTCGGTTGAAGGCTGCTTCAGGAGTGTTAATTGCTGGTACTTCTGATCTACCATGCCAATGGCCAACTGGTCTCCGGAGGCCAGAAAAATCCCTCAGGCAAAGAAATGCAGGTGCTGCTGGCATTGGATGTCGGCATCATTCCCTCAGGTGATAAGGACTTGACCCTGACAGTGATGGGTACAGATACCAGCGGGCGGCCCACGCCTCTTCCTTATCAGAGAGAGCTTTGAGTGTTTCTATCCGACAAAGTTGTTGACTCAAAACTCCATATCACCCTTCTTCCTGTTTCAATGTCAAAAAAACACTGAAAGAAAATGTTAATGCAAATCTATGTTTTGCCAAGAGTAGAGATAGGATTTTTGGGGGGAACTATCTTGGGGCAAAAATTTCAAATTAGTAACAGGGCATTTTCTCTTCTATCCCCTCCCTCCCAGCAGTAGATACTGCTAAGATTCATTCATCATGGTTTCTCTATTTTGATGCAACGATAAGAAGATTAAATCACACAGCTTTGGGAGTTTTGCCCATTTTTTCCTCTTGCTGCTACTATTACTTGTAATTCTATTTACTTTAATTAGAATTTAGTTTTTTATTGAACCTATTTTCTTTTTGTTGTATTTTTATAAGCTGCGTTCAGTAACTCATAGAGCTTTTAATAAACTAGAAATAATACGTATTTTTCCAGTCAAGATGCTGTGTGCCACCAAGGCTTGGATCTGGTGGGCTAGACTTGATTTCAAAAATCTGGCAAATGGATCATCCTAGCAAATGGGGCTAAATTTTGTTCTTTGGAATTGTCCCAGTTCTAATACCTAAACACTGAACTTTAAATTTATTTCTTTTTTGCAATTATATTCATTGTTCTTTCTTTTCTGTACACTAGCTGTTGACACCACCAACAGCAACAGCAGCTGGTGTCAGATGGTGCGACACTGTTTCCCAGTGTCAGAGCCCCTACCCTGCCTCTTCTGGCTGTATTATCTGGGGTGAGTTGCCTTATCTCTCATCAGTTTCTTCATATAAAAAGCACATGGGATAATTAAACCAGGTCATAATTCCTTATATTTATTAAACAGACTTAGAGCACATAAAATGCTTAGTCCAATGCCTATAACATTTGATCACTGTAAACTTTTATTACAAAACACTGACACATACACACTTTACTGAGAAAAAGGATTGATATTGTTGACTTGTGAGGCTATATGTGCATCGGATCTTGAATTATCAAGTGACTGATTCATAGTTTGTGTGCGCATATATGCAACAGGAAGTTGATAAATGAATGTATATACATATAATATCTATGAGTCATGTTCTCATCCTTATGCCTGTGGTCTTAATTTTGAGATGTCAATTATATCACAGCTTAATGGGCACACATGGCCGTGTGTCTGAATGACCTTTGGCCTTCTCGATCAATATTGACCTAATTGTCTCCGCCTTGGTGTGCAAACGTCTGTGAACCTTCTCAAGGAAATGAAGTCATGGCCAGATGTGGAGAATGCAATGAGGTGGTTGCTCGGAACGAAGTCTCTTTCGCCCTGTGCGCCTTCACCTGCATTGGCCTCTGGCTCACCTTTGGCAGGATGGGGAATGGCTCCCCTGCTTTCCTCCCAAGTGGTAGGAGGAAAAAAACCAACAAGAGCAGCTAACAGTTCTGAGAACTCACCTTGTGGGAGCATTTCATTGCAAATTCCCTGGCTCCTCTCAGGAGTCCAAGCCTTTATTCCCGCCCTCCCCAGTTGACAGGTGAGATTGGCACGAGTCAACACCCAATGATGTTGGATAAATACATGGCATGGCCAGGACTGCGGTCCCCACGGTCGGGCAGCTCTAGAGTTTGCTATTGGAAAAATAAACTTCCATTTTGAAACAATTTTAGATTTACCAAAACGTTGCAGAGATAGATCACGGGAGCCCACCCCCTCAGCACTGCATTTTACTGTCTCATAAGATCTAAGATTTTACCAAATCATCAACTTTATCACCAGCCCATCCATCTCCCTAGGTGCTGATCTCAGCTTAATTTGAAGCTCTGATTATCTACAGTCAAGAGAATATAATGCAAAATTTAGTTTTCACTCAACGATTGTTTTCTATGTGCCTTAGGGTCAGTTAGGCACCAGGGTTACAGTGGCGAGCAAAGCAGTCCTGCTCCTTGTCCTTTGCAGAAATGGATATTGCACACACGCACACATGCACACGCGCACACACATGTACACACGGTCAGCAGAGTGTACGTTTATAAGAAACGAGTGATAAAGAGCATTCAGGCATGGAAGCTGACCTGGTCTGTGAGGCGCGGAGAAAGGTGAGCTGGGCAGCAGCAGTTACCGTCAGGAGGTGGTGATTGAGCTGGTCCTTGACGGGCGGGTGGGAACTCAATGTAAATAGATGGGAGAGGGGGGCGTCCGGGCCGACAGAACATGTACGCAGTTTCTGGTGTCTGCCATCAGCTTTCCTTTAATGAGTTTCTGGCTCCGAGAGGTGGGAAAAACTTCGTTTCTTACAATGCCTGTGCAGGTCCGTTTACATTCCTCCACCCCCTTTTTAGGTTTCTCTCCCCCTGTGATTTTGAACTTGGCCCACTCACCCCTCCCCAGATTTAACCAGCTGGTACTGAATCGGAGCCCTGGACATGCTCCTGTAACGTCATGCAAACACTATTTTAATTATTTTCCTAGAGATAGCAATCTGCTCTACTACATTACTCCTTGAGGAATACATTTTGTTTTATATCTCCAAATAACGAGGACATAGCATTTATTGAGCTCTTACTATGCATCAGGCACTTGGCTAAACCTTTTCATGCGATATATGAATTATTCCTCAGGACAAACCTGTGCAATATTCGCTCCCTATCATCCGTTTAGCAAACTTTGGGGTGTGAACACACAATACAATACACAGATGATGTATTATAGAATTGTATACCTGAAACCAGTAATTTTATTAACCAATGTCACTCCAAAAAATTCAATAAAAAGCAAAACAAAACAAACATGTATTGGGCGCCAACCACAGTGTCAGACACTGTTCTAAATCAGAGTCAGCAAACTAAGGCCTAAGGGTAAAGTCTGGCCCTCTGCCTGTTTATGTAAATAAAGTTTTATTGGAACACAGTCATGCTCATTCATTTATATATTGTCTTTCATTCTACAGTGGCATGGTTGAGTAGTTGCAACAGAGACAGTGTGGCCCACAAAGTATAAATATTTACTATCTGGTCTTTCATAGAAAAAGTTTGCCAACCTCTGTTCTAGATACTAGCGACAGGGTGGTGAAAAAACTAGACAAAAGTCTTTGCCTTCTAGGACCTTACATAGCACTACTAGCTAACATAGCAGCAGAGATAGCTAACTGTTCAACAAAACTGCTCCTGGGCAATAGCTGTAGCGCATTCCCCAGCCTCTCCTGCAGAGAGGTGTGGCCATTTGACAAGTCTAGCCAATAGAATGTGAGTAGAAGTAATTTGGGTCACTCCCAGGTCTGGCCCATAAAAATCTCCTACATGTGATCTTCCATGGTTCTTCCTCTGGAATGGCGATGATCATCTCTTGAAGACGGAGCAATCTATTATCCTGGCCCTGAATGACAGCATGGAGCCGAGATCTTTCCTCTCCCAACCACAGACACGCCACTTTGGAACCACTCAGTACTGTTGCATCAGCAAGAAATAAGTGTCAATTATGTTTGAGCCTTAAAACATTTTTTTGTATTGATTTCAGAGAGGAAGGGAGAGGGAGAGAGAGATAGAAACATCAGTGATGAGAGGGAATTACTGATTGGCTTCCTCCAGCACGAGCCACACTGAGGATTGAGCATACAACCTGGGCATGGGCCTTGAATGTAACCGAACCTAGACCTCCTGGTTCATAGGTTGATGCTCAACCACTGAGCCACGCCAACTGGGCTGCTTGAGCCATTTTATATTTTTGAGTCAATTTGTACTATCAGCCAGAATTGCTCTAACTAATGCGGTCCTATTATCCCCTTTTTACAGTTATTGTCCCCATGTTAACATGCCTTGACTAAGGTCTGGTCACTTTTATCTAAAGACCTTGGTGATAGGGAGTCAGGGTGTTCCATGATGTCAACCATGACCGAGGTTCCTTCTCTCTTGTGGTTGTGCCATCTCCTGGAATGTTGCCCTTGACACCATCACATCTGGTTATTACTGCCACCTGCAGGAAGAGGTGCACAGTTTGTATTTAACTTCCGTTCACATCCTCTTGGCGGGTGGAGAGTCCCAGGCCACAATAGGCTAAAAAGGAGATGGGGAAATATATTCTGCGGTTGGGCGGCCGTGGGCCCATCTGACATATCTGAACATTTGTTGTTAACAGGATAAAAGGCAGACTGGCTGCTGGAAATGGCTTACTGTCTTTGGTTTACACAGTGATTACTCAGAACTTCGATGGTTACTCAGAACTTACAGCCAGGAGTAAATCAAGTTACTAGGTTTGTAAGAAGCAACTTACAAATATATCCACTTTATTTTATTAAGGAAAGAAATGATATTTAATTTGAAGGTGTAATATGAGCGGCTTGAAGTTACTGAGAGTGTATTACGAGTTAGAATCTGGGTTAAAGGTTTATATGTATGAACTCATTGATGTCTCACCACTGTAAGTGAAGTGTGCTGTCATTCCCATTTTATGGATGAGGAAATGGAGGCTGAGGGAGGTTAAATGATTTGTGTGAAGCCTAAAAGTTAGGGAGACACAGACTCAGGATTCAACCCTCTATTGCCGGGCTCTAGGTCTGCTTGTTTGACTCCATGCATTCTACTGCTTCATCCATGAAAAGGGGATAAAAATCCCCACCCTAGAAGGAACTGTATGAAATGCCCACCTGGAGGAGGACACACAACAGCTTATTCACTTATTTATTTATTTAATTTTTTTAAATTAAATTTTTATTGTTCAGATTACATTTGTTCCTCTTCCCCCCCCCCCCCCATAACTCCCCTCCTTCCAGTTCCCGCCCCACCCTCCGCCCTCACTCCCCACCCACTGTCCTCATCCATAGGTGCATGATTTTTGTCCAGTCTCTTCCCGAATCTCCCATTCCCCTTTCCCCCCCAAGAATAGTCAGTCCATTCCCTTTCTATGTCCCTGATTCATTATAATCACCAGTTCATTCTGTACATCAGATTATTTATTCACTTGATTCTTAGATTCACTTGTTGACAGATGCACGTTTGTTGTTCACAATTTGTATCTTTACCTTTTTCTTCTTCCTCTTCTTAAAGGATACCTTTCAGTATTTCGTATAATACTGGTTTAGTGGTGATGAACTCCTTTAGCTTTTCCTTGTCTGTGAAGCTCTTTATCTGACCTTCAATTCTGAATGATAGCTTTGCTGGATAAAGTAATCTTGGTTGTAGGTTCTTGGTATTCAGCACTTTGAATATTTCTTGCCATTCCCTTCTGGCCTGCAAAGTTTCTGTTGAGAAATCAGCCGACAGTCGTATGGATATTCCCTTGTAGGTAATTGAGTCTCTTTCTCTTGCTGCTTTTAAGATTCTCTCTTTGTCTTTTGCTCTTGGCATTTTAATTATGATGTGTCTTGGTGTGGTCCTCTTTGGATTCCTTTTGTTTGGGGTTCTCTGCGCTTCCTGGACCTGTAAGTCCATTTCTTTCACCAGGTGGGGGAAGTTTTCTGCCATTATTTCTTGAAATAGGTTTTCAATATCTTGCTGTCTTTCATCTTCTGGCACCCCTATTATTCTGATGTTGGTACGCTTGAAACTGTCCCAGAGGCTCCTTACACTATCTTCACACTTTCGGATTCTTTTTTCATTTTGCTTTTCCAGTTGGGTGTTTTTTGTCAAATCTTTGGTTTGATTCTTGTGCTCCTCTGGTCTGCTATTGGGTATAATATTCTTTATTTCAGTCCGTGTATGCTTACTTTCTAATTTCTTTATCGTAGCATCGAGTGTCTCATTAGTTTTCGTGAGGCTCTGCTCAAGTTTATAGCAAGCCCTCAAAATTGCGATTCTTAGCTCCATATCCTCCATTTCTGTCATGTTTTTTTGTCTCCGCATCTTTTATGCTTTCTTGGTGCACCCCCTTGTGGTCTTTGTGCACAGTCTTGTTCTAGCCAAGCCTTAATTGTTGTAGTTAACACTAGAGGGATTTGACCACCAGGCCGACTGGCTGTAGGAATCAGCTGTGTGGAAAACTTCAGTCCTCTGGGGAAGCGCTAGTCCAGCCTTTGCCTGAGGCGATCGGCAAATGGCTGTGCGCAGGGTTTGGGCGGGGCGGGCTCAACAGGGCTGGGGGAGGGAGCAGCTATGGCTGCTCTCAGTCCGTCTCCAGGGGCTCTGCCTCTCTGTCCCCACAACCGCTGCAAACCTCGGAGGGACCGTAGCCAAACAGTCCCGCTTCTCCCGTTTGAGTCTGGGTCCCTAGAGACTCGCCCGGATCTGTAGCCCAGAGTCTGAGACTCACTCCTGATTGAAAATGACAACCGAGCCCTCAGCCACCAGCCCGCTTTGTGCGCGCACCGCCGCACCACCGTACCTTTAAATTTTCCACACTGCGCCTCCTCTAAGCCTCATAATGCTGTTGTTTTTCCTTCTAGTTGAAGAGTCTCTCCTCAGCCAGCCTTCCTGTGGTTCTGGGTGATGTCCGTTCCGTCTTTTAGTTGTATTTTTGAAGTGGTTGTTCGAGGCAGCAAACTCCGGTGTTTACCTATGCCGCCATCTTGGTTTCTCCTCCTATTCACTTATTTAAATTTAAAAGTAGAAGTTGACCCAATTTCAGTGTCTTCAGTCGTCTTTCAATGTTTAAAAGCAATTCTAAGAGAGCCTGTAAAACGAGTCAAATGCATCCAGAATCAAGAGTAGAAGTCCCTCTTCACCCGTCTGCTCACAGAACACCATGTCTCTAGAGCGGGGCTTGGCAAACTCTGACCTGTCACCACAAGCTGACTCCAGCTGCCCCTCGCCCTGCCTGCTTTATAAAATAAATTTTGTGGGGACCCGGTCACAACGCCTCGCTTTGCTTCTGTGCTGTAAGGGCAGAGTTGAATAGTTGTGCCAGAGACTGTATGGCCCACAGTATTGGAAATGTTTATTATCTGTCCCTTGACATAAAGTCTGCCAACCTCCGCTCTAGTGTGATCAATGTTTACATATCGTGTCTGTTATTTCAGACTCTTTCTCATGTTTTTGAATATGTCCGAGTGTGTATATATGCAATTACACAAATACATCTTTATACACAAACACATGTGTGTGTGTATATCTATATCTATCTATCTATCTATCTATCTATCTATATATATACACATATATTTTTAGCTAAATGGAGTCATACTATGAATAATGATGTTCATAATATATCCTGCATATTTCTCCATTGCAGTGCCTGTGGGGCCACTTCGTTATTTTGAGGAAAGCGTATGTTTTGTAGAATGGATGTACAATAATCTATTTGAGCATTTCCCTACTCCATTGATGAGCATAAAGCTTGTTTCCAATTTCTGACAGCCATCATAAATGAGTCATCAGCGTGTCTCTGCAAACCCCATTGTAGCCATCATTCACCCAATCTGTACAATGTTAGGTCTTTGTAGCAGGGAGGGAGGCAAACTCCATTCCCTGCTGGAGTTTCTTACACACGGTAAACAGGACCGAAAATATATTCTGCGTTTCGGATCTTAATTATGCATTATGCACCTAATTAAAATGCACATTGTCAGTAAAAGGTAAGGACTATATTAGATTGTGGTTGTTGGCATCATGATTAATATACATTTAAGCTTTAAAAAAAGTCTGTTGTTACATTATGGTAGATTTCCCAGAAAGAAACGCGAAGCTTTAAAATGCATTTTGAAAAAGACAGAAGGAGCTATGAACTCGGTGGGCGAGATCCAGCTTCTCCCAGAGCAGATGATAGTGATACATAATTTAAAAAGGAGCCAGGGCCACACCTTAATCTGCGTGTTGTTCAAAGCAGGCAAGTAGATTCATGCAAATCCCGAGGGTGGAGAAATGCAAGGTATCAAGCTCTCCAGTGAAACCTACATGCCATTGTCTCTTCTGCAAAACCATTGATCCGCGTTTTACCAAACTGTGGCTCAGTTTTAGGTAAGAGCCCCTTCTTGACTTCTTCCTGACGTTCACCTCCCTCTGCACCGGTACATGTTGCTATGGGAGAGTCTCCTTTTCCTTTTTTTGACCCTAAAACGTTTCTCTTTGTTCTGAGACTTTCTGGGGGCTTGATGTGAATTTCCCACTTTGTTCCGTGCATTGCCATTTATAAGCTGCGTTTTTCTCACCTTCCCTGCTTCACGCTCAGTTTATTTCCCTGAAAGATCAAGAAAATGACTGTGAAACCTTGGCTCACATTTGGAGGTGGCCTCAATTCTTAGACTTTGTTCACCGGGAGCAACCCCCCACTTCACTCCCCCTTCCCCCCGGCACCTGCCAGCTATTGACTGCTTTCTCTTCCTGCTTCAGCTTTCGGTCCTAGTGAGTCTGAGGCCCTTGCCTTTGTGATTACTAATGTTAACGTCCTTCTTGTGTCCTCTTCCTTCGCTCCTTTGTTCTTTGCTTTCGGTACAGCTGCCCGATTGCTTCTCTGGGGTTCTCTTTCTGCCTTGACCAGTTCTAGGGTGCATGTTAAATGCCAGAGACAGACTGCTAGTTCTCTCTCCCCATCTCTCTTAGGAATTGGACCACCAAAGGTTACCCTGGCATGTGTCCCTGGGAATAACATGACACATCCCAGCTTTTTTGTGGCTGTGGTCACTTGACCGATTCCTGGCCAATGGGCTGTAAGTAGAAGTGCTCTTGGCCACAATTTGGGAGCGTCTTTGCCCAGAGAGGCCATGGGCTGGGGTGCTTGGCATGAGAGTGGCGCACTTGCACTTGGACATGGAGGCCACGTGTTGACCTTGGTGGACCTAATAACCAGAGCCACAGGGGTAACATGGGCATCTCAGTACAAGCCAGGAGAGAAATGCCAGTGACACCAAAGACCAGAAAATATTTCCAGGTGCACAGGAGAGCAGAGGACGGCAGCAGGCCAGTGGAGGGGCAGGAAGAAGTGTGTGCGTGCATGCGTGCGTGCGTGCGTGCATGTGTGTGTCCAGAATCCTGAGTTGATGCTGTTTAACCCCAAATGATGGCATTTACCTGGAATGACTAAATTTTCTGCTATTAGATAGACTGGGGACATGAGAAAAAAAGACATTCAATTGTCATAGAAAAATTAAAAAAAAATTTCTTGCACATGCAAGTTTGGACTCAGTGAAAATCATATCCACTAGGGGAGTTTGGGCTCACCTAGGCCACTGGGACTCAGCGCTGCGTTCTGAACAGGCAGTGACACCGGCAGATTTGTGTTTTCTCCCAAAGTCTTTTTTCTGGGAGGTTGTGGCCATGTGATGGTCACGGATCCCTTTCATCCCCGTGAAGCCTCTCAGCTGTCCTACATATGTCACTATATTTTTGCAGAGTCAGATAGTGCTTCCTGAATTATTTTCTATTGTCATCATTTGTGATCTCCACTATAGCCCTGTCTTTATATATTTTCTTCAAAATAGGCTTCCAGTCAATTTTTAGAGAGTGTGCTTCGATGCTCTTGGTCAAATTTAAGAACTGCAACTGGCTCTGTCCCTCGACTGATAAGGAACACTGAGAAAAATAGAGCATGACTTTCATTTGAGAAATTCATTTTTAAAATATGTGACCTTTTCCTCCATCCATCTTTTTTCAATTTGATTTGTTGCTAAAGTGATAGTATAAAGATACCGAAGGACTTTTTAAAATTAGAAAAAGAGCCCCATTAACGATGACCTCATTTAGGATTTTTGGTTGACAGTAACAGGAACTGAATTGAGGTAAGATGAGGTGGAAAAAAACATATGGGCTTAAGTCACTGAAAAATTCAGGAAGAGGGCAATTTTCGGATAAAGCTCAACCTAGAGGAGCCTTTCTTCTTTGTTCTGTTTCTCAATGTGTGGCCATTGTTCTTGAGCAGGACCAGCCCTTGGGGTGGCAAGATGGTCACGAACAACTCCAGCAACTTCAGCAGAAGGTCTCCTCTTTCTTAATATTAAAAATCCACCAGCCATAACCTGTTTGGCTCAGTGGATAGAGCGTCGGCCTGCGAACTGAAAGGTCTCAGGGTCGATTCCGGTCAAGGGCATGTACCTTGGTTGCGGGCACATCCCCAGTAGGAGGTGTGCAGGAGGCAGCTGATCGATGTTTCTCTCTCATCTATGTTTCTAACTCTCTATCCCTCTCCTTTCCTCTCTGTAAAAAATCAGTAAAAGCACACACACACAAAAAAAAACCCAGGAAAGTGATTCTCATTGGTCTCCTTAGGCCGAAGCACCTCTCTGAATGAAGTCCCATGGCCAAGGCAGTGAAACGACCTATGAGGGCCACAACTGGGGCATGTACCTCATTATGGATTTGGGGGTGGGGTAAGCCCTGGGACCCCATGGATTAAAGATGATGGAAAAGTGGTTCTCTCTCCCCTTGCACCCCTCCCTGCATATCAGAGCATTGTTTCCAGAAGGATAAATACATGCTGATTAGGAAAAAACAGCAGAGAGCCATCAAACTCATAATCCCGTTCTCCAAACACTATGAACACTTCTATCCTTCTGCATTCCTTTTTGTCTCTGTTCATAACATTATATCTTTATTTGATTAGAATTATAATACAAAATAGATCAGATGTCAGCAAACTATAGCCCGAGGGCCAAATTTGGCCCGTTGCCTGTTGATGTAAATAAAGTTTGATTGGCACACCGCCATAGCCATTCACTCACAGATTGTCTATGGCTGCTTCATGCTACAGCAGACAGTTCAGTAGTTGTGACACAGACCAGATGGTCTGTGAAACCTAAAAATATTTACTATCTGGCTCTTTACAAAAAGTGCTTTTTACTTAATGGCTTTTTGAGAACAATTTCATGTTTTCGGGGTCTTCATAGTTGTTATGATGAATTCTGGCGACGGAATAATTTTGTTGGGTGGGATGAATCTCCTTTACTGGTCTGCCTCCAGGGAGAGAGCAGCACTGAAGGTTTCCTGTAGGGACACACTCTTTTCATGCATCTGAGCAGCATGTGGAGGCTCCTTTAGGTGCTTGCTCCATTCCCCCCCCCCCCCCCAAGATGAACTCTGTTGAAACCCTTATCAAACTATCATTATGTTTTCTTTATATAAAACACCTTGAGCGCAGGGACAATGGATCCTTATGCATCATCTAGCACTGTGGAAGGCATCACTTAGGTATGTTATCTACTACCTCTGAGTTCACAACTTTTGCTGGAGTGAATCCGGTCATCCACTGCCTTAGCTAAAAGCTTCTGTGGTTCTTCCTTTGCTCTTAGAACGAGATAAACAATCCTCAGCATGATGTGTCACTCTTGCGTGCTCTGGCTCTGACTTTCTTCTACTTTGGCTTCCTGTGTTACAGCCTCAATGCCTCAATGCTGCATGCTTCTTCCTGCCTCAGGGCCTTTGCACATGCTGTCCTCTCTGTCTGATCGTCTCCCACTCAGACCTCATTCCATGGAAACTGGGAATGAAATAGGGCTGGGAAATAACACCTAAGACACAGTGTGTAGTTGTTCTTCCTGCCTATGCATCACAATCCCCCTCTTTAGCTCCAAACCCTTCACACAAAGGAGTTCACTCACCAAACATTTATATATTGCCAGGAACTGTTTCAGTCTTGGAATAGTGCAGCCATAAATTAGACAGGTACAACCTTGACTCTGTGGAGCTTATACTCAGTGGAGGCATCAGACAAGGAATCCATCAACTATTACACAGAGTGACAGGCGAAGGTGCAGGAAAAGAGAAGACAATGTGGGAGCAGAGCTGAGGGGAACTGCCCACGCCTAGGACCTCGGGCGAGACTCTCAAGATTGTGACACTGCAGATGGCACTAGAAGATGCAGATTTAGCAAGCAAGGGGATGGGGGAGAGTGTTCTAGGTCGAGGCAGTAGGATGTGCGAGTCTCAGAGATGAGAGATCAGGGATGCTGAGAGGAGTTCTGAGTTTGCCAGCCCCCCAGATGCTGGGCTGAGGCCTGGTATTCTTAGATGGGAGGCGAAGTGGGTCTCCTCCAGGTGACCTCAGTACCTCATTCTTGCCTTCAAGGTCTCATCTAGGAGGCTGGAGTTGTCCATGACCATCTTGCTACCCCAAGGACTGGGCCTGCTCAAGAATGATGCTTTCCTTTTGCTCTCACTCTCTTCTGTGCTTTTACTATAGTCTGATTGTTAGGTTTGAGGACAGGATTGGACTTCCTGCAGACAATGACTTGATCAGGGGTTGGTTAACTTTTTCTGCAAAGGGCCAGAGAGCAAATATTTTACGTTTCACAGGCTGTACCAGTTTCTGTCACAACTAAACTCTGCTGTTAGAAAGGAGCTGTGGCCCTAGCCAGTTTGGCTCAGTGATAGAGCATCGGCCTTCGGACTGAAGGGTTCCAGGTTTGGTTCCGGTCAAGGGCACATGCCTGGGTTGAGTGTTTGATCCCCAGTAGGGGGTGTGCAGGAGGCAGTCAATCAGTGATTCGCTCTCATCATTGATGTTTCTATCTCTCTCCCTCTTCCTTCCTCTCTGAAATCAATAAAAATATATTTTTTAAAAAGGAGCTGTGGACAGTATGTGGATGATTGAGTGTGGCTGTGTTTCATTAAAAACGGGTGGGGCTGGGATTTGGCCCAAGGGATTTGCTGACCCCTGACTTAGATGATCAGCAATATCTTTATATAGATCTTGACTTTTTATTAGGGGAAAAAGTCTCTTATAGCAGTGTTTTCAAATTCAGCTCTGCTCTCCCCTGGGATTTCAATGGAGTTGCATGAGAGTCTGGGAGGTGATGGAAGGATGAGGTCCAGAGAGAGGGGGCCACTACCCAGAGGCAGTCAGTATGTTTATGAACCTGGCATTGTGACACCATCTTTGGAATCAGACCTTCCTTGTATATGCACGAATATAGAGTCTATGTGTGGTGGTAAAGACAGGGTGATTTTTACTTCTCCCCACAGAAAAATCAAGTTTTTGTGAATAAGCATTTATTATTCCTAAAAAGTCCCAAAGGAGTTGTCTCCTACTTTGAAGAAGCAGGAAGATCAGAATTTATTTAGTTGGGCCGTGACTTCTTTGTTTCAAGAGAAAAGGATGGCTCTTGAAATTATTCAATTTACTTTTACTAGTGATAAGGCTTTGAGTGAAGGTCAAATTCTTATTTTCTTTTGCCATGAAATATGTTATTTGAATGGCCTTCTTAGTGAAGCCCTCCTGATGTTGTGTCCAGTAGCGCCTCTTCCCCACTCGTGCTGGGATTAGGCGCACTATTCCTCTCTTCCTTCTGGCTGTCTCCCCCCATCCCTCCAGTCTCTGATTCACGGACTCTACCCTGACTCCACATTGCAGATCTGTGCACCTCTCATTGCCCTTTCCCATTTGTCTGTAGATCGCCTGTCACTGTGTCCCAGCTGGAGCCCGAGACGGCTGCTTGTTCCTGCCCACCTCCCCCACCGGAGGGTAGGCACTGCACTGGCAGGGACCACACCTGTTTGGTTCACCACGCCCTGCTGATCTTGGACATGAGACACTGCTCTGCAAAGGTTTGTCCGATTAAACTGGTAATTGTGTCATTTCACTGGTTGGGGTTGCAGAGGAATGTGAGTGGCACCAATGACTTCAGGAACAGTTCCACAGAGATGTCAGTGAGGGACAGTTTCTGCCGCCAGCAGCACACTATTGATAAATAGTGACTCAGAATGTAAGACTTTTACACTTTATTGTAGAAGATGCTACTGAGCTATTGAAGTCCCTCCTCATGTCATCTCTTCCCCCACCCCATACATACACAATGTTTCCGTACATGTCACTCCATCCCATACATACACAATGTTTCCGTACATGTCACTCCATCCCATACATACACAACGTTTCCGTACATGTCACTGGTTTATCACTCAAAGCCGGGTTGTCTGCCTCAGGGTGTTCTCTGGACCGGGCACTCCCTACTGGTGCTTCCTGGGATCCCCTTCCATGTTTATTACTCCCACCCAATGCTTGCCTCAGGCTCTGCTTCTAGAGGAACCCAGGATACAGTATTCACTGCAAGGAAGCCTGGAGGTGGACAGGGCTAGGGCTGCTAGCTCAGCAGCTCTCAAGGTCATCCAGCATCCAGACACTTCCATCCTCCCCCTCTTCCATCCAAGCAGGTGGCCCTTCATCTGCGGGCTTGTCCCGTCATGATGGCAGGTGGCTGCTGCAGCTTCAGAGACTGCGCGCTCCTCTGGGCGTCCCGCGTTGGCTGCGCTGGGGTTGGGGCGAAGGTGGAGATGCAGCAGATGAAGAGGGTCTTTCCTGCTTCTCTCCTCGGAACAAGGATAACACACCTGTAGGTCTCCCTGGCCAGAATTGGGTCACGTGACCAGCACTTGCTGGAAGGGAGGCTGGGAAGGTGACTCTCTGGTCTTTCAGTCTCTGACCTGGGACGGAGTCAGGGCACTGGGAACAGACAAGTGTAGCCACAGCATTCACCAGAGCAGGGGGCATGTCCCTCCTTTAAGATAGGCTTGCAGCCACGGGTGGTGAGATCACTAAACTATTTGTTATAAAAGGGGCCCCCAAACCAAATGTGCCTCCAGAAAGGAATCTTCATCAGTTCATGGCTGAGAAGTTTAAATTCTACAGGAGAAGTTTGAAATCTCTGTCAACGACGGAGATGAAAAGGTCTGCATTTAAATCTGTTTCCTCAACAGATGGCTTCCAGAGTGAGCCGAGAGCGGAACACACTTTCTGGGCGCAGCCACTCTCCACAAAGCTGGCCGCGCGGGGTATGACATCAGCGGAGCCCCGAGTGAATTACGGTGCATCCTTGTATTCGCTGCGGCGCCATCTATTATGCCCTGTGTGTAATGTTGATTAGGAAGGTGTCTTTGATAGCTCAGTGGAGGAAAAAGGGCTCATGCTAGAGGGCTGAATTACAATCATGGTTAAAGACAAAGGTGCAAAAGAGAGGGCTGGACATTAACAGCCTTTTGCATTCTTGTGTCTGTGTGGGAGAAGGAAGAATAAGGTTAGATGGAGTCATTAAAAAAGGACACGCTCCACATTTATGAACAAAGACTTTCCTATTTCCTCCCCTGACTCGAATAATTCCACGTCTCCCCTTAATAAAGTCCTGCCACTTACCCAATGCTGGGTGCTGCAGACACACATTTAACCAGTTATTTTCGAGTCTTGAGAAAGAAAGAGCTATCCATCATTCTTGGCCTCGGAAAGTGAAGGCCATAGGTCAGAGTTCATTACAACACCACTAAAAGGATGGTCAAAATCTATTTTCTCCACTGGAATTTTACTGGGCTAGATACTGCTCGAAACAGCCATTGGTTGTAGCTGGGACATTTTGTGGGTAATAAAATCCTCCTAGAAATGGTACTTGTGTCAACATTATGTGACCTGGAAGAGTTTAAGAGATTTAAATAATTGATGTAAAGACAATAAACTACACACAGTGCTTCTCAAACTTTGGGGTATACCAGATGCTCAGACATTTTATAAACTTGCTGAGTCAGAGTCTTAGAGGGTGGGGCAGGGATACGAGTAGTTTCAACAAGCTCCTAGGGAATCCTGCTGAGTCACCCCAAAGTGCCCTATTCCTGCCACGGAGCTTCTTTGAAAAGCACTAATAATATCTTAGACCAGTGGTCGGCAAACTGTGGCTCGGCAAACCGTGGCTCGGCAAACCGTGGCTCGCGAGCCACATGTGGCTCTTTGGCCCCTTGAATGTGGCTCTTCCACAAAATACCGGCTCTTCCACAATATACCGACTTCTGCGCATGGGCCACGAAGTTTCAATCGCACTGTACCTGTGCGCCCGCACGTGGTATTTTGTGGAAGAGCCACACTCAAGGGGCCAAAGAGCTGCATGTAGCTCACGAGCTGCGGTTTGCCGACCACGGTCCTAGACGCATTTGTCCATGGCTGTGCTGGGCCTTAGGGGCTAGACCTGCCCAATACGATAGCTACCAGGCACATGAGGCTATTTTAATATTAATTTATAGTAAGTTAACAAAAATAAAAAAATTTAGTTCCTCAGTTGCTCTAGTCCCATTTCAAGTGTTCAATACCCACAAGTGGCTAGTAGCTACTGTATTAGCAAAGATACAGAACACCATCAGTGCAGGAAACTCTACTGCCCAGCACTGGCTCAGACAATAACAAAAGAGACACCATTTCTGCCCTAATGGAGAACACAGATCAGCTCTCCACCACCCAATCCACAATGACAATTTCTTGTTTATGAAGGAAATGAAGGGCGGTGATCAGGGTTGGAAAACAAAAATGCAGGGCTCTTACCTTGTTAAGAAAATGAAGAATTTCAGATCTCTACAGCAGAGCGTTAAACCACGTATGGGGCCCTTTTGAGCAGAAGCTGCACACCCAACCTGGCGGCAGTAGACTAAAACCACAGTCTGTGGATGTTCCTACTAGAAAGTGGCAACCAGAGGCAGAAAAGAGGAGAGAGAGCGAGAAGCACACAGCACACAGGAGGAGGTTTGGGCACAGGGACCAGCCTGCACAGAGGACCCGAAGTGGGAGAAAGGACGGCACATGCCAGACCCTGAAAGCATTCGGGGAGGGTGGAGGAACCAGCGGTGAAGGCTGAGAAGGGGGCCACGGTCGTGTCCTTGCAGCTGGTGGGGGTGCAGTCAACCCCACGCCCGCTCGAACCCTCCTTGCGTGGCTCTGCTCAACGCCCCATCTTCTGGTTTCCTTTGTGGGGTGGCCGCCATCCCTAAGTGCGACAGAACCCTTTGGACACAGAGGGAAATTCCATTTTTTATTTTTGAGGTGAGAGGAGAGAGGCACAGGAAATTATTTGCTTTGATTCACAATCTGGTGGGTTAGCAGGCGAAGGAAATCGATGGGGACGTGCTGGGTTCCTCCGGGATGGAGGGCTGAGCGGAACATTCGTGACTCTTCCGTGTGTCAGGGAGAAGCGTTTGCCGTGCACGTGCTGCTTCCCGGAAAGGTGTTTCGTCAACAGAAATGCTGGTTCTCTGGCCCCCGAGGCTATATTTAGAAGTGACATTTGCATTTCCACAGATCAACAGTTCCTTCTGGATTCTGCTCCCAGAGCTCTGCTGCGGCAGTGAACATGCTGCCCCGCCTCCCCCCTTCTCCCCCCCACCGGCCCCCGCCTCTCTTTCTTGGCTGTTGGGAATTAGTAACATTAGGAGGCATCTGTAATTTGGATATGATAAATTTGCACATTTTTAAAGAGGTCACAATGAACCAGTAGCTTATCTTTCAAAAGGGCTTCGGGGAAAATTTATTGTACGCTGTATTTTCTGTCACATTCATTAAAAAATACCTGTATAACCCTGGCCAGTGTTGTTCAGTGATTAGAGCATTGGCCTACGCACTGAAGGGTCACAGGTTCAATTCCTGGTCAAGGTCATGTACCCGGGATGCAGGTTCCATCCTGGTCCTGGTTTGGGAGGCAAGTAATCCATGTTTCTTTCTCTCTCTCTCTCTCTCTCTCTCTCTCTCCTTCACTTCCACCCTTAAAAAAAAAAATCAATGGAAAAAATCTCCAGTGAGGATTAACACACAAAAATACCTTTATAGAATATGCTAAAGCATCCCCTGACCCTCAAAATCCTTCCACAATTTTTCTGGCTAATTTTGATTCTGAGTTTCTGAGACCATAGGTGGCTTAATTGATAGTTTAAATTCAGAGAGAAACTGCTTTTATTCAGCAGTAAAACATTATTTCATTGAGGCTTTATGTCTGTGGTGTATGTGTGTGTGTGTGTGTGCATGTTATTTTGTGTCTAGTAGAGTTGAAATATTCTAAGTATTACTTTAAAAAAATACATATTTTATTGAATTCAAGAAGGAAGGGAGAGGGAGAGATTGAAACATCAACGATGAGAGAGAATCATTGATCGGCTGCCTCCTGCATGCTCCCTATTGGGGATTGAGCCTGCAACCTGGGCATGTGCCCTGACCCGGAATCGAACTGTGACCTCCTGGTTCATAGGCCCATGCTCAACCACTGAACCACACCAGCCGGGCCTAAGTACTACTTTTTTGACATATTTCCATTTGGGCAAAATAGTTCTCACAGCTATTGATAATGAAGGAAAGGATCAAATATCTTACTTCCTTGTCAAGGGGTGGAAAAATGAAAATAGTAAAGATAGCCACTGGCACCCATTAATCTATGGGATTATTGATCTACCTGTGGTAGTAACATTCTACAGCCTTCTGGAACCTGATCAAGGGACCCCATAAAATTGTGAGCATGTGTTACCATCAGAGGGCAGTATGCACTCTCTCCAAGAGCCCATAAAAATTATATGTTTTCCTGCCGTAGCTAAAAGGATTTGTCTGGCAAAGGGCAAACCCATTAGGCATAAACATTCAGCATTTTTTTTTTTTTTTTTTTTTTTGCTGTTGCCTGTCATAATGGAGACAATGATTTGAAAGTTCTGATTAAACTGGCAAGATTTCCTATCTAATGTATGTCTACAAGCCTGTACTTTTCAACGATATTTCGTTCAATTTCCAGCTGTGCTAAGAGGCCTGGATTAGGCCTGGGGTAAGTTTTCCAGGACTTTGGTAGGGAAAGCTCACCTTAATCTCAGCGTGGAAGCTCTCATTGGAATATAGATGGTCGTTAAGTAATAGGCAAGTCTTTATCTAAACAACATCCAAAGTTAAAAAAAAATAACTTTTTAAAAAGAAAAGAAAAGATGTTATGACTAGCTCCAAAATGTGCTGGAAAGTTCCCACTCACCAAAACCGAATGTGAACATAAAGATTTAGTGAATTCCTTCTGCCGTCCTGGTCTTTCTGAAACGCATAAAAAAGAAATCTCTGTGTAGGTGGGCAGGTAGGAAACAAAGGCCAGAGAACACATTGTACAAACTGAACATTTGCATTTAAAATATGGTTTACTGTGACTTGGTAGAATCTCAGAATCTGATTCATCTGTGCGCATAGAGTCCTGGTGTGGGAGCGTGGACCTGGAATTGGCAAAATTACGATTGTGTCAGCGCCTGGTTCAGGGGCGCGATCGCAAAGGCAGGGCGTCTTTCAAGAAATTCAGCAAATAAATCCTTGGCGTTACAGCTGCGGGGCGGGCGCAGTTGCATCTGGCAGCCTTGCTGTTCTGCTGACTGCGACAGATTGCGCGCTTCTGCCGGAATTTCTCTAGGGGGCAGTAAGGATTCGAGGCTCTTTCCGTGTTTTTCTGGGATGACGGATGTCAGGGCGCAGCTGCCGCGGTCAGGGGGTGCACACAGTTCCTGCCTGGGCTGGGGAGAGCTGGCGAGCTCTCCAGAAGGAGGCCGCAGCCGCTGCTTCCTGTTATGCGACAATTCCTGTCTTTTCAAAAGGAAATGTCTGGGTTTATTAACGGAGAATAGCTCCAGACACCAGGTCTGTGTATTCATGGTGATGAAGGATTGAAAGGTTCAATGGCTATTGGGACGGTGCCTTGGATGGGGGATGAAGCCAGGAATAGTGAATCCAAACAGAACGGCAGGGACAATTTTGCACTCAGGGGACATTTAGAGACATGTTTGGTTGCCGAACCTGGTGGGTGCTCCCGGCACCAAGTGGGCGCAGGCCCGGGATGCTGCTGAAGACCCTGCAAGGCACAGGGCGGCCCCACGACGAAGAGCTATGCGGCTCCAAATGTCCCTGGAACAGAAGTTGAGAAGCCCTGACATAAACAATGGGGGGCCAGGCGGGGGACATGACCATGGATTGCAGGAAGTTAGAGCGAACCTAGTTTTTATTTTCAGTGTTAGACTCTGAAGATGAGAGCCAGGAAGTCTGTGACAGTGAGGTGTGTGTGTGTGTGTGTGTGTGTGTGTGTGTGTGTGTCTTTTCTAGTAAAAGCGTTAAGTTCTGAGAACCAGGTGAATTGGAGCATACGTGGAAGGAGGAGGTAGCGAAGTGGATTTGCAGAGAGGTGGGAGCAGGCCCAGGGGTGAGCTGCTGGGAATGTGGGGCTGGTCTCTGCTGCGGTTCCCAGGATGCAGGGCCTCCAGACGCTCCTGGTGTTTTTAACGGCAGGTTCAGCATAGAAACGCTGATTCGGGAAGAAACGCTCGCTTGGGAGGAGGTTCATAGGCAACGTCAGCTGGTTGTCTATGAACGTGGCTTTGACGCAGCGGCGATCTTGTCTCCAGGGGAGCATTTGTCAATGTCTGGGGACGTTTTGGGCTGGTACCAGTTGGGGTGATGTCACTGGCATCTATGCACAGGGAAGACCCCTCCCCTCCGGTTGCAGTCACCAGGCCCGCCATCTCATCGTGCCAGGGGTGCAGCCGCCCCGTGGTTCCTGGCTTTGCATAGTACATCACAATACTGTTTCCTCTCCTCCTGCCCCAGAATCCAAAGTGTTCACACAATGACAACTTCCCATCCTCAGACATTCCACAGGTGGCCTGCTTGTGGGAGCAGAGAGTGGGAACTGCATCCAGTGTGTGTGTCCGGTGCAGTTAGGTGTTGCCAGGCATTTAAAGAGACAGCTCTGTGCCCAGAGGTAGGCACGTAGGTAGACAGAGCAGGTTGGGTCTAGGCCCTGGTCTTGGAAAGTCAGTTAATTTTTCGAAGACCCAGGTACAGGGCCAGTCTTTGCAAGAATGAGGAGGTGTCACAGCTTGAGCGAAATATCCAGGGAAGGGTGGACGTAATGACCGGTCAGGAGACAGGTGGGAGGATAAAGGCAACCGGAGGCGGGGGTGGAAGCAGGCAGACAGGAGTTAGACTGAAAGCGCTTGAATCCCAGCCCGCTATTAACTAGCTGTGTGGTGTTGGGAAAAGCATTTCACTTCTCTTAATGGTGGTTTCTGTATCTGTAAAATACAGATAATGATACTCTCTAATTTTAATTAAATTAGGGCTTTAAATGTAATAGTATATTAAGGAGCTTTTCATAGTGCCTGGTATCTAGTATTTAGTAAATGCTGCTCTTTTGTTATCATCTTCACTGTCACCATCATTATTTTCTTTCTTTTTTAAAAAAATTGACTTTAAAGAGAGGAAGGGAGCGGGAGAGAAAGAGAAAAACATCGATGTGAGAGAGAAACATCAATCGGTTGCCTCCTGTATGTGCCCTGGCCGGGGATTGAACCTCAACCTGAGTATGTGCCCTGACTGGGAATCAAACCAGCAACTTTTTGGTGCATGGGACGATGGTCAACCAACTGAGCCACACTGGCCAGAGCACCATCATTATTTTCAATGTTCTGGAATCTTTATTTGTGCCAAACTAAGCTTTTCTGTGTCCAAAGGCATTGCTTATACCCCCACCTTTTTCTTAATTTGAGAAACTAGAATTTTTTTTTGAGAAACTAGAATTTTAATTGTAGTTTTTTGGTGTTACTTTCATATAGCTTTTCTTGTATTCAGAAGTTTAGTCTGCATAATGGAAGAAAGAGATATACTTTTTTTTTTTTTTTTTTTTTTGCTGTTTGGGTTAAAATGACCCGGATTTAAACAAATAACGTTGCAAGGGGAAAAAATTTTCCTGACAAGTAGCACTAGAATTTCCCTAAGAAATGAAATTATCTTAGTTTGGGAAAGTAATTTCAGATATCTTTGGGCAGAAGCTGAAATTTAAAATCTTAGTTGTTGAGGAATGAGGTTCAGAAAAAGGGAAAACGTTTTCCGCATGAGACAGAGAAGAATTTGCTAGTTTGACTTGGGAAGGGCGTGTGGGCAGGTGAGAGAAAAAGGCAGGAGAGTGAGGGGGGGTCCGTGTTAGGGATAGACACGTGGTCCAGGTGGTCAATCAGAGGAGAGCACCTTTCGGCTCCAAAGAAGAGTTCTCGGGTGAATGGGCAGAGCTCCTCAGCCCGAATCCCAGGACATTCACGGGAGCAAATGGAGCAGGACGTCCTCTCTCTGCTGGGCATGAGCGGTAAGGATGTCAGTTCGGGGTTGCCAGCAGCCATTCTGTCACCAGGAGGCACAAGCTTGAATGAGAAGGGAGCTAACTCAGAGAAGCAGAACCAAGAGCAGCAGAAAGACTAAGTCCCCCTCTCCCCAAGTTCAGCTGTTACGTTTCTTTTGTGCTTTGATCAGTTTGAGTCGATGTTTCTGTCACTTGAAATCAGAGGAGTGCACGGTGCATGCCGATACAGGGGGCTCCCAGCCAATAGATGACAGAGGTGAGAACAGCGCAGGTCTGACTGTGAAGTCTGGGCCCATCTTGCTTCAGGGCAATTACTCTATCACACAAGGAGATAAAGAGCCTTTAAATCCACGTTTGTCATCTGTAAAATGGGAAGGTTGGGAGTAAATCAACCTGAGGTAGTCAGACTCTCAGGCTACGTGAAGATTAAAAATGAGAAAGACAAGGCAATTTTAATTTTTCAAACTCCTGAATTGAAACCTGAGATTTATATAGCACAGGTACTCGTAAATTAATTGATATATCACATTTATTCACTTTTTGCTTTGGATTTATAACTCATTGAGGAAAGAACAGTTAGCTACCACCCATCATGAGATCGAATGTGCAATGCTACTAATTTTTAAAAGTGGAAATATAAATAATTGTTTTAGAAATGCATCTTTTTTTAAAAAAAAAAATTCTCACCCAAGGATATTTTTCCATTGATTTTTAGAGAGAGAGTGGAAGAGAGAGGGAAAGACAGAGAGAAACACTGATGTGAGAGGAACACATTAATTGGTTGACTGCTGCATGTGCCCTGACCAGGGCCTGGGCTGGGGAGGAGCCTGCAACCGAGGTATATGCTCTTGACTGGAATCAAACCCAGGACCCATAGGTTTGCAGGTCAATGTTCTATCCAGTGAACCAAACCGTCTAGGGCTAGAAATGCATCTTAATAGATACAAGCTTTCGAGAAAAATAGGGTCATTTAAAAAATGAGCTAATCAGGTGGAACGTTGGGAAACTGGTGGATCTTTTAGGTGTAAACACAGATAATAGAACATTTTCAGTCATACCATCTGTCCAAGGTTTAAAATCAGATGTATCTGTCCCAGACTACACGAAGTTGGCATTCTTTGCCTTTAATTCCATGCAAAAATAATCCATTGAAATACTCTTCTGACAAAGTTTCTCAACAAATCATTGTGCAACTTTATTCATTTATTCAGCAAAAGTTTGTTGTATGAGTCCTCTGTGTCAGGCTCTGTTCTAGGTGCTGGAAATGAACACAACAGAAAAGCAAAGGGAAATATCTCTACCTGGGGGACAGATAATAATAAAACAAACAAGTAAAATATATAGTATGTGGGATGGTGATACATGCTCTGAAGAAAATAAAGTAGGAGAGGGAGCTCTGGGTAGGATGGCACTTCAATTTGGGTGGCCTCAGTGATTAGAGGGATTTTAAACAGAGATAAGGAAGGTGAGAGAGGGATCATGCACATTTCCGAAGGAAAAGTGTTATATGCAGAGGAAATGGAAGGTGCAAAGGTCCTGAGGCAGCATGCATCCGGCATGTTGAAGAAATACCCAGGAGGCCAGTGTGCCTGGAGTGGGGTGAGAGAGGGGCTCTGCCAAAGGCACTGACGACAGAGAGTCTTAAAGGGTGGATGAGAAGGGGAGACCACCTGGACCCCAGAGGGCAGGGGATCCCCCACCTCAGCACTGTCGATATTGGAGGCAAGGTCAGTCTTTGTTGTGAGTGCCATCCTGTGCAGTGGAAGATGTTGAGTAGCACCCCTGGCCTCTGCCCACTAAATGCCAGTAGCTCCACTTTTCCTGACCCCTAGTGGTGACAACCAGGATGTCTCCAGGCACTGCCAAATGTCTTGTGGGAGCAAAGTCACCCCAGTTGAGGACTTTGGCCATTACCCTGAGTGAAACTAGAGGTCCCTGAAAGTTCTGAGTAGGGGGTGACATGATCTGAGGTGACTTAGAACCCTCACTTTGACTACAGTTTCTTCTCTAAACCCCCAAAGGAAATTTAAGTTTTCTATTATTCAACATTTTTAGCTCTTTGGTTTTCCTGCTCATGGAGACAGTGAGGTGTTCTGTAATAACACTAATAATAGAAATATAATGCAAGTCACAAATGTAATTTAAAATGGTCTAGCAGCCATATTAAGAGGTAAAAAGAAAAACGGAAATTAACTTAAATAATATATTTATTTAACCTAACATGTCCAAAATATAATATCAACATATAATCAATATCAAAAGTTACTAATGAAATGTCATCCGTGGATCTCAGTGGTGATGGCAGGAAGTGTGCATTCCTGGGGCTTTTCAAAGTGCAGGTGCTTTCTCATCTCCCCCAAACTCCCCCACACCCCCAGCCAAGGGCCTCGGGGGGTGGCTTCTGAGCATATGTGACTGGTATGTAGAATGAAAGATGGCTGAGGGCATCAGAGGTAATTAAAATGCCCCTTGGTCCAGGGCTTGACACGTGGTAAGCAACTTAGGTAGCATTTGGGCTTCTTCTGTTCCTACCAGTCACCTGCCTTATAGGCCAGCACCAACCCCCAATCTAGGGGTCCCGGCGGCTTGTCGGAGACAGAGCACCAATGCAGGGGTGGGCGCCCACCCCAGGATAGGTGAGGACCCACCCCCAGTAGAGAAAAAAGTTACTAATGAGATACTATGCATGTTTTTGGTCCTAAGCTGTCAAAATCCAATGTGTTTTCAGTCTATACTTGTGGCGCTTCTCAGTTCGGATTTGTCCCAGGTCCAGTCCTCACGCACCATGCTGGTTAGTGGCTACACTATTGGACAGCACAGGACTGTAGAGTCTGAGCTCAGGACAGGAGATGGATAGAGCCCTAGTGACTCAGAAGCAGGCGTTCAGTAGCATCTAAAGACCTGGTTTTGGCCAACCTTCATTTTCGCCTGCCAAAGTCTGGGGGCAAACCATCCCTGTCCAAATGCACTGGCACTCAGGGAAGACCAGCCTTCCTGCGGGCATAACGCAGCGCCATAAATGAGAGCAAGTGCTTTTAGAAATGATGACGTGACGTCAAGCTCTGACGTAATGTAATGTGACAGGCTGTGATTTTTATTTTGGTAAGGTTTCCTCCAATGGAAAGCGGGAAGTGAATCTGAGGTTCCTACTGCCCAGGACCTCGGAATCCCGGCCAGGCTTCAGCTGGCCACAGTGGTGATCCACTGCTCACATGCGGGGCAGCTGTTTCCAGAGGAGTCCTTAGTCCTGTTTGATGTGGCTCTTGTGTGGCCCACTTGGATTCCAGGCGCATTCCAAGACTCTCCCAGGATTGAAGAGGGAATTGAAGAAAGAGGTCTTTGCAACCCAATCCACTCGGCAGGGTTAAATGGTTTTGGAACTGGAGTCCCCACTGATTCATGGGGCATGACTAGCAAATACATTTCATCTCAAATGGAAATGGAGATTGATTTTTAATGATTGTCTGGGGTCCTGTGTTAAGAAAACTTCTGAGGAGGCCTCTGACTCATAGGAGAGAGTACCTTATTTAACCAGCGATGTTGGCCATGGACATGGGCAAGGGCAGTTACAGTTTATATGCTATGTATTTGGCCTTCTTGACCTAAGGGGGCTATTTCTTGCGTCTGGGATGAGCACATAACAGGAGTTTCTTTTTCTTGGGTAGAAACAGTGCCCAAGGAGGGGCGAGGGTCCTACAGGTAAGTTAGACTGAGGGGCCAGCTCACCTGGGGCAGCTCAGTTGGCTGGAAAGGTAGATCCGTGGCCGATGCCTTGCTGAGCTTGTTGTGTGGGACACAATGCCCACTGCTAAGTCCGGGTGTTGGGAGGAGCACAAGTCTGGAAGCCGGGAGGACTGAGAAAGGAAGGAATGTGTTGTATCAAATAATTGGAATAAGCAATTCCGGGTAAGGAGAGCTTACAGGGCAATGGGTTTCATGTCGTGGCAATCCACATGGCTTAGTCTGCCTGGAGGGATGCTGAGATTGTGCCAGGGTTTAGGCAGAAAGCAGGCATCATTGATTGATAATGTCTGCCATGAGTTTAGGCGTTATGCAAGTCAGCACACATGCTACATATTTACCACCTCTGATTTACAGGCGTGCTTGTGCTGGGGTTCAGAGCCGTGATGGATTGCTAATGTCTGTTATGGGCGTAGGAGTCATGCAAGACAGCACACATGTCATCTATCGGCAAACTCTGATTTAGAAGCATGGGATAGTGATAGCATACGTGCATTTTGTGGTTTTCTTTGACAGTGGCCTGCTTTGTTTTCTCTTTACATTTACATTACTTGTACAGTGAACAGATGCTCATTAGTTGTCTAGGTCTGTGCCTTGGTTAAGCCAGACTCATCTATGCTAATAAAAGGGTAATATGCTAATTAGACCAGATGTCTTCCAGACATCTTTCCTGACAAAGCTGGGGGCATGGCCAGACTGCAAACCACTCCAGGCCCCTTGCCCAGGCTGGCCCCACCTCCCACCAGGGACCCCCCCCGCCCAATCTGGGCCCCCTTCAGGGCAGACCAGCTGGCCCCCACCCATGCATCAGGTCTCTATCCTATATAATGAAAGGGTAATATGCAAATTGACCCTAATGGCAGAACAACCGCTAGACCAGTCACTATGAGGCACACTGACCACCTCTTGGTCCCTTTCCCCGGCCGACAGGCTCTGATTGCCTGATGGCCACCTGCTGTGGGGGCGGGGCCGGTGAGCGGGCAGGAACAGCCAACCTCTCGGTCCCTTCCCCTGGCCATCAGGCACCGATCACCCAATGGCAAATGGGGAACTGGGGGTGGGTGCCGGTGGGGACCGGGGCCAGCTACAGGAAGCTGGGAAAGCTGGCCCTGATCGCAGGCCAGGCCTAGGGACTGTACCAGTGCACGAATTTCGTGCACCAGGCCTCTAGTTCAGTAATAATAAAAGAGTCTCCAAACACACAGGGTAGACAGTGGTAAGTGCTACTGAGTAGGTGGAGGAAAGGGGCACTGGAGTTCAAGAATGGCTTCATGAAGGAGGTGGCATTTGAACAGAATTGGAGATGGGGCAGATTTTCAGCATGTGGAGGTGAGGGAAAAGGCAAGGGGTGGGGGAAGGAATCATGAGTGTATGTGGGAAACAGCGAGTAGGTGAATTTTGCATAGAAAGAACAGTGAGAGAGAAGACTGAAGTTGAATGGGGTACATTCTGGTGGATCCAAGCTGTGGAACTGGGACTTACAAACTGTCCATATGGAGTGACATGGAATATTCAGTGGCTTTTAGACTGTTGAAGAGACACCAGGTAGGTGCCTCTACTACCTGGCAGTCCACCATCAGAGCTTAACTCCTCAGAGCCTAAAAAAACAGATTTTCAAGAGTCTGAAAATGCGACAGGATAAAAATAGCACTAATTATGGAGTGTTTCTCATCCTTTGCACATTCCTCGCTTGCTAAGGAAGACTCCGGCTCGCTCACTTCCATCTCTTCTCCTTCTCTGTCCTTCACAGGGCATCTTGTGTCACTTGGATCTGTTGGTGGAGAATGAAGAGGGAAAAGTGGAGAACTGAGCTGGAAGAACATTTCAGAGCACTTCGAGGTGAGAAGCTGGGCTGTGCGAGGCCGAATGAGGGACAGGAAAAACATTTGAAGGGTTATTTCTTGCAGTCAAGAATATAGGTAAAGGCCTGGCGTCATTCTGAAATCACTGTTACTTGTGTACAACATGTTCATTTAACTGTGACACAGATCAGGAGCTGCACAGGATGGTCCTGAGTCCTGACTTCAGGGGAAGGGACCTCTAGTGGAAGCCTTGCTGCTAGAGGTCCCCTTTAGATTCTCATCAGCTGCTAGGACGTTGCTCATCCTGTACAGGAGTTGGGCTCTAAAGCCATCACTGAAGGGAAAATTCTCCTAAAGTCAAAACCAGCCTCCCACCAAGTCCCCAAACCATATCCGGAAAACGCAGCATCCTCCAGTGAGTTCAGGTGAGCCAGGCTTTCCCGCAGGCTTAGTTCAGACCAGAGCTTCTTGGTGGGGCTCCGCTGAGAGAGTTGGCCTGTGTTTGGGAGCCACATTGTGTGAAAAATCCTCACAGAGTCTGTGCTCAGCAAGGTGAGAGGATCAGCTGTGCAAGAATGTGGGGAGGAAGGGCAGAGGGAAGTCAGATTTATGCCTCATTCACACACCTGTTTGGGGCACATACTCACCGAGGGAAATGGGGAACACTCCCCAGCCTGCACGGTTTCCTTCCTTCCCTCCTCTGTCTCCTGGCCTAGCGCACATCCTTGATGGCAGGAGTTTAACGCACATAGGATGTGGCTCTATGGCATGGTGTTACCACAAACACTCCCGATGGCCTCGTAGGACTGTGACAGTCAGGGGAGGACAGGAAATCCCCGTTGCAGTCTACCCACAGCCCACGCCCCACTCCCTTAGCACAAGGAAGAGCATGCAGGATGATTTTGGCGGTTGGGGAGGAAAGTTAAGTCGAGTTTAGATGTAATCTTTACTTCTGGTGCTGGTTCCTAGATTCTAAATAAATCTCGCCCTGGGACGTAGACAGCAGGACAGGCCAGAGGGGTCACGTGTGCACCCTTCCTCTGGAAGCCAGCTAATATTTTCTCTTCAGCAAGAACAGGTTCCACCTGGGGCCCATTGAATGTGATAATGGCAGCTCCCCTGCCCCCACCTGTGCTCACGTCGAGCCTGGGGATTGGGTCTTCCTGCCCCAGCCCAGACATGTGACATTCTGGAAATGGCATGAGCTCTGCATGACCAGGGAGCGGGGAGGAAGCCATCTGCCCCCCAGAACATCAGGAATGAGCACATGAAGTGTGCTCCTCACAGCCGAAGCCACGGAGATGGCGGCACCATTGTTTTCCTGCCAAACTTGATGTGCCCAGTTGGGAGGGATCTGGCGAATTTTTCCTACCTGCTGCCTCTTTCTGTTCTCTCATGTCACTCCAGCCTGTCTCTCTGAGTTTTCTGAGTCCCCTTCCCTCTTGCTCTTCCCTCCCGAGCTGCCTTTGTGCGGCTGCCAAAGGAAGGCTCGCACTTTGACGGGAGGAGAGGGCGATTGGTGGTCGTCACCACTGACAGCTGCTCCGTGAGCGTCTGACAGAGGGGCCATTAGAGCCTGTGACAAGCATCTCCCCGTCAGAGGCTCCCACCATGCGGCTCTTTATCAGGCCGAGTCACAAGGCCCGAGAAGCCCCACATGATGAGCAGCAGGTGTCCTTGGGGTTGGCTTTCCTGGGGGTGGGGAGAGCTAGGGAAATGAACCCTCTTGACCACACCTGGATGGACAGAGGGGGCAGAACATTCCTTTTACTAGAGGCCTGGTGCACGAATTTGTGCAGGGGGTGGGGGGGAGGGACCGTGGGAAGTTGGCTGGTAGGCCCTGATCTAGTTGTGCAGATGTGCCAAGGTAGCGGCAAGCAAAGACCACAGACAGAGCCCCCAAAACGGCCTGAATACCAGCTACACTCTGAGGTGGAAATACAGTTCTACTTCGCTGCCTGCCCTCCAGCGTCTCACTCTCCCCGGGGCAGAGTTGCTGACAGACAGGTCATCTCTCCTACCTCAGCCTCACATTTTCTCTGGGCTCCGCCCCCAAGCATGATAGGTAGCTGACTTTGGCCAATGGTGGCACACCGCTGTAGGAGCACTAGCCAATCAGCGGTTGGGAGCCTAGAAAGGTGCAGTCCGAGCTAGAAGTGGCTGACAGGGGCAGAAGGGTGAGCAGCACAGTGCAGTGGCAGAGGTAAGGTGCTTACTTTACGTCTTTGCAGTTAGGCTGCTGCCTTGCCCCTTCTGCCCCCTCCGAGCTGCTACTCTGTCTCAGTCAACATCGATCAGTGTTGAGATCGCTCTCCTCCTACAGGCTTCCTGGACCCAGTTCTCCAGTGCCCGGAGCCTTAGTGGGGCAGGGGAGGGGGGTTGCGGGCGGGGGTGGGGGTGGGGGGTGGGGAGAACCATGGGAGGTTGGCTGTGGGAGTGCACTGACCACCAGGGGGCAGCTCCTGCATTGAGCATCTGCCCCCTGGTGGTCTGTGAGAGTCATAGTGACCAGTTGTTCTGGTCTTTTGGTTTTAACGGTCGCTTAGGCATATATATATATATAGATTCTTAGAAGTCCTGACTTCTTTAGGTGTCAATAGTTTGTATATTGTTTAGGCTAGGGCCTAGTAAGACTTTCCCTGCAAATTCTGTCAATGGTCTGATTTTCTTGTAGCCTTAGATTTAGGGAACTGTACCCAGTGGCAATATTTAAACTATGAAACCCCAAGCCCCAACCACTCAGAGGTGAAGCCCAGGCGATCCAAACAGATTCAGGGCAGGAGCAGTTGGCCCTGGGTGTCCCAGCCAAACGCGGCCTTAAACGTACCCCACGTGGCTCATGCATTGTGTGTGCCATTTGATCACACAGCCCACTGTCTTAGGGACGCGTGGAGTCCATCACACATGCTTTCAATATATGTCAATTGAAATTGTACGAAGCAAAGGAGAGCAAAAGAAAAGCAATCTAAATAAAGCTGGCAAATACACTCGCCAGTCTACGTAACACTCTATGATCCAAACTGTACGTGAGATGGAAAATGAGACTTTGCTGTTCCCTTGGGGATCCCAGTCCCTGCATTTCACTCAAAAAGTGGGCGTCCCACCCTTTTTGCTGTGTTCTAGCGTTTAAAGAGGCGTATCGCTCATATAACCTGGCCTTTAAATGTAGTTGAGCTATAGAGTGGACAGAAAAGCCACCGTCTGTTTCAATTCCGCAGAAAAATGGTTGGTGTTGGGCTGGCTGGGAGGCGGCTGGGTGTAGCAGCGCGCAAGTGTAGACAGGTCACCCTCTTAAAGATAATTTTTAAGGATGATTCTGACCATTTGTAAATTGCACTTTTGTGCTGCCCCCAGAACCCAACTCCTGTGCATGTGGCCACGTTGCTGTGTTTGCACCTTGAACTTGGCTCACAGCACACCTTACGCTTCACAGTACAGCAAAGCTGCCTTCAGGGAGCAGGAAAGTCAACCTGAAACCATGCAAAAGATTCTCTTCTGAAGGTCACTAGTTATTCCTTGGGGGTTTTAAGATCAAAACATTTCCTCATGCTACCTTTTCGCACTATAATCAACCCAGTTAATCCCAAGTTTCTGATAGTTTCTAGCGTTGTGTCTATAGAGTAGAAATAATACGGTTGTTTGTTCGACATGTGGACCATCCATTTCACTTCTTCCAAACAACTCTCTTAGTCCCCTAACATCTGGGTTCCCCCACTTGCAAACAAATCCAAAATTACATCCAAGTTTAAATTAGACTTTGGGCCAGATAAATTACTTCACAAATCTGGAAGGAGGAGATGGATTTTTACATTTAATGTCAGGACAAGGGCTATTATAGACGTATCTAGTCCACATTTTATTTATTTATGTTTTGGCTTGAATATTTTGGGAAAATTTGATTTTAAACCTAGTATCCTATCTAAATTTTAATCCTATGTATATTCAAAACAGAATGTGTTCCATAACACAATTATGTGTGATCTGTTTGATGAACAATATTGGGCCTTTCAGAATGAAAACATCCATTTATTATTTACCTACGTTAAATCATAAGAAATTGGATAGAATTCCTGTTTTTGACCCCCAAGTGGATTTCCTTGCCAAAAAAGTAGTAATAAATACAAAAAGACAGGAAGAAAATTTAGTTTCTCAGTACTGAGTGCTGTACTAGTCACCAGTATTCAATAAGGCTCATTGATTTGATTTAAATCAAAAAGAGAAATGAATAATTGACATTTCTTATATTGGTGACTGCTGTGAACACCAAAATGAAATTTCTGATGAAGTTGGATAAAGGTCAACCTTTAGAAGACAATTGAATATATTTTGAAGTAATGAGACCAGCAATGTTCCAAATAAGACACAGGAAGGACACATCTATAATACAGACACAGCCACCCAATCTCTTTAATAATAACAAACACTTAAACAGGCACTAGAATAAAATGAGATTCCAGGTGGAGCTTAGGTATTTCTTTTCTTAGAAAGCTAAGTCAACCTAACTAATCCGCCTGTGTTTCTAAAAATGATGGTTTCTACTTGTGAGTAATGGACTAGTTTGAAGAATGACTTTGAAATCCACACCTTTAAACGCTGATGTTCCTTAAAAATAAATTATAATTAAGCCTTGGCCAGCATGGTTAAGTGGTTAGAGCACTGGCCCATGCACCAAAAGGTCCCAGGTTTGATTCTTGGTCAAGGGCACAGACCTAGGTTTGGCTTGTGTGGGAGGCAACCAATCAATGTGTCTCACATTGATGTTTCTCTCTCTCCCACCCCTTCCTCCCACTCTCTCTAAACAAACAGACAAACAAAATCAATAGAAAAAATATCCTCAGGTAAGGCTTAGCCACAACAAAGAATTAAGAATCTTTCTTTAAACACACACACACACACACACACACCACCACCACCACCACACACAACTTTACTCCAATTCCTGATGCCTGGGGTCCATGAGCTCAGTCACCTTTTGCTCACATGGTAAATGACAGAAATGTGCAGCATGTGTTCAGAGGCGGCCTTTAGTATAGGATAATGTTTGTTTGAAAGAGGGTGGCAAGCAACAGCCTTGATCCTTTCTCTCAAATTTCTTCCTCCCTCCATACCTCCCCCCTTCTTTTCTTCCATTTCTGGACAAAGGAAGCCATGCTAGGATTTGTCTACTGAGGAAAGGATACAGGGGGCTCCTGGGGTTTCTATACACCTTCCCACTCCCTTCTCCTCTGATCTTCCCGAAGTTCTCACACCTCTTACAGAACCTTGACTTTGCTCATGCTCATGCCATCTCTCTTCTTAGGGCACACTGCTGCACTCTCTTCTGGCTCAGTCTCGCTTGAAGCAACTGGTAATCAGGTACCCCCAGGCTGAGTGAGGTGCCCACTGCCTTGGCTTTCTCATTGCCCTCTGGAAAGATATTTGTGGTAACATGTTGGTAATTATTATTCTATCAATGCATCTCCCCACCTAGTCTGTGTTTGTTTGAAGGGCAGGGAATTTGTCTTTTATCTCGTTATACCTGGCTTCCAGCAGAGTCTAGAACAGGGTGAGGCTCAATTAGATATTCCAGTCAGTGTAATAAATTATCTTCAAATGCTTCTATTTTTGGGGGTGGGGTGGGGGCGGTGGTTTCTGGAGGTAGGCACACCAATATACTGTGCGGGAGGCGATTGGCTGTGATGTTTTCCCAACAAGATGGTGTTTTATTTCATTGCTTTGGTTTATTTTCCACAATGGTATTTAATTTCTTTTGAATATCAAATAACATATTTGGAGGGAATACACCTTTTTTTTGTTAAAGGGAGGAGGCCCATATTTTTTAAAAATGTATCTTTATCATTGAAAATATTACTGATGTCCCCTTTTATTCCCATTGACTCCTCTCCTCCCTCCCCCATCCCCCGCCTTCACCACACTATTGTTTATGTCCATGGGTTATGCATATGTGCATATAAATCCTTTCTTAATCTCTCTCCACTCCCCCCCCCCCCCCCATCCCTGCCTTCCCTCTGAGATTTGTCAGTCTGTTCCATGCTTTTATGTGTCTGGATCAATTTTATTCACCAGTTTATTTTGTTCATTAGATTCCACATATGAGTGATACTTACCTTTTTCTGACTAGCTTATTTACTTAGCATAGTACCCTCTATGCTGTCTCAAAGGGTAAGATAGCCTTCTTTTTATAGCTGTATAATATTCCATGGTATAAATGTACAGCTTTTTTATCCACTCATCTCCTGATGGGCACTTGGGCTGTTTCCAGATCTTAGCTATTACAAACAGTGCTGCTGTGACATAGAGGAGTATATATTCTTTCTGATTGGTGTTTCGGGTTTCTTAGGATATATTCCCAGAAGTGGGATCACTGGGTAAACTGTCTAACCTTACAACTTAAAGAATGAGAAAGAGAACAACAAGAAAAGCCCAGAGGAAGTAGAAGGGAGGAAATAATAAAGACCAGAGCAGAAATAAATGACATAGAGACTAAAAAAACAATACAAAAGATCAATGAAACCAAGAGCTGGTTCTTTAAAAAGATAAATAAGATTGATGAACTCATCAAGAAACAAAGAGAGAGGACACAAATAAAATAAAAAATGAAAGAGGTGAAATAACAACTGACCCCACAGAAAAACAAAGAATTGTAAGCAAATGCTATGAACAACTATATGTTAACAAGTTGGACAATCTGGATGAAATGGACAAATTCCTAGAAAAATATAATATTTCAAAAATGAATCAGAAAACCTGAATAAGCCTATAACAATGGATAAAATTGAAGCAGTAATAAAAAAAGAACAACAAAAAATCTCCAAACAAACGAAAGCCCTGGTCTGGACAGCTTCACAAGTGTTTTACTAAACATTCAAAAATGAACTGACACCTATCCTCCTCAAACTTTTCCAAAAAATCCAAGAGGAAGGAACACTTCCAAGCTCTTTTTATGGGGCCAGCATTATCCTAATTCTAAAACCAGATAAAGACACTACAAAGAGAATTACAGGCCAGTATCCATGATGAACATAGTTGCTAAAATCCTCAATAAAATATTAGCACATCAGATCTAGCAATATATTAAAAAGATCATACACCTTGCCCAAGTAAGGTTTATCCCAGGGATGCAAGGTTGGTTAAATATTTACAAATCAATAATTGTGATACATCTAAACAAATTGAAAGACAAAAATCACATGGTCATATCAATAGATGGAGAAAAAGCATTCGACAAAATCCAACACCCATTTTTGATAAAAACTCTCATCAAAGTGGGAATAGAGAGATCATACCTCAACATAAGACCATATATGACCAACCTATAGCCAACATCATACTCAATGAGCAAAAACTAAAACCATTTTCCCTAAGAGCAAGAACAACACAGGGATGTCCACTTTCACCACTCTTATTCAACACTAGAGGCCCGGTGCACAAAAATTTGTGCACTGGGGGGGGGGGGGGGTGCCCTAGCCTGGCCTGTGCCCTCTCGAAGTCTGGGACCCCTCGGGAGATAACGACCTGCTGGCTTAGGCCTGCTCCCGGGTGGCAGAGGGCACGCCCAATCCCTAGGTGCAGCCCTGGTCAGGCTCAGAGCAGGGCCGATTGGGGAGTTGGGGCGCCGCCCCCTGTCATGCACAGAGCAGGGCGAATTGGGAGGTTGCAATGCCACCCTCAGTCACGCTCAGGGTAGGGCCGATTGGGGGGTTGGGGCACCGTCCCCTGTCACACTCAAGGCAGGGTCGATGGGGAGGTTGCGGCGCCACGTCCTGTCATGCACAGAGCAGGGCCGATCAGGGGGTTGGGGCGCTGGCCCCTGTCACTCACAGAGCAGGGACCATCAGGGGGGTTGGGGCTCCATACCCTGTCACACACAGAGCAGGGCCCATCAGAGGGGTTGGGGCTCCGTACCCTGTCACACACAGAACAGGGTCGATCAGGGCATTGGGGAGCTCCCCCCATCACGCACAGAGCAGGACCCATCAGGGGGTTGAGGAGCTCCCCCCTGTCATGCACAGAGCAGTGCCCATAGGGGAGTTGGGGCACCGCCCCCTGTCACACACAGAGCAGGGCAGATCAGGGGGTTGGGGCACTGCACCCTGTCACCCACAGAGCAGGGCCGATCAGGGGGTTGGGGCACCGCCCCCTGTTACACACATAGCAGGGCAGATCAGGGGGTTGGGGCGCTGCACCCTGTCACTCTCAGGGCAGGGCCAATGGGGAGGTTATGGCTCTATCCTGTCACCCACAGAGCAGGGCCAATCAGGGGGTTGGGGCGCCGCCACTGTCATACTCAGGGCAGGGCCGATGGAGAGGTTATGGCTCTACCCTGTCACACACAGAGCAGGGCCCGTGGGGGTTGGGTGGTTGGGGCGCCGCACCCTGTCACACACAGAGCCGCAGGGCAGTCAGGGGGTTGGGGAGCTCCCCCCTATCAGGCACAGAGCAGGGCTGATCAGGGGGTTGGGGCTCCTTCCCCTGTCACGAACAGAGCAGGGCAGATAGGGAGGTTGTGGCCCTGCCCCCTGTCACACACAGAGCCGCAGGGCGATCGGGGGTTTGGGCGTTGTCCCCTGTCATGCTGATCCCGGTGCTGGGAGGCATATTACCCTTTTACTATATAGGATAGAGGCCTGGTGCACGGGTGGGGGCCAGCTGGTTTGCCCTGAAGGGTGTCCTGGATCAGGGTGGGGGTCCCGACTGGGGTGCCTGGCCAGCCTGGATGAGGGGATGATGGCTGTTTGCAGCTGGTCACACCTCCTTCAGGGTGGGGGTCCCCACTGGGGTGCCTGGCCAGTCTAGCTAAGGGGCTGAGGGCTGTTTTCCGGAAGCGGGTGATTGAAGCTCCCAACCGCTCCTTTTTTTCTTTTTTTTTATTCTGGGCCAGCTTTAGCTCTGAGGTCTCGCTGCTGAAAGCCGGTTTCTGGCCTTTGTTTTTCCTTCTGTATTTGATACAATGTTGCAGTCAGGCTGGCAGACTGAAAGCTGGTTTCTGGGGTTTTGTTTAGCTTCTTTGTTACAAAGTTTCAAACTGCCAGCTCAGAGGCCCGCAGCGGCAGGCGGGGAACATTGGAGTCCGCCAGTCACTGGAGCAAAGCAAGCCTCATGTTCTCTTCAGTGCATGGCTGCCGGCTGCCATCTTGGCTGACAGTTAATTTGCATAAGGATATGCTGATTAGCCAATGGGAAGGGTAGCGGTCGTATGCTAATTACCGTGTTTCTCTTTTATTAGTGTAGATAGTACTGGAAGTGCTAGCCATATTGATCAGACAAGAAGAAGAAATAAAAGGCATCCAAATTGGAAAGGAGGATGTAAAACTCCCATTATTTGCACAGGACATCATTTGTACATAGAAAACCCCGAAGATTCCACCAAAGACTACTAGGGGTCCCATATCCTATATAATAAAAGCCTAATATGTTAAGTGTCCAGTTGTCCGTTCAACCAATCAAAGTGTAATATGCTAATGATATGCTAAGGCCACTCAACCATTCACTATGACATGCACTGACCACAAGGGGACAGACAGTTGACAAGTCAACCAGTCGTTATGACATGCACTGACCACCATGGGGCAGATGCTCCGACCAGTAGGTTAGCTTGCTGCTGGGGTCCGGCCAATAGGGACTGAGTGAAATGAGCCAGACACACCGTAGAGCCCTTCTGAAGTACCTCCCCAGCTGTGCAACCTCCTATGTCCCTCCCCAGCCCCGATCATGCACTGGTGGGGGTCCCTTGACCTGGCCTGCACCCTCTCACAATTCAGGACCCCTCGGGGGATGTTGAAGAGCCAGTTTCAGCCTGATCCTGCAAGCCAGGTTGAGGGACCCCACTGGTACATGAATTCATGAACCAGGCCTCTAGTTTTAAATATAAGAAAATATTTGGAAGTATCCCTCTTAATCAATACAGCTAGCAGTTGTTGAATACTAACTTATGACACAGACAACCTTGCGAGAATAGATTCCTGCTACTGAGTGCCTAAAGTTCACTCTTTAAATCTGGCGTGGGTGCATTTGGTTGGCTGGAGATGGGTCAAGTGCCTGCACCCTAACTGCAAGGGAGGTGTAAAGTGTGAAAATATGGGTTTTAGCCTTTATACTTGCAGGTGATCACTACTTCTTATCAAGATTCATTAGTAGGAGTTCATCCAAATGTATGAAAGAAAGTTCATGTTTGGATCAGTCAAAGAAGCATGGCAAATGGCCACTAAGTCTGAGAAGCTGTAGCAGGTGCTCTCAGCGTCCCCGCCCCACCCCTGTGCACTCACCATTTTACTGCAATTTGGCCCAAATCCCAACAGTCAGGGCTGCATTTCTTTGCCGAAGGTCTTTCTCTTGCAGGCAGACCTGCTTTACACTGAGTGCCGGAGTTGCTGAGAAGGATCCTCTCCATGTACCCCACCATGGTAACTGCATCGATAACACACTCTGTATAGGCTGCCTCCCCTTTCCTGCTCAGGTCCCCACTCCCCTACTGGGGTTTCCTGGGATCACATATGAAAAAACAAAAACTACACATACTCATCCTTGAACCACTCAAGGCCAGGGCAATGGAACACTCTGATTGGGCCAGGATCTTGCCCCGCCTCTGTTACCTGGACCTGGGGCAAACTCCACCCAAAACACATGGAACACAGTTGGTGGAAATTTTCCAAAAGAGATCTTGAGGGAAATTACCAAAATAAGAATAGATTCTGAATAGAACAAAAGATGAATAATCTATGCAACATATGTTGGTCAGCAGAATGAATGACTCCATTGGGAGGAGAAAAAGGGTTGCCGGAGAGGACTGGAGTCACATGTCACTGAGAAATCCAGAGGGGAATTAGCAAGGTCAGTGATGAGGGGTGGGCAGTCAGGTAGAATACTGGCTTAAGGAAGTGGCCCAAGGTCTGAATTGAATGCAATTGCACTTTCTTAATCCAGCCCTTACGCGACGATCACACTCTGATAACCTAGACCTAAGTGTAAGCTTTTGACAGTCACTGTTCTCTAAAACAGGAATTGCTAAGTAAAAAATACCTCTTACACTAAGAGCTGTGAAGTTACAGGAAATGATGGAAACATGCTTAACTCTTGATCCCCACAACCAAGAATTTTAAAAATGCTTAAACTGTTTTATCATACTTTTGACTTCTCCTCAACAAAGTATTTTGAGATAATTTCTATGGAAGATGACATATGAAAATAAATTGGTTTGAAATATCAGAGGTTTTATTTATGTATTATTTTTTAAAAATATATTTTCATTGATTTCAAAGAGGAAGGGAAAGGGAGAGATAGGAACATCAATGATATGAGAGAATCATTAACCAGCTGCCCCTGCACACCCCACAGTGGGGATCCAGCCCACAACCCAGGTATGTGCCCTGACTGGGAATCGAACTGTGACCTCCTGGTTCATAGGTTGATACTCAACCACTGAGCCATGCCAGCTGGGCTGGCAGAGGCTTTAAAAGAATATAATAGATTGATAAAGTGGGTCATCTTCTTACATGTTTGGCATGACTCCCACAGAAAAAAGTAAGAATGAGACAAAAGTGGGGATAGGGCAGAAAAGCATTTTAGCTGAGAAAGACGACCACACTGATATGCAGTGAAAATAGTGACCCTTCAACTTTCAAAGAGTGATTTTTGTCCTCATGCTCAAAATATATTCTGGTTGGAAACATTCCCAAATCAGGTAAGAATAGCATGTGGGAGAGCATGTGTGGGAGAGCATGTGTGAGTGAGTGTGTGTGTGTGTGTGTGTGTGCGCGCGTGCACGTGCGTGTGTGTGTTTATGTTGATGTCGAAATAAAAAGCACATTATAAGCATACTAGAGGCCCAGTGCACAAATTCGTGCACAGATGGGGTCTGGAGGAGGGTGGGGGAAGGCTGGGATGGATCAGCCTGCTGGGCGGGTGGTGGGACGCCCTTCCAGCTCAGGATCTGGATCCATCCTGCTGACATTTGCACCGGTTGTCGGGAGCCACCTGGTGGCTACTTTTATATTATTTCTTTCTTGCAGAACATCTAAGGAGGGGAAGCAGCTGTGGTGCTCGAGGCTGACTTCCAGGAGGCCAGCAGTGCTGTTGGATCGTGCAGGTGGTGCTGGTCCATCAGTGCCTGGCCCATCAGTGCCTGGCCCCTTCTCCGGAGATTGGACCTGCAGGACTACTGAGGGAGTGAGTGGCTGCTGCTGGGCTGGTAGCCCGTTGGGACAGCTCAGTCAGTTGAGCGGCACTCCTGCTGTGGGAGCGCACTGACCACCAGGGGGCAGCTCCTGTGTTGAGAATCTGCCCCCTGGTGGTCAGTGCGCATCATAACTACCGGTCTTCCCAGCCATTCTGGTCGGTCGGTTGCTTAAACTTTTATATATATAGATGTCGTCTCCACTTAATATTCTAGGAAAGATGGGGAAGGGAGTAAAATGAAGGACCTTTGCCTGGGCAGTTGGTACTGGTTTAAGAAACTCTGCTGGTTGTCAATGTATTGATGCTTCCCTTTGCACACAGGAAATCTTTGGATGTCAATGCATGTGCTTCATCTCAGCATAAACTCTTCTAAAAAACACTGACTTACACAAACAGATACAATATTAACTTGGGCTCAGTGCAGAGATTTGGACAATCAGGAGCAGAACATGGCACAATTCACTTCTGATCCCTGAGAATGGAAGCCCGAGTTTCAGAAGCCCTGGTGACAGCCACTTGAGCTGTTTCCTAAAAATGCAGTCTTTGGTCTTGCTTTAGACCAGGGGTGCTCAAACTTTTTAAACAGGGGGCCAGTTCACTCTCCCTCAGACCGTTGGAGGGCCGGACTATAGTTTAAAAAAAAACTATGAACAAATTCCTATGCACACTGCACACATCTTATTTTGAAGTAAAAAACCCAAACGGGAACAAATACAATATTTGTATCTGCATGTGGCCCACGGGCAGTAGTTTGAGGACCCCTGCTTTAGACCAACTGTGTCAGGGCCTCAGAATCTGTATTTTTCTTCTTCAAATGGCTACATTCATTTACACAATTTAAATGGTATTTATTTTTGCACAGATGATATATGTTCATAATTGTAAACTCAAAAGATTTAAAAGGACATATAGGGAAATATAAGACTTGGTCCCATACCTTATTTTTAGGATCCTTGTTCCCCTGTTACCAGACCCTTCTACAGACAGTTAATACTTGTGCAAGCATATAGGACACATAAGACACACACACACACACACACACACACACACACACAAATACATATGTACACACATACATATGTCAATATATGACTATACATACACACATATTTATCTATCTATTTAAAACAAGGAATAACAAATGACATGCATGGCTCTGATTTTTAAAAACTTAATCCTCCAATAATTTCGTATACATACAGTCAGAGCTAGCCTGTCAGCTTTTAGCCGTTGACTTGCTATTTCATCATTGACCAGTCTCCTACTGATGGATATTTAGGTTGTCTCCAATATTTTCCCTGAAAGACAATGTCATAATGAACACCCCTGTTATTTTTATATAAAAGGTGTCCCAAAATTCACGCAATATTTGAATTTTGCGTGAGCATTAACAACAACAACAAAAAATAAAAGCCTAACTTTACTTGGTTTATTGAATCAGATTCTAATATCTGTTGCCCTTTGATTTCAATCCCTTCAATTTGATAAGCATTACCAAGTACCAATTATGGCCCAGGAGCAGGGACAATGAAGACCAACGAAGACCACGGCTTTGCGTATGTGCCAGCAAAGCCATGGAGGCCATTTACCCGATGTGCTATTCCATACATAACCCTATACTGTATACTTTATGAATCAATAAAAAATTTACAGTTTATTATAAACCTGTGTTTTCTATCAAAATTACTTCTTGTGTGAATTTTGGGACACCCTTTATAAGCAGAACAGAGCCCATATCGGTTGGTCTTTTCAGTGTTGAGCCATAGAAAATGAACTCTAGCTTTATTGAAAAGGAATTTATTGGAGTGTCTGCAGATGGCCAGGGGACCAGAGAAACCAGGAAAAGGGCCAAAATCGGGGTATGGAGGACCTTGTGTCCTGAAGATGCTGCTGCCAGCACCCCTGGGCCCAGATGCGGCTGCTGCCTCACCCGAAACGAGAGTTTCAGCTGGAATCGCTTCAGCTGGAATCGCAGCCACAGCCACTTCTGGGGCCGGATGTAGCCCTGCGGCTGCTGCCAGAGTAGACTATGCTCGTCTGTGTCATAACCTCGCAAAGACTCACCGATTGCTATGCATACGAACTGCAAAGGCGTTCAGGAAGGTGAGAACGAATCTCCACTCTGGGAATTTGCTTCTGACCTTCACCGAGTTTCATCAGAGGGTCAAGTCCTTAAACAAAACGGGGTGCATTGACAGGGTTTCTCCCCGAAGCAGATCCTTTTCCAAAGGCCTGGATGCAAGGAGTGTATTGGGAAGATGATCCTGGGAAGCACCAGGGAGGATGTTGGGAAATGAGACAGGCAAGGGAGGAGAGTCAATAAAAGATGCATTGGAACGTAGCGAACCCTGTGGGCATCTGGGCCGCAGTCCATTGGGGACCCTCTAGGAACTTCAGAATTGCCCCCCAAGGGGTGGGAAAGCTGGAATACGATTCCTCCAACCCCCGTTCTTCATTGGTTGAGGGTTATCCTTAAATCCCTAGATGAGTACGCTATGGGGTGCCAGTGTGGACTCCCAGAGAGAGGGAGAGCCATGGGTGTTGGAGGTGGGACGCTGTCGGTGTGGACAGAGTTTGTTCACTTTGGCTCCGGATAGACATGGAGGTGGGCCATGGGTATTGGTGGCCTCCGGCACCGTCTTCTTCAATGGATTCGTGTGCTGGCTGACCAAAAGTGAGAGGCTGAGAAGATCTCCAAAGAAGAACAAAAACAACTTTATCAACAGAAGAGGAAACAGCAGTATGGTTTATTCATCGACTGCGGAACAATCGCCCACTTGATATATCCGACCTCTGGTGAAGAATGCATAACAATACCAGCAGTGGGGTCAATGTTGCTAGAAACTTCTAATTCGTTTACTATTGATAGACATCAGCTAACGGGAGGACATTAGACACAATGTTTACTTTCTAACGATCAGTTTGTGGGACTATATTTCTATATGCCAATTTTTCTCCCTCCTGAGCAGTACTGATGAGTACACACAGAATTCTGACTGCACCATTAGGTTTGATGAATCCATATAATTGCTGCACAAATATTTTGAATTTAATTGCATGTAATGTAGTTAACACTCTGTTATCAGTGCCCATAAGGGGAGCGGTGGCGTGGATAATTCAAAACGGTCGAAAACCCAAAGTCATTCATGTGAGACTTGCAAGGTCCGTATTTGACTTCAGGCGGCAGATTCACCCCTCGCACTGCATTTCGTTTAGGCCAGTAGGAACATTTATTTTCCTTTTATAAAACATGGGCCAGTGGGAAGGGAAAGTTGTTGAAAAGTATCCTGCGTGTCGGCAGAAGTTGGCCGGCATTAGAAGTTTTCAAGCGATAGCCACATTTTAGTGATTGAGAGTTCGCTGGCTCCAGTCTCATTAAAGTGAGTCAGAGTATTTCTCTTCATTGCTTATGCATATTAAGTACCAGGCGTCGTATTAAGTCCTTTGCAAAGATGATCTCATTCCTATAATTAGGGGATGCTGAGTGGCACAGAAGAATGAAACTTCTAGAATCAACCCGTCTCGGGAGTGGGTCACATCTTAGTTTCTGCCAAGCTACTAGTTGTGTAGAAATGGTTCAAGTTACTAAAATCAGATGAATTTTCTCATCTGCCAATAATAATAGCGTTTAACCCATAGTGTTGTCGATGGCCTATGGTGACTGGTTTATAACTATTATGACCAGTTTATTTTACAGACAGTTAAGTTTCTTTCTTTCTTTTTTTTTGAAATCCTCACCTGAGGACATGCTTGGATAGAGTTGGGGGCAGGAGAGAGAGAGAGAGAGAGAACATTGATCTGTTGCTTTCCATATGTGCCGTAACCAGAGATAGAACCTGCAACCAGGATATGTGCGCTGACTAGGAATCGAACCGGCAACCTTTTGGTGCATAGGATGACAACCAATTGAGTCACTCCAGTCGGGCAAGACAGTTAAGTTTTAGAGTCAGCAGTCAGGGCTTCTTCTGCTCATTCCCTAGTCAGAGCTCTCGAACCCTCTAGAACAGTGCTCCTCAAACTTGTCAGTCTGTGAATACCTGGGGACCTTGTTGAAATGCAGATTCTTAGTAGGTCTGGGGTAGGGCCTGAGATGTTTGCATTTCTAAGAAGCTCCTGGTTGACACGTAGGCTGCTGAGTGATGGACCACGCATTGCGTAGAAAGGCACTAGCCAGTTGGGGTGGAACATTTTAATTTCAACTGAATGTTCTCTTTCGCATCCATAGCAGGTTCAGAGAGGAAACGGTGCTTTCTGTCTTCTCGGCTATGTGTGTGGTCCCACCCAGGCCCCAGACTTCCGTGAAGCCGTCCTAGTCCCTCTGGTCCCTTGGGCATGCCCTTTTTCCATGCCATGGACTGAGATGGGAGAGCAGGTTTGGGAAGGGGTTGGGGGTCAGGAGTTCCCTTCTAGATGTGCTGTGTTTCAGATTCCCATTAGGCTCATCTGATTCCTGGAACTGCTGGGGACAAAGACAGAAGCAGGAGGGAAGCATATGAGCATATATGTGGGCCTTCAAACCCAGCCCTCCTGCTTTAAGAAAACTGTAGGCCTCCCTGCAAGGAAGAGAGAGTGGGTGGGGAATTCTCAAGGGTCTGTCTGGCTTGCAGGGTCTCTGCAGGTCTGCAAACCTTGGCTGTGAAGGGCTAGGAAAGATTTTAGGTTTTGTGAGCTGCATTAGCTAGAGCTGCTATACATTACAAAATACCACTGACTGGGTGACTTATCAACAGAAATGAATGTTCAGAGTTTGGAGGCTGGAAGTCTGAGTTCAGGGTGCCAGCGTGGCCAGGTTCTGATGAGCACTCTTCCTGTCTAGCAGATGGCCACTGTGTTACTGTGTCCTCACGTGGTGGTGGTGGTGGTGGTGGTGTGTGTGTGTGTGTGTGTGTGTGAGAGAGAGAGAGAGAGAGAAAGAGAGAGAGAGAGAGAGAGAGAGAGAAACATACCTTCCTCTTCTTATAGGGCCACAGCCCCACCCTGCTGGCCTCACTCAACCTTAGTTACCTGCTAAAGACCTTCTCTCCAGATACAGTCACAGTGAGTGTTAGGACTTCAACATAAGAATCTGGCGGAGGGAGGGAGCACAATTCAGTCCATAGTATGGGCTGTACAGACTCTGTCCCAGCTACTCAACTGTAGTGTGAAAACAGCCACAGCTGCTGTGTGGCCAGGGGGGTGGCTGCAAGCCAGGGCTACTTCTTTACACAGGTGGTGGCTGGATTTGGCCCCCAGGCCTGAGGTTACTTCATGCCATTCCGTAAAGGTAATAGATTGGTTGGCTCTGAGGAGCCAGGGGATACGGATGTTTGCAAAACAAATTATACACAGAGCCAGGCGTAGAGTAGGGGCTTGACATGTGTTTGCTTTGTTTAATGCTCAACTTGACGTCTACTTTGTTCTTTCAAAAAGAATGTCGCTCCCCATTTTCCTAAATTGTCACTTCCTGCTCTGCCCCCATCATTCTCGTGCCTCTGGTATTGCTCTCACGGCCCCTTACCTTACAGAGAGATTGCATCTGACACGTGCATTAGGGTCTAAAGTCAGTGGTAAATTGGTGCTTGATGCAAAATCATTGTGTCACTAAATCTTCTCTACCATGGCTGTACCCAATTTTATTCCCATCAGCAGTGCATGCTGTAGAGAGAGGGTCTAGCTACCAGAATTTTGATCACTTATTCATATATATATCCCTACATTTAGGGCAGGCGGGAAGTCAGTCCATTCATCACTAGGACCCAGGGAAAACGCTCAGGACCTCTCCATGGCTCTGAAACTTCTTTTCCGGAACAATTGATGAGGAGTGTTGTACAGGACGATGGAACCTGGAGTGCGTGGACCGGGTGATAAGATGGTGATTAATTTGGATGTGACTGCGAGGGCTGCAGAGGGATGTTACTACTTTGAGTCTTGATAATACAAAAATATTCAGCCCGTTCTTGCTCCCTGCGTGCCTCCGATGGGAAAGATACGACACGTAGGAAAACAAGATTCTTTACTAGAAATACTACTTTGCATGCTTATCTCTCACTGTTTTGTTTGGCTGGGAGAAATCGGAAGAAAAGAAACCAGGCAGTGAATGGCAGGAATTGTGGGACAAGATGGAGTGTTTGGGGTCTGCAAATGGATATTGAAAATGCAGGATGGCCTAATGGTTTGCGGTTGTATTAGGGCAGGTGCTAGAACTGATGGTGTTAGTAATGGGACTTTGAACTTCTCAGTGGATGTGATCCTGTGGGCATGTGGCCATCTGAACAGCACCGCCCTTAGCCCTTACCCCTAAACACAAGTCCCCCTCATTACTGGCATCTCCCACCCTGGACTGGAAGGCTAACATTACAACAAAGGTAAGCCTTTGCTTTGTCGAAGGAAGTTTCTCATTGACGCAGAAAGAACATGGACTTTGGCTTCTGCCAAAGGCATTTTTGAGCACCGTGTGCTGCATAACAAATTGCTCCAGACCTCATTGACTTAAAACAACAATAAACATTTATTACATCAGTTTCCATGGGCTAGGAATTCAGAAGTGGCTTGATTCCCCCAGGAGCTTGTGATCCAAAGCTCAGCTGGGGCTGCACCCATGGGAAGGCTGCCCTCTAGGGGCCTGGAGGACCCACTTCCCAGAAGGCCCACGGCGCATGGCCAGCAAGCCAGTGTGGCTACCAGTGGGAGGCCTCTGGTCCTGGGATACTGGCCCCTCCAGAGGTCTGTGTCTTCGCAGCAGGATGGGTGGTTTGCCCCAGAGAGAGCCAAGACCCAGGTATACGTTACAACAAGGTGTAGGACCCAGTTTCAGGAAACATGCAGGCACCCCCCGCAGTATCCTACACAGCTCAGCCCTGCTTAATGGGAGAGGGGCGCACATCAGTTGTGAACTCCAGGGACACCCTGGAGGCTGGTCATGGTAAGAGCTTCCTGGGTAGCAGACACTGCCTCCACGCCCTGGATCTTGGTGAGATCCTCTACTATGAGAAACTGTAACTCAGAGTTTCACTCATTCGTCGGAGGTCACACTGCTAGTGAGTGGCGGGGCTGGGGTTGTATTTCACACACACAGCTGAGTTCAGAGGCCGTAGATACACTGCCTCCTATGCCCTCCTCGGAGACCTGTGTTCAGGTCCCAGCTCTGCCCACAGCTTGCACGCTATTTTAGTAGCCGCTGGCAGTGCTTGTGCAGCCACAGCTTGGAAAGCACAAGTGCAGGGCTTGGCCTGTGGAGGCAGCCAGACAGAAATTCTTTTCTTTTCTCTTCCTCTTGAATGTTCTAAACTGGGATCCATATGTAATAGGTGATAGGAGAGAGGTATTTCACATAGTGCATGCAGGATGCTTTTGATTAGAAGAGTTTTGTATATACTGTAATGTGCCTTTGGAAAACAAGTTAATGAATTGTGATTGTCAAAGCACTTAATGAATTGACTCCGTTTTGATATCTGTAAAATGAGTACAAAAATGCTTGCCGCTTAGAGTTGTATGGGTTAAAAAGATAACGCACATTAAGGGCCTAGCAATTTAAAGCTCGTCACAGCCACGCAGCGAAGTTCGCTATTATGAACGTGTGATCATTGTAACGTCTTCTGGGAAACACTGAGGAGGTCTTCAAGGTTAGGACCTGGGCTGTCTCCGTGCGCTGTGCCCTAAGGACACTCTCTCAGGGACTGGGTTCCATGGAAGATTACGACCCCGCGGTAGAGGAAGCTAAGAAGGAAATGAGGTTTTCTTCTTACTTATGTTAATGGCATTCGTGAGAGTTCACTTTTACAGTCACAATCTTGATAAGGTAAGATGTTTAAAAAGCAGATGTTTTCATATTTAAGAAAACTAGCTGGCTTCCCTGGATATGTCCGTGTGCCTTTGGGAAATTTCCCTCCCCGCTCTGAGGCGGCCTGATGGCCACACGGGCAGATGTTGGCCCTGGGCCTTCCTTCGGGTACGTGTTCCTGCAACTCGGTGACCTTCACTAGAGGGACTTCCTCTCCCTCAACTTCACTTCCAAGCTCTAATGCAAAGCAGGCTTCTTGGCTTTGACAGGCAACTATGGATAAGCAGAAAGGGGCATGTACTGGTATATAGTCAGCTCGCTCGCTGCCATTGTGACGAATGTGGCCTCGCGGGAAAGGAAATGAACAAGAGACCCCAGGAACTGTGAGGTTGCCCCGAGGACTTACTTCCAATGAACGCTAGAAAATAGAAGCAGGAAAGGCACTTAGAAGGCCAGAAAAAACAAATATGGATTGATTTTTTTCATAATTTGTCCCATCTTCCACTAGTAATTCGATGTGGGTTAGAGAAGTCATTGAATCGCTCTCTCTCTCTCTCTCTCTCTCTCTCTCGATATTATTGCCAGAGGCATTCAGATAACTTTGGAATAGATGGCCGCATTTCAGGATGTTCAGCCAGGGGTTTGCCTTTCTCTGAATTTGAGATTGTTTAGCTTAGACTGTAATCTTAGTGATGAAAACAATTGGTGCTGGAAGAGGAAATGCGATTTAAAATGTAGTATTTTCCCCCCTTTCATATAATATCAGAGGCAACATGTGCCTTTGGAAAAAAACATAACAACTAAAAAGGAAAAAGGAAAATGCAGAAGTAAGATGTCATCCGTTATCATGTTGACGCTGTTCATAGTTGTTTTTTTAAAAAATATATTTTTATTGATTTCAGAGAGGAAGGGAGAGGGAGAGAGAGATAGAAACATCAATGATGACAGAGAATCATTGATTGGCTGCCTCTTGCACGCCCCCTCCTGGGGATCGAGCCTGCAACCCAGGCATGTGCCCTTGACTGGAATTGAACCCGGGACCCTTCAGGCCGCAGGCCGACGCTCTATTCACTGAGCCAAACCAGCCAGGGCTGTTCATAGCTTTGAGGATAGAGTGGCATGCGTAGTTTCTGGTGGTCCTGTGCTTTTCTGGAAACAGCAGTTTCCTCTTCTGGAGTCGCTTCCACCTAATGTGAACCCCGCTTGAGGAGCCTGCATCACCCGGACGGTCCCCGGACTGCTTTGTCACAGACCAGATGGGACAGGGAGGGGAGACTCCCTCGCACTGTTCAGCACCCCCGGGTGATGCCCCATGTTGCCATGAGCCCTTCACAGCGAATACTTTTACCTCGTGGGTCTCCTGGATGTGAGGTTGGTGGCCAAAGTCAGCATGGGAGACCCTGACGGCGTGGCCTGGCTTGGGCAGCCCTCAGTAGCTGTTCCATAGTTATTTGTTCAAGGAGTCAATGAACCTCTGCCGGCTACTCACTCTTCAAGGGTTGGGCAACTGGAACTCTAAGTCTGCGCTCACCAGCAAAGACTGCAAAAATGATGAGGACGCAGCTCCAGGGTCCCGGTTACGATATGCTGACACTTTTCCTTTTGACTCCGTCCCTCCCCATCGGCCTGCGATGCCCGCTGGTTCTCTTAGGGGTAGGGCTCCTCACTGCCTGGCGGCGGGGCAGCATCCCTTCCTCTCCCTGTTTTACCCTGGGACCCCGACCCTTTTCCAGAAACGCTTTGCTAATGTGCTCTGAGGAGTGGATGACTGCTAGTGCCTGTTCATCTCTGTAATTTGCATCAGCAGGACCCGTTTGCAACCAGCTTTAGCTTACGGTGTGCCCCTCACAGAGCTCCTATCTGGGTTCGGGTGGTCACTTCCACCTCAGTTCCTCGTGGTCCAGGCCCCACTGCTCGTGTGCAGTGGAGATCTTCTCCCCAAACGGGAGATCGAAAGGGCAGGTGTCTCAGACCCAACAGGCTTCGATGTCCCCATCTCACGGGCTCACACAACAACATGCATTTCTCGCTCACGTGAAGTCGGCCACACGCCATTTATCCCAGGCGGCACCCAACAGCCCTGCTCTGCACCCCCAGGTCAAAGGGCTCCTGCCCTCACCGAGGCACAAGAAGGGGACGTTGTAGAGTTGAGCGTCGGCATTTGCATTTGCTCAGCTTTCATTGTTGCAATCAGTCCCATGGATACCCCTCGCTGCAGGGAGGCGGGAAAGCATAATCCTGTCAAATGCTCGGAAGGAGACCTGGACACACTGGCGAGCGTCTCCCTTATGGGGGGTTGAAACGGGACATGAGTGTTAGCATCTTGGGTGCCTTTAAAGCCCAATCGTTGAACTGCACCTGGGGTTCATCAGAGCCAGAGCCCTGAAGGTCTTACTGTTCACTTTAAGCAGCTGCCTCAGAAGCAAGTGTGTTCAGTTGTCTGTGCAGAAAAGATTTATTCTCCCAAGTAATGTCAGTTGTAGTCAGCAGTCCACGGCCACGTTCTGCTGTAGTAACTGCAGGGTTCTTAGATTTTTGAGAGACTGAATTATTGGGGGGTGGGGGGAGAGGAGGGAAATGCTTGGGTTAGCCCTAATTTTAGCTGTTTTATCTTTCGAGAAGTGTGGATCCCTGTGCAAGAAAAAAGTCGGACCCCTGTGTTCATTAAAAAAAAAAAAAAAAAAAAAAGGAAGAACAAGAAAGAAAGAGCTGCTTTTGTTTTTGGTTTAAGAGTCTTTCTTAATAAGGAATAATGAACATCAACACCCAGTTATTCAGTAAACCAATTAAATTAAATTAGCATAGCCAGGGAAACAAAGGAACCATCCTTCAACAGTGCCACTTCTACCAGAGACTCAGCAGTCACAATATGAGGCAGACTAGTAACAATACCGTCTGCAAAGACAATTAGTATTAATTTTTCATTTTTTATCGAGTTAAAATATTTAAAGCGCCTCCCCCTGCCCAACAGACAGTTCCAGTCTATTATTTCTCTTTTGTTTCCAATCATGCTAACACTGAGAATAAATGAGCTTCCCCGGCCTCTCCGACTATTGGCTTATGTTCACGGCTGCCTCTCGGAAACAATGTTAGCCAATCTCTTTCCCGCCGCAGCAAGGACGGGCCATCCCGTATGGTATAGAATGCCGGCTTTAGAGAGTGGTCTTGGGTCAAGAATTATTATTGCTTGAGGCCTCCAAGATCCAGTTATGGGTTTCTGCAAACCCCGGGGGCTCTTATGATAATGCTTTTCTCCACTGTTATTGTTATAAGGCATTAAATCAGTCAGATTCATGAGCAACAAGAGGTCAATGTCTGATTGAAATTCATAAGGTCAAAAAGGAAACTAAAAATCAATTTATAAGATATGAAGATTTAGGTTCAAACGATATCCATGAGCAATAAAATTTCACATCCATAAATGTAAGAAAATCAGTTATTAAACTTGAGGGGGGAAAGAAGACTTATTAAGTTTTACACACACATAAGGCAGCTAACACATAATTTTATCAGACATTACTGAAATCCTGTGTGTAATATAAGCGATGATGGGCTAAGATGCTAAATGGTTTAGCACTAAATTATTAAGTGATGTATCCCCAAGGTATTAAACGGAGAGGAAATGCAGAGCAGGTGTCTCTCGTAGCAAGACTTGATCACCAGTTTAAGTGCATATTGATAACAAATGCACTTCGGAGGGAAAATAGTATTAGTAATATTTTTGCTGCGTGAAAGCCTGGTGTCAGGATGACTAAAAGCTTCTACCTGACAAAGAAATGTTCATTTCATTTTTTTTTAAGAAAAAAATTAATCATGATAAATGTTAGGTCCCCGAGGAGCCAAAGGGGGAATTCTGGGGGGATTCGAGCATTTTGTCTCCTTCCTCTGTCATCTGTGCATGTAAAACACAGCATGGATGGGAAAGATCTATCTACATTAGGCAGCAGCAGTGGAAATTATGAACACAGTGTGGCAAAATAAAAATATAACGTTGCCACTATGAGGGCAAAGAAAACTTGATGAAAGCAAACACTTGGGTAAATGATTCCAATCCTTTAGAACCACAGCACAATTTATAACCTCATTTTGTGCTTCCAATAAAAGGAAAACAGAACCTTTGGATGGTCTATTCGGTCATCAGAGGCTCTGGTTGAAAATTAAATAGCAAAAATGTGCGTTTGCAAGTGAGTTGGATGGCAGTTTTCTTTCGTCTCCTTAGACGCAATATAAACCCAAATATAGCTTCGGTAGGTTTATGGAAACAAGATGTTAACTGGGCCTCTCTGGCCCTTGAGAAGTTAGATCAGATTCGCTCACACCTCGCCCCATACACTGGAAGTTCAGAGCTATCGCTCCAAATTCAGACATCCCAGAAGAGCTATGTATTTTGAATCTGCCACCTTGGATCTGAGGGCTGTTTGCTGCCTGACTTTGGCTTAAGAATCTTTCCATCATCCTATTGTGCTGTGACTTCGGTTAGCCCACGTGGGGAACAGAACCCCCTTTTTGAATGATGTGCACACGCACGCACCCTGCACTCAGAGAACTCCTGTAGAAATTCCATAGGCGTATGGAAGCTTGTGCAACTATGAAACAGGGCTTACAGAGGTTCAGGAAGTTGCTCAAGGCTAAGCAGCTGGCAGCTGGAGCTGGGACTCCCACCTGGACTGATTCTAAGCCCATGGGATTATCTGTTTCCCTGTTGGTTTAGACGTAGGCCAACAAACTATGTCCCACAGGCCAAATCTGGCCTGCCATCTGTTTTTATAAATAAAGTTTTATTGGAACACAGCCATGCCCATCTGTTTATGTCTTGTCTATAGCTGCTTTTACATGACAGTGGCCAAGTTGGACAGTTGTGACAAACCCTGCATGGCCTGCAAAGCCCAAACTATTTACTCCTGGGCCCTTCACAGAACAAGTTTGTTGACTCCTGTTTTAGATGGTAGACTACTATTTACTCCACTGACAACTGGTTTCCTGAACATTAACGTGATTTTAAAAAAGGTGTTCTGTGGTCAAATAAGTCTGTGAAATACTAGGTCGAACAATGTTCAACAGGCTTTTACTGTACTGACTACATATAATTTCTCTTTAAGGAGGTAATGAGTATGCGGCATAATTTGAACTCAGAACTCATGTGTGTTTGTGTGTGTGTGTGTGTGTGTGTGTGTATAACATTCCAAAGGACACCTTTGAGAAAGGCTGGGTGGGGTTGTAATTGGGGAAATAGACTTCCTAGAGGCTTCTGTTAGAATGCCCAGGTGTTCCTTGGGAAGGTGACTGGAGAAGAGCAGAATTTTCCGTGACCTGGGTGGAAGCTAATCTTTTTTTGACTTTGTAGAAAAATAGGACTCACAGAATGAACTTGATTCATTTTTATTATCTTTCCTATAAATGTTTCTTGAGCCTGTCTCTATGGCCAGCTGTAAGGGACGCAGTGGATAAATAAAAATCAAATGATTGTTAATAATAAATTGGAAATGGTAGAGCTCATTTAGTTTAATAAGATTTTTTTAAAGGAAAGATATGTTTATGATTGTAATATTGTAGTTGTATTATGTGATTATTTTCTGACCAATCAATTGCTCTTTGTTGGTATAGTGGAGTTATATACAGTGTATTTCATGGTATTCTGCAAATAGTACAGGAATCTGAGAGGTTGGGACAGCAATGTTCAATGTGGAAGACTGGGTTACTCACAGCTCGTTTGGTTGTAGATGACAAAAACCCAACTCCACCTTGAAAAGCTATTGATTTATATAATTGAGAGTAGGGTGTTAGCTTCCACCCAGGTCACAGAAAATTCTGCTCTTCTCCAGTCACCTTCCCAAGGAACACCTGGGTAGAAGTAGCTTCAGGCATGGCTGTTTGCAGGAGCTCAAACGACATTGCCAGGATTCTTTCCTCTTCTTCTTATTTTGCTATGATTTTCTCTTGGTGATTTATTTGTACTGGGGTATCTAAGATCACTGGTATCTAAGATCACTGGCTCTGCTAGCTCATATTGTGTCTATAGGTAAAGATTCCAGAGTTTAAAAAATAGCTGTGTATCAGTTTCCTGGCTCATTTGCCCAACCCTGGACCAACCACAGTGTCCAGGGTGAGGTATTCTGATTGGCTGGACTGGATCTCATGGTCCAATGTGTGGCAGGAAAGAGAGACCCTGTCTGACAGTCTCCAGGAGGTCGAAGGGGAAGTCCCCAAAAGGAAGGAAGAGAGGCTAATGCCTGAAGGAAAAGGAAAGGCTCTCAGTGTGGAAACCACGGAGCTCCATTACGGGGTAGGGGAGGCAGAGGGTCAACAAGGAGATGGGTTTTGGAAAGGGGGCCCCACTAGAACCACTAAAATGCAAGCTACGTGAAGCCAGACTCCCCCTGCGCCCCACTACTTATAAAACTAGGGCTTGGCACAAAGGAAACACTCATTATTTTTGAGAGAATGGCATGTTCCATGAGCCATGAGGATTCAAGAGCTGAGAGCAAAGATCCTGGCTACCCTGGGTATGATGTGGTAGAGTGTAAAATGCCCACAATTGTCCATTCCTCCCGTAAAGAGGCAGTGTGTTCCCCACTCCCCACTGGCATCTGGGTGGGGAACCTGCTTTGGACAATGGGACATCGGAGAGCTCCCATGGATGGGGCCTGTCCTCTTGCCGCTGTGGAACTCTGTGGCCATTTGAACAAGCCCGAGTAGCCTGCGGGACAGGGATGGGGGGGTGGGGGAGGTGGATAAGATGTCATGTGGACACCAGCTGAGGTGGGGCCTAGCCAACAGCCAGCCAGCCCCCCAGCTGACTCAGAAACCAACCAAGACCCACCAGTGAGTCTCAGCTGAGATCAAACAGAACCTCCCAATCCCAACGGCCAATATGCAGGCTTACGGACTAGACAAAAGCGCCTGCTTTACCCACGGAGTCTGGGGGAGCTTTGTTACGCAACACAGGCTCATGATCTAGTTAGTTAGGTTCTCCCCTTTGTCTGACCTAGCACTTCACAAACTTATTGGGCCATGGAACACCCTTTAAGAGAAATACCATCCGAGTCCAAGCCTCTGGGAACCCATTGTTTTCCTTGTATTGGTCTCACTTTAAGAAAGCCCCCAAGATTTCAAGTCCCCAAGTTCGTTCCTCGGATTTTCTCCCTGCCCCGCTGTCCCATGTGCAAAATATATGTCTAACATTTGCATTTCGATCAGTCTTCCTATAATCTCTGCCCGGTTTTCGATGGAGGAGGAGAGAGTGTTTTATAATTATTAGTAGTATTTTATTGTCACTTATATATCTCAGTTAATACTGACATGATTGTTCTCGCTGTTATAACCTGAATTAGAAATTTTCACAGCCGGGTATTGATCATTCGTGTAATTGGATGACGAAGGGAAACCAATTCCCTCTCTGCCTTTGAGAAATCAAAACAGTGAGGAAAGAGCGTGAGGCAAATAAAACATCCAAACGTATGGGGTCTCTTAACAGGCGCCACTGTCTTTATTATTATTTTTTCCTTAAAAAGAGAAGCTATTATTGTTTAGGGAATTTCTATTATAATAAATATCAATAAAATTGTTTGTTCAGCAGTTTAAAAAAAGTACATGCTTATTTGAAATGATTTCCAGGTAAAGTTTTATAAAATTACTCTTGCTTTATTATACTACGCACATTTTTATTATATTAAAATATAAATTACATTGCATAGCATTATAAATTGTTATTAAAGTGATCTGCAGCATAACTAGCAGAGAACTGAAATATAACTGTAAAAACTGAAATAAAAATCTATTAATGCAATAAGCCTACTTAATAAAAGTTACTCTCATATTCCAAAACAAAATATTAAGGCCTATTTCAGATCTGAAAGTCAAAAAATGAGGGCATAAATTAGTGAAGGTTAAGAAGCTTGTAGCAACTGACTAACAAAGCTCTAGGGGATTATAAAATTTCATGCTCTTGTAATAAAAAGGATAAAGGATTGGCTGGAAGACCACTAAAAGTTAAAATAAATGGACATAAAGGAGATGAAAAAGTCTGACATGAGTGAGGCCAGTAATGTGTGAAGACTAAAGAGGTGGCATTAAAGTGTTAGAGGCTGGAATTAAATGTACAATGAATTCTGGTAGTAGATTAATAGGAAATTATAAAGGTAAATGAGTTCGGTTTCATGCTTTCAGAAAACTTTATACATCTCATTATTTTTCTTAGCACTTGAGAAGAGGCAGAGGGAGACGAATTAAAATCTGGCATAAACCATATTGGAGGGGATGGAAGTGCCGATTACTCCCAAATGCTAGTCTCCTCTTATTCCCTCATAATTGACCTTTAATTGGTAAGTGGCACGTGGAAGCGCCAAATAAAGCAAGATTTCCCAGGTTCCCTTGCTCCTACCTGGGACCATGAAGCTGAGTTCTTGTTCAATTAGTTGCAATGAAACCTCTGGGTAATGTATTTAAGAGGAGGGAATGGGCACTTCTTTGCCCATTCGATAAAAATATATTTAAAATCAATAAAAATATACTTAAAAACAAACAAAAAACCCCCTCATCTTAACTCAGACAGAATGGGTTGCTACTATCTCCAGGCAGAAAAGGGAAAATGGATACTGGGTCGCAATCAGCAAACACATAAGCTAGTGACGGAAGTGAACATGAAACAATATCAGCTCCCCTGTTGGAATTGGGCGATGGGCGTCGAGGATGGACATTGTACATATCGATGCTGATGCTGAGAATGAATCGTTCGCTAAAACCCAATGTTTGTTCCAAAATCCAGTTTGAGAGCAACCTGGTAGTGACGGTGAGATTTGCCCTAAAGCTGGATTTCTGCAGAAAGACCACTTACTTAGATTGCATTACACATCGGAGTGAGGAACTGTTTTGAAAAGTCATATTGTCTTAAGATTGAGACAATGCCAATTAATGAAAATAATGATATCTTACTGTGGTTTATTTGGGGTGACTTCTGAGGATTTTAAGTGGTGGGAGGCCTCCCGCCCCCGCCCCATCTTGGCCCTTCCACTGCTATGAGCACATTTTCTCTTATTTCTCTTTGCCTTGACCTTTCCCAACTCAATCTACCGTAACAGTTGAAATGGCACTTGGTTGCTCTTAAAGAAATACCCAGTACCTTTGCTGTAGGTAGCATCTGCCCTTGATCCAGAGTAGATTTTCCGAACCATTAGAACTGCTGACCTATAGAAATCCTTCTTCGGGTCTGAAATTAATGATGGTGGGACGTTCCCAGAACTGTGAGAAGAGTATCTTTTGGCCTTTGTTTTATTATGTTCCCCAAGAAGCATTCACACCCTGTGCGTCTCCAATCTGCAACTCCTGACTCCTCTGGCACCCCCACCCCTTGCCTCTGTCCTTGCACTTACTGAGCGGTATTATAGTTCTTCCCTCCCCTCCTCACTCCCTCACTCGCTCCCTTTATCCCTCCACCTTTCCCTCCCCACTCCTCCCTTCCTCCCTCCTTTCCTTCCCATCACAGTATTTATTTAGCACCTACTCAGTGCGACACATTTTGAAGGCACTAGAAAGATGGCAGCAAAAAAATACACAAAAACAGGACATCCTTTCATAGCTTTGCCAACTTGCCTGTCCCTGGAAGGCCCTTAACAAAGATGTATTTATAACCTTTGCTGAGGTTCAGTTTCAATCTATTAAAGGAGGTGGGGGTTCAGAGGGAGCCACGTAGTAAGTCACAATCCAGCATTCACAGGTTCCCTAGACCTTCTCACACACCCGGGAACTCTTGTGAAATCAACAACAACTACTAAAACTCTGCTTTTGGTGGCAAATACAATATGACTAAAAATGGCTACAGGTGATGAAAGTGGAAGGGCAATTGAAAATAAAACAAGGCGATTCAGGCTAAATATGGAATTTTAAAATCAATGAAGGAGTGGAGGAAAACATTTGAAGGATGGCTTGGACCTATGACTTGGTTTCTATAACTTTGTTTCTTACAAGTAGAAAAATGATTTGGGAGGCTCAGGGCAGAAATTATATTTTAAAATAGAGAGACATAGCCTTGGCCAGTGTGGCTCAGTTGGTTGGGCATCGTCCTGTGCACGGAAAGGTTGCCGGTTTGATTCCCGGTCAGGGCACATGCCCAGGTTGTGGGTTCGATCCCTGATCGGGGTGCATGCAAGAGACGACTGATCAATGTTTCTCTCTGACATTGATGTTTCTCTCTCTTTCCCTCTCAAGTCTATATAAACATAAAAAAATTAAAATAGAGATACTGAAAGCTCCAAGGATGGGGGTGAAGGAGGCATTTTTAACATGGAAGTGCATAAAGGATGTGTCTTTTATCAATATAGAGTTGGTATCCTTTAGGACAGGCTAGATTATGCAGTAACTAACAACCCCCCAATATCAGTGGCTTAACACACCCAAAGTTATTTCCTGTTCATGCCATACATTCAGCAGGTCATCTGGTTGGGGTGGGGAAGGCTATGTCCACAGTCCCGTGGGCCTAGGTTGAAGGAAGTAACACTTCAACAATAATTCTGGTCACCGTCATGTGGCCAGGCTGCTGGGTGGCTTGTAAACAATAGAAATTTATGCCACAGAGTTCGGGAAGCCTGAGATCAGGGGGCCAGCATGATTGGGTTCTGGTAAGAGCCAGTCTCTTGGGTTTCGGACTGCGACTTCTCGTCCTAGCCTCACACGGCAGAGAGTGAGTAGGTTTCTGAGCTCTTCTTATAAGGACATTGATCCAATTCATGAGGCTCCACCCTCGTGATCTAATTACCTCCCAAAGGCCCCACCTCCAGAGACCATCCTGTTAAGGATTAGACTTCAGCATATGAATGTGGTGGTGGTGGTGGGGGGGGAGGAGACACAAACATTCAGTCCATAACAACCACAAATCACTCATGGCCTTTCAAAGCTTCCATGTGGAAGTAACACGTTAACTTTTGTCTACATTTCATTGGATGAAGCAAGCCCCACGGTCATGCCTATTCTTGAGGCCAGCGGAGAATTGTCATCCTACTGTGTGCCGGCCAAACAGAGCATCAGAACCCAGGGGTGAGCAGTTCCTGCCCTTAGCCCTTTGGAATGGCCTTTCCGCCAAAACCGGTTTGGCTCAATGGATAGAGCGTTGGCCTGCGGACTGAAGGGTCCCAGGTTCGATTCCGGTCAGGGGCGTGTACCTTGGTTGCAGGCACATCCCCAGTGGGGGGTGTGCAGGAGGCAGCTGGTCGATGTTTCTCTCTCATTGATGTTTCTAACTCTCTATCTCTCTCCCTTCCTCTTTGTAAAAAATCAATAAAATATATTAAAAAAAAAAAAAAAAAAGAATGGCCTTTCCCCTCCCACACAGGCAGCGCCTTGCAGCAGAAACTCCGTCCTACGGATTCCTGAGCCGCCCATTGCCCACCAAGTGCCTGTTGCACTGAATTGATCTCGCTCATGTACTTCCCGAAACCTATCATGATTTATTGGTAAAATTTTCACCCTTAATTAGTAAAAAAAGAAACTATGAGTTTATGAATTATTTACCTTACAAAGTTCTCTGAGCTCTTCAAACGCACTGTAAATAATTTACGTTTGTACTTGTGTGATCTCAAATTTGTTTATTAATGTAGAGATAGAAAGCAACCTAAGTGAAACCACGCTATCTTATTTCGCAGATCATTTGGGATAAGAAAAAGAAATGCTTTCCTTCTCATCTGAAAATGCTATTGACCCACCATTAGTAGGGTGTGAAGGCCCAGTTATTTTCCAACTGTAAGCAAATATTTCTGCTGATCTAAACCATGGTGCTCATGCATTTACTATTTATTGAATTATAACTATATAACAGGTCCTGAACTAATAGTCTACACTGCCCCATATTTCCAGTGTAGACGCTTCTCCTGAACCTCGTGTCTCCAGCTGCCTTTTTGATGGATGCATCTCATGGACTCTCAGACTTGACATGTCCAAAATGAAACCTTTGATTGGCAGCTCCCACCTAACAGCTCCAGAAATCTTTCCTCATCTCAGTAAATGAAATTCCATCCTTTCTGTTGCTCAAGTCAAAACTTTACGTGGAGTCTTGACTTTATCCCTCTTTCACACCATACATCGAATCTTCTGAAATCCTGTTGGTGCTATGTTCAAATATACCCAGAATCCAATCACTTTTTACTATCCCCACTGTGCCACCACAACCCAAGCTGCCCTTATTGCTTATCTGGCTTATCTACACTAATAAAAGAGAAACATGGTAATTGGCGTACGACCGCTACCCTTCCCATTGGCTAATCAGCATATCCTTATGCAAATTAACTGTCAGCCAAGATGGCGGCCAGCAGCCAGGCAGCTGGAAGCTAACAGGAGGCTTGCTTGCTGTGGACTCCAACGTTCCCCACCGGCCTCTGAGCTTCAGTTGGAAACATCGTAACATTTACAGAAGATAAACAAAACTCCAGAAACCTCCTGTCAGTCAGCCGGGATCTCAGAGCTGGAGTCGCAACATTGTTTCGAATACAGAAAACAAAGGCCAGAAACCTGCTCTCAGCGGAGCCTCAGAGAGAAAGCCGGCTCTCAGCTCCAGTGACAGCCATAGAAGGTAAATAAATGCCAGAATTAAAGAAAAAGAAAAAAAGGAGAGGTTTGGAGCTTCAGTCACTCACCAGCCTGAAAACGGCCCTCAGCCCCTCATCCAGGCTGGCCAGGCACCTCAGTGGGGACCCCCACCCTGAAGGGGGTGTGACCAGCTGCAAACAGCCATCATCCCCTCATCCGGGCTGGCCAGGCACCCCAGTGGGGACCCCCACCCTGAAGGGGGTGTGACCAGCTGCAAACAGCCATCATCCCCTCATCCAGGCTGGCCAGGCACCCCAGTGGGGACCCCCACCCTGAAGCAACAAGATGGCGGCTAATTTGCATACTGGAGGCAGGCAGCAGCAGGCAAGGCTGTCTGTGGTCTGGGACCCAGATCTGTAACCCTGTCCGGCGGGATCAGCGGAGCCTCGAGGCCTCCCGGCACCGGGATCAGCGTGACAAGGGGCAGCACCCCAACCCCCTGATCGGCCCTGCTCTGTGGGTGACAGGGGGCGGCGCCCCAACCCCCTGATTGCCCTGCGGCTCTGTGTGTGACAGTGGCGGCACCCCAACCCCCCCACGGGCCCTGCTCTATGTGAGACGGGGTAGAGCCATACCTCCCCATCGGCCCTGCCCTGAGTGTGACAGGGTGTGGCTCCTCAACTCCCCCCCCCCCCCCCCCACGGGCCCTGCTCTGTATGTGACAGGGGGCGGTGCCCCAGCTCCCCTATTGGCCCTACTCTGTGCATGACAGGGGGAAGCTCCTCAACCCCCTGATTGGCCCTGCTCTGTGTGTGACAGGGTGCAGCTCCCCAACACCCTGATTGGCCCTGCTCTGTGCATGACAGGGGGGAGCTCCCAAAACCCCTGATTGACCCTGCTCTGTGAGTGACAGAGTACGGAGCCCCAACCCCCCTGATGGTCCCTGCTCTGTGTGTGACAGGGGGCAGCGCCCCAACCCCCTGATCGACCCTGCTCTGTGCATGGCAGGGGGTGGCGCCGCAACTTCCCTATCGACCCTGCCTTGAGTGTGACAGAGGGCGGTGCCCCAACCCCCCAATCGGCCCTACCCTGAGCTTGACTAGGGGTGGCATTGCAACCTCCCGATCCGCCATGCTCTGTGCATGACAGGGGGCGGCGCCCCAACTCCCCAATCGGCCCTGCTCTGAGCCCGATCAGGGGCTGCACCTAGGGATTGGGCCTGCCCTCTGCCACCCAGGAGCAGGCCTAAGCCAGCAGGTCATTATCTCCTGAGGGGTCCCAGACTGCGAGAGGGCACAGGCCAGGCAGGGCTGAGGGACCCCCTCTCCCCCCCGAGTGCACAAATTTTTGTGCACCGGGCCTCTAGTCTACACTAATAAAAGACAGACATGCAAATTGACCACACCTTCACTATGCCTTAAGCCACGCCCAGCATCCAATCAGAACGACTATATGCAAATTAACCTAACCAAGATGGCTGCCGGCAGCACGGAGCTGGAGCAAGCAGGAGGCTTGGTTGCCCCAATGATGGAGGAAGCCAAGCTTCCCCGCCTGCCACAGTGGCTCTGAGCTCCACTCAAAGCAACAAAGTTTCAATTATAGAAGGGAAATAAATCCCAGAATAAAAAAAGAAAAAAGAAAAAAAGGAGAGGCTGAGAGTTTTCGTCGCCTGGGGGCTTGGCCAGCCTGAAAACATCCCTCAGCCCCTCACCCAGACTGTCCAGGCACCCCAGTGGGGACCCCCCCACCCTAAAGGGGGTGTTGCCAGCCTGAAAACAGCCATCAGCCCCTCACCCAGGCTGGCCAAACCTCCATGGGGTGAGGGTCCCCACTGCGGGGGTGGGGGGACTTGACCATCCTGCAAACAGCCATCAGCCCCTCACTCAGGCTGGCCAGGCACCCCAGTGGGGACCCCCACCCTGAAGGGGGTGTGACCAGCTGCAAACACCCATCAGACCCCTCACCCAGGCTGGCTAAGCACCCCAGCGGGACCCCCACCCTGGTCCGGGACACCCTTCAGGGCAAACCAGCCGGCCCCCACCCATGCACCAGGCTTCTATCCTATATAATAAAAGGGTAATATGCAAACTGACCCTAACAGCAGAATGACTGGGAATGACTGGTCACTATGACACACGCTGACCACTGGGGGGCAGATGCTCAATGCAGGAGCTGCCCCCTGGTGGTCAGTGCGCTCCCACAATGGGAGCTCTGCTCAACCACAAGCCAGGCTGATGGCTGCCAGTACAGCCGTGGTGGCGGGAGCCTCTCCCACCTCCTCAGCAGCACTAAGAATGTCTGACTGCAGCTTAGGCCTGCTCCCCACTGGCAAGTGGACATCCCCCGAGGGCTGCCGGGCTGCCAGAGAGATGTGTGACTGCCAGCTTGGGCCTGATACCCCAGGGAGCAGGCCTAAGCAGCAGGTGGACTTCCTCCAACGGGTCCCAGGCTGGGCTGAGGGACCCCTGAGTGCACAAATTTTTGTGCACTGGGCCTCTAGTTTCTAATAATTTAACTGGGTTTTCTACTTTCACCTTTGGCCCCTACACTCTACTTTTTGCAGAGCATCCAAAGGAAGCCTTTTAAAATGAAATTCTGTCCTCTGCTCAAGACTCCCTGTGGCTTCCATCTCAGGACAAGGATATGCCCGAGTCCTTCATAAGGTCCCACGTGACCTGCATCCCATCCTCCAACTGCTTCTCTGGTTCCACTCCTATTTCCCGTCCCCTGACTCACGGTCCCAGCTACAAATAGCTCCTAGCTTTCTCAGAATATATCAAGCATACTCCTGCCTCAAGACTTCTGTGCTTGCTGTTCCTTCTGACTCGGATAGTTTCCACATGTCACATCTTCCAGCTCCTTCAAGTCTCTGCTCAGATGTTACTTGACCATTGAGTACTTCCCCAAACCTTCCTACTTCATAAAATAACCTTTTACTCAACTCCCACCAGCATGCCCCATCTCCTTTACTCAGTTCTCTCTTTCTCCATAACCGCTGTCACGGTTGGTTCTACTCTGCATTTACTTGTTTGTTTATATGTTGCTCCTTTTCCAGAATGTAAAAACTATGAAGACAAAGGACTTAGTTTATTTCGCTGCTATATCCCCAGCGTTCCAACAGGGAGAGCATGTAGTGCATACTCAGTAAAGATTTGCTGAACAAAACATGATTTTCATGTAGGTGCAATGTTATTATCCACGGATTGTTTCTTGTCATTAAGTACTAGCTTCCCCGCCAACCCACAGCTCCCTGAGGGCAGAGACATGCAGATTCTTTGCATGCTCCTTGTTCCCAAATGCAAGGGTGTCAGGGAGTAGGTTGCTGATAATGGGGTTGGTTGATTTCTTGAACTTTTCCAAGGGGTTTCCGGCAGAACACGAATCACCCAAGACAGTCACTTATCTCCATGGCTCTTTCCTGCTTTCTGCACAGACAGATCTTTTCTGTGTAGGAGGCCTCCCTCTCATCTTGATTCTTCCGGACACTCTTCAAGTCTCAGCGTGGGTGCCCTCTCCTCCACGAAGCCTGTCCAGCCTTCTAGAATGGACTAAGCAGCCCCGTACTTTCGTTCCACACCTCCTGGGGGAGGTGAGTGCTGGTGGACATCTGCACAGACTTACCCTGCTCACTGCGAGGTCTGTTTGGGCTTCTCTCCGTCCTCCACGCCATCCACCCTCCCCTCTTCCTGAGGGCTCTTTGAGAGCAGGTTCAGGGTCTTCTCATCTTTGTATCCCCAGAAGGGAAGACCCTCCATAGTCCATTTGAGGTAATTATCTGCATTGCCCTTTAAAACCAAGTTGAAAACATGACCCAGACCTGCCCTTAAAAATCCCCAACTAAAGGCAATTGTAGTAAAAACCAGTAAAGACCCAAGCAGGGTTGATTTTTTTTCAAAATGGTCAGCGTGAAGAGCTCAGAGAACCATCAAAAGCCAGTTTCCCAACAATGCGCAAGTTTTCAAGTCAGAAGAATTTAATTTTAGGGAGAATAACTCAGGGATGGCTTGAAAACGAAATGGTTTGAACGTAGAATCTTGCAGGGGACAGAGAAACAGAGGACAGAGGCTTCAGAGTGTAGCGTGGCTCGCACTTAATGGAGCAAGGGGTGCATACACTGGGGACTGGTACGGCCAGGGAATGTACCCAGGGCTTTAGGAATATGCATGGATTTGAACCAGTATTGGAAAAACTCCTGACTTTCCTAGTTGAGCTCATACTATCACAAGTATCTGGACTTATGTTTTTACTTAAGAAAAAAAAGTGAGTCAGGTCAAAGAAAAAGTATAAAGAAAAAGTGCTGTATGTGGCGTTTGGATGGCTGGTATGCTAAAGACCGATGCCAGGAACACACCACTTTAAGGTCCTGGCCCAGCCATGGAGAAATCAGCCCCTCCCTTCTTTTATAATATGATTTTATTCAATCAAGTCATTGTACTTGGTCAGTTTATTGCTATAACAGACCAAGGCCATTAATTTTTTAACACTTCTCATTTCAGACTTTAACTGACTGTCTCCTTCTGTTCGTACAAGTGCAAGCATGAAATATTTACCAACAAATCTAGGAAGAAATCGGTCCTTTGGATGCACACGTCTGCTTTGTGGTACTTGCTTAGGGTAACTCCTCAGCTGACAAGGGTCATCCTTCCTGTTTGAATTACGTGATGCTGCTCCCTGGTTGTAGCTGATTGGATCAAGGGTGTGTCTTGCTTAAGATGAGCCAATCAGATTCTCCTTTCGAGAGTTTAGAATCCAGGGACACCCAGTGAGATTCTGAGTATCGACTGTGGACTTGGTTGTTCTGGCCTTGCTATGTGTTTGCTGTGTGGCTGAGATAGGAGAGAGAGAGGAAGAGAGAGAGAGAGAGAGAGAGAGAGAGAGAGAGAGAGAGAGAGAAGGAGAAGTAGAGGCCCTGGTCCCTCTTATGTCCCAGGTTCCAGTCCCTTCCTGGTCTGGCTGCATTCTGGTTCTTGGGTTTTATGAGACACCCTGACATCCTGGTAACAAATATCCACCTACCAACGCATTTTACCTCCAGCTCTGTCCTCTTAGCTTTGTCTGAGTTATTACTGTTCCTTGTAGCAAAGATCCTCTATCAGTGAAGTTACTGGCCTCAGTCACTTCATCTGTAAAATGGGAGAAGCTGGTTAGTATTTCCCAGAGTGCAGGGTATGGAGCACTGGAAAAAGATGAGAAGATCCTAGGTATTATTTAGATCCAACACCAAATAATATTGAACCACATAGTGACTTCTTTTCTGATTGTCTTCCAATTCTCCTGATGATAAATCAAGGAGAAAGACAGTTTTAGTCTATATGTTTTTAACACTTTCCTTAATGCCCGTTAATCTCTCTTTTTAACAAAGAAAAAGGAGGCACCAAACTGGGAGCCTTCAAAGGCTGCAGTCCAGCTGGACACTGATAGACTTTTTTTTTTCATTGAATTTATTTCTTACTGTTATTGTTTGACATTTAAAACGTTTTGATCCTGGGTTTTCATTTATGGTAGTGAGAAAAACTTTCATTTAAAAATAACTAAAAACTGGAGGAAAAGGTACAGGTACTCCATATAGTAGAATTCCAATGATAAATGCAAATGATGGAAATAAAAAATCACCACTTGGCATCACCCCAGTAATGGTTATCTCAGGCAAGAATTGTCAATGGCGGCCAAAGTTAGTGGGTGAAATTAAGGTGAGAAAAAAGATGGTTGCATAGCTCCAAAGAAATTCCGTACAAGGCATTAAATACAAAGCAAGAAAGAGTCACTTTACAGTGGAGACACTATAGATGCTGCCTCAACCAAGTGGCTCGAGTTAACAGCATGTTATGTACCTGAGGGTATGACCCGCTGGAGAAGACACACACTATGGTGCTATTCCCGTAAGAAATGCGAGACTTCAATGTAATCACGAGAATACAACAGACAAACTTACATTGAAGAACGTTTTTACAAAATAACTAACTGGTCAGTGCCCTTCATACGTATCAAGGTCATGAAAAAGAAATGAGGAACTGTCACAGATTGGAGGAGACGAAAGAGACCAAGAATTGACATGCAACGTGTGATCCTTGAGTAGTTCCCCAAACCTCCCTACTAGTTCTTGGACCAGGGAAAGGATGACGTGGGAAGAAGACCTATAAATTACTTAATGGTACCGCATCAATGTTCATTTCCTGCTTTTAGTAATTGGCCCAGGACTGTGTAACATGGAAGCATTTAGGGAATAAGGGTAAAGAGACAAATTTGGTCGTGACAATTAGTTACTGGCATCAAGTGGCTAGGGGTCAGGGATGCTGCTAAATATCCTACAACGCGCAGGACAGCTGCTAATAGCAACATTTACCTGGGCTAAAATGGCATTAATGTCGAGCTTGATGAACCCTGTGCTAGAACAACTCAGTTAATATATATGTTTATATATATGTTTTATAAATACACATATATTTTATGTGTACATATAGTAGATATTTTTTATATGTACACATATCTCACTAAGGAACGTTAAGAAAAATAACAGCATAAGTTGTGTGAATAATTGCACCACTGGTACTGCTGTGTAAGCCTCATCAGAATCTGACCTCTGCTTTTCTACCTGGCTCTAACATTTTGGATTCTGTGAGTTCCGGACCAGTGCCATTCAGGGTTAGAGGCGCCAGGGGGACGGCTTTGTGACTGCGCACCGCGAGTGGCCATCATTAATAAACTATTTTCTTTCGTTTCCTTGGTCCAAAGTGAGAACATCAATCTGACCATTTCTAATGAGATAGCGGATGATCCTGCATGGCCGACTTGCTGTCAGCCACTGCCTGGTGGGCTTAGCAAAAGAAACGATCCTTCATTAATTAACCTTCACTTTCTATGTAGATTCACTCATTGAGATGCAGGTAATTAAACCAAGGTCATTTCAAGGACTGACAGGGGGAAAAAACCAGCAGTTGGAAGGTGGTGGAGTTTTTGGGCAGAGGACTTGGAATTCTATTTTTATCCTTGTGCAGAATTGCAGAATCATCTTTTCTTGACTTTTAAATACTCTAACCTTTTCTAGTTGAATATCTCTTAAGTTCACCTCAAAACCATAGCTCCAGAATTTTTAAGGTTTTAGGTTATAGGTACCTCCTGCTGGTTTAAAAATAAACATTAAGGCAAAAATTTAATGTTGGGGGGGGGGGGAAACCACGTAAAGAAAAGGAAATAGAATTATGTTGGAGAAGGAAAAGCAAATAGAAAAACACACTTTTATGGAGTGCAATTGCTATTATCTCTTAGGTTGAGCATCACATTTTCTGAATTTTATTGCTTATAATATTTGTATGATATAGTAGAGTGGTTACAAACATGGATTTAGAGTTAGGTAGGTGTGGGTTCATGTTGTAACTCTTACATTAACTTAGACCTTGGGAAATTCATTCCATTTCTTTATTCTTGTTTTTCTCATCTGTAAAAATGGACCTAATGCTGGCGAGAGCCAGCCTGCGCCCAGCATTGCTGATAGGATTCAGTGAAATGCGGGCAGTGCAATAGCCGGTGCTGCATTCTTAGGGGGTGTTCATGGGGATGATCGCTACCTCCTAAGTAGCGCTTGCTGCATGCCAGGCTCTGTTCCAGTGAGTTTACTTAGACCCACTCATTTAAGCCTCCCGTCGGCCCTCTGAGTTAGGTACGGCTATTGTACCTGTTTTATTGGAACTTGAACCTAGGCAGCCTGGGCCTAGAGTCTGTGCGCTTTAGGACGATCCCGTCCCACCTCACTACATTCTTGGCTTGTTACTCATCTCATTCCATGTTGTACCCCCAAAACACATTGCACAAGTGAGCCCACTCAGGAATACTTTACTTTCTGGAAAAGAGGTGGTGCTTGTCCGGTACAGTTAATGAACTCTGCGAGGCCAGCAATAGCTGTATCACAAATAGCAGGAAGGGCCCATTTTACTTCCTAAAAGATACCAGTATTTCATAGCTGCTGAGAAGCATCGCCACCTAGTGGGAAGCTGGGTCATAACAAGACAGTGTTGACTGCTCTTTAGGAATTTGCTGTGTATTCCCTTTTCTATCCTGGTTTCTAAAATTTACTTAAAAAAGAAAAGAGAAAAAAAAAAGAAATAAACCAATGTTTGCCATGTCATAGTCACAAAGTCATTTCTTATTCTGACATGAATGCATTTGGAATTGAGGTGTTATATTTAAAGTTACAGTATTACAACAGAAGCCAATGACATTTGGGCTTATTACTACCTCTTAAAGGAGATTGTATGAATTTCTCAGCTTGCCTCGCTAAGTACTTTACTTTTAGTCATAAAGACGAAATGCTTAATTTGTTAAACATATACAGAATCAGAAGTAGGGCCATTCAGTATATCTAATACCGCTTGCAGTTATTAAAGTCAGTTTTTATCTGTTTAAACAGGCCATAAAAAAGTAAAATCTGAAATAAAGGACTCAATTCCCTTCCTACTCTCATATTTAATACATGCTCAAAATTCTGATTAGGGATCAGTGCAAACCAGGGGAGAGAGAATAACTTAAAAGGCAGAAATAACGGTTCAGCCTGACTGGCATTTACGTTCTGGTCAAGGCTGGTCAACCTTTAAATGATGCAGTGTTTTTCATTAACTCACACCCAAACCGTACCAAATCGGAAGTCTTCCCTACACACCCAGATACACAGCTAGACATTTTCTGAAACCGGAGGCTCGGTTCTGTCCCCTGCGTTCTCCCAACTATGTGTAAGCTGAGGAAATTGATCTAATTCGTTACACTTTTGTTTCTCTTATTCATTCTGTTATTCTTACTCTTTTCTCTAATTCTTCCATTGTGTGTTACCACAGGATATAGACAGACCAGCACATTGGAAGCCAATGTGGTGAACTCCTTGTCTTATGGGAGAAGTACTATTTTATTTTTCTAAAAATTAACTTGTTTTAAAAATTTAAAAATGAATGAATACTATTGCATGCTTTTGTACATAGATTGATGCATATGCATCTATACCAGTGATGGTGAACCTTTTGAGCTCGGCGTGTCAGCATTTTGAAAAACCCTAACTTAACTCTGGTGCTGTGTCACATATAGAAACTTTTTGATATTTGCAACCGTAGTAAAACAAAGACTTATACTTTTGATATTTATTTTATATATTTAAATGCCATTTAACAAAGAAAAATCCACCAAAAAAATGAGTTTGCGTGTCACCTCTGACACGCGTGTCATAGGTTCGCCATCACTGATCTATACTGTGTCTCGGCTCAGAGATACACAAACATATAGACACATACTTAACCTCCCGGGCCTTGAGCCATCATCTGTAAAGTGAGGATAATAGTAGGGATCTCTGATCTTTGTTCCCTAATTCTGAACCTCAAAAGGCTGTGAAAACCAAAACGTTTTCATCATTTATCTGGAAGCAAAACCTGACCTAAAATTGACTGGAGGCTATTTATGGTCAGTACTGAGCCCATTCAGCATGAGTGAGGATTCAAATGTCTTGATGCAGAATATAATTTTTTTAAAAAAATCCCATTGTGGATGTTATGCCCAGATTTCAAGATCCCCAAGAAACCACATCAGGGAGCCAGCCAATCCAATGCAAAAGCATAAGAATCTGTATTTCAAGCTAGCTTGAGCTCCCCTCCACTAGACTCACCGACACAACGGCAAACCAAGTGGCCGAGAGAGAGAACCCCGCCTAGAGACGGGTTTTAAAGGGGGGGGGGGGGGGGTTGGAGTAAGGGGAGGAGAAAGGACTGTGCTCTGCCAATTGGCCAGGCGCAAGTCGATGTCTTGTTCCTGGGTGTGGCTAGCAGAGTCTTAGACTTCCAGGAAGAAGCTCTTTGCCAAGCACGTGGCCAAGGTAAGATGGAGGACGTAGCCTTTACCCTGGGGCAAGGTGGAGGGCCTAGCCCTCGCCCTTTCAGTGGACATTAGGTAATTCATGGTGTAGGCTTCTGGGGGAGGCAGCCTCCAAGGTGACCTCCGGTGACCCCTTCCTCCTGGTATTCTCTCATGCAAAAGCCCCCTAGGATGTGGGCTGGGTTTATTGACTTGCTGCTCACAGATGGAACGTAGCAGAGGTGGAGGAATGCCACTTGCAAGATGCCACTGGATCGGATGCTGGGTGCTCTCACTCATCCTCTCTTGGAAGTTGGCCGCCATGTTGTGAGGCAACTCTGGAGAGTGCAAAAGGTAAACTGAGGCACGCTACCGCCTCCTCTACTTCACAGAGTTTTGGGGATAATTAAATGAGATAACACTTGCAAAATGCTTAGAGCCATGCCTGACACATTGAAATGGTCAATAAATATTAGTTACTGTGATTTCACCAAGACCCTTTCCTACAGCTGCTATTATTGGGTTTACTAGCACATTATCCTATAGCTTGCCTGCCCCCACCCCCATTTAACAATGTTTTACACACAGTGTTGCAGGTCAATATATATATAGATTTAAGTCATTTTTTTAATCAAAGCTTTTACTGATTAACAGGTATACAGTTTCTAGTTATTTTTTTTTTGTTTTGGTCACTACAGGCAATGCTTCAAAAAATATCCTGAGAACATTTTCAACTCAGGTGAGGAGTCACAATCCAACTTTTTAAAAAGTCAGGTTTACAGAGGGGTAATTTGTAAACAGTAAAATTAAACTTTTTTAGTGTATAGCTCTGTGTGCCTCTTTAATTTTTTTTTTAAATATATTTTTATTGATTTCAGAGAGTGCTGGCCAGCTAATAAAGGCTCCTAAATTCTACCCTTTGGCTCTGGTGGTCGTCTCTTACGGGTTGCCCCATAACAGAAGGAAGAGGGAGAGATTGAAACATCCATGATGAAAATCATTGATTGGCTGCCTCCTGCACATCCCTTACTGGGGATTGAGCCCGCAACCTGGGCATGTGCCCTTGACTGAAATTGAACCCTTCAGTCCCCAGGCTGACACACTATCCACTGAGCCAAACTGGCTAGGGCAGTTCTGTGTGTTTTGAGAAGTGTGTACAGTCACGGAATGACCACTGTAACCAAGTTGTGTGAGATTCCATCATTGCCCAAACAAATCCAATTGTGCCCAGTATCTTTTGTTTAAAAAAGTAGCCACTGAGAAATAATATCAGTGCAGCATTTTAGGCTAAGACCATGTAAACTATCTCTCTTACTCCAACATTAAAAGAAAATCCGGCCAAGCTGGATGGCTATTTAATTACTCTCAAGTTTTTAAACCCTTGCCAAAAGTGTTTGAGCCTAATTAAGTTAAAACATTTCAAAGATAGCCCAGTTATAATAATTTGTTTATAATGCAAGCTTCTCTTTGATCATGGATGTTCACTTTTATAGAAACCCTGTTATCATTCTTGGGATAAGGGAGAAAGCAAATTAATTTTGTGTTGGAAAAACTACAGGAAATTAAAGAAGTACCTGAGGTGAATTTCCTGATTAATAACACGGAAAAAAAAGTGACTTTATTGAGCCAGTGGAGTAGAAACACAGAGGACCTGTGGGGGAATAGTGTGAATTGCTTAGACATTCTGGATGCTGTTTATTAAAAAGATAGCTTAAAAAATGCGCCTAATATCCCTCTTCAGGCCTCAGTGTGAACCCTCCTGGTTCCTGAAAATGACAAACATGGCCTTGAGAGAGTGAGTTTAGCAAGCATGGTGCAGTATTCTTTCTTCTTTTTTTAAACCAGTGAAAGTCCTTGCTCCCTTTGACATCCAATTTAAATCTCAGCGCCTAGGAGTTCTCTCTCAACTTCTTTCTTTTTCTCTCCTCTTTTCATTCTTTCTTCCTTCTCCCTCTTCCTTTTCCTTCTCCCTCATCGTCCTCCTCCTCCTCCTTTTCCACCTTCTCCTCTTCTTCTTTTTCTCCTTCTTTCTCCCTCTCTCCTCCCTCCCTCCCTCCTTCCTTTACATGCCTGAAACATTATCTTACACTTATTGTTCTGCTGGTCTTTCCTTTTTAAAATTACATTTACTGGGGTGACATTGGTTAATAAGATGATGGAGGTTTCAAGTATACATTTCTATGACACGTGATGTATATTGCGTTGGGCGGTGGGCACACAGCGGTATACAGCAGCCTTTCTTTATCTGGCTAGAAGCAACAGAGGGAGTGCTGGTGGCACCCAGAGCCTGAGGGAATGAGTACCACGCCTCCAATTCCTCCTTTCAAAAGATTGTTTGCTTCAAAGAATAGGCGTATATTTCATTGTATTTAAAAATCTGAATTTCAGGCTCCTGCAGCCCCTCCTATTATTTCTTTCCTTTTCTGAGTTTAATTGTTTTTTGTTTTGGAGGAATCATCAGCATTAGAAAAAGATAGCTGCAGTAACATTAGCTAATGAATACCTAGGATGCTCAGAGTGTTTTGGGTTGGAGTGAGCTAGGATTTGCATTAACATATCAGCAATGAGCTATTGTAGACGGAGCCTGAGTTTTGTTTGCTTTTGTTTTGCTAGATACCTAAGTTCCATACCAGTTAAAAGCTTGTGAGTACTTCAGAATTTTACTTACCCTCCCTGTAACTCAGTTTTCACATCTGTAAAATGGGACTCGTATTTTCCTCATAGGATTACTGGAAATACCAAGAGAATGAGGGTGTGTGAAAGGACTTGGAAAATCGTAAAGCCCAGTATAAGTGATGGAAGAAACATTCGTGGAATTTAAATCATAGGATTTGGGTTGGGTCCTGGGTCTGCCCGTCACTAGCTACTTAACCTCCCCAAGTCTCATAGTCTTTACAGATGCAATGGGAAGAATACTTCTCATTGGGTTTCGGCTTTAGTGGCGTTAATGTGCTTTAACGTGCTCCGCCAATTCTAAAACAGGAGCTGGAAGCTTTTTGGAGGGGGCAGGTAGTAAATATTGGAGACTTCACAGGGCTTATGGTCTCCATTACAACTACAATAGCTGCCCGCTTGCCCCGGGTTCACTTTCTGAGGCTTCAGTTACGCATGGTCAACTATGGCCTGAAAATATTACATGGAAAATTCTAGAAATAAACAATTCATAGGCTTTAAATCGTGTGCTGTTCTGAGCAGGGTGGTGAAATCTCACGATGTTTCACTCTGTCCAGCGTCTCCACGTGGGTGCTTCTGCCCACCAGTCTCGGGCAGCCAGCGTGGTTGTGGAGGTGCTGTGTTCAGCTCACCTCCCTTTCACTAACTGATGGCTCTAAAGCATAAGACTGGTGATGTTGGCAATGCGCTGTGCCAAGGGAGGCTGTCAAGTGCTCCTTCAAGTGATAAAGTGACAGTTCGGCACTTAATAAGGCATTTGTCATCTTGGCCACGAGAAAGACAGTACAATGATATTTTGAGAGAGAGAGAGAGAGAGAGACCACAGTCACATACCTTTTCCTATAGTATACTTGTACTTGTTTTATTTCATTATTAATTATTACTGTTAACCTCTTACTGTGCCTAATCTATAAGCTGGATTTTATTCTAGGTCTACACGGATAGAGAACCCACTGAGGACGTGGAAAACATCCCCTGCGGATAAGGGGGGATGGCCAAACGTAATTCTGCCTTTGTAGGGCAAAAAACGGCCGCAGGAAATACACAGATGAGTGGGTGCGGCTGCGTCCCAATAAAACTTCGCTTGCCACCGGGGCAGCCCAATCTGGCCCAGGGCCGCCCTTTGTGGCTCCTGTTCTACAGCACAGCCTGGGCTCTGCCGAAGTCTCATAGCGCCTTCGGAGCAGTTAAGTACCGGTCACTTCCTCAGCCCCTCAGGCTGCCATAGGGAAACAGGTGATGTTAGGGTTAGTAGAATGTGATCTCGAACTGGGAGTGTGGTGAGGAATATGAACTATTTAGGAAATAAAATGGGGGCTTTGAAGGGAAAACTTAATTGGATCCATACCTTAGATTCACACACCAAGAGAAATTACAAATGGTTTAAACCAGCCATGGGCAGTGGGCAAACTACGGCCCGCGGGCCGAATTCGGCCCGTTTGAAATGAATAAAACTAAAAAAAAAAAAAAGACCGTACCCTTTTATGTAATGATGTTTACTTTGAATTTATATTAGTTCACACAAACACTCCATCCATGCTTTTGTTCCTGCCCTCCGGTCCAGTTTAAGAACCCATTGTGGCCCTCGAGTCAAAAAGTTTGCTCACCCCTGGTTTAAACACTTCAATGTTAAACAAGCAAACAAAAAGAAAGCAGGGAGCACTACCGGAGACCGTGAGGTAATTGTTTTGTGACCTTGGCCTGGAAGCAGAGGTTTTAAATCCAGAAACCCTGAAAGACAATGATGGAGTAAGTGTAAGCATTTCATTAACATATGCGTGAGTGAGAATGCAAAATAGAAGGTCAAAGGACAATCTGGGCAAAGCTGCAACATATAGTACACCAAAAGTTAACCTTTGAATGTATAAATAGTTCCTAGAAATTGGTAAGAAATGACCAAGAGCCTAAGAGGGAATTGGTTAAAAGAAAGAAAGGACAGTTCACAGGAAAAAAGATACCACCCGGGCTGTGTGGTCAGTGGTTTGAGCGTCGTCCCATAGACCTAAAGGTTGTGGGTTCGATTGTTGGTCAGGGCACATACCTAGGTTTCGGGTTCAATCCCTGGTTGGGGTGCATACAGGAGGCAACTGATCGATGCTTCTCTCTCACATCCATGTCTCTCTCTCTCTCAAATAAATAAACATATCCTTGGGTGAGGATAAAAAAGAAAAAGGATACCATAAAGGGAAAGTGGAGAGAACAGAAGCTACCAGAAGCTCTGAGGTGGGGAGCCACTGAATTAGGTGGCCTGTTGGTATCTGCTTCCTGATTTACTGTTATAGGAGATACAAATGCATATTATTTGAACAATTTTGATTCAGTCATTCTGTCATTTATTGCCAAAAACATCCCACTGAGACAGAAATGAACGGCAGGAGAGTCCTTCCCCGACTTGAGGTTAGGTCAGTCCTCTGGGATTTAGATTCCATCCCCCTCCACACCGAAAGAGGAAGTCAGGTTCCGGAGTGGCTGGATGTGAACCCTGATATGACCGAGAGTCACCGCTTTGAGTGAATTTTCTTAGAGGAAATGCATTGGTTATCTATCTGCATAGCAAGTTGCCCTCAGTGTTGGTGGCTTAAAGCAACACACATTTACCACCTCTGCCCACTTCTGAGAAGTGGCTCTGCTGGATGTTTCTGGCTCAGGGATTGTCCTAAAGTTGTAGTCAAGATGCTGGCCAGGGCTGCAGTCACCTGGCAACAGGACAGGGGCTGCGGGAGCTGTTTTCACTCACAGGGCTGTTGGCGGGAGGCCTTAGTTTCTCAAACAGTAAACAATCCGCCACCCGCACACAAACCCAAAGGCTGCTTGAGTGTCCTTGCAACATGGCGTCTGGCTTTCCACTGGAGCAAGTTACCCCAGGGAGAGCCAAGCAGAAGCTGCAGAGCAGGACCTAGTCTCAGAAGCCACACACCTTCATTTCTGCAGCATCCTACAGGCTACTCTGTGTAGGAAGAGACTCCCATCAAGGCCAGGACCACTGGAGGCCACTAGTTACCACACGTGACTAGATCCAGCTTTGCTCTGGGTTAAGCTCACCTACAGGAAAATAGGGAAAGTTACATGTATATCTGTGATGGTAAAATCTGTACAATACGTGTCTCTCAACATGCTTGTGATCAGACCTGGAGAGTTCGATAGTATATTTTCTGATGAGATTCTATTGTCAAAATTCTAAAAGTCTTTGCTGGGATTGGGCTCAGATGCCTTGCTAGGTCAGCAGGGGTACATTTTGCATCACATGCACACATTTTTTTTGGAGCTTACTTTGTCAGGCTGTCTCACTAGCTTACAAATGTGGGCCTGAGAATCTACAAGCAAAGCTAGATTCCTCTCTTCCTTCTCTCTCATGCTCACTCATAATTGCTGGCACCATCTCTACAAATAAATGGTTGATCAATTCACTACTGAAATTCCCACTTTATAGAGCGAGGCCCAGGTAATTTTATCTTGAAAAATTTTCACCACAGGTGTTGCTGTCACCCAGGGCAGTCGTAGAAAATCTCAATGATGCTTTTGTGAATCATCAAAATTTAAGCAATGAGCATCATGGTGAACTCACTGGAAAGATTTAATTGCAAAATGTGCCCCAAGTAGCTAAGTAAATTAGCTTGTTATATGGCATTATCGGCGTTAAACCAATTACATTTTAGAGAGCATCTGTCAAAAATAATGATTTTTTGTTTTTAGAGCAGTTAATATTGAGACATTTCTAAAAGTAGTTAAATAGCAGGACCAGTAGTCTAGTTAGATGGGTTCTAAATTGTGTCAAGAAAATTATTATCAAAGCGTTAGAAGACCCTTGCCCTCACTTGTGATGTAGCATCTATTCCTTTCTCAAACAAATATTTGAGGACCCACTGTGTGCCAGGCACTGCACACAAGAGTATGTAGATGGACAGCCCCTAAATGGCTTTATATAATCAGAACAATTTGCACAAACTTTATTTAAAATAAGAGGGAGAAAGGTTAACCAGCGGTTCTCAACCTGTGGGTCGTGACCCTTTGGGGGTCGAACGACCCTTTCACAGGGGTCGCCTAAGACCATTGGAAAACACATATATGATTACATATTGTTTTTGTGATTAATCACTATGCTTTAATTATGTTCAATTTGTAACAATGAAATTGGGGGTCACCACAACATGAGGAACTGTATTAAAGGGTTGCGGCATTAGGAAGGTTGAGAACCCCTTGTTTAACAAAGCTGTTTTTTGAAAATAAAATTTCTTAACATTATTTGATTCTCCATAAGACCATTCCTGATAATCCCTTTTATTAGTTTTAGAGGAATACCTATATAAAGAAACACATACATGCATACATACATACATACATGTGTGTGTTTGTAGTGTTTATTTTCCAAATTGCCATAGCATGCATTATTTTTATGAAAAATTAAAAAAACAGAAAAAATAGGAATAATGCAATATTTACCCATAATATCACCATATTTGTATCCAGTTTTTTTCTGAAATGTATACAATTTAAAGAAATTGGCATTGCACTGAATTTGTTATTTTGTAAGCTGTTTTAAAAATTATCCACCATAATTTTTTAATGTCATTAAATAGGCTTAGAATATTTAAAATGGTCTTATTTGCCTCAATGGTAAAAAAATACCATCCTTTTAGTTCATGTTTGCCAATTTTATTCACATTCTTTTATTTTGCAATTATTGATTACTGATAAAGTTGATCTTTTTTCATGTTTATTTGCCACATGAAAAAAAATTGTCTATTCAGATTCTTTGCTCATTTTCCAAAGGGAGGCACTCTTTTTCTTGTTACTAAGAGTGCACTTTTTATTAAGATCATAACCTGTATCACATATATTGCAATGCCATTTAATTCCTGGTAGTTTGTCTTTAAGTTTTACTTATGGTACTTGTGACGTATGACTTTAGTTAATTAAATCACATGGTTATAAATTTGGAAGTAAATATAAATTAAAAGTTTTTAAAAATCTCAAATTTGTTTTATTGAATGGATTTCACTTGAAATTGCTTCCTCTCTCCAATTTGCCCAGACACATTTATTTGCTAGTTTATAATTTCATACTGATTTCAATGTTGGCTAATTGTGTACTCAATTCTTTTTCAAAATTTTATTTTTCAATTATACTTGACATGAAATATTATATTAGTTTCAGGGGTACAACATTGTGACAAGACATTCATATAACTTACTAGAGGCCCAGTGCACGAAATTCGTGCACTGGTTGGGGGAGGTAGGTTCTCTTACCCCAGCCTGTGCCCTCTTGCAGTCTGGGATCCCTCAGGGGATATAGCAGTGTGCCAAGTGACAGGTGGCCAGGGAGGAGCCCGAATTGGGGCAGGGTGCCACACCACTCATGCTTATCCCAGCCCACTGTGCCTGCTGCCTTGGAGTCCGGAGAGGCTCCTGCTGTGGCAGCTGCACTCACCAGCTGTGAGCCCAGATTCTGGCTGAGCAGCACTCCCCCTGTGGGAATGCACTGACCACCATGGGGCAGCTCTTGCATTGAGTGTGTGCCCCTCGTGGTCAGTGCGCATCATAGCGACCAGTTGTTCTGGTCGTTCAGTGTAATGGTCGCTTAGGCTTCTATTATATAGACTAGAGGCCCGGTGCACAAAAATTTGTGCACTCGGGGGGGTCCCTCAGCCTGGCCTGTGCCTTCTCGCAAGTCTGGGACCCCTCGGGGGGTGACCACCTGCTGGGCCTAAGCTAGCAGTCAGACATCCCTCTGGCAGCCCGGGAGCCCTTGGAGGATGTCCACTTGCCAGTGGGGAGCAGGCTTAAGCTGCAGTCGGACATCTTAGCACTGCTGAGGAGGCGGGAGAGGCTCCCGCCACCACCTCTGTACTGGCAACCGTCAGCCTGGCTTGTGGCTGAGCAGAGTTCCCCCTGTGGGAGTGCACTGACCACCAGGCGGCAGCTCCTGCATTGAGCATCTGCCCCCTGGTGGTCAGTGTGTGTCATAGTGACCAGTCATTCCCAGTCGTTCTGCTGTTAGGGTCAATTTGCATATTACCCTTTCAATATATATGGGAGTGCCTAGCCAGCCTGGGTGAGGGGCTGATGGCTGTTTGCAGGCTGGCCACAACCCCTAGCCACTCAAGCTCCCAGTGGAGGCTGGCTGGAAGCAGGTATCTGGGATTTGTTCATCTTCTATAATTGAAACTTTGTTGCCTTTAGTGGAGGCCACAGCTGGCTCAGAGGTGGCGGGAAGCTTGGCTTCCTCCATCGCCCGGGCAACCAAGCCTCCTGCTTGCTCCAGCTCAGTGGCTGCCGGCCGCCATCTTGGTTGGGTTAATTTGCATATAGTCGCTCTGATTGGCTGGTGGGCGTGGCTTAGGCCTAGCAAAGGTACAGTCAATTATTATCTTTGTCTTTTATTAGTGTAGATGATTGTTCCAGGGTTGCCTGTTCAGATCCAATAGTAGCTGTCACCTATTATTAGTCTTTGTGCACATTCGTTATCCTTCGATTTAAAAAATATCCTGTCTTCACTTATTGGCTTATTTTAGAATGTTTTTAGTGGACTCAGAGACCTACTGAAAGAGACAAGTGAGTAGGAGGGTAAATGTGGCTTGAAGTTGGAAGGCATGGGTCTGACTACTCTCATGATGGTGTGGTCCACCTTTTGGCAAAACCGGGGTTGCCCGTTCACCCGGTACTTAGGTCCTGTTAGGCTTGCACAACAGCTCTTTTGTTTGTATTGACACGAACAACTGAATGAGGAGAGTGAGGAGATGAACCGGGGAGTAGATTTCAGCTCCCAGTGAGGAGGTGACAGTGCCTGGGCTAGGTCGTGGCCATAGAGAAGAGCGCTGGCCAGGTGGGAGGTACAGTTTGAAGATTTGTGATGTGAGAGCTATCCCGGCAAGACTTGCTGAGAGGTAAGAAGTGAAGGATGAGGAAAAGGGAGGAATCAAGATTAAAAAAAAAAATTCTAAAGGGAATGCCTCTTTCCTGTAGAAAATCTGAAAATAAAAGCATAAAAAAACCACCTCTAATCCCATTTTAAATGTTTTAGTGGATTTCCTCTCAAGCTTTGATACATCGATGAAAATAAAATTAACTTTCTGACTCTTGGTCTGGATTGATTTAAACTGGATTTGGAGGGTGGATTTAGGATAACCTCCCATTAAAAATAAAGGCTATGTATCATTTACAAAATACACTTTAAAAAAATATATATTTTTATTTATTTCAGAGAGGAAGGGAGAAGGATGGAAAGACAGAAACATCAATGACCCGAATGCCCCACACGGGGGACTGAGCCTGCAATCCAGGCATGTGCCCTTGACCAGAATTGAACCCGGGACCCCTCAGTCCTCAGGCCGACGCTCTCTCCACTGAGCCAAACCGGCCAGGGCCAACATACACTTTTGAAGAACAATTCAGCAAAGCGGCGTCATTGTTTATGGGAGTTGAAACTAAGGTAGAATGTGCAGATGAGTGAGCAGGAAGAGGTCCATGTGTAGTAAGATTTGCGGACAGAGGAAGCAAGTGGCCTTGAATGTGGGTCCTTGGCTGCGGGGTCTCAGTTGTCACGGTCCTATGTCCTGTGTTGGTTACTGTGATGATGTTTTCTCACATGGCCAGTCTGTAGAATGCTAAATGGTAAAAAAAAAGAAAAAAAAGAAAAAAGAAATCAGGGATTTCTTAATTTAATACTGTTTGTCTGACACTGGTGAAGTTACATAATTTACTTACATCTATCTATCTCTATACCTTCATTTCCATTTCCGCTTTTATTTCAATATTGAGGGAGTTGCGCATGTGTGCAGATGTGTTTTCATCAACGTTATATCATAGACACTTTCTGATTATTGCTGGCATGTTCTCAACATTTATTCTGTTGCTGGTCAGCTTACTGAACTTTTTATCTCTAATTGTTATTTTTTAGTTGATTCTCTTGAGTTTTCTAGAGAATAGTTATATAATCAGCTAATATTTTTGCCTTCCCCTTTCCAATAATTGTATTTAGAATTATTTTCTAGTCTAACTTTATTAGCCAGGTTTAAAAAATATCGTTTAAGAATCTTGGCCAGAAGAGAGGCTTTTAAAAAAAATTTTCTGTCTTGCTTGTAGTCTCAGTGGGATGGCTGCTAGGGTTTTTAAAGTGTAATCTTGTGTGTTAGTTTAAGATGGATATCCTCATGCTTTAGAAGTTCACTTTCACCTCAAGTTTATTATGAGTTTATCATTATTGTTCAGTCAGAAGTTAATCTTGAACTTTATCTCATTTCTCTTCAGATTAAGATGTTTGAGATTATGATCGTATTCTGTTTTATATTTGTACTAGAGTCCCGGTGCACAAAAATTTGTGCACTCAGTGGGGGTGGGGGTGGGTGGGTTCCTCAGCCCAGCCTATGCCCTCTTGCAGTCTGGGACCCCTCAGAGGATGTCCACCTGCTGGCTTAGGCCTGCTCCCTGGGGGATCGGGCCCAAGCTGGCAGTCAGACATCCTCCTGGCAGCCCGGCAGCCCTCAGGGGATGTCCACTTGCCAGCGGGGAACAGGCCTAAGCTGCAATCAGACATCCTTAGCGCTGCTGAGGAGGCGGGAGAGACTCCCAATACCACCACTGTACTGGCAGCCGTCAGCCTGGCTTGTGGCTGACCAGAGTTCCTCCATGTGGAAGCTCACTGACCACCAGAGGGCAGCTCCTGCATTGAGCATCTGCCCCCTGGTGGTCAGTGTGTGTCATAGTGACCAGTCATTCCCAGTCATTCTGCTGTTAGGGTCAATTTGCATATTACCCTTTTATTATATAGAATAGAAGCCTGGTGCATGGGTGGGGGCCGACTGGTTTGCCCTGAAGGGTGTCTTAGATCATGGTGGGGGTCCCCACTGGGGTGCCTGGCCAGCCTGGGTGAGGGGCTGATGGCTGTTTTCAGACTGACCAAGCCCCCTGGCGACTGAAGCTCCCAGCCTTTCCTTTTGTCGTTGTTTTTTCATTCTCTCCAGCTCCTTGGCCATGGTGACTGGAAGCAGGTATCTGGGGTTTATTTACCTTCTATAATTGAAACTTTGTTGCCTTGAGATGAGGCAGCAGCCACCGGGAAGCTTGGCTTCTTTCATCACAGGAGCAAGCAAGCCTCCTGCTCACTCCAGCTCTGTGGCCACGGCCTGCTGAAAGCAAGTATCTGGGGTTTATTTACCTTCTATAATTGAAACTTTGTTGCTTTTGAGTGGAGCTCAGAGCCGGTGGCAGGCTTGCTTCCTCCATCACTGGAGCAAGCAAGCCTCCTGCTTGCTCCAGCTCCGTGGCTGCCAGCCGACATCTTGGTTGGGTTAATCTGCATATAGTCGCTCTAATTGGCTGGTGGGCGTGGCTTAAGGTGTAGCGAAAGTATGGTCAATTTGCATGTTTGTCTATTATTAGGTAAGATTTTAAATTTATTTTGAGCTTTAATAATAACACTTTTAAGAAAACAATAATTTTTATTTTAAATGCATAAGTTTGTTCATAAAATACTTAATGACTATCTCCTATACTTCAGCTCCTGCGATGAGTGCCTAAATACAGCCATGAACAAAGCAGATGGGGCTCTTTCCCTGATGGGTTTAATAATCCAGTGGGGAATGGTGAGAGGGAGAAAACAAAAGTGTGATTTTGAAGTTTGCTGCTTTCTTCTTATTATTTTTTAAAATATATTTTCATTGAATTTAGACAGAGGAAAGGAAAGGGAAAGATAGAAACATCAATAATGAGAGAGAATTATTGATCAGCTGCCTCTTTGCATGCCGCACAGTGGGGATTGAGCCCGAAACTTGGGCATGTGCCCTGACGGGGAATTGAACCACGACCTCCCAACCACTGAGCCATGCCGGCCAGGCTTGTTGTTTTCTTGGATGTGATTTTAGGTGGTCAGCATTTTTTAAAAATCCTCACCTGAGGACATTTTTCCATTGATTTTGGGAGAGAGAGAGAGAGAGAGAGAGAGAGAGAGAGGTCACCTCCAGTACTCTCTCCATTGGGGACTAAACCCAAAATGGTTTTGGGGTATGGGATGATGCTCCAACCGACTGAGCCACCTGGCCAGGGCAATAGAGCTCTAATTTAAAACTGGAAGACAGCGGGATGATAAGCTGTAACGCAGAGCACCTTCCGTTTAAAGCAAATGGTTTTAGGAATGAATTCACCTTATGAGGGAAAGGGCCTCTTTAAATTTAATATTTTCAGAGTTATATTTATGACCCGAAGTTCATTACTTCACGGATGTTCGAAGCCCATTATTTCCACCCAGCTAGCACTCCCATTTCGATGCTTTGTCTAGCTTTGCTTATGATCCTGTGGAAAATAGACATGTCTTCAGAAAAAGAGGTTTTAGTGTTGCTAATGAGAGTGATTTTCTATTAAGAGATGACTCGTCTCCCTAGACCATGATATAACAGACACTGCTGTTAGCTGGATATTAATTACGTGCCCTTCTTTTGTAGTACCCAAACCCTCACTTTCTTTTGGGGGGAAATATGCCACCTAAAATACTTACAGCCAAGACTTCCAGCCGACCTAGTTTTATCTAGCTACCTGGCATATCTAGATATAGGTAAGCAGCAGGGTTTCTGGAGAGGTTTTGCAAGAAGATTTAGACCCGACTGGCACATTCTTTCTGGCCTTTCTCCCCATTCTTTTCTAGAGCACAGGCATGATGCCTGGAGATTCAGCAGCCACATTGTGACCATGAGGATAAAGCATAAAGTCTAAGAATGAAGAAGCAAGGTGTAGAACCCTGATCCTTGCTGAGATACACAAGCAGCTGAAGCAGCTCAGATTTGTCTACCTGAATTTCTTTACCGGAGAAAAATAGACCTATGTGCTGAGTTCTTTTTATGTATAGCCAAACATTTTTCTAGCAACAAACAGGCATTCTTTAAAAATAAAAGAAAAAAAAAATCCTGCCACAGGGTGGAGCTAGCTCCATCAAGACAAACTGTGAACAAAAGTGGCCACAACAAAAGGTGCCTGTCCCTGAAAACTCTTTGCAAGGCTTTGGTAGAATCCTGGAAGAGGGTATTGGGAGAGCACACAGAATAGAAGGGATCCAAGGGGGCCACACCATTATTCTAAAACAAAACCTCACCCCCAGCACTGAGAGCTGGGCTGCTTTTCAATTACTGGCCCACGATGAAGTGGCGGTGTTAACATAATGCCTTATATACCGAGCGCATCATGAATAGATTTCTTTTGTTGGTCCTACAAGCAGTTTACCTGTAAGTCCTCATAACCCCTTCAAAGGCTCATCCCATTTACAATGATTTTATTTTTTTGGCAATTCAAATGATATAAATACTCAGTGAACTGTAGACACCTCCTGATGTTTCTGGTTTTCATCTGAAAAATATCAGAAAACTGTGCCATGTATTGTAGATTTAAACACTCATTTATGCAAGGAGAGTCAATCTCTTAAAAGTTGCCTGTTATTAATGGTAGTTTATTATTGATTCTTAAGGAACACAAATGACTTTTAAATATTCTCTTTCTGTGCACCTCAATGGGTGGTGTCCTCAGTGGATGGATTGTTTGGGAGACCACAGGTCAAGAAGGCCAAGATGAAACCATCTATGTGAAGCCCAATTCAACCATCTATATTAGATAAAGACAAAACAAAACAAAATACCATGAGTGATTACTGAGTCAGCTTCATAGAATTCTTAACAATTACCATTGGTTGTTAAGGTCATGGAAACCAAGTTTCTCAAATTCTACTTTCCCACGAAGAGGAAAGATTTAAGTTTGCACAGTTTCTGGCTACAGAGCCATTCCATATGAATTAATAATATGCTTCTGGGATAGGGTGTGGACCCGCAAAAAACTTCTTAGCTGACCATCTGTTTCAGCCCACTAAAGCTTCTTATAAACACAATGTAACCATGGCCACGAGAATATGCTTATCGATTCTTTATCTGTCTACAGGCACAGACAGGATAATTTTAAAGAGAAGGATGAGCGAGATCCAGATGTTCTCTCCCCAGAATAGTATCTTATAAAAACATGTTTCCAGGCTGTTTAGGTTATTAGCAAATCACAGAGGAGCCAAGGGTCTCTCCACTCATCACAAGGGCCAGACCTGCAAGACGATCCTGGGAATTTCTCAAGGCTGTTGGAAAAGAACCATGAAAGGAAACAAAAAGTTTGCAAAGAAGGCAGGGAACACCTGTTTATTGGACATCTGGCTTATTGTGGGCACTCTGCAAAATGCTTTCAAATATGGATCCACACAGCAACACGGTGAGGAAGGTACTAGTGTCTCCCTTTTACTGATGGGGAAATGGAGACCCAAGGTCATGACTGGTGAGCAGCTGAGCCCACGCCCAAAGGCAGAGGGGGTGGATTGTAGAATCTACATTCTTCCATTAAGCCATGTTGGCTCTGACTCATTATAGACATCAGCCTCGTTGAGGAAATGCCATATGAATACATGGAATGTTACACAGCCATTCATGGTCAAAGATATGAGAATGCAGTGTTTGATTAATTGACAAGTGGAAGGAATTCTGTGTAGTGAATACAGGAGTGGGCAAACTTTTTGACTCAAGGGCCACAATGGGTTCTTAAACTGGACCGGAGGGCCGGAACAAAAGCATGGATGGAGTGTTTGTGTGAACTAATATAAATTCAAAGTAAACATCATTACATAAAAGGGTACGGTCTTTTTTTTTTTTAGTTTTATTCATTTCAAACGGGCGGATCCGGCCTGCGGGCTGTAGTTTGCCCACAGCTGCTCTAGGGAGATGGAGACCAGGCTAAGGAAGGGTAGTCAAGAACTCTTAACTCTGTCTCTGAAGGAGGATGCTCTTACCGGACAAACGGAATTCACATATTGCTTATATACTTAAAATGTGATTTAAAAATTATAAGATGCTGCTGCTAAAAGTGTAAAAAGTAATAAAAAAGCAGCAGCAGCCACTAAAAATTAACATTCAACCAAGCCCATGGGTTCAATGGTAACATTACTGCGTTTATATTTTTTGCACAACAACACACGGTGACCTCCATGACCTCGTCTTTTTTCCTTTGGCCAATCGTTCATGATATTTCAGAATTGCAACTTGAACATGTGGTCATTTTCTAACTCTCACGCGCATCTGAAACCCTATTCATGCCTCCCTCCTCTGAACTGCCCTCCCTCACCCCCTCCCCGCCCTCCCCCCGCCACCAAGAAAACAAACCACAGAAGTCCCCGGTTTGACAAGACCCACAGGCTTTCAAATCAACGTGGCCCATGCACAGAAGTCGGTATTTTGTGGAAGAGCCACACACAAGGGGCCAAAGAGCCGCGGTTTGCCAACCACTGTATAGGTTGATGCTCAACCATTGAGCCATGCTGGCTAGGTGCTAAGGTTATCTTTAAGTGAGAAAATAGACCTGCAGTTATTAGTATATGCCTCAATACACCCAGCAGGCAAGGATTATTCCTAGGCAGACTTTTAGTTATGATTATCCTGAATTACAAGTTAAAAATTGCAGTGATTAATACAATGTTAGACAGCATGCTTGTGAGAAGGGTTATTTCTTGCATTAATATTATTGAAGTTGAAATCCAGAAACAGATTAAATAAACAAACCTGAGATTACATCTTTCCCCTATTAAACCAAATATCAGCAATTTTGTTCCAGCAAAATAACATCATCTGTCACATTAAATTAATGTTGGGAATTTAAATTTTATTGGTTTTGTAGTTGTGTTTGAATATAATTTGAAAATTTATTCTGGATTTATGGTTATATCAAAGCTGTCAGTATAAGGAGTTTATAACTAGTTTTATATTTATACATATTGAAATTAAATTATAATGAATTTTTAAAATTACATTGAAGGTTCATGAAAAAAATGTATATATATATATATATATATATATATATATATATATATATATGTTCCCTTTAGAAAGGAAAGTACTTAAGCCCAAGGAGAAACCTCTTGAGGTGAGTGGGAGCCACTGGAAGGGTTTTGTTTTGTTTTTTAATACTCACCCAAGGATATGTTGAGAGAGAGAGAGAGAGAGAGAGAGAGAAACATTGATCGGTTTCCTCTAGTATGCACACCAACTGGGGATCAAACCAACAACCTAGGTATGTGCCCTAACCGTGAATTGAATCCACAGCCTTTTGGTGTATGGGATGAATCTCCAATCAACCAAGCCACCTGGCCAGGGCAGCCACTGGAAAGTTTTGATCAACAAGGTGACCTTGTGACAATGGTGTTTGAGGACAAATTAATGAAAGACAAATTTAAGAGAGAGCAGCAATACTTGGAATATAGTAGAGACACAAAGCAATGTGCTGGATAAATAAATAAAAGTAAGCCAGTTATAACTCTGCTACTGCAAACTATCTCTCTCTCTCTCTCTCTCTCTCTCTCTCTATATATATATATACATTTGTTTAACCTAGGTGACTGGAATTAGAACATGCAGAGTTAAAGGAACTTCCTGATTCTTTGTATGTGGGACATGTATTAGTTTCAGTTCTGCCAAAGCAGAACCCTAAGACAAGAGTTCACATGCAAGTGATTTATTTCTTAGGGTTGCGCTCCCAGGAGAAACCAATAAAGGAGTGATTTCAGGCAGTTCCCCCATTGGGTGGCAGAAGCCCCACCCCACAAGGGAACTCTGGGACCTAAGTTCTACTCCCACAGTTTACGCCAAGGGAGCTGAGCTTCCACACTCCCACACCAGCCAGTCATTGACCAGGGGTGCCTGTGGTGTGTAACTTCCAGCTTTCTGATGTCAGAAGCAGTCTTCCAAGAGAGAAGCAGGTGACAGCCTAGAAGCTAAGAGACTGCAGCCAGGAATGAGTGCACAGAAATGGTGAAAGGGCCCAAGGACATCTGGGTGGAGTCATGACAGTGTCCCCACCAATAAGGCATCAAGGTGACTTGAGTGCTCTGACCTGAGATGTGACAAATGGACATCGCATGTAAAGGGACTTTGGAGGGTCCTAGGAAGCGTGAAACATTCTGAATCCAATTCCTCAGCCTCTCCACTCCAAGCCACTATCGTTGCTCAGCCAGATCATAGCCTCTCCAAGTTACTTTCTTTGCCCAAATATGGCACATGTGTGTTTCCACCTCTGCCATTTTATTCCCTCCCTGGGAGATGGCCTTTTCACCCTTTTTCATCCTTTTCATCCTTCAACACTCATCCTATAGAATAAAAGCCTAATATGCAAATCAACTGAACAGTGGAACGACTGGTTGCTATGATGAGCACTGACACCAGGGAACAGATACCTAATGCAGGAGCTGCCACCAGCCCGCAGGTCCCAGGCCAGCCACGGCAGGTGTCAGTGGGTCCCTCCTCCCTGATCACCCTGTCTCACCCCGTAGAGCAGCAGTTCTCAACCTGTGGGTTGCGACCCTTTTGGGGGTCGAATGACCCTTTCACAGGGGTCACCTAAGACCATTGGAAAACACAAATATAATTACATATTGTTTTTGTGATTAATCACTATGCTTTAATTATGTTCAATTTGTAACAATGAAATTGGGGGTCACCACAACATGAGGAACTGTATTAAAGGGTCGCGGCATTAGGAAGGTTGGGAACCACTGCTGTAGAGGCAATTGACGGGTGGCGGTGGTGGCGGGGTGGGGCTAGCCAGCGTGCATGCAGAGGGGAGCAGGGCTGGGGGGCAAGCAGGCCAGACCTAGGAGGTGACTGGCAGGGAGATCGGGGGGCAGGGCCAGCGAATGGGAGGTGCCAGGCCAGCAAAGGCAGGTGCCAGTGGGGGCCCCCCCGATTGCCCCACCAGTTGCCCCACAGATCGGCCCTGATCACTGGCCAAGCCTAGGGACCCTACCCGTGCACGAATTTTGTGCACCAGGCCTCTAGTTTCACATATTACCTGTTCTGTGAAGGTCATGCCAGTTAGTCAGTACCTCCTTTGTCTTCCCACAGTGCCAGGATCTCACTGTTGGCTGAGCTCTGAGCATTCCACACTGTCTGTCGTGTCTGCCTCTTCTGGAAAGGGAGGCCCCATCTCATGCTTCTTGAATCAGCTGTGCCCATCAGTGATCAGGACTCTGCTTTCCACTGTCATCTTCAAACTTCATCAGTTGCAACCCAGGGGAAGAAATACATTGTACACCATGATTTACTACATATGCTCATAACACACACACACACACACACACACACACACACACACAATTGTAACAAAAGTTTCACAGAACAAAATTCACTATGACAGAATGCCACACACGCTGGTATTTTCTGTTCTGTTCTATTCTTCATTAAACAATTTATCTACTAATGAGTCATGATTCTCAGTTTGCAAAACTCTACTTAGCATAATCTTAAGAATTATTTGTTGATCTGAATTGCAAAACATCAGCTTACTTTGAAGTAAACTTCAGACACCATGTAATTTTATCCATAAATATTTCAGTATGCATTTCTAAACCATAAAAACTATTATTTCACACCTAAAATACGATTTTCACACCTAATATAAATGATAATTTCTTGATATCATCAAGCAACCTGACAAAGTTCAATTCCTTCAATTATCTCAAATGTGTTTTTTAAAATTGTATCTGATTAATATTTTTCTTATATTTGTTTTAATCTGTTAGTCATTCCTCCTCCCATCTTTCACCTTAATTCCAACATTTTAGGTATTTTATAATGTGGGTTTGCTGTATTATTTGAATATATTAAAATCTGCTAGACAACAAAACAAAGTAAGTGGGATAGGTGAAACTCATAAGGCATTTTAAGCATGGATGGTAAGTAAGCTAGTTGGCTTATGAGGTATAGGTGATACACACAGGCTGTGTTAAGAACAATAACGAGTATGGAAGAATCTTATGGGACATAAATAGAATTCATGAGCTATGCTAAATATAGAGAATAAATTGGTACCCTATAAGGTTGATAAAAATAGAGTAGATGGAATGTTTGATGGAACAAACAAGAGTCTTAATCGAAATGCAAAGACAGTTGGAATGAATGATGGTGAAGACACCCATATAGTCCTGTTTTGTCCCTGCCTGTGCTCTTTACTCCCTGCTGATAGAATCCTAGTTTCATTCAGATCTCCATGCCTTCTGCTCAATCAGTTGCCTCAAGGGGAGCCCAGCCCACCCCACATCTTCAGTGAGCCTGATTGTTAGGTCTTCCCATTCCCCTTACCAGTGATTGGCTCAGGAATGGTCACCTGATGTAATGCTGGCCAATCAGCTGTGAAGGGAAGTTTGCTAAGGTGGTGATGAAGGGGAGTCTCTGGGAAAGGGACACTTCACGGAAAAGGAAGCCTCTCTCTTCCTTTGTATATTGAGCCAGGACGTGACATGTGGGATTGCCAGAGCCATCTTGCCTTAGCCCCATGGTGGGATTGCTAGAGCCATCTTGCCTTAGCCCCATGGTGGGGATGCAGATGGAGAGGTCCTACCTCACAGGTGTACACATCACTGAGCTCCTGAGTCAGCCCACCCAGAGCCCACTGTACATCTCCTTCTGTTGTTAAGGTTTATTCATCCTTGAAACCAGCTGAGTCCAAGTTTTCATTTCCTGCAAGTGACAGACTCTTTAACTGAAGCACCTCCCAAAAGCTATGGATTAAATTACTTACACTGGTCATTTCTTAATGTATGATTTTATACTATCAATGCTAGAATCATTTTAGGAGTTTATTTTTTTAAAAAAATATATTTTATTGATTTTTTACAGAGAGAAAGGGAGAGAGATAGAGAGTTAGAAACATCGATGAGAGAGAAACATCGATCAGCTGCCTCCTGCACATCTCCCACTGGGGATGTGCCCGCAACCAAGGTACATGCCCTTGACCGGAGTCGAACCTGAGACCTTTCAGTCCACATGCCGACGCTCTATCCACTGAACCAAACCGGTTTTGGCAGGAGTTTCTTAAAATACACATTGTAGGGCCCCCCTGCAAACATCCTTAATTGGAGACACAGCAGTGAATAAATAAGACCAAACTCCCGCACTGGTCAAGTAGCTCAGCTGGTTAGAACATCGGCTCGATATGACAAGGTTGTGGGCTCCATCCCAGGTCAGAGCACATACAAGAACCAACTAATAAGTGCATGGATAAGTGGAACAACAAATAGATGTCTACCCCTTTTCTCTCTCTTCCCTCTCTAAAAAAAAAAAAAAAAAAAAAAAGACCAAACTTCATGCCCTCATGAAGCTCAAACCAAATAAATTTTGTTTGTTTATTTAAATTTATTGGGGTGACTGGTTAATAAAATTATATGGGTTTAAAGTGTACAAATCTCTAATACATCATCTGTATATTGTAGTGTGTGTTCACTATACAAAGTCAAGTCTCTTTCCATCACCGTTTATTTTAAATAGACACTTGGTATCACCTGCATCAGTTGAGAACCAGTATCACTTGAAAATGATGACGTTTTTAAAAAAATGAAGATAGAAAAGCAAAACAATGTTGGTCTCGCAGGGACTTTCTGCCCTTCCTTAGTTTAGAGGAGAGATTTGCAATGGTTTGAGAGGTGCTTCCGTCAGAGGAACACCTCACCGAGACGTCCTCCTTCGTGTCTTTGGGAACATCGATAAGAACCAGAGAAGGGCTAACTTTGCTCTGTGTGGGGCTCAATGTTGCTTAATTCTGTTGTCCAAGTTAACTTCCTTTCTCACCTTGGGAGTCGCCACGAGGATGCAGCAGAACGCACTTAGCTCAGTTCCTGGCGCAGAGGGGAACTGTTGGCTATGGTAACGTTCATCCTAAAAGAGGATACGTCCTCTGCGCACCGGCATGGAGAGGACAGGTCTGGCGATCCTCTGCCGCGCTCTTAATTACTCAGAGACATCACGTAGGTTTTCATGAGGCTGCTACTTCACTATCCCATCTTGGGGTAAGCCTTCAGAGCTCGGAGAGCTCCTGGGCGTCGCGTCTTTGTATCATTCGGCTCCTAGTACTCCGAGCCACATCCTGTTATGTTTGGTTGCTAGGTGGAGAAATGTTATCATGGGCTTCAGCAATAATTTATCCACAGAGCTCAAGGAGTTGTCATGTTCTCCTGACAGTGAGCTGTAGCACTTTATCAGCTCGCCTGTAAATCAGGCGTGTGTGGGTGCGGATGCCAGGCCTGTTTGATCTCTCTCAGACACTGTAATAATCTGCTTTTGTCTGATTGATTCCTTCACATCGGCACGCACACTGCAACAGGGAGAGGCGTGCCCTCTGTTTATCTCGGCTGGTCATCTGCGGGAGGCCAGCAGGGCAGAAAATGCTCTCCGTGCAGAGATGTAAGGGTTTTTGGAATTAGGGCCCTTTCCATCATATCCCGGAGCTGGTTTCGTTCAATAAATCAATGATAGCAGAATTGAATGCACCATAAATACCTCAAACCATATCTCTTACAAGAATGTAAGAGTAATTCATAGAAACAGGAAAGGTAACTTTGCGGGGAAGAATTACGACCCCGGCAAGCCACCGACATGCAGGGCTTTTTACGGCTTGTGTTCACATCTCACCCTTTGACCTTTGGGGGAAGGAGAACGCGCTGCTGACTGGCGTTTGCTTCTGGAAAGTGCAGGGGGTAAAATGAGTAGAAACGATCCTGTCGAGCCTGATCACGGCTTTTCAATCTAAAAACGAGTTTTCCTCCATTTCTGTCGGCCCTGTTACTTATGGGCCCTCCTTATCAGAGGCTGCGTTGCATCACCATAATGGAGTGTCTCTGACTCGGCCATGTGATGGCTTTGAGTCACTCTCCCCACCCCCACTCCAGGCCTGCCCTTGTGCACATTTTGCAAACCTTTCTGATGCTTAAAATGTCTGCCTATCTGGCCAGCCCGACTGCTGTTTCCTGGGCTCCTAATTGCTGACAGGTAGTTGGGGGCGCATTTTGGCATTCCCAGCCCATAGGACTCAGGCTGAAATCCAGGAGCGGATTTAAACAAGTGCCCTGGGCATGGCAGCAGCTTGCTGTGCTGTGACCCAGGAGCAGCTACAGATGTCCACGCCTGCCCTGGTGGAAGCAGAGGTCAGCTGCAGCGTCGATGTGATTGACTAATCCCACCAGAGAGGGGGGTTTCGATGGAGCACCCCCCTCTTGGGTGGCGGCAAGATGAAATGACATAAAGAAGCCTTTCAGCTCAGAAAGAAACGTAGCTCTGTGGAAAAAACGACCGCTGGCGTCGGGTAGTGCAAAGACACGCCGTTCTTATTTTTATAATGGTAGTCAATACTATTATTTATTCCATTCCTGTTGTGTGGTCAGACATATTTTAGGCTCCTGTTATACATACTAGAAACAGTGAAACTTAGTGGTTGGAGTGAGAATGGGTAAACAGCAGCCTATGGGCCAAATCCAGCCAGCCACCTGTTTTTGTCAATAAAGTTTTATTGGGACACAGCCACATCCAATTATTTACATATTGTCTGTGACTGATTTCCCCACAACAGCAGAGCTGAGAGGTTGTATGGCCTACAAAGCTGAAAATATTTTCTATCTGATGGCCCTTTACAGAACACATTCACCAATCCCTGAATTAGAGGCTGACCCTCGCACAAGACTGCCTGTTCACATCCTGGCTTGCCAATCTGGTTGTGAGACCTTGGGCATGTTACATAACCAGGCTGACCCTGGACTTCCTCATACGTAAAATGGGGATTAAAATAACATTTATCTTACGGAGTTGGGGTGGTTTGATGAGCATGTTAGCTAGAACAGCTGGGTAAAACTATCCCTTCTGCACGGCTGGGTATCTGTTTCCTGGCCCCCACTCTGAGCGGGTGCCCCGACCTTCACCTGGCATTTAACTGCTGATGTTCTGCATGTGCCCTACCTGTGCAGTTGCCTGTAGGAATTTATGGAAGTGGGTATGTGCAGCTCAGAACTTTTGAAAAAGACCAGGGCAGAGCTACAGCCTTCTCAAACAATGACGCCTTGACAAGTGCTTCAACTACGTTTCCACGGTTAGTCAGACAATTTATTCCAAGGTCTGCACAAAATCGAGTTATGCTGGCTGTTCCCATGAGGACAATGGTGGTCTTAGTGGTGTTACAGGGCGATCTACAGCACAGTTGAGAGTGTGTGTTTTTCTTTACAATTTTAAGAGGACTTAGATGTAATTTAACAAATTGAAGGTGAAGCCACCTTTTGAAAACCTATATGAAACCTTGGCTCTTGAAGACAGATCTTGAAAGGCAAGGTTCTATACTCTCCCAAAGCACATTTTTCCTGTAAAGGGCCAGACAGTAAATGTTTCAGCTCTACATCTATTCAACTCGACACTGCAGCACAAAAACAGCCATAGATGATACATACGCAAGTGAGTACAGTGGTGTTCCAATAAAACTTTATTGACAAAAAACAGGTGGTGGACTGTGGGCTCATAGTTTGCCAACTTTGCTGCATCATTTCCATCTAAATAAAGCTCATATTTAGTTCTTGTTCTCAGTCCCTTATGGGAATTAATTTATTAATCCTAACAAGCATCTTATGTGATAGGTATGTTGAGAGCTTCATCATCTACCTTTACCACCGAGAAAGTTGAGGGACAAGGACATTAAGTGATTTGCCCAAGACCACACAGCTAATAAGTGGTAGAAACAGGACGTGAACCCAGCCTGTCTGGCTCCAGAGCCTGGACGTTTAGCCACTATTCTAGACTGTCTTCTTCAGTCTTAGTGCAATCAGTACTGTTCTTTATACGAAAATCATTCCAGCTGACTCCTTTAGAGAAGACAGTATTTTTTATTTCTCAAAGTGTCCTTTGTTGGATCAGTTACCAAAGGAGAGAACACTTTGTCTTCCTGGATGCTGATGGTGTGGGGTGACTTCAGGGGCATGCAACCAATGCAGAGACAGAGGGTCCTGCACTCAGACGGGGATCCCTCGCTTGGGGTGCAATGCTCTGTGGTCACCACCTTGAAATCCTTAAATTTGTCTTTAAATTTGCATCTTTTTTAGTCCTATGGACATCACTTGTTCTAGAAACTTGAGCCTCAGCTCATCCTAGCTCCTCTGCCTGTTCGCCTCCCTGTGGGTTCTTGGCAGTCCATTTCCCAGAACTGCCCGGTGTTGGTTGGTGGCTGCTGCCCTCTGCTTCGATGGGCGCCTGACTGGGGTGCACTCACCCTGCCAGCATCCCGTGCTCAAGAGCATGCAACATGAAAAAGCAAATTCAAAAACATCATGACCAATGGAAAGAGAGACGACTGAAGAAAGCACAAGGGTTCCCGCATTTTCCCGGCAACGAGGCCTCACAACTTACGCGAGGGGCCTGGCTGACTCTCAACAGTGGGGTCACCTGGGAGAATCTCAGGGCCAGCCAGACCTGCTGCCTCAGCATCTACATGTTCACAAGACCCCCTGTGATCCCTGTGCACTTGGAGTCAGAGATGCATGGCCCCAGTGATGGCTTCCAAATGTGCCAAATGGCTTCCTGATTATCTGCATGCTGCAAAAGCCTCCCAGGGATTGAGGCTCAGCCAGGTGTGGGATCCACAGGTCCATCGGCATGTCTCCCAGCCTTGCCTGATGAGCAGAATCACCTGGGACTAGTTTTTAACAGCAGAAGCACTAGGGTTCCACCCTCCATTATCTGAGACTCCCCTCAGGAGGGCCTTGGGAATATGTATGTTTAACATACACTGCAGATGATCCTTCTGATCCTTAGCTTGGGAAACGCTTTATAAATGACCCTAGGACCTAGAAGCATCCCAAACACCTAACTTGTATCTATACCTGTCACTTACCTGGAGGCCCTGGCTTAACCTCGCTTGTAATTTGTAAGCATTTTAACTAGAGCTGCTTCATCTCAAGCGTCCGTGTGTTTGCAGGTAGCAGTTAGGAGTCATTTCCATGGATCACACCAAAAGGCAAATGACACGACGGCCTGGTTATCATAAAGATATTAAGATAAAGCAAGACAGCCCGGCCCCTGAGGGTTACTTTTTGTGAGTAACCTCTGTTGACATTAGGAGGACTGAGGGAAAGAGACAAAGCAGTGTTTCTACCCAGCAGCTCTGTGATCGCTGATGTTCTCAAAGCCTTTGGATGGTTGTATGGTGATGGTAGTCAGGAAGGTCAACAGCCTATTAGAGGGCATCAGGGCTGACCCACGAATTGTAGGGCCTCATCCTGTCCAAAAGCACTTGCATTTGGATCTGGGTTATGGGCATGGTGCTTCCCCTGGACCCCAAACAGACATAGAGGTGGGAAGAAGCTGAGTCCAGGATTCTTTTTGTAGGAGATGCCATGGGCAGTCACCACCCTAAGTCAGAGGAAGGTCGCTGCATGATTTCTGTCCCCTGTGTGGACCATGGAAGAGCCTTGGCCAGAAAACAGAGGCATTAACGCAGGGGCTGCAGACTCCAAAGCCTCCAGGGGCCAAGGCAGGACAGCTGGTGACCTGTCCCCTCTGAAGGGGATGAACTCTTGGCTCAAGCCAGTGGTTGCTGTGTGGTGATGTGGGCTCAGCATTCCAGGGGATTCTGTTTTTTTTTTTGTTGTTTTTTTTTGAGAAGCCTGAAACCTAGATTTTCATGTTAAATTTCCTTTAAAGCAGCGGTTCTCAACCTGTGGGTCACGACCCCTTTGGTGGTCGAACAACCCTTTCATAGGGGTCGCCTAAGACCATTGGAAAACACATATATAATTGCATATTGTTTTTGTGATTAATCACTATGCTCTAATTATGTTCAATTTGTAATAATGAAAATACATCCTGCATATCAGATATTTACATTACGATTCATAACAGTAGCAAAATTACAGTTATGAAGTAACAACAAAAATAATTTTATGGTTGGGGGTCACCACAACATGAGGAACTGTATTAAAGTGTCGCAGCATTAGGAAGGTTGAGAACCACTGCTTTAAAGCAATGAATCTTCAATTTAAGGAACATTGAAAGCACTGTTCAAGCCAGATGCAACTTATTGGTGGGACAGACCTGGCCTGCAGGAAGAGCATTGACTGTTTCAGGTGGGCAAGCAAGGCGGACTGCCACCACCCATTACAATGCCACAGCAGGGTCCTGTTCTGATGCCATTGTCAGAGAAGGAAACTGTGATACATGCATGGTGTGTGTGTGTGTGTGTCTCCTTTATCCTAACAAATTAGAGTTTAAGCATGTTTATTCTTGGGTTCTTGTTCTCTCTCTCACAGACACATGTGTGTATGTTTATGTGTATATTGATGCATATGTGCATGCATACATATGCATATAAATGTAATATTTTACATAGTTACTATACATCATTATGGTCATACCATTCACAGCTTTCATTTGTTTTGATTTGTTAATGACCACCAGTGCCAGTTGTTAAAATATGTCCATGTACAAATTACATATATAAAATTATTTTATACTAGAGGCCCGGTGCATGAAAATTCATGCACTGAAGGGTGGGTCCCTCAGCCCAGCCTGCCCCCTCTCACAGTCCGGGAGCCCTCAGGGGTGGGAGGCGACCTAGCGATCAGGGGAAGGCGATGCTCCATCACACCTCTGCTACTGCCACTGCTGGCAGTGCAAGCCTTGGCTGGCCCTGGTTACCTGAGCCTCGGGCGGCCCTGGGTAGTTGGGAAGCTTCCATCCAAGGCTTTCCTGTGCCTCGGGCTGGCCCTGGGTGGCCTGGGGGCTGAGGGGACTGGGCACTGCCATCTTGTGGCTGTGGGTGCCACCATCTTTGTGATGGCATGAGTGTAAATTAGCATATTCCCTCTTTATTAGATAGGATTATATAATATTATACATATATTGTCATATATTGAGTCTTTCCTACTGTCAGACTCTGGCCAATGGACATAGAAGCTTGGTCAACATTGGACCATCCACTTTTGATCCTTTTGTTAAGCAGTACGTAAGTGTCCCTCTGCTCTTCAGTGTGGCCCTTGGACCAACTGCATTAGCATCCCCTGGGAGCTTGTTAGAAATGCAGAATCTCAGGCCCCACCCCAGACCTATAGAGTCAGAATAGCCATCTTAACAATTTCCCCAATGATTGTGTACACGTTAAAATTTTAGAAGCACTTGTTTAAGTAGATCAAACCTCATTCTTTCATCTTGGAGCCTTTTCCCGTGCCGTTCCTTCTTCTTGAAACACCTTTCCCACCATGCTTTGCGTTGCTGAGGCCTCAGCCCTGCTCACAAAAGATTTGATATCTGGTGGGCCTCTTGAGTTGCAGGCCGGTGCTTTTAAAGAAATTCTTAGGCTCATTTGATAGACTTTTGCCTAGTTATCTATTACTGCCTAACAGATTATCCCAAAATTTAGCAGCTTAAAACAACACACACTTATCCTCTCACAGTTTCTATGGGTCAGGAGTCTGGACACAGCTTGGTTGGGTCTTCGGTTTTATGGTCTGTCATGAGGTCATAATCAAAGTGTCAGCTGGGGCTGCATCCTCATCCAAAGGCTCAATTGGGCAAGACCACTCCAAGGCTCACTCATGGATGCTGTCAGGATTCAGCTCCTTTAGGGTGGGGCTCTGAGGTCTCATCTTGTTGGCTGGAGGCTGCCCTCAGTTTCTTGCCATGACCTCTTCAACATGGCAGCTTGGTTTATAAAATTGATCAAGGGAGAGCGTCTGTTCTGGAGAGGAAAGTTACAGCCTTTGGAATTGACTCATGGTAGTTAGGCACACCCCTCTGATGCTCCCATGGAGGGCTTACTTAGTCCAGGAATACCAGGAAGCAGCGCCATTGTGGAGGCTGCCTGCCACACTCCATCTCACTTTCCTTATTCAGAAAATGGGAAAAACAATGTGACCCACTTCACAGGGATTGAATTGAATGAGGGGATTAAATGACAATTTCTCAAAAAGCCCATTGAATGATGCCTGGCACTTGGAAAGTACTCAAAATGTTAGCTGTGCCGCTCTTATTACACACGGTCTTTTTAGCACCCTGGTGATTATTATTTTTGTTGCTAATGACAATAATTATACTTAATAAATAGAGATATGTGCCAGGTATTATGCCGAATATCTTACATATAATTTCTAATTTAACCCTAATGACAACCACGTAAAGTGGGTGTTAATTTATTAATTTCACAGTTTCTATAATTGACCAAACCAGTGTTCAGATAAGACACACTCAGAATATTGCCCAAGACCATACTGTTTATAAATAGCTAAGTTAGCATTCAAATCTTTCTTTTGGTCTCCAGATGCAGGGTTTTCTCTACCACTGTGTATCTGCCTCTGTTTAATTTGGATGTTTTTCACCTGTCTCTGAGAGTTTTCATCACCCCACTTAGGAGTCCTTGAATTAGGTACTCAGGTTATAGGAGCAGCTCTGTCAGGTAATGATTATATTATAGTAATGACTGACCTGCCATATTTAAAGGGGAAAGACATCACATACATTTATTTCTTACAAATGTGTAAATTCATTTATCTGTTTTCTCCCTTGATTCTAGGAGGGTACCTACTCTGCCAGAGACACCCCTAGTGTAAGGCCCCGAGGATGCAGAGATGAACAAAGCATTGTCTGTACCCCTTATGAGTGCCCAGTCTTCTGACCATGCTGTCTACTGCCTTCATGCTGCCTGGGCAGAGGCACCTAGTTGTGTCCAATATTAGTTGTTCCCTTGATTAGTGGGACCCTTGGTTTTTACCTGGGAAACATGGTGGCCTGGCTAAGGACTACATTTCCCAGCCTCCTTTGAGCTGGGTGCTGGCCAATAGAATGTGACCAAAGTGTTAATCAGCTCTTTAAAGGGTGGGGGCATTTCCTGTAGCCTTCTCCCTTTTCCCACTGGTTGGAATGCAGATGTGAATGCTGGGAACTGGATCAGCTATCTTAGCCCCTGAGAAGTTGCTTGTAGAGGAAGACAATGAAGAAGATAGAACTGCATCCTCAGAGCCTTACACTATGGGTGTCTCTTGTCCTGGCTACCATAGAATGACCCTAAACCAGCCTGGATGCTGGCCCTTGGGCTGTTTCATGGGAAAATATGTCTCTTCTTTAAGCCATTGTTATTTTTGCTTTTGTTGCATCAACCACACCAGCTCCCTAATTTATACAGTGCCTAAATGCTATGCCCAGAAGAGTTGTGTATTTAGCTTTTTGGTATTTAAATGCATCTTGACAGAATCAAATGTTTGTCCTATGTAATATGCTCAGCATCCTGTTTGGTACATAGTAAGTTCACAGCAAAGAAAGCATTTTTTTTAAAACCATTAATAAGAATACTGTAGAACAATTGTAGTTCAAAGGAGACGTCCATGTCATGTTTAAAGAGCTTTGGGCTAAGGTCCACATGACCCACAAAATGGTGAGCTTCCTAACAGCAAAGATGCTTTACTTACATTTCTGTCCCTAGCACACAGCCTCATGGTGGGAAAAGATGGTGTGCAATAAACATTTGATGAATGGATGATTAAAAAAAAACCTGCATTCAAGTCTAGATTGCTATGTGTCCTCAAGTTAAGCTACCTAACATCTCTGGGCCTTTGTCATATTTTAAAACCCTAAACCAGGATTACTTTTAACTCTAACATTTGGTGATTCTCTGAGTTTTTCAGCAGTTTTGGAATTTTTTCTTTCTCACAAACCTGCTGGACACAGAGATACCTGAGTAGGCAGGTACCTAGAGGATTAAGTGTACCATACTTGGGCTTGGGCCCTGTGGATTTCCATATCTGCTTGTTACCTTGTGACGTGAAGCAGGAATAGTATGTAGAATGGGCATCTATTGCTTTTACCTGCCCCATAGCCTCTGTCCCCTTCATCTGGTGACAAAGCCCATTTCTCTCGGAACTGCCCTTCCCTCCGCTCCCTGTGGTTTGTCTGGGAGTGACTTCTCCCGGGACCATCAGCTCCTTCGGGTTACTGTGATGTGCTCACACCCTGTGCACCCAGGCCCGACCAGTCAGGGATCCCGGTTCCCTCGTCTCAGTGGCTGGTTCCGGACACAGTGTTCCCAAGCCGGTGGAGGTTCTGCATCCACCCTGCCTGCAGCCAGCTGTATGTGGGACTTTGCTGTTGTCTCTTTAAAAGTCATTTTCGAAATGTTTCCTTAAATTGTTGGTTTTTAAAAAGTGATTCAGTTTAAAGTTCAGTTCCTTGAATCAAAAAAAAAAAAAAAATCCTTGCTGCTATAGTAATAGTTCTTACACTTTGGGATTGGGGTTTTTGGGAAAATAAAATGAGATGATTCATGCGAAATTCTTAGCACAGTGCTGAGCTAGTCAGTGTCTGATTAATGCTAGATACTCTAGTTATTATTGGAGAGAGAAAACGTGGACGCATGTTATTTTTCAGGCAATGAAACTTAAAAGCATTTATGGTGGCTACAGGCAGACGTATGATATGTAGAACTCCACTGTCAGTTCATACACCTGTCACATCAGCAGGTGCCGTGGGGGACACACACATGGACAAGACATAGTTCCCTTCTTGAGGCTGTGAGGAGAGGCCAGAAGCAGCCCTGGCTACCAGCCTGAACTGTGGAGCCATATAAACTTAACCCCTAAACCTCTCTCCATCGCTCACTAGCTGTGTGGCTTCAGTCTTCACCTCTCTGCCTCCATTTCCTCTTCTGTAAAATGGAGATAATATTGAGATGTGAGTCAGGTTGAAGGGGTGAATATGTGTAACAGTGAGCCCGGGATCTGGTATGTAGTAGGTATTCAATGAATGGAAGCTACCATTATATGTGGTATCACTTCATATCCTGTCATATTATATCATGTTATAAATCCCTAGGTTGTACACTCTGTAGTCACAGGAAGCTTATCTGTCCTGTTTTGTTTTATCTCTAGATCCCAGCCAAGTACTTAGTATGGGGTAAAGCATGACTAAATATTTTTTGGTATGAATTGTGTTTTTTTAAAAAAAAAAAATCAAGTTCTTTTCAACTCAGTTACTACAAATCACCTCCTGAATAGATGCCCTGCACCCAGCCTGGTCCCCTTTGACTGATCCTCTATTAATTCATTTACCAACACATTGTCATCAAGTGTCTATCTACCAGGCCAGCGCTTTGGGCACTGGTGTTAAACAGTGAACAAGACAGACAAGGAACCCACCATCGTGGGGCTCAGAGTCTAGGACAGCAGTTCTCAACCTGTGGGTCGCTACCTCTTGGGTGTCGAACGACCCTTTCACAGGGGTCGCCTAAGACCATCGGAAAACACATAGATAATTACATATTGTTTTTGTGATTAAGCACTATGCTTTAATTATGTTCAATTTGTAACAATGAAAATACATCCTGCATATCAGATATTTACATGACGATTCATAACAGTAGCAAAATTACAGTTATGAAGTAGCAACGAATATAATTTTATGGTTGGGGGTCACCACAACATGAGGAACTGTATTAAAGGGTCACGGCATTAGGGAGGTTGAGAACCACTGATCTAGGAGAACGAGCACAACTGATGGAGAAGTGGATATCTATTCTGGTCTCGGGAAGGCATGAGTCTGGAGGACACAGCAAGGGGAAGGATAGGCAGTGGCAGTGGGTGTTTCTTTGCATCAAACCCTCAGAGAAGACCTGTTTGAAGAGAGGACGTTTGAGCAGAAATGTGAATGGAGTGAGGGAATGAATGAAGCCACGTGCTCAGAGGGAAGAGGAAACAGCACGAGCAAAGGCCCTGGTTGTTAAAGGAAGAGTAACTGAGCGTAGTGAGTGAGGTTGGAGAGATGAGCTCAGAAAGCTAAGCAGGGGCCAGCTGATCCAGGGCCTAGAAAGACTTTAGAAATGTTCTCTTACATGTGATTTTCACGAAGCAATCCCATCTCATCAGCAACCAGAACTTTCTGTGATTCCCAACTGCTCTTAAAGAATGTGTCACACGAATATGGAGCCTCTATGAAGCCTCTAACAGCCACTCTCAGCACTTGCTGGCCCTCAAAGTCTCCATGCTGCCCCAGTGCCTTTGCACATGCCCGCCTCCCTAGCACTACTTCCTCCCCTTGACCATTGGACACCTGCTCACCTGAGACTTCCTCAGAGCTCTGCTGTGACACATCTTTCAGGACTTTGTTCTCCTTTGAAGCCCTTCTTACATCGGCAAACAGCTAACATAGCACGTGTACTTGATTAAATGCCTGTCCCTCTGACAGCCTGTAAGCTTCCCAGGAGCAGGCTTCCTGGATGGCCTATGTACAAGTGTCCTCAACTCTTAGGAAAGTGCTAGAAAATGACTCAAAAATATTCATTCAGTGAGTGAATGAATGGGTCTTCTGAGGCAAGACCTGCACCCACTTCCACTCATCCATCCACAGATGAGCAGATAACAAACTGGCATCTCAGGTGAGCATTCCAGGCAAGTTGGCCAGGAGAAATGGCTCTTGGCCTGTAGGGAGGGATGAAGGGAGAATTGGGAAAGTTCTCCGGAGGCGATGTGCTTGGAGACAGATGGTAGGAATGAGCCACCTGTGCTGTGGGGCTTAGAAGAGGCTGCATCTCTTGGATTAGGGGCGAGATGGAGTTACCATTCTCTGATATGAAGCACAGGGAACATCTAAACCAGCGGTTCTCAACCTGTGGGTCGCGACCCCTCTGGCAGTCGAACAACCCTTTCACAGGGGTCACCTAAGACCATCCTGCATATCAGATATTTACATGATGATTCATAACAGTAGCAATATTACAGTTATGAAGTAGCAACGAAAATAATTTTATGGTTGGGTCACAACATGAGGAACTGTATTTAAAGGGCCAGAAGGTTGAGAACCACTGATCTAAACAATGAGAAGAAAAAGCATCTGTCCCAAGAAACTCAACTCCATTGCATGCAGCAGAGAGGCGGAAGCTGTGGACCGGCAGGGTGACGGTCCCCACTTGCTTTGGGTGGTGTCATGGCCGTGCTCTCTAACCCTTTACAAAGCCTCCCTGCGGAAGAGCTGACCTTTTAGTCTGTGTCTGAGTGACACTGGCTGCAGCTTTCGTCGTATCGAGAAGGTGAATGGAAAATAGAATGTCTCAGACCCTTCCTATCACGTTTAATGAGAGACGAGTTTTTCTCTGCAGTTTCTTAACGGAATGCTTCAAAAATAACTTTCAAATCTGAAAGGTAAAGCTGATCACTTCACTTTAATTGATTCAGCAGCAGAGCAGGTTAGGGCCCAGGGGGTGCAACAGGACAGGGCGGCGTTTGTGTGACCATCGGGGGTGGGGGTGTGGGGGGGGGGGTGTGGGGAGTGTGTGTGGGGGGATGTGGGGGTTGGGGGGGTATGTGTGTGCTCACTCCTGCCTCTCCCCTTCCTGGCTGGCAGCATTCGAGTTCCTTCCCTCTGAGCTGTGCTCCCCGCCGCTGACATCACTCCACAGTGTCGTCATCTGCCCGTCTTCGGGGAAATGGCCGAGTGAGGTTTAGAAGGAAGCGTTTCTAAAAGGCTTGCATGCTAAGTGGTCCAGGAAGCACATCGTATTTTTAGACTAGCCAAAATCTTGGGCTCGCGTGACCTTCTGGATATGAGGTCAGTGTTTTCATAAAAAAAGAAGCCATCATAAGAGCATCCAGGGCTTAAGTCCCCCCCCCCCCGCAAGATTGTCTGAAGTACCATTTTGATAGAAAAAACTCATTCTTCTTTGGATTTTTTTTTAAAAGTAAGAGTAAAGGTGTTTGTTTTTTTACTTCTTTCCTGTTTCCTCTGGACCTGTTCCCGATTAACCTCATAAGCACATCGTAAATCGTGCATCTGGGTAATATAACACTGCACAGTGCTTTTAACCAGGACATTCTGTTTTCGGAGCGATCTGGCCCTGACTCCCGGGAAGGGGCAGAGCTGTGGAGGGTGGAAGGCCGCAGCCCGCGGGGCACAGCCGCCAGGATGCGCTGTGGTCACCAGTACAGAGAGGGGCTTCAAAGTCGCTCAGACTCGCTTCCCATTCTAACTTCCTGCTTTTCTAACGTTTCTGCGTCCTCTCACGTGAAAGTGGGTGTTTTTAAAGATCTGTTTTTGTCTTTCCCCAAAACTGAGGTGTCTCATTTCCTCCCACATGCCTCCCTGTTTCCCCACACACCAAGACATTCAATTGAGGAGGATTTATGTTTGTTGGGCTGTATGTAATCAATGTTTGATTTTACTTAGGAAAACAGAGAAAGTGTTTATATATTTATACCCTGCTTTGTCCTAAAAGGAATATGAAGTAATACGTCCACACAAAAGTAGTAAACGAAATGGATAGAAGTGTAGACATTTAGGATCAGAGAAAATAGGAAGTAGAATATACACTCAAGAATATATAAAAAAAAGAGTTTAGTAAGCGTATCACCACGCTCAACTAAAACTGAGCTTTAACTTTGGCTCTGAGCTTCCTAGTAGCCAAAGAAAAAAGGGTATGGGCAGCACAATTGGTTTCATAATACTCATTACCAAGGAAATCCAAAGTATTGCTGATTCTCAGGGGATGCAAAGCATTTTGTAAACCTGAACTTGGAGTGGCATCTTACATAGGGTCATGGAGGGATATGTGAATTAACAAATAGGATGGTGATTACCATGGGTTAGTACCTTGTAACATCGTTCAAGAAAATCCAAGGGCATGACATTAAAGCAAGTCAGTGAGAGGTTTCCATGAAGGTTCAGGAACAAGGTATCAGGTGAAGGGAATCATTAGGAGAAGCTGCTATGTCGCATGGTTACATAGAGAAACGAATGTCATGTCACTTTGAAAGAGATTGTCCCTGGTGGTGGCCAACAGGAGACGGAATGAAAACCATCTGTCTAGATTGGAGGATATATAGATGGACTTGCTTTGTTCTCACCTGGGAACACAGTTCACGTGTGATTCATAGGGACATATTTGACCTCTTGCATAGATGAATGGCTTAGTGGACAGGGACTGCCTAATTTCAGGGTCATACTGGGGGGTTTCTCAGCCGGAGTATTGCACGTCTGGCTGTGACTGAGACTGTGCCTCTCCAACAGGGCCCAGAGCTTTTAATACGCCCTGGGCAGAACGTTCAGCACCTTGTCATGCCTCATAATTCTTAATCAGTACTAACGATGATAGTAAAAATAATGACAATATTCAAGACACAGGCGAACAAAGGCAAGGCAACGACTTGTAGAGCTGAGCAAGGTGTCATGGGAAGAAAGCCCAGGCTGCCATGGTAGGCAGGGTCTACTTCTGGCCTCAGCCCAGACATGACTTGTAACCCAGGTGACTCCTTTATGTCTCCAGGTTTTCCTATTTTGCAGGCGAGGCTATTGTAGTGATTCTCAACATATTACCCCCTGGCCAGCTGCATCAGCATTAGCTTCTCCTGGGATTTCGTTAGAAATGTGGATTCCTGGGCCCCACTGTAGGCCACAAGTTGGAAACATATGTTCTGGGAGATTGTGATGCCTGCTAAAGTGTGAGAACTACTGGGCCTTGGAATAGGTCCCCTTCCCTGTGTGTGGAAAGTGATCCCAAGTCTGCATCGCTGTTTGTATTCATACCCTTTGCAAGCTCCTCCTGTTCGGAGGGATAGACTATGTCTTCAACCCTTGAATATTTGCTGCCCTTTGTCTTGCTTTGGTCAATGGAATGTGCTAGAAATGATGGGGTGTTATTTTCAAACCACTCAGTTTCCTCTCTCTGCCCCCCATCTCTCTCTCTCTCTCTCTCTCTCTCTCTCTCATTCTCGCTCTCTCTTGCTATAACCATGAGAACCAGCCCATGTATTGCTTTAAGCCGCTGGGTACTGTGGGTGTTAGTTATGCAGAGTTATTGCGGCAATAGATAGCTGAAACGAGATGGAAGTCCCACAAATCTAACTGTCCTGACTTTTAACTTGTGTTAGCGATCTCAGAATCGCAGATGGCCAATTCAGGTGTGAAAGCAATATACCTTTGTTTTTCCTTGACTTCATTTGTTTACTGTTCTGAGCCCCATTCCATCATGAGGCAGGAGATTAGTTATTTAATCTTGAGTTGATTCCTGCTACTCTAGGTTCATATGTTTACGGGAGATGCTACTTCTAGTTCTTCTCTCCTTCTGAGTGCACAGGAGGCTGGCACTTCCCCACCTCCTTGAAGGTAGATATGACCATAGGACTGTTTTTAGCCAATAAAATGTGAGCATTTAGGAGTTGGCACGCAATTGTTCACATCCTCTCTTCATCTCCCCTCATTCGTGGAAAAAGATAGATACATAAATGCTGCAAAACTGAGGTAGCCTCGAATGCTATTGCACCATGTGGAGGTCAGCAGCACCCAAAAGTGACCTGGACCTGTAGTTGCTTTTTCATGAACAAAAGCTAAACTTTTTGTTTCTGGCCATTAAGGTTTGGGATCATTTGTTATCACAGTATAGCCTAGCTCCGTGGTTGGCAAACTGTGGCTCGAGAGCCACATATGGCTCTTTGGCCCCTTCAGTGTGGCTCTTCCACAAAATACCACGTGCGGGTGCGCACATACAGTGCGATTGAAACTTCGTGGCCCATGTGCAGAAGTCGGTATTTTGTGGAAGAGCCGGTATTTTGTGGAAGAGCCACACTGAAGGGGCCAAAGAGCCGCATGTGGCTCATGAGCCGCAGTTTGCTGACCACTGGCCTAGCTTATCCAGACTGACACACCAAATTTTCTCAATTAAGGGTCTTTCCTGCTTCAAACTCTTTCCCCCAGTGTATTAGTTTGCTAGGGCTGCCATAACAAAATACCACAGACTTGGGGGCTTAAAACACAGAAATTAATTTTCTTACAGTTCTGGAGGCTAGAAGTCCAAGATCAAGATGTCAGTAGGTTTAGTTTTTGTCTGAGGCCTCTCTTCTTGGCTTGTGGATGGCTGTATCCTCATGGTCTTTTTTACATGTGTGTATGTCCCCAGTGTCTCTGTGTGTGTCCAAAATTCCTTTTCTTATAGAGACACCAGTCACATTGGATGGAGTCCCACCCAAACAGCTTCATTTTAAGCTTAATCATTAATTTAAAGTCCCTATGTCCAACTATAGTGACATTCCGAGGAACTGGGGGTTAGGACTTCAACATGTGAGTTTGAGGGGACATAATTCAGGCCATGACACCCTGGAGATGCATACATGTTCTAAAGGGACTTAAGTAAGACTACAGGGTGGTTAGAATGGATGGGGATAGCACCTGGGCTAACTCCATCATCTGTCCAGGCTGTCAGTGGATGAAATACCTAATATTGCTATTTGGTTTCTGCTTGTACAGTCCACACACATTGCTCTTGCATTCTGCGTGTCCTGAGCCAGATGGCGGATTATCTGCTCACTCTGTTGGCCTCATTTGCATCATTCTTGTCCATACAGATAAAACACACACACACACACACACACACACACACACCAAAAAAACACACCCAACGTTCTGGGCACGCTGACAGAAACAAGCATCCTGGAACTTCCCCAGGCCATTATTTTCAGGGGGTTCGCCTGGCTCATTCTGCATTGTTATCACACCAACTGAATTGAGAAAGTTTCCCAAAGCTTGCCACCTCTTTAAGTTTCACCCAGGAGCAGAGCCCAGCACCCTCTCCTTTGGATCCCTCAAAATTCTCTGCGGTTTCTGTCATTGCTCTTCATGTGGGGGCTATTCTGGGACGTGGGGACCCTTTCTAGGACTGGCAGTTCCACCAGCATCTAAATCTATTTGCGTTGGCTCGCTCTTCCCCCATCTCTAATTGGGTGGAAAAATCTTGCTCTACCTCATCATATGCTCTTTTATAACTTTTCTCTAAATTTTATTTTTTTCCTGGACCTTGACTTTGAAACTCAAAACCTGAGACTATGACAACTTTGTCCTTCAGGTCCTCGATGATAAACCTCATGGAGGCAAGACCTGCCATTTTCTAGGTACATCTCAAGATATGACAAGATATAGAAACATTTTTACTTATCAAAAGAATGAACTTTGAATGGAGAAGAGCCAGGAGGTTGGAATAAATTACCAGGAATTAAAACACACCTCATGTAACCTATCAAAATATTTACCTCTATATTAGCGTGCGTACGTTTGCCTGGTGGGATTTCTTCTTCTTGTAATACCAACAAGTAAGACTGAATTCCACCTTGAAAGAATTCAGCTTTCCTAGTGAGAACTCAACAGCTTGGATTTCTAAGGCAAGCTCAGGGTTCAGAAAGAGGGGGAACGCTACTTGATTTTAGCTGACCATTGGGTCAGCTTATTCAATTAAATAAGTGGTTCGTCTGGATATAGTGTTTGAGATAGAGTGCAGAAAATGGAGTACTTCAATAATAAGAGCAACACTGATATTACATAGGCATTATGAGTGCAGAAATGAACTTGTGATTGATATAGAGGAGCATGAACACAGAAGGATCTATAGCGTTTGCCTGAAACCTCATAAAGATGTTCCCGAGGACTGGTTCCCCCCGATTTTATTTGTTGTGAGTCTCTATATGAAGAATGTGTGTGAGGGCCTGTGAGTTATTTTAAATAATAAAAAAGTTTGCTTCTCTAGGATGGTTTTCTTCTTATGATCATTTGGGTCTTATCTGTTGAGATTTGGGTGTTTAACATCCCCCGTTTCTCATTTTTCCTTGTGAATCATTATTTTCCATTGGTACTTAGTTCTTCCCTTAGTCCTTCATGTCTTCTTGATTTCTCCCAATTTTTTCTGTTCTTTTCTTTTGTTTGTTTTGTTCTTTCTATCCTCTTAAAAACAACAACAACAACAACAACAGCAACAGCAACAACAACAAAAACAACAACAACAAAACTGGAAGTAAAGCAAGGTGAAATATATTTAAAAAATAAAGGCCGGTGTGGAGGCAGATATTTAGAGATGGAGACCATGCAGAGACTAATAATTTTCTTTCTTTTTTTTAATTTTTATTATTTTTCGCTAAAAGTATTACAAAGGGTATTACATAAGTGTCCTTTTTTCCCCCCCCCCGCCCTTGACAAACCCCTGCCCTCCCTTACCCCCCAGTGTCTTATGTCCATTAGTTAGGCTTATATGGATGCATACAAGTCCTTCGGTTGATCTCTTAATCCCCCCCCTCCTCCCCCCAACCCTCCCTGGCCTTCCCACTGTAGTTTGACAATCAGTTTGAGGCAGCTCTGCCTCTGTATCTATTATTGTTCAAAAGTTTGTAATGGTCTTTATTATCCATGAATAAGTGAGATCATGTGGTATTTTTCCTTCATTGACTGGCTTGTTTCACTTAGCATAATGCTCTCCAGTTCCATCCATGCTGTTGCAAATGGTAAGAGTTCCTTCTTTTTAACAGCAGCATAGTATTCCATCGTGTAGATGTACCACAGTTTTCTAATCCATTCATCTACTGATGGGCACTTAGGCTGTTTCCAGATCTTAGCTATGGTGAATTGTGCTGCTATGAACATCTGGGTGCATATATCCTTTCTGATTCGTGTTTCTGGTTTCTTGGGATATATTCCTAGAAGTGGGATCACAGGGTCAAATGGGAGTTCCATTTCCAATTTTTTGAGGAACCTCCATACTGCCTTCCATAGTGGCTGCACCAGTCTGCATTCCCACCAGCAGTGCACAAGTGTTCCTTTTTCTCCACATCCTCTCCAGCACTTGTCGTTTGTTGATTTGTTGATGATGGCCATTCTGACAGGTGTGAGATGGTACCTCATTGTTGTTTTGATTTGCATCTCTCGGATGATTAGTGACTTTGAGCATGTTTTCATATGTCTCTTGGCTTTCTGAATGTCCTCTTTTGAAAGGTGTCTATTTAGATCCTTTGCCCATTTTTTGATTGGATTGTTTACCTTCTTTTTGTTAAGTTGTATGAGTTTCCTATAAATTTTGGAGATTAAGCCCTTATCAGATATGACGTTGGCAAATATGTTTTCCCAAGAAGTGGGTTTTCTTGTTGTTTTGTTGATGGTTTCTTTTGCTGTGCAGAAGCTTTTTATTTTGATGTAGTCCCATTTGTTCATTTTCTCTTTAGTTTCAACTGCCCTAGGAGCTGTATCAGTGAAGAAATTGCTTTGGCATATGTCTGAGATTTTGTTGCCTTTGGATTCTTCTAGAATTTTTATGGTTTCCTGTCATACATTTAAGTCCTTTATCCATTTTGAGTTTATTCTTGTGTATGGTGTAAGTTGGTGGTCTAGTTTCATTTTCTTGCATATATCTGTCCAATTTTCCCAACACCATTTATTGAAGAGACTATCTTGGCTCCATTGTATGTTCATGCCTCCTTTGTCAAAAATTAATTGAGCATATTGGTTCGGGCTAATTTCTGGACTCTCTATTCTATTCCACTGATCTATATGTCTGTTCTTGTGCCAGTACCAGGCAGTTTTGAGAACAGTGGCTTTGTAATACAGCTTGATATCTGGCATTGAGATCCCACCTACTTTGTTTTTTCTCAGGATCGCTGCAGCTATTCGGGGTCTTTTTTTATTCCAGATGAATTTTTGGAGAGTTCGTTCTAGATCTTTGAAGAAGGCCATTGGTATTTTAATGGGAAGTGCGTTGAATTTATAGATTGCTTTGGGTAGTATGGACATTTTAATGATGTTGATTCTACCAATCCAAGAACATGGTATGTTCTTCCATCTGTTTATGTCTTCCTCTATCTCTTTTTTCAACATCCTGTAGTTTTCTGAGTAGAGGTCTTTTACCTCTTTAGTTAAGTTTATTCCTAGGTATCTTAATTTTTTTGGTGCGATGGTAAATGGGATTGTTTTTATAATCTCTCTTTCTGAAAGTTCACTATTGGTATATAGAAATGCCTCGGATTTCTTGGGGTTAATTTTGTATCCTGCTACATTGCCAAATTCATGTATTAAGTCTAGTAGTTTTTTGATGGAGTCTCTAGGGTTTTGTATGTATAATATCATGTCGTCTGCAAATAAGGACAGTTTTACTTCCTCTTTTCCAATTTGGATGCCTTTTATTTCTTCTTCTTGTCTAATTGCAATGGCTAATACTTCCAGGACTATGTTGAACAGGAGTGGAGAGAGTGGGCATCCCTGTCTTGTTCCTGTTCTTAGGGGAAATGGTGTTAGTTTTTGTCCATTGAGTATGATGTTGGCTGTGGGCCTGTCATATATGGCTTTTATTATGTTGAGGTATGATCCTTCTATTCCCACCTTGCTGAGAGTTTTTATCAAAAATGGGTGTTGGATTTTGTCGAATGCTTTTTCTGCATCAATTGATATGACCATGTGGTTTTTTTCTTTCAATTTGTTTATGTGATGTATCACGTTTATTGATTTATGGATGTTGTACCATCCTTGCATCCCTGGGATAAATCCTACTTGGTCATAGTGTATGATCCTTCTGATGTACTGCTGGATCCGATTTGCTAAGATTTTGTTGAGGATTTTGGCATCTATGTTCATGAGGGATATTGGCCTGTAATTCTCTTTCATTGTGTTGTCTTTACCTGGTTTTGGTATTAGGGTGATGCTAGCTTCATAAAATGTGTTTGGAAGTGTTCCATCCTCTTGAACTTTTTGTAGTAATCTGAGGAGGATAGGTTTTAGTTCTTCCTTGAAAGTTTGGTAAAACTCCCCTGAGAAGCCGTCTGGTCCTGGGCTTTTGTTTGCTGGAAGCTTTTTGATGACTGCTTCAATTTCTTCCATAGTTATTGGCCTATTGAGATTTTTAGATTCTTCCTGATTGAGTTTTGGAATGTTGTATTTTTCTAGGAATTTGTCCATTTCCTCCCGGTTGTCTAGTTTGTTGGAGTAGAGTTGTCCGTAGTATTGTTTAACAATCATTTGTATTTCTGTGGGGTCTGTTGTTATTTCGCCTCTATCATTTCTGATTTGGTTTATTTGGGACCTCTCTCTTTGCTTCTTGGTGAGCCTGGCTAGGGGTTTGTCAATCTTGTTTATCCTTTCAAAGAACCAGCTCTTGGTTTCATTGGAGACTAATAATTTTCAAACTTTGCAACAGGTGGCCCATGGCCAGGTTCCGTGATAGCAGTGGTTCTCAACCGGGGGCGATCTTACCTCCTATGGACACTTGGAAATTTCAGGAGACATTTTTTTGTCATCACAATGTATGGGGAGAGTCAGGCCTCCTAATAAAGAATTATCCAGCCCCAAATGTCAGTATTCCTGAGGTTGAGAAATACGGAGTCATAAACATGTTTGTTTTGATCTTTCTAAGAGTATTATTTTTAAAAATTTGAATGAACTGCTAGCATTTTACATATGAAGCAGGAAATCAACTTTTCTTTTTTTTTTTTTTTAATCAGAGGAAGGATGTGATAACGCTGAGTTTGCATCCCCCTGGGCTGAGTGGAAGGCACCCTCCTCAGGACAAGGGCTGCCCAGTTCCCCACAGTTTCCCACAGTCTCCCCAGTTCTAGTTGTAGGACACGAAGCTCATTTCACTTATTTATGTTACTTTCCTGGTCCTTGTAGAAAATTGATTTAGCAACTCCTTAGTCCTTGGGATGGCAAAGGATTTATTTTCTTCTGATTATAATAGTTATATTTGTTTTTTACCAATGTTTAGCAACTACTGAAAAAATATGAATAATGTTTGATAACCTATTATTATCTCTGTGAGTCAGCACTGTGCTGATGATGTGTGTGTGTGTGTGTGTGTGTGTGTGTGTGTATGTTACATATACATATACATATACATAATCCTAAGGACTCATGACAGGTCTCTGATGAAGCTAAGTGACTTGCCCAAAGTACCTATTAGAAGTAGAACTCAATGCCCTAGTAGGTTTGGCTCAGTAGACAGAGTGTCGGCCTGCAGACTGAAAGGTCTCGGGTTCAATTCTGGTCAAGGGCACATGCCTGGGTTGTGGGCTCGATTCCCAATAAGGGGTGTGCAGGAGACAGCCAATAAATGATTCTTCCTCATCATTGATGTTTTTATCTCTCTCTCCCTTCCTCTCTGAAATCAATAAAAAAATTTTTAAAAAAAGAAGTAGAACTCAAGCATAGAGTTTTCTGATTCCAAAACCCATGCTTGATTTTTCAGGGCATCACACTATCTTTAAGAAGAAAGACAAACAATCACCTGTAGTCTCCCTTAGAGAAAGCTGCTGTCACCTTTTGCTGTCTTTCCCCCTAGTTTGTTCTTTTTCCTTTTATTTTTTAAAAGGATAGTTGAGGTCATGCTGCAAAAATAAATTTACTTTCTCATTTTTTTCATTTTACATTATTACTTAACCATCATTTCAAGACCTCTTTGTAAGCATCCCTTGAATGGTGCCTACTATTTCTTTGTATCGGCATACTGTGATTTATATAATCAACTCCCCTCTGTTGCACATTTTAGTCATCACTAGTTTTTCACTGTTTTGAATAAAAAGGTAATGAACATCTTGGCGTATGATGCATTTTCCCCCATAAAACTTTTTTTTTTTTTAAATATATTTTTATTGATTTTTTTTTACAGAGAGGAAGGGAAAGAAACAGAGAGTCAGAAACATCGATGAGAGAGAAACATCAACCAGCTGCCTCCTGCACAGCTCCCACTGGGGATGTGCCCACAACCCAAGTACATGCCCTTGACCGGAATCGAACCCGGGACCCCTCAGTCCGCAGGCCGACGCTCTATCCACTGAGCCAAACCGGTTTTGGCTTCCCCCATAAAACTTAAAAAAAATCTGAAAAGTTACCAAGAAATGTGGAAATGCTATTCTGTAAAAGGCATAGGTAAGGTAAATGAGATATTCATTTTGGGTGCAAAATTTAAGGGGACACCCTCAAATCTTAGTTATTGTGGTAAAATAATATCTTAGTGCAATATTTAGAAAAAAATGTAATTAATGACAAAAATCCAAATCCATGTTGAGCAAAATGGCAACATCTTACTAATAAAAGCCTAGGTAGTCCTCATGCCATCACACCACGATGCCCTCATGTCGTCACAAGATGGCTGTGCGCACAGTGGGCATGTGCAGGTGGGCGGGGCTGGGCTTGACACTGCATAAGAGGCACAGAACCTGACTGGGAGTCCTGCCTCCTCCCAGCTCCGCGTGCAGCCAGGCCTGGGGGGCTCGGCCTCCTCCACCTGGTGTGGGGGAGGTGCGGCCGGCGGGTCCCCGCGTGGTGCGGAGGCCTCGGGGTCTGCAGTTCCGGCCTACCTCTTTGGGACAATCCATCGAGGAGCCCCGGATGGGTGGTTGGGGCTTACCAATTTGGGGTGATGGATCGTGGGGCTCCTGCACTGTGACAGGGCACAGGCCAGGCTGGGGACCCCCCCACCCCCAAGTGCACAAATTTCGTGCACCAGGCCACTAGTTTTAAATAAGGGCAGAGTCAGTATCGCTGGTTTTTTCTTTAGCTTTGGGCTCCAATATGACCCGGCACGGTGCTGTTACTGACCCCCTCTGGCCTCGAGCACACATACTTTGTGTCTGGAAGGAGGTACTCAGAACCAGCTTTATTATTTCTGTACTTGAGGCCCGGTGCACAAAGATTTGTGCAAGAATAGGTCTTCCTTCCCCTGGCTGCCGTCACCAGTTTCCCTCCAGCACCCAGGACCTGGGTTGCTTCCTTCCGGCTGCCGACAGGCATCTGGGACCGGGGCTGCTTCGCTCCGGCCGCTGCAGCCACCCACCGGGGGCGTGCTCTGAGCTGCACTGTGCGGCTGCTCGGAGCACGCCCCCACCCCTGGTGTGTGTGTCCGCTGGGGCTGGGGGTGGTATGCAGTCCCCTCCTGCCCATCTGTGCATGCAGCTCTTCCTGAGCAGTCCTGATGCAGCCTCCTCAAGCTGGTCATGATGCCCGACTAATTTGCATTTACCTGTTTATATGTGTGTGTGTATATATTATTATTATTATTATTATTATTATTATTATTATTTTGCCCTCTGGAAAGCTATGAAAGATGGTGCAGTGTGATGGATAGAAACACAGGTGCTGGTGGGGCTTCCTGGTTTTAAACCCCAACTGGGCCCCTTACTCCATTAACTTTGCCAAAATACTTAGGCTTTCTTTCCTCACTTTCCTGCTATTTCCATGGAGAGCAGGTGGGAGGAGTCAGTGAGTTATGCATGGGCCCCTGCAACAGGCCTGGCTTGCAACAAAGACTCAGCTGATGTTCCTTCTCCCGCCCAGGTGAGCCTCTGCCCCAAGCGGGAGGCAGCCCGCAGGCCTGCCTGCTTTCCTCTATGGGGAATTATTAGATTTTTTAAAAAGCGAGTTGCCAGCATTGTAAAATCAGTAGATTTTACATAAAATAATAAAAAATATTTTCCTGCAGAAATCGGAAGATCTGGCAATCCTGCCTCAGCTAGTGGCAACATTTGGTCAAATTTGTAAACCAGCAGATCTTCTCAGTTGGAATGAGTCCCCTCCAGTTGACCCCAGCCCACCACGGTCAGAGTTTGCAAACAGAAATTCAGGGTGCCCAGTTAAATTTGAATATCAGATAACGGAATAGTTTTTCTCTTTAGTACGAGTAGGTCGCACGCAATATTTGGGATCTACTTAAACGAAAATACTTACTTTGAATGTTCTGAAATTATGGGACATCCTTATACGAAACATTATTGGGTGTTCATCTGAAATTGGGATGTAACGAGGCATCCTGCATTTTATCTGGCAGCGCTCCGCCACCCCCCTCCCCCCCGCCCCCCCCCACACCTCCCCGCTTCACTGGTCCATGACCCCAGCTCGACTTCCATGGGCATCAGTGCTGCACCCAGGATTAGAGATAAGATCAGAGCAGAGGCCCTATTTCCCTATTTGAGCGGCAGCACTTGTGTGTAGTCACTGAAGTACGGTTTCCAGCTGTTTAATGAGCTTTCCTCAAGCGTGGGGGCCTTCACAGGCGGACCCGTGATACAGCCCGTGTGAGGAATAAAGTCATCTGACGCCTCTCAGCGCCGCTGGGCGAGTTCCTGAGCGAGAAAATGCTGATGCGCGGAGTGAAGCGAGATGACCCCGAGAACCCGTGACCTCTCTCGCTCCCGCTCGCTGCTGCCGGAGTGATTTCAGATAGAGAATCGGGCCTGATAACCCCGGGGCAGCCGCAGCCTTCTTTTAGGACCCGGCATGTGGGCTGGGGATGGTTTCCTTCCATCTGGTGGCGAGGCGCTGCCAGGGAGGGCGGGAGTGGTTCAGTCATGCCTCTGTCCCACGCAGACACAGGCAGGCAGACAGACAGATTCCCGTGCAAGGCCGCTCCGCACTCAGACCGGAGGCCCTGCAAACACGCGCGCCTTCGCAGGAAAGGCTGAGAGATCAGAATCGGGTTTCTCAGCCTCGGCACTACTAGCTTTTGGGGTCGAACACGCCTTCGTGGTGCAGGGCTGCCCTGTGCATTGTAGGGTCTTCAGCAGCGCCCCTGACCTCCGCCTACGAGATGCCAGCAGCATGGCCCTCCCCTCCCACCCCAGCTGAGACAGACAAAATGTGCCCACACGTTGCCGAGTGTCTCCCGGGAGGCAGACTCATCCCCTGTGGAGAACCACCGTCCTAGAAATATCACCCTGAGGGTGGATTAGGGCACCGATGCCTCAGGCGCCCCGGCAGTAACGTCAGGGTTAAGGTCACAGGCAGGGTGAGGGGGTGCCCAGAGCTGCAGAGTTTAGGTCCCACCGAACGTGCTCAAGTTCAATTATGAAAGTTGCTGGCCAAATTAAACTCTTCCCGGGGCAGAAGTCAGGTGAAGAGAATCCGGTTTGCAACTCCTCACAGGGAACAGTCAGCCTAGTCCTTCTTGGGCTGAGGGTGACGATGTGTTTCCCTTCTGTTTGTGCCCAACTGAACTGAAATAGCCAGGGTCTCCCACTTTTTGGACACCTCTCACACCCTGACCCCCACAAGTGCCCTACAGATCACTGCTTCTCACCTGGGGCTATTTCGCCCTCTCTGCTCTAGTGGACCTTTAACAGTGTCTGGGGACATTGTCAGTTGTCACAGCTGGGGAGGGAGTGCCACTGGCACGTAGCAGGTAGAAGCCTGGGATGCTGCCGACCGGCCCACAAGGTGCAGGATAACTCCCACAACGAAGACTCTTCCGGCCCCCAGTGCTCACAGTGCCGAGCTGACAAACTGGCCATGGACGGGGTATTGCTCACCTAAGCAGTCAGGGAGGAGAGCGTCCCTACCCACCTCGGCACCTGGGGGTCCCTGGGGCTCGTCTTGAACCTGCAGCGGAGGAAGTGTCAGCCTATGGAGTCTACGGAGGGTCATTTACTTTTCTTTCCACTTTGCACTCGTGCCCAGAAATAGCAAGCCCAGCAGTTGTGTGAGGATCTAGGTTCGGAGCAACCTTTCCCTTCTTTCTGTGGGGGTTTGGATATTTGGCAGAAGGTCACCTGGGTCTTGGATTCATCTGATCCTAATCTCTGCTGAACACCATCAGATTAAGAGATTCTTCTAACATATTGAGGACATAGAGCAAGAAGCCTAACTAGCCTGGGGAGAAGACTAGGGTCGCGTGGGGAGAAAAATAGACCAACTCAATTTCAATATACAGCCCTACATCACCTCAGCACCATTATCCAAACACCATCGCCACTATTTATGTGGCTGCAAATGTGGACCGGCCTTTTATAACCTCTGCTGGAGTCTGCCCTCCCCTCGCCTTCTGTTCCCTTTGAAATATTATTTGGTTCTATTTTTTCTCCCGGTACTCTCTGTCTCTCTTCCTTTGTGTGTGTGTGCGTGCGCGTGTGACCACAATTGTAGTTTCAGTAAATAAAACGGCTGCTTGATAACGTGGAACGGCCCAGCGCTTAACTCTGCCCTTGGAGATCCTTTACATCAAACCAGCGATCAAAAAGTGGTGCAGATAAAATTTGTCATCAGGGATTTCCTACAAAAGAATTACAGTGGAGAAATGGCCTGATCGATACTATGGATTTTCACTGCAGGGGCCGGTGGTCCGATTGCGTGAGACACTCACACAGATAAAAGGGCACGGCTGCCACTCCGTCACAGCCTGCTGACTCAGCAGACGCGTGGCAGGTATTTATAGGCCGGAGCGATGCAGAATTATCACCTTGCGGGGCTGGGCGCCGGCGCCTTCTGAGATTGCCTGCCTTTATGGGATTGCTAAATGCAGGTGAATGGAAAAATGATGGCTAACAGCTGTCAAAATGCAACAGAATGAAGTACTTAAATCTTTTTTTATCCATTAAAAGGGTAACAACCATACGTATATCATGGCCCAGACACTGTAATGATATTTGGGGGCTGGTAAAGGAGGGGCAATAAACAATGTGTGCTCTGATCAGCACGGCAGGGGAAACAGACTTGGGTGGGGGGGAGCTGGGTCTTCCCTGAAGCCTTATAATTACTTTAATGGTTGAACGTTATCCAACAGAAGGAAAACGTAATTACAAACGGCCTTGGCATCCCAATCTTTGGGACCCCCACTCTGGTGTTTCAAAGGCATTGAACTCGTCCCTAGAGCTCTCAACCAGGCGCCCCACACCTGAAAGTCCTGAGGTGTATGTGTGCCAGCTTCATGAAAGCTCGTGGAATAACAAGGACTTACCTGTGAGGTTCTCCAGCTTTAGGTCTGGGTCCAGGGAGAAGTTCTCTGTGCTGTTCCAGCTCCAGCTGAGTTTCAGACGTGCCACGGACAGACCTCCGAGGTGGAGGACACGCACGGCCTTTGCCCACGGAACGAGGTGGAGTTCCTTAGCCATTACGTCCCAATGAAGATTTCCTCAAGAAGCCCCTTTGGAAAGATCTTACGAATCCAGCTGGACCCATCCAAGCAGCATCTGTCTTGTTTTTTATTTAGTGAGAATGGGTTTCTGGAAAGATGGGAATTGCCGCTGATGGGGGCCATGTAGAATGTCGGCTGGTTTGAAAAGACACTATTGTTTCCTTGCTCAGCGTTCCCTAAGGCATTCATGTGAGTTTTTGGTAAGCCATTTTCGGTAAGCTTGAACATTAAAAGAGGAATGTTTTCCTTATTCCCTTTCATATTTAAAATATAGTGCAAAGCAATAGGAAATGAACAACATGTACAGAATAGCATTAGACACGAGGCGTCTGGACAGGAATGAGTGCTCCATTTCTCCTGGGTGAGCGGGCCCTGGGCAGGATGCTGAAGAGACGCTGGCAGTGAGACAGGCTCTCAGGGAAGGAGCTTATGAAAAGGAGCACAAGGAAAAGTATTTATTGAACAAATACTTTGTGCTGGGCAGTTGGTATATTATAATGAAACTAGAGGCCGCATGCATGAAATTCTTGCAAAGGGCTCAGCCCTCAATGCCCCGTCTTTGTCTAGAACAGTGGTTCTCAACCTTCCTAATGCCGCGACCCTTTAATACAGTTCCTCATGTTGTGGTGACTCCCACTCACAAAATTATTTTCGTTGCTACTTCATAACTGTAATGTTGCTACTGCTATGAATCGTAATGTAAATACCTGATATGCAGGATGTATTTTCATTTTTACAAATTGAACATAATTAAAGCATAGTGATTAATCACAAAAACAATATGTAATTATATATGTGTTTTCCAATGGTCTTAGGCGACCCCTGTGAAAGGGTTGTTCAACCCCCAAAGGGGTCACGACCCACAGGTTGAGAACCGCTGGTCTAGAAGGACGTCCAGAAGGTCGTTTGGCTGTCTGGTCTAATTAGCATATTATGCTTTTATTATTACAGATAGCAAACAGCTACAAAATGTGAGACATCTCCCTAAGTTATTGTATTGACTCATATGATCTTCATAAGAGCTTTTTTTAAATTTTTTTATTTTATTGATTTTTTTAGAGGAAGGGAGAGGGATAGAGAGCCAGAAACATCGATGAGAGAGAAACATCAATCAGCTGCCTTCTGCACACCCCCTACTGGGGATGTGCCGCAACCAAGGTACATGCCCTTGACTGGAATCAAACCTGGGACCCTTGAGTCCACAGGCTGACGCTCTATCCACTGAGCCAAACCGGTTAGGGCCATGAGAGCTTTTAGAGGTAGTGTTGTTACCCTCCCCACTTTACAGATGAGGAACCCGAGGCAACAGAGGGGGCAGTGATTCACTGACGATCACTTAGCTAGGAATGACAGGAGCCAGGACAGAACGCAGGCTGTCTGCCTCAGAGTTCAGACTCCTGAGGAACACAGCCTCACAGTCTGGAAACCTTCTCTTTTATCCTGACACTAGCCCCACGGAGGCGGCGTTCCTATTGAACAAATAAGAAAAGTGAAGCTCATAAAAATTGACCATTCTGCCTCGCCGGTCAGTTGAAGAGCTGGGAAGTAGACCCAGGCATGCTCGCCTTTAAATTCCCTACTCCTCTCCTCTCCCACAGACAGTGTTCCTACCAAACAAGCAAGATCCTGCAGCTTCGAAACCCAGAAAACAAAACCCAGGCTCTGCAAGCCAGAACGTGCAGTCGAGGGAAAGGAATTTAATTTCAGGAAGCTTGCCACTGCCTGGGAGGAATCACAGCAGGACTTTTGTACCCAGATCGTCCCTGGCCGGCATCGGGTAGGACTCAGAATGTAAGCGGCACCTTGCTGAAGTGCCCGTGGGGAAATCATCTTCGTGCCTGCTTGAACTGCCTTATGCTGGTAGAAATCATTGCTACTATCATCCCAGGATTGTGTATGGAAGTTTACTGTCGCTGGCAATAAACATAGATGAAAGGAGGGGGGAATAAGAAAACAAAAGGGAAAAATAGAAGCAAAAAATGCACCAGAGTGAAAAAAATATCCATAAACGTGTTGTTTTTTTTGTCTCTCTCGTTGCTCTGATGTGCACAAAGGAAATAGAAGGAATAAAATCACATCTCAGGAACACCAACATAAATTCCCCCTTGCTTTGACAAGTACGTAATTTTCTTCAGAGATGCTCTTCACGTCTGGAGAGTTATGAGGCAATTTCATTCCCATCTGACAAATTTACAAAGAAACATTAGAGAAAAGGGATTAGGAAAGCGAGAAATCTTTATAGACTTTTTCCTCGGGCTGTATTTCCCTTCCATCTTTTGGCTCTTCCTGGAGGACCATGCATGAGTGACTCACACAGTGTGGCCCCCATCACTGAGATGCTTAGGAGAAAAGCAAAATGTGAAACGTGCTTTCAATCAACTAATTGTGTTTATGTTATTGGGGGGGGGGGGGGGTGGGCGCTGGGACTGGGGAGGAGGAGAGAAAAGTGTTATTGACAAATATTTAAATGAGGTCTCTAAAGGATGGATTCAAAGTGGCATTTGTAAAATTAGACATTTTCAAAGAAATGCAGAAAGATGGAGAGAGAGAGAGAGAGAGAGAGAGAGAGAGAGAGAGAGCGCTGAGTGTTTAGGAAGGTATAAATGAAGATCTGCATTCCCGGACGATAAGAATAAAGGATTAGTAATAGCAAAGTATACATATTTTTCCCTTGTAGGATCATAGATTCTAAGAGGAACTTGGAGCTTTTGACCTTTTAGAAAATCTCCATTGCTAATTTCATTACACAGCTTTTGAGTTGACCAGCTGTCCAGTTTGCCCAGGACTGTCCTGCTTTTAGGGATGAAAATCTCAACGTCATGGGAATTCTTCTGCCCTGGGAAAATCGGGGTGGTTGCTCACCCTGCCACTGGTGACTGTGATTTCCACTTAAGTTACTTGAGTGTTGGACCGTTGTTAAATCTCTTAAGTATTTGCAACCTTGAATTATTCACTTTTGGCCATGCTAACTAGCAAAGTTGACATACACACGTATGTATTTTGATCACGTTGATATTTTAGTAAGAATCTTGGATTAAGGTCACAATGAGGGCTTAGAATTTTTCTGTTTTGTTAACCCTCACCCACGGATATTTTTTGCATTGATTTTTAGAGAGAATGGAGCAGGGGGAGGGAGGAAGAGATGAGGAGAGAAACATTGATGTGAGAGGGACACATCCACGGGTTGCCTCCTGCACATGCCCAGCCTGGGGCAGAGGATGGAATCTGCAACCCAGGTACATGCCCTTGAACAGGAATCGAACCTGAGACCCGTAGGTGCCTGGGCCGACACTCTAACCGCTGAGCAACTCAGGCCAGGGTGAGAGCTTAGAAGTTTGATGGAAACACCATACTGATGTTCAGAAGTTCAGGAAACATATTATTTTCCTGGACATGAGATTAAACAGAATATGCAGGTGCTGTCAGATACAGAGCCCAGGTGACAAAGGCTTTGTAACTGGGACCTGGAGAGTGGAGAAAAGGAAGAGACACACGGCTTCCAAGGCCTTCTCTGAGAGCCACAAGCTCTCAGTACACTGTATGTAAAATGTGGCAGGTGAAAGGTGAGGCGTGTGCGTGTGCGTGCGTGCATGTGTGTGCGCGCCTGTGTGTGGTTTATTTGTTCAGAGGTTCACCGTGGCCTAGTTTGATTCACGGCCTTAAATAAGAATGAAATGGAACCTCACTTGCACAACTCATTTCAGGTTTCTGTTAAAGTTTTCCTACTGTTGTCACTAATCAAGTCATTTACATGAAAAATAATCTATTTTTGGCAACACTTATTGTTTTTCTTCTTTAAAGTCACAAGAAAATCTTGTGTTTATTTTCATCAGAAATGGTGATTCATATTGGAACGAGATGTCCAACTCCTTCAGAGTGGAATAGAGACCAACTATTTGTTTTCCCTGAAAAATCCTCAGAGGCCTTGCCTTTTGTGGCTTTAAGTTTAACACCCAAACCAAGCAGGTCAAACTCTAAGGCTGACACGGGCCAAATAAACAAGGTTTAAGTGTATGTGGGCTGAAAAAACACAAAAGCTTCAATTTTCATAGATACATAGGTTTATTTCAATAGAGACATGCTGAATACAAAGGGCTGAAATAAATAATTGTTAACATAAAATAATAGAACATTTTAATAAAAGTTAATATTTTTCTTGAACATTAACTAACAGACACTGAATAACTGCACAAATTAATAAGCGTCATGCAAATAAACCTATTTTTCTTGTTCTCCTAAAGCGAACTATTTCCTGTTGCGCACACCAAACTAGTCAGTGCAAGACTAATGACATGGCAATCAGCTGCTAAAATATTCACTGCTAGTATTAGTGAAGAGAAATAGTGTGCCTGCACGTAAGGTGCATATGGGAAATGAATGCAACACGATTATAGTAATCAGTGATTAGCGAACGATGTAGTTTGTTATTAATGATTATGTATAGCAGGGTATTGTAAAAATTAAGTTACAAAATTTTTATTAAAATGTTTCTTACATACCGTTATATTGGCTGGGCCACAAAAATATTCATTGTGGGCCACATGTGGCCCGCGGGCCCCCAGTTTGACATGCTAAACCAGTGATGGCGAATCTATGACACGCGTGTCAGAGGTGACACGCGAACTCATTTTTTTTTGGTTGATTTTTCTTTGTTAAATGGCATTTAAATATATAAAATAAATATCAAAAATATAAGTCTTTGTTTTACTATGGTTGCAAATATCAAAAAATTTCTATATGTGACGCGGCACCAGAGTTAAGTTAGCGTTTTTCAAAATGCTGACATGCCGAGCTCAAAAGGTTCGCCATCACTGCTCTAAACCATATACTGACGTTGAATTTGGATTTGCTCTCTCTTGATACTCTTACATCCAAACTCTCCCTTTGGTCTGCCTGTGGAACATGAAAAATGTGGCTTCTTCGAACTGCAAATGATTCATTTTGTTCAAACTTAGAGAGATAAACAACTATAAGGGAAAGCTCATATGTATAAAGTCTTGACCCAGAAGACTCTGGAAGCTGTGAGGTGTCTGACCTGCCTGACCTCTGCAGAACCTTCTAGACAGGGGCCAGTCTACGCTAATGTGACTGATGGAGTGTGCAGAGGGCTTTTTGCTTACAAACAAGCCTAAGTACAGTGTTGCTGAGAAATGAGATTGATCACGATGAGATATAAAAATTCAAAATAGCCCCTGGTGGGGAAAATTTTTTCTTTTTATTTCTGCATTTGAATCTTTTAAATACTGTAACTTTTGGGGGAAAGTTATTGAGACATAAAAGGAACATTTGAACTGCTTTGGAGTTTATGATAACCACTGTATCATACATTATCTTGAAAGCCTTTATAGTACGCAGTTACAAACTTCCAGGAAATCTATTAAAATGCAGCATTAATTAACATAAACTTTTTATAGCATTACTAATATTTTGCAAACAACTGAAAGTTTCAAAGCCCCCCCTTTTCACAGGCAATTCTTGCTGCCTATACATGGCGATCAGAGTGAATTATGGGAAACACTAAAGGGGAAGAAAGAAATGAATTTTTGCTGATTGTCCTGGATGGGAAATTCACCTCAATATCTCTCTGCCTTTAATTTGAACAAGTGTAAAGACGAGACACTTGCCACTCTCTATGCCCAAAGGGCAAAACTGTCTCCATTCCGGAGTGGATGAAGACAGGCCGGCCCTGAATTACCCAGCCACGATCGCTCCCCAGCTCTCCATGGTGAAGTGCGTCTGTTCATACGTGAGCCAGGCAGAGCTCCTGCCTCCTCCTGCGGTGCCAGGCTCTTCTGTCAGCGCTAGGGTTGTGACTCCAGCCAACGGTGCCTGGCTCTCCTGGGTCTTTGGTGTCATCCGGGTAAGAAGGATGATTTTTCTATTTTCATGCCTACTTCAAGCTACACTTCCACTTTACTCCGTCTTTTAAAAACTAAAATATATTCCAGGTCTCTTCCCCGTGGACGCAGAATCCTTCAAAAGTTTCTCACCATTCTGCTTCTCCCTCTTCCCAATCATCACCTGATTCTCAGTCCATATGGGAACTGAGATCCTGCCATGATAGCCATAAAAATGCATTATTATGCATATACCTTATTGTCTCTGTACATTTCTTCCATTAAGTCTTTTGTTTGCCTCTTCCACAGATATTTATTAAGTGCATATTATGTGCCAGGTATTACAGAAGTGGTGGTGAATGTGACAGATGAGCTGTCTCCTCCTGGAGTTTATCTCCTGGTGGGGGCAGCCATGCGAAGGGTGAGCGTGCCAATGAATAACGAGGGGAGAGTGTATGGAGGAAATTAGCCGATGATGTGATTGAGTGGACTGATGGGGTACTTGAAGCCAGGAGGACGGGATGTCTTCTTCGAGGAGGTCCCATCATAGCTGCAATTTGAGCGATGACACGAACCAGTGATGTAGAGAGCTGGGGACCCCTGTTCCAGGCAAATGGAGTGGCAGGTGCAAGGGTCATGTGGGAACTCGCTTGGTGTGTTTGAGCAAGAGTGTGCAGGCCAGTGGCTGGAGCCCAGTGAATAAGGACGTCAGAGGGGTAGGAGATAAGCAGGCTCTAGGCTAAGAACAGCTACTATTTATTGATTTGAGCACTTAAATTGAAAACACTTTGAAGGGGATAGATTATTATCATCTTTAGCAGCGGATTACTAAATAGATCTTCAGAGAGGGAATGGGGTCTGACCAGGGTCACACAGCCAGTAAATGTCAGAGCTGGTATTCAAATGTAAATTTTTCTGGTTCCAAAATTTATTTGCTCAAGAAATATATGTTGAGTACTCCCTATGTGCCTGGCATGTCTAGGAGCTGGGATAGCAGTGGACAAAATAAAATTGTTATCCGCCTGGGGCTCTCCCCTGGTGGAGGGACTCAGGGTTATCAGGTTGTGGGAAGTGCTACGGAGAAAGATGAACCTGGTAAAGAAAACAGAAAGGGAGGCTGCAGGCTGGGCTGCTCCTTTACAGAGAGTTTTCAGCAAAGGCCTCCTCGATAGGCGCTATCTGAGCCAAGACCCGAGGGACATGAGGACAAGACAGTGGCTTCTCCATAAAGAGCGGTCCAGGCAGAACAAATAGCAAATGGAAAAACTGCAGAGGGCATGTGCCTGGCCTGTTGGCGGGCAGCAAGGATATCCGTGGGCTCAACTCAAGTGAACAGGGAGAGACTAGGAGACTGGCTGGGATGCTGGAGAACTTTGGCTTTTACTCGGAGGGAGATAGGAGTCACTGGAAAGTGTTGAAGAAGTGGAAAACCTGATGTACATTTGATTTTAATATCATGAATCTGAAAGGGGGGTAAAACCCAGACTATCAAGGAGTAGGACAGAAGTAGGAAACCAGGAGGTCATTGCAATAATTCAGGTCAGACATATGGAGACAACAGAATTTGTTGTTGATTGGGCTATGAGGTGTGAGAGAAAGAGAAGTCAGTCAAGGTTGACCACAGTGTTCTGTACAATAAGACAGATGAGTTATTATTTCCTGAAATGGGCAAAATCAATGGGGACAGGCATATTTTGGGGCAAGTAATTGGTATTGGTCGTCCCACTTTCTTCCATTTCTGTATATATACTCTCATGGATACCTCTTGCTGATTGTCCTGGATGGGAAATTCACCTCAATATCTCTCTGCCTTTAATTTGAACAAGTGTAAAGATGAGACACTTGCCACTCTCTATGCCCAAAGGGCAAAACTGTCTCCATTCCGGAGTGGATGAAGACAGGCCGGCCCTGAATTACCCAGCCACGATCGCTGCCCAGCTCTCCATGGTGAAGTGCGTCTGTTCATACATGAGCCAGGCAGAGCTCCTGCCTCCTCCTGCGGTGCCAGGCTCTTCTGTTAGCACTAGGGTTGTGACTCCAGCCAACGGTTCCTGGCTCTCCTAGGCCTTTGATGTCATCTGGGTAAGAAGGAAGATTTTTACATGAAAATTAGAATTCCTGGCTTCCGAAATTTGGAAGCTCCATCTATATGGGGCCACATCTGCCTGAGAAACATCTTTCCATTTGAACAGCCTGTGTTCTCTCTAGTTCGCCTCTGTTTCTCCCCAGCCCACTCTGCTCAATTATTTCACCTGCCGGCTCCTCCAGACAGTTGGGAGAGGACTCCTGACCTATATATTTATGGATAATACAGTGGCTATAACATATATTGCTGCAAATGCCTCAGATATCATCTTTAATTTAAAGAGCAGCCTGCCCTTTTAGATAATCAACTTCGGCTTTTTAAAACCAGAATTGTTAATTATCCTGGCAGTTGTTTTCTTTGCTTTAGACCCGATAAAGTCACTGCTAAGGGATGTGATTATCTGGGGGAGGCAGGACTTTAAAAGGCACCCCTTCCCTTTTTCACCCCTTCTGCTATTTTTTCTCTGTTCACACCCTTCCTGCCAACCAATCCAGCCTGTGGGAGACCCTTCAGGTGTTTAAAGGAGCTGGAAAACATCGCAGGAAATGCTGAAAGTTTGCCACATTGTCGGAGGATAAAAGCACAGTGTTCAATCCAAGGGCTTTGTGCGGGTTTTTGTTATGTCTTTTTTTTTTCAATGCAAGTTCCAAGTTAAATTTTTGGATGCTTATCATCTCTACATTTTAATGAGTGCTTTTGCTAAGGATTTTTTTAAACAAAGGCACAAAAGTTTAAACCCTTTGCACAATAGCAGTGGGTATTGAAGTGACATGCTGTTTTTATATTTTGAAAAACTCCAATGCTCCAATAATCAGCAGGAGCAAGAATATTGGACAAGTAAATATGGAACATTATGCTCACGAGCAATAACTGTGTCTATGAAATATGCAAACTAGGCAGCATCCTATAGATTTTGTTCATTGCATCATTTTATAGGTATGTGTGTGTGAGAGACTGGGTACATAGTAAACTTTTATGAGTTAAATCATTTTTTCCATTAGTTTTTGTTGTAATTACCAAGATGCTTATTGTAATTTCTGATTGATCTTCAATGGGCACTGCCTCGTAATACTTTATCTTGAAAATTCCCTGCCTTTTGGTCCCTTAGTTATTTGGTGAAGGATTTATCTATAAACCTTCGACATACTCCAGTGTTCAACATTTAAAGGGATTCATTTGTAAAGTGAAGAATGCTTCTATAAAGCAAGTAATATTGTGGTTGTTTTCGCATTTAGGAAAATTAGTCATGTTTACCCAGATGAGAGGGACCTGACCCTTTAGATTGATCTTACTACGCATAGTTATATAAAAATTTCTTGGTTTATTTCACATCTATCTTCCCCATAGACTGTCATTACTATGAAAGCAGGAATTATACAATGTTTTTTTTCTTTCTTTCAAAATTTATAAAAATTGTGGTGATGTATTCATAACATAAAATTTGCCATTTTAACCATTTGAAGTGGATAGTTCAGTGGCATTAAATGCATTCGTATTGTTTTGCAACCATCACCACCATCCATTTCCAGAACATTTTCATCTTCTCAAACTAACTCCTCATACTCATTAACCACTAACTCTCCATCCCTCCTTCCCCAAAGCCCCTGGAAGCCATCGCTCTTTCCTTTGTCTCTATGAATTTGACTGGTGTAGATACCTCTGATGAGTGGAATCATCCAGTATTTGTCCTTTTGTGTCTGGCTGATTTCACTTAGCATAACATCTTCCAGGTTCATCCTTGTTGTTACAAGTGTCAAAATGTGTCTTTGTTTTTTATGAGTCTAGCTCCGTGCCTGGATGTAGTAGGAAATAGACAACAATACATATTTGTAGAATGAATCCATGAAAGAAAGAATGAATCAACCAGCCACATTATATTCCTCTTTGCAACTTCAGGATCAGACACACAGTGGGTCTTCAGTAACTCTTTGAGGCATAAAAGAACTACTTGCCATCCTCACTGGACCCAAAAGAACAACCGTGTTACTTTGGGAATATTCACCATTTCCCTTGCATGTGTTGCTTTAACCCAACATACAAAATGCAAGTCTGCGGCATATATTCTTGGGCTTGTAACTTGGGTTGCTTTGTGCTCACTGCTAATTAACCAGTTGGTGATGTACTGCTGTCTTTTCGTCTGCCTCTGAGCTTGTCGCGAGTCCCTGACAAGCCCCGGGAAACTGGGGGGCACTCTGATAATTAAGGCTTGAAGGGCTTCTTCCTGACCCCATCATGTACCATCGCTTTCTCTGCTTCGACTGATGGGTAGCTGACATATGACAAAACGGTGGCCTTCTCTCATATACACAGAAGCAGGACACTTTCCCACCTTTTAATGGCTGAGCGAATTTCACCCCAACCAACTCTGACAAAATGAAAGTGTATTGTCAAAGTTGTATGTGAAGACGACTGTGTTTAGAAAAGAAGAAAAGTTTTGATACATGCAGAATAGCCAAGCACACAGACACAGGCGTGTGCACACACACACACATTCACAGGGACACACATGAACACACAAAGTCTGTAATCTTAGATCTGAAATGCAAAAAGTAAACTGTAGAAAGTTTTATTTGGATATATAAAAGGTAGAGGAGAAATGGTTTGTTCTATATTCCTTTCTTTTATAACACTCACTAGGGGCCCAGTGCACGAATTTGTGCACCTTGAAAGGAACTGTGGGCCGTAAAGCTGCGGTAGGCACAGGGATGAGTCTCGGTCCATCCTCTGCACCCCTGCCTGGCCCCTCCCGCCACAGCCCCTGGTCCCTGATTCCCTGTCGCCGGCAGTGCCCGCTCCTGCCACCACTGCTCCCATGTGCTGACAGCGCCGGCCCCACTAGCAACCGCTGACCGCTGATGGTGCGGAGTGATTGGGGCCAGTGCCAGCAGTGGGTGCGAGTGGCAGCTGCTGCCCTGATTGCCCCTCAGGAGCAGGGGGAGGTGGAGAAACCCTCAGGGGCAATCAGGGCCAGCAGCCGCTGCTCGCACCTGCTGATGGTGCCAAGTGATCGGGACTGGCACCAGGCACCGGCAGCGGGTGTGAGCGGCGGCTCCAGTGCCAGCTGTGAGCAGGGCCAGTGCTGGTAGCAGGTGTGAGTGCCAGGTGGGACTGCAGTGCATGGGAGCAAAGAATTTTCAGTAACCACCAGAGGCTTGCCCCGATGACAGTGACTGGCGCCCCGCGTAGGTCTGGCGCCCCCACTCACCTGCTCCACCATCCCGCTGCGGCCATCACCCACCATGTTTTGCACACACCCCTTGGTGGTCAGCGCATGTCATAGCGACCAGTTGTTCAGTTGTTCTGGTTGTTCCGCTGTTTGGTCTATTTGCATATTAGCCTTTTATTATATAGGATTCTTATAACCCAGCAATTTTCAACCGTTTTCATCTCATAGCACACATAAACTAATTACTAAAATTCTGTGGTGCAGCAAAAAATACATTATTATTTTTAAAAAATATGACAAAGGCATAATTTTGATTCATTCATACTGGATGGCTATGGTTGGCTGTTGTCATTTTTAAAATTATTTTTATTTTAGAGAGGGGGAGAGAGAGCGAGAGAAAGAAAGAAAGAAACATCGATGTGAGAGAGAACATCGATTGGTTGCCTTCCATATGTGCCCCAACTGGGATCAAACCCACAACCTAGGTATGTGCCCTGACCAGGAAATTAACCTGCAACCTTTTGGTGTACAGGATGACTCTCCAGCCAACTGAGCCACACTGGTCAGGGCTGTTGTAATTTTTTAATTTGACAATCTAAGGGAAAAGAGGTCAGTGCCCCTGACTAAATAGTTGGGTATTGCGTGCTTTAACAATTCTTGTGGCACACGGATTGAAAATTGCTGTTATAGGTCAGGTGATCCTGTGTCTTATCCTTTAAGGAACAAAGGTGATAGAAGCATGCTCGGCAGTTTCTCCAAATCTGGTAAATATCTTAATGTGAAGGGTCTGAATCTGTCTTGTAAAGTCATCAAATAATTGGAAGTCATATAGCGGGGCTCTAGGTTTTCCTACTTATGTTTATTTTATGCTTCCTTGTACCTCCTCAGGCCAGTTGGTTTGGCACCAGCATCCAAGATCTTCTGAATCAATCTACCTTTCAACCAGTGCCCCAGATGATTCATACACCCAGATCGGGCTTAAAACAGCAGTCGGACATCCCCCAAGGGGTCCCAAATTGGAGAGGGTGCAGTCTGGGCTGAGGGACACCCCCCTCCTCCATGCATGAATTTTGTGCACAGGGCCTCTAGTATTATAATAATATCATATGTAATATATAATCAAAATTCAAATAATAAAATTATTAAAATAAATGGAGTCTTCTTTTGTTCTATGTTGGAACTCATTGGGATGATAAAATATTAGTGAAGGAAAAGGCAGTATCGTCCATACTAACGATACTGTAAATAAAAATTTTATTTCTCTGCATGTAAGAAGCACCTTTGCTTCCTCACTCACTAGACAAAGTATATTTCATGGTCTGTGTTCCTTTTTCTTTCTTGTCAGAAAAGCAGCAAGAATCTTGACTCTTGCCTTTGAATGAAATTTTTCCAGAGATGACATGATGATCGGATTTTTGTAATTTGCTCCCTGTCTGCTCTTGTGGGATCTTGAGTTCTATTCCAGCTGCATTGGCTCAGTTTACCTAGACAATCTGGTGATTTCTTTCCCATTTCAGAGGAGCTCAAGAAACACCCTCTGTGAGTTCAGTAGTGAAGACATAATGCCAAGATTAAGCAAGGTTGGTTACATTTGTAAATGGAAAAGGCTCAAAGCTTTCTTTGAACAGATTGATGCAATAGATCTTAAGTAGGGTAGAACTCTTGCAGAACTGTGAAATTTCTATGGAAAAACCCCACATCAATGACTGTTAAAGTTCTAGAATTAACAATCTTACTGTATGCTGACTATGAAGATCATTACTGGGTTTTTTTTTCTTTCCATTCTCTATCTTTCCTTGTGATAGTAAAATTCAAACTGTGTAAGTTAGGATTATGGTCTGCTTTGCATAGGCTCCTCCCCCTCAAATGGTGACTTAAAACCATAGAATTTTATTTCAGCCTCACAGGAATAAAAGTCTAAACTGAGAGGGTGACCCTGCTCTGAAAATCTGTTAGGAACCCTGGGTTCTTCCATTCCATTACTTCCTATTATGATGATGCTTCTGTTGTCGGCATGACCCAGGATTCCTACCACTGGGGTTCCATTCCAGCCAGGGGGGAGAGGGAAGGTGGGTGGAACCCCCTTCCTTTTAAGGGCAAAATACACAAGTTGTACATTATTACTTCTGTTCACACATTATTTAACTATGTGGCCCTGCCCAACTGCAAGCAAGACTGAGGAATATGGACTTTATGTGGCCATGTGCTCAGCTAGAAACTCTATTATGATATAAAGGAAAATGGAGATTCTCCTTGACAATCTCTATCAGACTCCTTTTGAGGGAACCTCTTCCCTCCTTTTGCTGAGTATGTGATTGCTATGGGGGCTGTTCCTACCTCTCGCCTCCTGGGATGGGCATGTGAGCAGACTTGGTTCATCATTATTGCTGTTGGGATTAGTTTACGGTTGCCCAGGCAACCAAAGTAGGGCCAAAGAGACTTGGTCCTGGGTCTTTGTTCCAACTAGTGGTGAAGAGAATGCTTTTTCTTCTGGGGTTGCTTTGCTGGTTGAATGTAATCCTGGAGCTGCTCCTTGCAGTTTTGCTTCTTCTTGGGACTATGAAGCCAATACAGAGAAAAGTAGAGGAACAGACACTGAGAAAAATGGACTCCTGATGTCATTTTTTGAGCACCTGGATTTTGCTGTAATTCATTCCAAGCCACCATCATCTCTGCCTTAAGTTTTGCAGTGGTCTCCTCACTGGTATTCCTGTTCTGTTCTTGCCTTCATTCAACTTAAGTCAGGTTTTGTGCTCCAAACCCTCCAATGGCCTTCCATCTCATCCCACAGTCCTTGCTGTGGCCCACTCAGTTTCTCATCTGCCTTCCCTTGGGGCTACCACTTCATTTCTTAATACCCCCCTTCCTCTTCCTCTCCAGCTCCAGCTCCAGACACATTGGCCTCTTTACTGTCCTGCTCACAAGCTTGGCATGCTCCCACCTTAGGGCATTTGTTCTCATTGCTCCTTTTGCCTGGGAAGTTTCCCCCCAAATATAGGCAGGGCTTGCTCCCTTTCTTCCTTCAGGTCTTTGTTCACCTGCCACTTTTTCTCCATGAGCTCTTCTCTGCCCTCCCCATTGCCCCACATTCCCTATACCTCTGAGAATTGCTTCCTGCTGTAAGAACCTGCTTTTCTTGGCCTGAGGCTTTCTCTTCCCCTCTGTGTTAACCACTTCATTGCATTGTCTAATCTAAGCCATATATCAACTCTAGGATGTAGGTACTATTTGATTTCCATGTTATAGATGAGGAAACTGAGGCTCAGAGGGCTTAATTGACTTCTGCAGTAATGGGATGGGATGCCAGGATTCAAGCACAGGTCTGACTTCAAAGTCTGTTCTTCACTCCTGGGCTCCCCTTCAGACTGTTAAAGTCTTCTTCACGTGGCTTCTCCTAATGTGACCCTCATGGCTTTCCATAGCTGAGTCCCCATTTATAATTTAGCTGTAGAAGTGCCTGGTATTGATTGAGTCACATTTCCAAATACCAAATGATGCTAATGCCTTAACTGGAATAGGATCCAGCCCAGCTCATTTGTGCTTTTAATTATAACTACAGGCATAAAGTTATCCAGACAAGGTTTTCTTTATGGCACATACTTTACCCTCCATTGCCTTATGTATAGTGAACTAAAGTATTGGCTGGTCATATAGGGCATTGGTTAATTGTGTGTTCCTTTGAAGGTATTCACATTCATTATTGCCCTCAGGCCTGCCACCCCACCCATCACCACTGACTCAGCAGGTCCTACCTTCAGAGATCATTCACCTCGGGCACAGCTGAGGTCCCCACTTCTGCCATGTTCGGTCTCAAGGACTCTGTCTTTGCTTTCTCACATCCTTCCTTGTCTCTTCAGGCCTTTTCTTCTTGTGCTTGATTTTTTGTATTCAGTCTGACTTTTTTCTTTATCAAAGAGTGTCCATGTTATGAAGATTGAGAAGCTGAGATGGGTCGTATAATCACGCCAATTGGACATGAAAGAAGTAACTTCTTTTCATTTTTTGAAGACGACATCTCTATAATTACTTCACTATCTTATCTTGTATGGATTTCTGCACCACATAGGCCTGGATATTTTTATATTTTAACTTTACATTTCCACTTAAAATGTAGAAAAAGTAGTTTTTATCTCCTCCATATTGGTCAAATGGCCTTCTGCTAATGATGCAATTAGTGAAACTGAACAAGACAAAGGGGGAGATCTTTCAGTTTTACAAAGTCAATGAAGTGGCAAATTTTGCCACGTTTGCTGTATGTGCAAAATATTTCGCAGAGCTCCACTGTAATAATGTGTTTTTTTGAGCAGCTACTGTAGTTGCTGAAGCTAAATTATCATAATTTGATGACTCTGTGGAAGATGAATTTGCTGAAATACTGTCTCTTCAATGGTTGTCAGATTTGGTTTGGAATAGGGTGAGGCTCTCTGTCACCCTTGGTCACACCCAGAATGTGTCCTTGTGCTGGAGATTTTCTTACCCTGCCTCCTTATGACACCTTTTCTCCAGAACATTCCCATATTTTTTTCCTTCCAGAATCCTGTTTCCTGGTAAACAAATTCTATTGAATCCTTATCAGTTTTAAAAAGTGCTTTCTACCTTTCCCTCCTTGATCGAATCCCTGAGATCACCACTTAGCCAAGGGAAGGAATTTATCTGGGCCTTCTCTGTGGCCTTCTGGGCTGGGAAGTTGGGTTGGTAATATGCCACTCACAGGCATCTTTTAGATGGTTGCCCTCACACCCTCAGGTAGAAATGACTGCTCATTTGAGGTCCATGCCCTTGGCCTGTAAGTCTCTACCCATCCCAGTGGTTTGCTGGAGCTGGCCTGTACTGGTTCTGCGTTTAATGACATCATGTTGGTAACTAGAGAACGGCCATGGCGGGAGTGTTTACACCATAAAAATCGGCAAATGCTGCAAATCAGAGCCAGTTGTGAAGCATTTACCGGCACACCACTGATCATTCCTCTGTGATTATCTACCTCCCTCCTGGCCACTCTCCTCGTTTGTCAAAGACTTGGCTTACAGATCACAACCTCTGTCTTCCTTCCAAGTCTGACAACACTCTCAGAGATTTCAACGTCTATGTTGAATTAGTGGGTGAAGGCCAGGGTGACCCAACATCCTGCCATGTGAGGGATAGTCCAGCACAATGAAGGGTTGTTCCACATCTTGCACGGCTGTCCAGCATCCTGTCAGGCAGTCAGGTAGCCGAAAAACCTGATTATAATGATCGGGACCTAGAACCACTTTATATGTAGCACAAAGTATTCTTTGTACACTTTCAATACACACTGTGTAAATTGAAGGAGAATTGTACTCTATTTTATTTGGAAATTCACCAAGAGTTATTCACTGTTTCAAAAATCAGGTCCCTGATGGCAATGCCACCTGGTAGTTGAGTCACCTAGTGAACACACCTTATCAGTCTGTACTTGATGTACTTTTTACTGATTTAGTTTCCTCCGTAGAACTTACAATCAGTCGACCTATTTACTGCTGCCCTGAATGGGGGAAGAAGAGCTTGCTGTGTTTTACCACTGTTTTTATTTCATTTGTCTTTTTTTTTTTTCATCCGCAGAACCTGGAATAAAACGGATCAGGGCCAGGTAGTGAGTATTTTAGATTTTGTGGGCCACATGGTTTTGTCAGCTCTACTGACCTCTGACACCATAGTGTGAAAACAGCCAGGAACAGCATGTCAACAAAGAAGTGTGGCTGCGTTCCAATAAAACTTTATTTACAGACACTGAAACTTGAATTGTACACAATTTTCACATGTCAGGAAATATTATTGTTCTTTCGATTTAAAAAATGCAAAAAAATTCTTAGCTGATGGGCCATACAAAAACTGGCAGTGGGCTGAATTTGATCTTCAGACTATAGTTTACCAAGTCCTGTAATAGGTGCTTAGAAACCATTTGTTCCATGAATGAATGAATGACGATGAATATATAATAAATATTTCAGGCACATATAAAAACCAAATTTTAAGTCTCTGTAGTTTAACAGGTAAATAGACCAGGGTCAAATATGCCTTTTGAATACAAATATATCTTACTCATTTTAACATTTCAACTACCCCTCCTTCCCCAATAGACAAAGGGATTAATCTTGTAAAGTCCAATACAGGATCAGGTTTTGCAAATGTCTAAAAACTGTAATGTAGCCCATAGACCCCAGCACAACTCATCTCTCATTTCGTATACATTTTTTTTTTTAATAAACAGAGGAAGCTCTGCGTATTTTCAACTTGAATGGACATCCACAGATTTTTTTTTCCTTTGACTTTAAGAGTTTATCTTAATTGAACTCTCAGTGTGGCCGTAGGGAGAAACAGACCTTAGGAGCCCAGTAAGGGCACTCAAACTCCTCAGAGCAAATAACTCAAACATAACGAATTGAAGCTTACAAAAGTCGGAATTGTAAAACTAATAGGGCTGTTAAAGCCAGCTTTCCTGAAAATTATGAATCGGTTGGCCTGTTTCTTATAACGGCGAGTAGTGAATCTTGATCACTCATCGTGCACATGTCATAAATTAGGAGCTGCGAGGGGCTGCAAAGTTCTTCACAGCGTCACCGAAAGCTCCCGAGGCCGCCTTCACCGCGCTGTCAGTTTCCAGTGGTGCCACACGGACGGGCAATGAAAGTTTTAAAATTGTAACAAGTTGTCAAATGTTTATCAACGGGGTTTTATGAAGGCCTAAAAAGTTATGTACGATACTGCACAGACCATTAGGGGAATAATAATATTAATAAAGAGACTTTATTCTCGTCAAGACTTATGTGGCAGCTAGCTTTTTCTCCCCAAACTTGGTTAATGGAGGTTGGGAGAAGCAAATAATTCAATGTTGGAAGCAGAACAGCTCGAAGCAGTAGATGGAATATCAGTATTACGTGTTGAATAGGATATAATGGATATGTGAGGCTCTATCTCCATAGATATGTAGATCTTTCTCTGTATTTATGGAGAAAGATATTCAGGAATGAAACACAGCCGTAACAAATGTCATGTCAATTGTGTTTTATGGATTCTGGTGCGGAGTCGAGAGAGGGGGGGCTCGGGGATCAGTCCCTGACTCTTCAGCTTCTTATCTGTGTGTCTCCATCCTCAGGTTCCCTCTTGCATGAAAGGAGGGGTGGCCACAAAACCTGCCTTCTTAGACTTGTTGTAAGGTTTTAAACAATAAAAGACATTTAGTGTAATTCATCACACATATGAAGACCAAAAATAAAAATCTCCTTTCCTACCCTTAGCTGGGTGATCCTGGGCTCGCCACCTCACCGCTCCCGGCCTGCTTCTCCATTTGCTCAGTGGTATTTCTGCTCACTCATTTTGTGACTTTAAGCAAGCGAGGATTAAACGAGATATTCTAGATGAAGAGCCAGGTACAGAGTCATCCACATGGCATGCATTCACACTATGCCCCTTTTTCTTTTATTTAGGAGTATATTCTCAAAAGTCAGACAAATAGACTCTATCTTTGGAAATGCAGTATGACAATAACTCTGTTTCATAAATCACCTTAAAATTTCAATAGGTTCTAGAAACATAATGACGGTCACCAGCGGATGCGTTTGTCTATTCCATGAGGCCCTAGAAGCAGATGTAGTTATTATCTGTCTCCTGTACTAGACAGTAGCTCCATTAGAGCAGGGGACCCGTGTCTTTGGGCCACCCCTTTGTCCCTAGCACATTTTTCTGGTGTGTAGTTATTCCATATGTAGATGCTCAATTAATATTTTTAAACAAATATATCTCCAGCAGAGAAAAGCAATAAATACATCTACCAAACCATGTTCTGTTTGTTCCTTTGCACCAAGGGGGGGTGTTCTCTTCATCAGGATCCCAGCAGGAAACAGATGGCACACTCCAGTTGGCTAATTTGAGGAGAATGCATGAAAGAGTGTATCGACAGCAGTGTGCATGGGAACGCCCAGGGACAGTGCAGTGCCCGGGGCTGGTGGCCGTGGGGCACTGGCCTCCACCTGCTGACCTCAGCGGGGGCGGGGGGGGGGGGGAGGCAGGAGAGTTTCCTGATGGGCAGGGATCCTGCAGGAGAGCAAGCTGGCCACGAGGAGGGGACTTCCGGGCAGGGGTGTGAGCTTTCCTTGAGGGAGGTGCTGGCTTTGTATGTTCCGTGGTGTTCAGGCTGAAGGACATCTCCCAGAACCCCCTTCTCTGGAGGTGTGTGGTCATGGAGGTCCACCGCGAGATGCTCAGTGGGATTTGAGGATGATGTGATGAGCTTCTTTGTCTCACACACACCATTCACTTGTCTGCTGGCTCATCTCCTGGCCTGAGGCACTGGCTGGTTCAGCTATCATCCATTTCCCCCTGGTTCCTCCTTCAGCTTCTCCCACTCCCAGGCCAGGCGTGTGCTCAACTCTGTGATGAAAGGCCTGGCCACTTCGGGACACCATCATCAACATGGGCGGACACAGCAAGAATGATGAGGGTTTCAGTCTGTTCTTAGGCCCTAGGGTCAAATCCCTGAACCAAATATGTGTGCATCCTCTCTCTCTCTCTCTCTCTCTCTCTCTCTCTCTCTCTCCTCTCCTAGTGGTTCTGCTTCTCTGTCCTTTGTCAGCTTGGACTGCTGTAACAAAATACCATAGACCTGGGCACTTATAAGTAGTAGAAATGTCCTTGTCACAGTTCTGCAGGGTGAAAGTTTGAGAGGAGGGTGCCAGCACGGTTGGTTCTGGTGAGAGCCCTCTTCTGGGTTGCAGACTGCTGGCATCTTCCATCCTCACACGTCAGGAAGAGAATGAGCTGGTCCTCTGGCCTCTTCTTGAAAGGGCGCTTATTCCAGTCATGAGGGCTCCACCCTCATGATGTAATCACACCCAAAAACCCACTTCCAATACCATCACATTGGGATTTGGGTTTTAGACACACTGAGACCATAACAATCATTGACTGTAACAAGGAACCTGGTCAGCTCCTGGGGACACCCTTGAAACTGACGAGGGATGGGGAGAATTAATGCCTTGATTATTCTCCTCCCTCTCTGAGATATCCTGCTGTGCATCTCATTAAGCAAACCCAATCAGGAGGCAGAAGATCAGCCTCCTGGAGACCAGAGGACTGTGGAGAAGAGGAGACAGAGGGTTTGGGGGCACAAACCATCTCTAGGGAAATGTCCATCCTAGAGGCCATGTGTTTAGGAAAATTTACTTTAGATAAGTTCGATTTATTCATTCAGACATAAATTCCACAAATGTCTTTTCAACACCTGTGAGCCAGGCACTGTGCTAAATGCGGGGACACACACCAAGACGAATTCTAATGTGGCAGGTAATTTACTGGGTATCATTGTGTACTCTGTTCTCTCTGATGTATTTCCCCTGCCATGCAAAGAAGGGAACGGAGGCTTTGAAACTGCCTGGTTGCATTTCAACAAGTCTGTTTAAATGCCTCATTTAGCATTTTACAGCAGCTTGTGTGTAGTAGGGCCAAAGGCAAAAATTTCCAAGCTTAAAATTTGGAAAATCTGAAGTTGTTTGAAGGGTATGGTGCTGGAGGGGGTAGAGAGGAACACTCTCAGGAGGTGGAGGTAGGAGTAGACGGAAGAGAGAGAGAGCGAGAGAGAGAAAGCGAGTGCTGGTGTAGGGGATTCAGTTTTGCAGTTTTGCTGGTATAATGAGTCTTACCCCTGTTTTTCAGTGCCCGGCAGGTGGCTGAACCTGCGATTCCTTAGAAGGTGTGTGTGTGTGTGTGTGTGTGTGTGTGTGTGTGTGTAATACAGCACGTAGCAGCACTGACAGTTATCATCTAAAATTTAAAAATCCCTTTTCTGAATGTTCTGAGTTGCATCCAACCCCTGGGGCTCTTGCGGAGAGGAGGGTTAGGGAGGCCCCTCCCTATGACTAAGTTCGAGTTTCTCACCAGCCCGGCAGAGGGGGCTTGGAGCAGATTAAACTTTGAGAGAAATCAATAATTGTGACATTTTGTGTATTGGGTGTCGCCGAATAAATTTTATATACCCTCTGTGGTTACATTAAGGGCAGCTACTTCTACAGAATACCTACTATGTGCAAGGAGCCATGCTAGGTGCTTTTATTCCTTAATTTGTTCATCTAGTCAGTGACTATTTATTGATGTCTATTTTGTGTTGGGCATTGTTCTTAGAACAGTGCTTAGCACTGAGAATTCAATCGTGAGCAAAACAGATGAAGCCCCTCATGAATAATTGTGAATAATTGTGGGAAACAGAGATCTGGATGAAGTGTGGGAAGGAACCATGTGAAAATCAGAAGGAAGAACATTCCAGGCTTGAGCAGGGCAAAGCTCAAGAGTCAAGAGCCTGGCTGCGGGGCAGGTGTGGCTACAAAGAGTGAGCCGGGTTGAAACAAGGTCAGTGAGATGGTGCAGGAAGATGAGGATATGCAGGTCAGGTACAAAGAGTTTTATTTTAGCGGTGTCTGGTCTATTAATCAATATCACTTGGTTCTTTTTTTCTTTTTAGCCTCACCCGAGGATATGTTTTATTGATTTTAGAGAGAGAGGAAGGGGGGAGAAGGGAAGAGATAGAGAGAACGAGAGAGAGAGAAATATTGATTGGTTGCCTCCTAATACAAGCTCTGACCAGGGATTGAACCTGCAACCTAGATATGTGCCCTGATCAGGAATCAAACCCGCAACCTTTTGGTGCACAGGAAGGTGCTCCAACCAACTGAGCCACCCGGCCAGGGCAGTGGGTTCTGATTTTTAAGTAACTTTGAATCTAGTAAGGAAGGCACACCTGTAATCTGGTAACTGTAGCCATTGCACTGAGCCAGGAAGCTCTGTTACGGCTCTGGGGAGTGCAAGGGAAGGCATAGCACTTTTTTGTGTGCTGGTGGTGAAGGAGACCTCACAGAGGGGACTCTTCAAAGGTATAAAGGAGTTTTTTCCAGAATTGTGAAGGATCTGGGATTTTTATTCTGTTTGTGAGATAATGAGTGAGCCCGTCACAGCTCCATGGGTTCTGTCGGAGACAGGAGTCCCCTGGGCCAGAAACAAAGGACTTCATTGCTCCCAGCACAGCAGGCAGCATGAGCTTCGTGTTAGCATTGGCTCCTTGCCTCTCAAGGTCTAGTGGGCTGAAGTGGAACGGCCCAGAGAGCTGCAGCACACAGTGGGCTTACAGCACCGCTGAGGAACCTGGAGATTAGGAAACGCAATTATTTTTAAGATGGGGCTGCTAGCAAGCCTGCCGCACCTTTGCCCAGCAGGAAGACATGATCTTTATCCTACTGGCCAAGAAGCAAACCTTCCTCCTGCCTGGAGGAAGCTACTCTCTCTGTCTCCCAAGGCTGTTTGCTTTATGAACATCCTGGAAAAAATAGTCCCGAACAAACGCTGTGAGGACTCCGCTCACAGGGCGTGCAGAAACATGAGACACCCCGGAGAGCCATCTCCCAGCAGAGTGCAGCTGCTGGGGCCAAGTTAGTAAACCTTACACTTTTGACACATGATGGGTTAGATGATTGTTGGAATAAATGTGCTAGGTGTTCTGCTCAAGCTGTTGCTAGGACGTTAGCTGTTGCTTCCACTCTGATGGGTTTTCTGACTCGAGCTGCTGTTTTCCTCGAGTTTCTTCTCTGGGGGCCCAGTGTCCTCTGAGATGGGACTCAGTTCTGTATTCTTGGGATAAGCTCTGATGCCAACACGTAATCCTTGGTACAAGAAGAGTGAAGCAATGCTCCTCCAGCTGCAAGGCCTAGGTCGGATGTTCTAACATGCTTTGCCTCTGGGCACTAGTGTATGCTGGGTCTTTGGGAACTATATCCCAGGACGTGCATGTCACATCTATATTTGTGCAGACATCAGGATGGGAGCAAAATGAAAGAAATGTGGCTTCAAAATCCAGTTCCAGCCTTACTAGCTGTGTGGATTTTTCCAGACTTCTTAACTCCTCTGGGGTTTAGTCTCTTCCTTGGCAAGATGAGAATGATTCCACCTCCCCTGGGGTGTTTTGAAGATTAAATGAAATAAGGTATCTAAGGCTTAGAACTCTAAGTACATAGTTGGGATTCAAGATATTTTAATTGTTTCATTATCTCATTTAATCTTTGAAAAATACACACCCAACACTGAACTACATTTTGCTGATGAAGAAACTATAGCTCAGAGAGGATAAATAAGAGTATGGAAATGTAAAATAAGGTCTTTGCTTTCCAGGAGTTTATCATCTATTTGAGATGATATGACCTCCTTGGAAACAATTATATGAAAACTAGAGGCCCGGTGCACAAAAATTTGTGCACTTTTGGGGGAGAGGGGGTCCCTCAGCCCTGCCTGTGCCCTCTCGCAGTCTGGGACCCCTCAGGAGTTAACGACCTGCTGGCTTTGGCCTGCTCCTGGGTGGCAGAGGGCAGGCCCAATCCCTAGGTGCAGCCCCTGGTCGGGCTCAGAGCAGGGCCGACTGGGGAGTTGGGGCGCCGCCCCCTGTCATGCACAGAGCAGGGCGGATGGGGAGGTTGCGATGCCACCCTCAGTCACGCTCAGGGTAGGGCCGATTGGGGGGTTGGGGCACCGCCCTCTGTCACACTCAAGGCAGGGTCGATAGGGAAGTTGTGGCGCCACCCCCTGCCACACACAGAGCAGGGCCGATCAGGGGGTTGGGGCGCTGCCCCTGTCACACACAGAGCAGGGCCCATCAGGGTTTTGGGGAGCTCCCCCTTGTCATGCACAGAGCAGGGTCAATCAGGGGTTTTGGGAGCTCCCCCCTGTCACACACAGAGCAGGGCCAATCAGGGGGTTGAGGAGCTCCCCCCTGTCACGCACAGAGTAGGGCCAATAGGGGAGCTGGGGCACCACCCCCTGTCACATACAGAGCAGGGCCCGTGGGGGGGGAGGGGTAGTTGAGGCGCCACACCCTGTCACACTCAGGGCAGGGCCGATGGGGAGGTATGGCTCTACCCCGTCTCACATAGAGCAGGGCCCGTGGGGGGGTTGGGGTGCCGCCACTGTCACACACAGAGCCGCAGGGCAATCAGGGCATTGGGGCGCCGCCCTCTATCACCCACAGAGCAGGGCCGATCAGGGGGTTGGGGTGCTGGCCCCTGTCACGCTGATCCTGGTGCCGGGAGGCCTCGAGGCTCCGCTGATCCTGCCTGGCAGGGTCACAGATCTGGGTCCCAGACCGCAGACAGCCTTGCCTGCTGTCGCCTGCCTTCAGTATGCAAATTAGCTGCCATCTTGTTGCTTCAGGGTGGGGGTCCCTACTGGGGTGCCTGGCCAGCCTGGATGAGGGGATGATAGCTGTTTGCAGCTGGTCACACCCCCTTCAGGGTGGGGGTCCCCACTGGGGTGCCTGGCCAGCCTGGGTGAGGGGCTGAGGGCTGCTTTCAGGCTGGTGGGAGACTAAAGCTCCCAACCTCTCCTTTGTTTCTTTTTTTTTTATTCTGGCATTTATTTACCTTCTATGGCTGTCACTGGAGCTGAGAGCCGGCTTTCTCTCTGAGGCTCGGCTGAAAGCAGGTTTCTGGCCTTTGTTTTCTGCATTCGAAACAATGCTGCGACTCCAGCTCTGAGATCCCCGCTGACTGACAGGAGGTTTCTGGAGTTTTGTTTATCTTCTGTAAATGTTACTATGTTTCCAACTGAAGCTCAGAGGCTGGCGGGGAACGTTGGAGTCCACAGCAAGCAAGCCTCCTGTTAGCTTCCAGCTGCCTGGCTGCTGGCCGCCATCTTGGCTGACAGTTAATTTGCATAAGGATACGCTGATTAGCCAATGGGAAGGGTAGCGGTCGTACGCCAATTACCATGTTTCTCTTTTATTAGTGTAGATAAACCCAGGTAATGATTCAAACTTTATTAAAATGATATCATTGTGAGTACATTGGCAAAATGTTTTCCAACTATAATGCTCAGAAGACTCACTTGAAGAGCTTATAATTTGTAAATTGTCAAGCTCAGACCCAATAATTCTGGTTGGAGTCAGAAATCTACTATTCAATAGACATGTGACTCCAGGTGACTTTGTAACTAGTTGATGTGCCACCCACACAGACAGAAACAGGTTGAGGAATCTCCATCTGCAGCAACTTCCTGAAAGAGGCGGCCTTTGAGTTGGGTCCTAAAATCTGTGAATGAGCAAGGGGACAGGAGAGGGGGCTTTGAAAGGGAAAACAAGCTACAAACAGAGCTCAGAAGACAGGAAGGGATCATATTTGCAGAACGAACCATGTTAATACATATACATAGTAATTCACATTTATTGGTTTGGCTGGACTTTAATAAGATAGGTATTTTCTCATTTTCATGACCTTTTTCTTGCAAGAAACTTAATTAACAAACCTTTTCATTGCTTGAAGACCTTCTCTCCAGCAGCCCCACATCTCTTTGCTGAGCCCCACACTCTGGCGTATTTGGATATGGATATTCTATGTAAATTATGCAAAAGGAAAGCTCTAACAGTCAGGCAGGAATGAGTGTTCTCTTGATCAATGGTGAGGCAGCGTGCGAAGTCCCAGGAACTTAGGTGTCCCTGGATGTGCAATTTGGGACAGACTGAACTGAGAACTGGGACTTAAGGTGGCAGGCAAGGCCATGAGTTGAAAATAAATGCTCTGTTTTGTGTCATCTTAATCAGAGGGGACTTGTACAATATTAAAAATTAGTGGTCATGATTTAAAAAATGGAATTGTCAAAAATGGAATTTCTCATTTCTCTTGCAAAGTTGGACAATTGGCATATCACTTGGGGGTGCTTTTGTCTGCCAATCACAAATAAAACCTTACTTACACTGGCTGAAGCCATAAACACACACTCCAGAGGTAGGTTCTAGGTGTGGCGTTTCAGGAGCGTCCTGGGCTCCGTGTAGCAAGATGGTGACAGCAGTTTCTGTCATTGCAGTAAGATACAGCTCTCTCTGGAGAAAGAGAGACTGCCTCTTCTTTCTTTCTTTGGAAGCCCAGGCACCACAATAGCCTTTCTTCAAAGAGGTCTCATTGGCTAGAATTGGGTCACATGCCTATTCTTATACAAATCATGGGTAAGGGAAACATAATTCTCTTAATTGGCTTAGGCCAGGATGGTTTTAGCCCTGGAGACAAGAATACCAATAAGATCAACTTAGGTGAGTCATGTAGGGGCAGGGCAGTTACATGGTCAAAGAAGGCGAGAATGGGCATTGGAGGCAATCAATCATATCCAATACAGCTTGTTATTATGGGCCTCATATTTCTTCTCTGCAAAAATTGTCCGGAGCTGGGTCTATGTTGCCTCTTACAGGGCTCAAGGAGTCTTCAATTTGCCACAGTCCTTCCCCAGATAGTATTTTATACTCCATTTGCCTCAACATTTACTTTACTTGCTTAGTTCTTGTAAGCATTTGGGTTTGGGACTCATATCCACACGTCAGGGATGCCATACTTTCATTAAGTGTCGTTCCCATCTACATCAACTGGCATGCTTGGATTATCAATCAGGCTGATTGTTTATTTGCTCTTCTCTCCCTTTGCCCATTATTAGATACTGCTTCTCAACCTTCCACAAGGATTGGTGTCTTATTTCCTCCTGTGGCCAGCTTCCCCCCCTCATATCTTACTTTTGGTGATGTACTGATCCGGTGGATCGCCAGGAAAACCGCAGCAAAAGCCCTTGGTCCCATTCACACTGCTGTGAAAAAGTCTTCAAGAATTTGAGTCTTAACAAAGCTGCCTCCCTAATGAACTAGTCTTGGCTAAGAGAGAAAACATACAGTGTCAATCTTGGCTAGTGACAGGATGCAATTAACCCAGGATCAAATTACAGCAAGATGGATGGGGCCAGATGGTCCTGTTATCCTAACAAAGGGATTAAGTGCCCTTCAGAAGGGAGGCACTTTTCTGTGTTGAGCTCTAGAACGAAAAGAGACAGGGGTAAACTCTTCACCGTTTCCAAACAGATATTATAGAGCAGGGAAACTAGCCAATGATATTTTAAATCACCATTCCAGTTCTTAATTGGTATGTAGTAAGGCACACATACATACACAGTCAGCTTCGATGGTTCTGGAAGCGGCAGCTACTAGAAAATTCTAGGTTGAAAATGTCTTAATCATGAAAGACCTCTGTTAGGAAATTTAGAATCTTAAACACCATGGGGGCACATAATGTAAAGAAAGCCTGTGGAATAAATTCATTCTTTCAAAAAGGATTTTTAAAGTTCTCATACACATGTCTAAGGGTTAGGGATATCACAACAAGCAATTTGGAAAATGTTTTTGCTCTCTTTGGATTATATCTGAAAGAGAGAGTTAATAAACAACACATAGAAAATATGATTTCAGAGGAATGGGTGCTACAAAGAAAATGAGAAAAGCCATGTGTTGTACAGAGACAGGGGGATAGAAGTAGGCATTGGTGTGCTGGTAAAAATTCAACCACTGGTTCTCTGGTGGGGGAACCGTCATTTGTAGTGTTTGCCAATTTCTTTGGTGTAAACACTCCCACCGTGGCTGATTTCAAGTGACTGACATGACTAGGAGTTGGGAAGAGATGCCCACAGTGTAAACCAGTTCCAGACCTCGGGGAGTGTCTATAGTACTTTCAGAGAGGGCTGTGAAGCAAGGCCTCTGAGAGAGTGACCTTTGAGCCAAGATGTGAGTGACGAGGAGCTGGCCATGAGAAGGAAGAGCTTTCCAGGCAGAATGGACATGTAAGTACAAAAGTCCCGAAGTCCACAAATCGAGTATGTTCTCCAGAGGAAATGAGGATGCGGAAGGACAAGATGACAGAAATGGAAAACATGCTGAGATAACGGAGATAGGCAGCGGCTAAGTCATGTAGCGCCTTGAAGACCACGGAAAGCTGTTTAGATTCTGTTATAAATGTAATGGGAAATTGTATTAGGTTTAAGCAGGTGATCAACTATCAGTTTATATTTTCATGGAAGGGATTCAGTGTATGGGTGCCCCGTAGCAGAAGATGAAGAAAAATACTAGCTTTTTCTTTAGATCTTGCAGTCCATGTTTTGATTTATTTCCATTCTCTCAAGGAAAAGGCTGTATGGGAACCCATTAGCACATGGCTGGCACACGGTAAGCACTGGATAAATGTTAATTATTGTTGCTACTGTGCTGGATTAATTTGGAGATGTGTCTCAGGGGATTAAGAGCAACATATCAATAGTACTGCATGGATTATACAGCAAGGGCATCCCTGATTAGGGACTGCAGTAGGCACAGGCATGTTGCTGAAGATGTGGTTAGATCTGGTCACCTCCTCCAGCTTTTGAAACTTAGTTCAGGTTCAATAGATTACCAGGTTGACACCTATTCCTCAGGAATGAGTGTTGCCCAGACCATAAACCATGCATGACCCTTAATTATAGTACGTTTGCTCATTTATTCATTTCCTCTGTTCAGGGACTCATGTTTAGCCACCAAAGCGGATACCATCTGAAACCTTCACACAGGATAGTGTAGGTGCAAAAGTATGAAAGACAGATTCCTTGTGGGTTTTTCCTTTTTGCTATTGTTGATGTCTTCCTCTCTTTCCTTCACTCCCTAGTACAGTGGTTCTCAACCTTCTGGCCCTTTAAATACAGTTCCTCATGTTGTGACCCAACCATAAAATTATTTTTGTTGCTACTTCATAACTGTAATGTTGCTACTGTTATGAATCATAATGTAAATACCTGATATGCAGGATGGTCTTAGGTGACCCCTGTGAAAGGGTCATTCGACCACCAAAGGGGTCACAACCCACAGGTTGAGAACTGCTGCTCTAGTGGGTGGGAATCGTTTAAAAGAGGAAGGAATACGATTATTTGTCCTAAAAACATTGCTGATATCAGCAAACAGAATTGACTGAGTGCCCGCTACATATTTGTTCAGAGTGCCAAATAATTTGTATACTTAGCGAAACTTCCTAACAGTCCTCCGAGGTAGGGTATTGTTACGTTGGTTTTATAGATGAAGAAACAGATGCTCAGACAAGGTGAGGAGCTGCCCCAAGACTGGATCGCGGTGGAACCAGGATTCACGCTGGTTCCTGTACTTTCCAGAGCCTCTGGCTCCGACCCTAAAATCCTTCATAGAAAATGCACAGCTTTGTAGCCGTTTCCCTATGTTTTCTGAATTTTGTTCTTTGCATTGTGCTTTTTTTCTTCTTGCTGCCACTCCTTAGTTCCAGGTCCCTGGGGGCTGTCATGACATCTTCCACCAGGGGGTTTGTATATTCAGTGTCTCCTACCCCAGGCCATCTTATGAACAGCTATCAGCTGAACGTGTTAAAGGGAAGCTCTGGCCACATCATACGCTGACTGAGAAACCTCAGTGGCTCCTCATTGCGTGACGAGCAACGCTCTCAGCCTGGCTTTCTAAGTTCTGGCAAAGAGCTTGAACTTCCACAAATAAAGGACTGAGCACATTTTTGTGCCACAGAGAGTGTCAGCTGCTGCCTCTGCACCTTCATCTCATGGTCCTCTGTGTGCTCCCTCTCTAAACACCCACCTTAGAGTTTGTGTCCCTCTGTAGACAGTATGAATTGGCATTATGCTACATGAAATGAAATGAAATCTAATCTAATCTAATCTGTTTGTTTTAAGACCACATCTGAGAGCTGGTAGGAAATCCAACTCTATCATGTACCGCCCCCCCCCCCCCCCCCCCCCGAGAATCCTACCTCTCTTTATGACAGTGAAAAAGCAGCAGGGTTTATGACTTTCCCCCAAAGCAGTCTCTCAGTCTATAGTCTCTCTCTATGGAGCTGTTGCTCCTGGCCCAGGTGACCAGAGGAAGGGTGCAGCACTGCTCCTTCAATACTAAGCTTGGGGAAAGGGCTTGGTCTGGCTTATAAACAGTCAGGGTACAATGGTGGCTAAGAACATGAGCTCTGGGTTTCAACTTCCCAGGTCAAGCCTGGCTCCAGCATTTATAGTCACAGGCTCATAGACAACTCCTGTGCCTTGGTCTTCTCCATCTGTAAAGTGGACTCTCAGTGCTGTCTCCTCATGCCCTTATTATGGGGACTAAAGAGAATAATAGGAATAAAGGACTTAGAACAATGCTTGGCAGGTAGTAAGTGGTTAATAAACGTTTATTTCCCCCTATCCAGGGCCCTGACCTCACTGGAGCTATTGTGAGGTCTGTGAGGGTACTACCCGTGTCAGAGGCTTCAACATTCCCCAAGGTGGGGCCTCCCATCTAGCCAGCCTTTAGGCGCCTCCCCCAATGGACTGTCAGTTAGGTGACTCGTGGTGGCTCAACATCTCCCAGTGTCAATTTTCTGATCTGTAAAATGGGGCTGGCAAGGTAACGTGCACAGTGTTGGGAAGGTCCTTTACACATTTAATACTGATATTAGCTTATAAGGAATGTTAGGCTCACATTAGGCAAGAATATCATATGCTTAGCTCAGTGTCCAGTGTGTAGAAAGAGCTCAGTTAATGTCAGCTATCGCCATTATCATCATCACGTCTGCCCCTACACAGCATGCTGATTGAACACTGCAATGATTAATACATTTTGGGTAATTAGTGCAATTAATTTGAGAAACACCAAGAAAAAAACAGGGGGCTTAATTCAAAGATAGTACTTTGCCAGAAGTTTGCTGTATATTCAATTCTTCTCTAAAAAACCATTTCTTAATAGTTGATTCCCATGGTTTTGCAGTTAATAATATCTAAATATATTAAAAATATGCCTCAGAGGGCTGTCCAAGTGATATAGGATTTTGATCAACCTTTACTTGTGCTGGAAATGAATTGATTCAGTTTAAATACTTTGTCTAAAAGTTATTTGGCTTGGAAAATACCAATCTAATTCCCTCACAAGTAAGAAAATTATAAAGAGAGAGATCTAATCAGTGAGTAGAATATAGCCTCAGAAAATGTGTATCAGCATACCTTAACGAAAGCGGAATAAATCTTGGAACTTTAATATCCCCCTTTCTTGGACCTAAATAGGCCCCTTTGGAAAACTATTTTATTGTTTCTCATTAAATTAGAATTGTGCTGAGGTGCCACTATCTACCGTTTCCTATTATTATTAATGTAAAAAAAAAATCACTGCATATTCAGCATTTCCCCAGTTAAAGCCATCAGAAAACCCTCCCCACACTCATGCTTAAACTCGGACTCATTTTTAAACAAAGTCCCTTTTATTTTTTTGTTTACATCTGCATTTAAAGATAGCAATCCTTCCTGGTGACAATTAAGGAAATTTAATACACGGGGTTAGGCCTAATCCATTACCTTAACAGCTCCTGCCGAAGAAGCATGGAAAGAGTTACAGAGGCAAGAAGCACCTCGTTAACCTCAGGAGGAAGCGGTGATCTCGGGAAACAGAACGTGGGAAGCATCATTTTTCAAAACAGGGCTGGTTTGATAGTACGTTAGAGAGATGCGCTTCAGCTTTTGATCCATCAGGAGATGGAAGGTGTCTTCGCCGAAGCAGCCGTAACAGAATGCCATAGACGGGGCGGCGTGTAAACGACAGAAAGGAATTACAGTTCAGAGGCTGAAGTCCCTTCGATTTGGTTCAGGCGAGAGCCCCGTTTCTGCTTTGCAGGTGACTGTCTCTCCTTGTGTCCTCACGTGACAGGGAGAAGTGGCTCTCTGGCCTTTTCTCCCAAGGGCATTAATCCCATCGGGAGGGCTCCATCCTCATGACCTGGTCACCCCCACCTTCAGGAACCATCACCTGGGGGCTTAGATTTCAACCTAAGAATTTCAAGGGGACACGAACATTCAGTCCACAGCCGGAGGCTACCCGAGCGTGGATACTGAAGTTCTGGAACGCTGCTGCCATACAGCATTTCCCCCAAATGCTACGCTGCAGTGTTCCATCTAGATTCATTCATGAAACACGCTGAGTGACAGCAGAGGCCGACCAGCCATACTGGCCCAGAGGCGTGTGATGGTTGGGTCTAGATGGCGGTGCCTAGTGGAGCCTCAATGAGACTAGGCATCCATCTCCAGTCTCCCTTCATATTTCCAGTAGCTTCTGGGCTACTGGACAGAGTTTTCAATTTCTGCATAAAAAGCATTGGTCATGTACGTACAATAGCTAAGGGACTATGTTAGGACATAGCCTCCAGTTACCAAAGACACAGAGAGAGCCATTGACAGATCATCCGTGCCACTCAGAGTCAATGTCAGAGCCCGCATAAAGGCGTCCAGCCCCTACACCACACCCTTCTGCCCCCACCCTTACCATATTGCCAACTGCTTTTTGCTTTGCTCACTCCATACCAGTCACATGGGGCCTCTTGCTATTGCTTCCCATGGCACTTCCTCACCTCCTTCTGGGTTTTGTTTAAACCCTACCATGTCAGGGTGACAACCCAACACATTAGACATTTAACTCATTTATTCATTCATTGTCGATTGCTTCCAAATTAGACTGGAAGCTACACGAGGGCCGCACCGGGTCTTACCTCTGTCCTTCCAGCACCTACAATGACGGTAAACAATGAGTGACCATGATATGAACCACAAGAGGTCCAGGATGCTCTGGGAAACACAGAAACTCAGTGGGGCTGGAGGCCAGAGCCTGAGGTGGGATGGGGAGAGATGAGTGTGGAGTGGTGAGGGTTGTGGACTCGGACCAGGGACAGGAAGGGCCGTGAAAAGATGAGAGACCAGATGCAGAAGAGGGAGAGGATTAATTACTAGGGTTGTTTTGTACTCTGCTCTTTTGCAAATTAAAATAGTATATGTAGTGATTAATTTCCATGAATCTGAGAATCAGGCTTTTCTAAAAATTAAAAAGTTCTAAAGCCTGTGTTTAAATAGAATTTTACTCAACTTCTAAGCTGTAGTTTATTTGGATGCTCCTTAGGGGACTGACTTCATTTCAAGCAGCTTGAGGCCTTAGAGCAGTGGTTCTCAACCTTCCTAATGCCGCGACCCTTTAATACAGTTCCTCATGTTGTGGTGACCCCCAACCATAAAATTATTTTCGTTGCTACTTCATAACTGTAATTTTGCTACTGTCATGAATCGTAATGTAAATATCTGATATGCAGGATGTATTTTCATTGTTACAAATTGAACTAATTATAAGCATAGTGATTAATCACAAAAACAATATGTAATTATATACGTGTTTTCCAATGGTCTTAGGCGACCCCTATGAAAGGGTAGTTTGACCCCCAAAGGGGTTGCAACCCACAGGTTGAGAACCGCTGCCTTAGAGAGTCAACCAAAGAAGAAGGGAAGGAAGAGGCAGAGCAGCCTGAACCACGTGGCCTTAGGAGGTGACCTAACCTCCCCGAACCTTTCTTCCCATCTGGAAAATGGGATTCAATCTACCTACCACCCAAGCCATGGGGAGCATTAAGTTAAAAAAAGAAACATGTCACATGCCTTCAGGTGTAGGAGGCACTGAAGACATGGAAGCCATATTTATGAAAGCAGTCGTGCATTTTGTTAATGACTATGCAAATGAATGCATCTTATTTTTAAGAATGTTAAAGGCTGACTTACCTTTGACAAGGAAACATATAACTAAAAGGGTAATATTGTAGCTTTTTCTGTCTTTTTTTTGTTGCTTCCGAAGCATGCTGCTGAATAAAACATAAAATGTATAATATATCATATATGCAATAATATACAAGTACTTGCATTTTTCTTATTAGCGTTTCCTAGGGCTATATTTTATTGCATTAGGTGTCGATATGGCAATGGCTGGTGTAGAACATATGGAGCCAGTCCTACTGGCTGCATTGCGTGTACTTCCCTAGTGTTGGTGTAAGTTGCCGCTTCGGTCGAAGTGTAGTCTTGAGTCCCACCGATGCCGGGCCTCCCCCTTTTGAGGAGTCCGGTGGGCTCTGCAGGAGAATGGGGTGAGCACCTCAGCATGTTTGAAACCTGTGAGGACTATGGATCACACTTTATTTAATATATGCAGCATGTAAATACGTTTCAGGGGCATAAAAGCTTCAAAACTAAACGAAAAGGAAAATTTAATAACCGACCGATTTCCAGATTGTGCACTAAATAATCTGCTTTTCATCCTAAGAAAGGGGAAGAGGAAGGCAGCGTTGAATAGACACATATAACAAATTAAAATCCAGTATCGAGGGGGCGTAAATCACATTTCGTGAACCGAACAATGTGGTTTTCATCAGATCTCCCCCGGCCGCCCTGCCGGGGAGCTTGCGCATAATTCAACCAATTGTAAAACAGGAAGACGCTCCGACAAGGGGCAGGAGACAGCACCGAGTCCAGGGCTCCTCCCAGGGTCTGCCCAGCCCCGATCCGTGGATAATATCACCTGTCAAATGAGAAGTTTGGGACTATGCCCCCCAGGGCTAAAAGAAGAAAGGGTGTGAAAGGAAATCAGACATTTGCATAACTGTGACTATCTTCGCCTTTAAAGAAGAGAAGGTACCAGGGTGCACAGAGCAGAGGTCCGGCATGCCGGGGTCCAGCCCCAGGGATTCAGGGGTTCCCAAAGGTGTGGACGGAGTCGGCGAAGAATGTTTTACACGGAGACAGCGTTCAGAACTCTCTAGCTCTCTTTAGTCTCCGTGGATCTTCCTGTGCCTGGCTGAGGCCACAGAGAAAGATCCCGAGGCAAACTGAGCCTTTATTTTTATAGTCAGAGGTAAACAAGGTAGTGGTTTCCAGAGTTACACTGTTCTTGTGAGTTTCACTTGTTTTTGTTCTTGTTCTTGCTGCACTTCCCTCAGCCCATTAGCTTCCCAGATAAGATCTAGAGAGCATCATAAGGTCAAGCCTAATTATGCTTAAGAGGACTGTGCCTTCTAAGCTGGGACTTGTTTGTGACTTTGCCAGCAGGTCAGTCCCAGGCTTAACCCTATATCGGCTCCCCATACAGGCGGGGGTGACTTCGGCCGCTAGGGGACGTGTGACAATGTCTGGAGACACTTTGGGTTGTCCCAGCTGGGCAGGTGCTACTGGCATCTAACGGGGAGAGGCCAGGGAAGCTGGTAGACATCCCACAGCACACAGACAGCCTCGGCCCCAAACATCAATAGGGCCAAGAGCAAGAAACCCTGGTGTAGAGGTTTCAACTCTTACCTGGTGCTGAGTTTGCGATTTTACTCACACGACTGAGTCAGCTAAAGTCCTCGGGGTGATGACGCGGTGTTTCTGTTGGAGGCCCAATGCTCCACGGTCCTCAGGAAGCGATGCCCCTGGTGTGAACGCCCCGTGTCCTCCTCCCTCCTCCGCTCCGGCTTCTTTGTGTTTGACGTGAGGCCACTGAAGTGTGCAGGTCTCTGACCAGTTGGTTTCTCCCAGTGTGAGAACCGTGGTCTCTGCCTCGGTGGGAAAGAACTTACACCCCTGCAAAGCCACCTGGGAAATGGCCGAGGGATAAACACAGGCATGAACCCCCCTACCTGTGTCTCCTCTGTAAGTTCGAGGAGCAGTGTGTGTGTGGGCGGGGTGGGGGGGGAGGGGGGGCAGGGGTGGGCAGGAAAGTTCCCTCTGCCTGTCTGTGCTGCAGCCGGGTTGTGGTTAAAGACAAGACTCCAGGCTCCAGGGCTGTCAATCCATCCCTCTTTAATAGCATCAGATTTGTTTTAAAAAATTCATGCTGTGGGTTTTGAGGTCATCACTGTAGCTCCAAAAAGTTTGTTAAAGATTGCATCAGATAGATGCCTCTTAATGGACAGGCTCTGTGCTTGGGCGTGTATACTTCATAAGAGCATATTTGGGGAATTAAGAAAAGGAATGCGAGATAGACTTTTCAGCGAATTTCTCTGAACTATTGCTTTCTTTGTCCAAACGTCTCAGAAAATTTTATGGGAGGGAGAATTTTGTCCTTATTATGCTTGACTGAATAATTTGTTAAATTATGTTTTAAATCAGCATTTCCACAAATTGAAGAACAACTAATGCTAAAGTATATCGTGGGTTATTATACATGCAATTTGCATAAAAGTTTTAAAAAGTCAGTATTTAGTAGTATCTGGGTGCTGCCGAGAGAGATTGCACGAAGGCGATGCTGAGATGAGCATCGTGGGTGTTCAGACCTTCTGTTTTCTAATTATAAAAAAGCATAGCATAGCCACCCGATGGAGTGGGCTCATCATCAAATCATAACCATTTGGAATAAAATGGCAGCGTCATGTGAAACTGCTGATGCAGCTCTTTTGTATTTTGAAAGGAAAGTTCCACACTTCAGTGTTTCATTGTTTCCAAAATGTTCTCTGAATGCAAGTGGCAGCTGAGGGTGTTGGGGTTCCAATGATGGGGGTGCTGAGTGGCCAGACGTCCAGGCCCAGCCTGCTCACCACCCTCACCCCAGGCTTCAACCAGAACAGCTGCAGCTCATGCTTTATTTATCGGACTTCTGCAATGTTTTGTGTGAAGACAGGAATCTATGGCCAAAAAAAGGTGTAAAACTTTTGGAGCAGTTGTTAAAGATTACCAGGTGGAAGAGGTATTTTTTTATATATGTAAAATGATGCAAACGGCTTGCACTGAAGAGCAAAAGAAAAGATTTTATGCTCCTACATAAAAGGAGAAATTCGATGTATACTGAGGTTTCTCTTTTACCTGGTAGTCTGTTAAATTTAATTAGCTAATAACTAGCACCTGCACACAGTTTATAATTCTTCCCTCCTTCCTTCCCTTCCTTCCTTCCTTTCTTCCTTCCTTCCTTCCTTCCTTCCTTCCTTCCTTCCTTCCTTCCTTCCTTCTTTCCTTTTCCCCCTTTTCTTCTCTTTCATCTTCCCTTCCAACACATATTTACTGAGTAGCTAATTTAAAAAAATCCCCAATACTAAACAAGATAATTTTTGACAGTGATAAATGCTATGAAGGAAATGAAACACAATGATCAGATAGAAAGTGTCTGAGTAGAAGGTGCTCACTAATTTGAATAGTTACTTTATTTTGAAAGGCAAGTGGTATAAGCCACTGAAGGTGCACCCCATAATATGAGAGAGTCTTCCCTGTACCCCTCTCCCGTAAGGTACAGTTTTGGAAAAAAGCAAGTCTTATATTTGGTTAGTTATATTATGTACTGATACACCTACTTTGAAGGCAGGCAAGCATTGACCAATATCTAGCATCAAGTCCAAGAATCATACTTAGAGCATGTGGAGTAGTTATATTTTTGGAGATTAACCTTTCATTCGGGTTAATGTTGAATGCATGTACTAACAGTAGGCTACTGAACCACTATTCTTGATTCAACTAGAGAAATGAATGTAATTCGTTGTGGAGAGTATCTTTTGAAGGGTAACATTTCACCTGAAAAGTGAAGAATGATAAAGAGCCAACCAGGCAAAGATAGAAATTTTATACAGCTATGCAAAGAGAGAGAGATTCTGGCAGAGGGAACAGCAGCCAGGCTTGGTGAGGAGGAGCTGGTGTTAGGAGGACAGGGGCCCACGTTAATGGTGGCTCCAGGATCCCAGAGCCACATGAGTCTGACACCCTCCCCACCCAGTTACATCTATTTCACTCCATATTGAGTGTTCCTGCAGTTCTGGGTCCTCCCCTTTGTTGGACCCATTGATGGAACTGATGCCTCATTAACGTGGGAACTTAGAAGGTGAGAGGCCACTGCAAGACAGAAGCCTCAGCAACAGCAACGGCTCAGGAAACACGAGGTGGTGTCTGTGCCAAATCAGTCCGCTTCTGCCCTTGACAGGCCCAGTTCCAAGGCAAGATGGGTTTAAAATCTACAAGACATTTTAGCCACAGTTTAAAATCATCGCTAGACCACTTCTTAAGTTAAACTTTTATTTTATTTATTTTTTAAAAATATATTTTATTGATTTTTTGCAGAGAGGAAGGGAGAGAGATAGAGAGTTAGAAACATCGATGAGAGAGAAACATCCACCAGCTGCCTCCTGCACATCTTCTACTGGGGATGTGCCTGCAACCCAGGCACATGCCCTTGACCGGAATCGAACCTGGGACCTTTCAGTCCGCAGGCCGACGCTCTATCCACTGAGCCAAACCGGTTTCGGCAACTTCTTAAGTTAAACTTTTAAAAATGACCTCAAATTAACAATTGCTAATATTACTGAATATATCTTTTCAGAATGTTTTCTTTTTGGGGTATGTAATAGGTAAGTATATAATTAATATGTTAAAATAGAAGTAGGTTCTAATTGTGTATGTATATGTGTGTGTAGAATTTTTTGGGGAAGATCTCATTCTCCTTTTTAATGCTGACTAATATTCCATTCTTTGGAAATACCATAACTTATTAATAAGGTATTGGAATCCTAACTTTGCCATTTATGAGAGGCCTATCCTTAAGCAATTTATTTACTTAGGTCAACAAGAGAGGAAGTAACATTCCAGGTACAAGAAATGTATGTGCTCAGATACTAAGGTGAGTGTAACTTGGCCCATTGGAGGTTAGTACATTGAGACTTAAGATGTGAGGACGTGGGTAGCAGTGAGATGAAGAGGTCATGCTGGACCTTATTTGCCATGGGAAAATCAAGAAGTTGTTAAGCAAGATGAAATTTGATAGTTCCTACTTTATATGAAGAATGGCCCAAAGAGGGAAGGGATAGCAGAATATTTTTTGTTGAGTGTCTTTCATTTATTTGTTCTTTAGTGAAAACCCCTCCAGAACCAGGATTACAGAGCTAATGTTATAAATATTTGCTTTTTTATCTTAATATTTGTGAAGACTTTGCTGAGTCCTAGATACTTGCTGAAAGAGATCACTAAGGCTCAAAGATACATGGACAGAGGGACGCCCAATGAAGCAACTTCTTTAAAGAAAGAAAAGAAGGGGATTTTCAAAAGGGATTTTGAACTCCCAGGTCTTCTTAGCATGAGATCATTTTCACATTTTAAAAAAAGTTTTTTATTTAGAAATAATTTGACTTAAAATATTGCAAAAATAGCACACAGATTTCCCAGGGTATATCTTAACCTAGATTCTCCAAATATTAACATCTTACATGAACATAGTATAATAATCAAAACCTAAATTAAAACTGATTCTGTACTAACCTACAGATGCTATTTGAAATTCCAAACTGTCCCATGAATGCCCCCTTTCTGGTTCAAAATCTCACATTACATTGAATTGTCTTGTCTCCTTAAACTCCTCCAATCTGGGTCAATTTTTGTCTTTCTTTGCCTTTCATGATCTTCACTCTTTGAAGAGTACTAGACAGCTATTTTGTAGAATGCTCCTCAATTAGGGTTTGTCTGAAGATTTCTCTTCATTAAACTGGTGTGGTGCATTATTGGGGAACATTCCACAGAAGTGATGCTGTCACTTCCTGGTGCATCATTTCAGGGTGTAAGTGATGTCACTTTGTCTTATCATTGTCACTTTGTCTTAACCCTGGCCATGTGGCTCGGCTGGAGTGTCGTCCTATCATGTTAACTTTGATTACTCAGTGAGAGTAGTGTCTGCCAGGTTTCTTCACCATCATGTCACTATTTTTCCTTTTGTAATTAACAAGTATCTCATAGGAGGGTTCTTTGAAACCATACAAATATTCTATATTAGTTTCCTGTTCTTGTTATAACAAATGATCTCAAATTCAGTGGCTTAAAACAACATGAATTTATTATCTTCCAGTACTTGAGTTCAGATTGTGAAATGGGTCTTGCTGGGCTAAAATCAAGGTGGCACAGGCCAGTGTTTTTTTCTGGGCGCTCCAGGGCAGAATCAGTTTTTCTGGCCTTTTGTAGTTTCTAGAGCAGGGGTGGGCAAACTTTTTGACTCAAGGGCCACAATGGGTTCTTAAACTGGACCGGAGGGCCGGAACAAAAGCATGGATGGAGTGTTTGTGTGAACTAATATAAATTCAAAGTAAACATCATTACATAAAAGGGTACGGTCTTTTTTTTTTTTAGTTTTATTCATTTCAAACGGGCCGGATCTGGCCCGCGGGCCGTAGTTTGCCCACGGCTGTTCTAGAGGCTGCTCACATCCCTTGGCTTGTGGCTGCCTCCATTTTCAAAGTCAACAGTGACAGATCAATTCTTTCTCACCCTGTATCACTCTGACCCATCACTCTGACGATTCTGCCTGCCTCTTCCACTTTTAAGGAACCCTGCGATTACATTAACCCAGGATAATATTCCTATTTTAAAGTCAGTTGCTTAGCAATCTTAATTCCATCTGCATCTTAAAAGTTTCCTTTTGCTAAGTAGTTTATTCATGGGTTTAGGAATTAGGACACATATATCTTTGAGACCATTATTCTGCTTACCACAATTCCATTCTTCATCCAAATGCTAACGTATGTACTTACTTTTTATTAGCATGGACTCACAGTTTCCTATTTTACTGAGCAGATTTTAATGTGTTAATGTTATTATTTATTTTGATACTCTAGTGTTCATTTGATATGTCCCCATCATTATTTTGGTATCATGAGGTGCCCCAGCTCTGGGAGCAGCATTTCCTCCAAGTGTTGCTGGGTTCTTTATTGGAGAAGGGCAGTTAGAAACCAAGATTGGTCACTAATCTTGGCCTCTTTGCTTCTTCATCCTTTTAATGGACAGAGTTAGGAATTATATGCATGGTAGCCCTATCATAGCCCTCAGAAACGGTAATAGATTTACCTGTTTACTTCTGTATTGTTGTTCCACCCTTCTAGCTTTGAATTTTAAGAGGCAGAGAATTTGTCACTAAACAGTAAAATCACCTCTTAGGTATATGTTACTAATAGTAAAGTTAATCTGTAAGGTGAAAGTTGGTTATAGTAAAACTTAAATTGCTTCCAGTGACCCCTGAGAATTCCTCAAATCTCCCTTAGATTTCAGTCCTTTATCAACCCTCAACAAGTCCAGCACAGTCATTTTTACCTCTGGCATGGAAACCAATTGTGCTTTCATGATCTGAGCCACAGATATGCTCTTCATTCAATGAGATGCAGGATTGCTCATGCCAGAAGTAAAATAGAGACCCTTTCCCCCCATGTATACAGCGAATTTATATCTTCCACATCCCACTTCTGGGCATATGCTCCCTGGGTAGACTGTTCATGGAATATTCACAGTATTTAAATTGCCCTCTTTCTCACACTCTGTTTTGTTCTGAGCACCTATAGATGGATTTCAGGAAGTTTAAAAGCATCCCAGAAGCCATTTCAGTGTGTATCCAGGGTCACCGACATAGTTCTTCTCTAGATAGTAGACACTAAGGAAATATATGCTCGACAAATAAATGAAAGTGTGTTTTATGTCCTTTGGAACCTTGGAGCCTTGTCTGTCCTTTCCTTAATGACAAATTTTATGGCCCTCCCTTCATGACTTCTTTTCGTTTTATTTGAGCTCTGTTTTTTCTTTTTCCAAGTAAAAGTGGTATTGATATTGGCACCAAAAGAGGGTGAATAATTCACACGTATCCCATGTTTGGTACACTATTTCAAAGAGGACATCATGGACATGGGGGTTTCATTGGAACATTGAGAAGGAGTGACCTTGAAGTGTTATTAAAACACCAGAGCACAGACAAGACTGGGAAGACACGATGCGAGCTCTGTTTGAGGATCTCAGGTTATTTCCCGCCAAGCCTACAGCTCGTTCCCTTCCAAACTGTCCCTTCCACTGATGCAGTGGACGGTCTCTCTGTAGGCAACTTCCCTACTTGCCCAGGTCTGGAATAACATCAGTAAATGCTTCCCCCGGGGTTTAGGAGAACAGCAGAGCACAGACCTCAGCCAAGCTCTACAGTCTACACGCAGTGCAGCATGGGCCTGTAATCTCTCTTAAAGAAATGTTACAATTCTAGGCAGATGACCCTGTTATGTTGATTATGTTTTACCGCATCCATTTTTTTACCGAGTTCACATGACGGTGTTCTGTTCTGCCACAGCAGGGAGACAAGTAGGTGGCAACCTAGACATTGGCAAAGCCAAGGAGATGGCTTCTAGGCAGAAGTTGAAGATGGTTGAGGAGAGCTGCTCAACTATTGTTTTAGTTAATTGTGCTTTGTCACTGATTAGAGGTTCAGAACTCCTCTTTAGAGCCCTGGCTGGGTGGCTCAGTGAGTGGGAGTGTTGTCTCGTACACCTTTTGGTAGGTTTGATTCCTGGTCAGGGTACATACCTAGGTTATGGGTTTGATCCCTGATTGAGGTGTGTGTGGGAGACAAGTGAGGATGTTTCTCTTTCACATCAATGTTTCTCTCTCTCTCTCTCCCTCTCTCTCTCTCTCTCTCTCACTCTCTCTCTAAAATCAAGACATAGCCTCAGGTAAGAATAAAAAAAAAGAACTCTTCTTTAGAAAAACTGCCTTATTGCACAACACAGTGTAGAAGACAATTGAGATGCATTACCCTTGAAATGCCACAGTTCCTAGTTCAGTTCTGCTAATTCTGCTCCTAACCCTCACCCCTACCCTATTGTTTGCCAGTTGAAAACAAGCAAAATACAAGCTATTAAAGTTCCATTTTTCTCCCTCTCTGTTTCTTTCTTTGTCTCGCTCTCTCTCTGTACTTGGTCAGCATGAACTTCTCTCAGAAGACAGGGCAGTGGAGTGGGTGACAGCAGGGGTTTGTTCTCAAACAGTTTTAGGACCTCCTCACGATGTGTCCGTTATGGCGTCTAAATATTCACACAGACATTTGGCTCATTAAACCCCCCTTCCTTATCTATACAGTAGATGTAATAAAACAGTGAAGTCACTGCTGACTCAGAGTTTAGATTTTAAATGAACTCATAAGGTATAAATTGGATGTGGCTAATGTTGTCATTGGAGAACCCTTATATAACCCATAAAATAGATTACTTGTAGTTTTAGGTATACAGTTATGTCGTATAGGTGTTTGTAAATGTATAATAATGCATGTGATAATGTACACTCTATAAAATAGAGAGCACACATGAAAAACATAATTTTATAGTATATTAGATATGTCATTAGATTGCTATTTTTACTTCTTGCTCTTTTTTTCCCCAGTTCACATGGTTAAATTTACATATGGTGCAACTCCATTTTATCGATCTCATGAAGTTGGGAGAAATAAAGGAAATTATGTACAATTGGCAAGTTGCTAATTTTGTATAAACGATAAAGAGGTGATGCTGAAGATGGTAATAATGATTGTGGAGATGATGATGATGATAAAAATAATGATGAAGAAAGTGATGAGGATGAAGATGATGATAACAAATAATGATGATTTGAAGATTTTAACCATAATCAGTTTTTGTAGGCCAATATTTACTATTGCAGGATTTTCCACACTGACAAAGAAGGGGACAATTTCAAGCATAAGACAATATTCCTTTCTTTAATCAATAAAATTAATATAATATAAATAAACAGACTCTAATACTGAAGATACAGAAACCTGCAACTCCATCTTTGTTTTCATTCCTCTTGATGGCCTCCTACGCTCAAGGCTCTCTCACCTGAACCGCTTGATTTGGGCAGGATTACGTCTTAACCATATACACCAAAGTACTTTTGTGTCTACTGATGAGAAAGATCAGTTAGAGCAACATTGTTTTGTGGTTATAAGATGTCAAACCACAGTGAACTTTAGTTCCCTAAATGACTCTTTAAATATTTAATATCATGTTAAAAATGTACAAAGGTAAGAGCCGATAGCAGTTGGAGGGTGGGAGGAGAGGACATCACAGGTCAAGGATGAACAATGGTTTCTTTGTGGAGCGTTGCAATAGGTCTCCCTTTCCAGAGAAAGCAAACCACGTGGTTGGGTATTTGGGCCATATCTTCAGATAATGAACATTATTCTGCAACAATAAAAATATGCACTGTTATAGTCAGATGAGATTAAAAAAGATTTAATTCAGCCTTTTGAAATTTTCTTTTTAAATAAAACTTTTTTATAGTGGAAATTACCAAACATACTGAAATAAGGAGAAAAGTACCATGTCACCCAGGGTCAACAATGATTATTGACATTTTGCCTCACTGATTCCTATCCCTTTTTTTTTCCTATCTGCTTTTCCCCCTGGTGTATATTAAAGCAAATTCCGGGTTTTGTATGTTTTCACTGTAAATTATTCAATATATATTTTTATAGAATAAGCCTATAACAAAAGTAACCATAACTTGAGTGTTTTTTAATACCACAGAAGTAGTTATAAGACCCTTTTAAGTAGTAGAGGTATGTATAGCTATCAGAAAACCTTGCCTTTGGTAACTAGCCTGTTTAGGTAAGCTGCTAGTTACCATCCCACTCCACATTGAGTTTGGCAATCCATGCTCTGGAGTTGTCCTCTCACACATGGTACAGATCAGGATGGGAAGCTTTTTCTGCAAAGGCCCAGATAATAAATATTCTGGGCTCCGCTGCCCATATGGTCTCTGTTATGACTACTCAACTCTGCCAGTGCAAGCACACACAGCCACAGAGAATACATAAATCAATGGGCATGGCTGTGTTCTAATAAAACTTTATAACTAAAGGCAGGGGACCCCTAGGCCATAGTTTGCTGAGCCTGACTTTAGAAAAAGTCATCCAACTTCTACCCATGAGCATTTGCCCAGGAGTCAGTGCCACCGTGGAACTGGCTGTGTCCTGTTTGGAAGCAGTGCGTTAAGAACCGGGACACCCACATTGCAGATCTGACTCTGGCAGTGGGAAGAGCTCAACTAGGCTGCTTTTCCCCAGGGTTTCTCATTTGTGATGAAGATAGAGGCACTGGCTTTTCTTGCTCACAGAGGTTATTGCATGACTGAATGAGGTTCTGGATGTACAAGTGCTTACGGAGCCATAAGGTGCTGTGCAAATAGGAGGCTTGATTATCTATTTTACAATGGAATTCTGTTGGTGATCCTTAGTTACATTTTCACCTCCCACTTTTCATTTTCCTGGATGCCAGATACATAACAATGAACATCAAACATACATTTAATGAGCACTTTTACACACATGCCAGGGACAGATCTGAGAGGGTTTAAATGTGTAACCTGCCTGAGTTATCAGGCACTATTGTCTCAAATTTAATGGCATGAAACTGAGAATGAGGTAGGTTAAGTAATGGCTGAGCTCTGTTGAGAGAGAGAGTGGCAGTGTCAGGGCTTGACCTGGCCAACTCCACACCTTTGATCTGGACCTCTAGTGACATTTAGATATATTGTCACTTTTCTCCTTTAGGCAACTTCACCAACTAACTCTTTTGCAGTTTAGATGGTGCTTTCCTACCTACATGAGATCATTTAATTTTCCCAGCAGAGATACTAAGGGACTCACTGGAGTCACCAACCTGAACAGCTCCTACTTATCCTCAAAGATCTAGCTTTACTGTCATTTCCAAAAAGAGACCTCTCTTATCCCCCAAACTGGGTCAGGTCCCGGTGCTAAGTGTGTTTGCTGTTACATCCTAATTTGCTCTGCTATGCACATTTCACTTCTGTAACTAAAGACTCATCATGAAGAAAACTCTATGAAAGCAAAATTTATTCTTGTTCTTGCTCACCCCTCTATCACCACCCTTGGGCCATAGGTGCTCAATAAACATCTGTAGAATAAATGTTGTGTAAAACATGAGGATGGAGTAGTATGCTTTTGAGTGAAGCTTTCATCCTGATGATATCTATTGCACTGCCAGTTGAGTTGGGCATGTGGGCCTTCTAGCCGGAGGCCTGTTAGAAATTTCAATGCAGTAACTAACGCCACGTATAGGAGTGTGGCTCATAGATATCTGGTCTACCATTAATTTACTAATCTGATGGGAGGCAGTAGAAGGAGGGAGGGGAGTGCTCATGCTATATAGTGCTCCTGCCTGGGATGGGGAGAGGTCCTGGTCCTATTTGGAAATATGAAAAATGTGTGTGTGTGTGTGTGTGTGTGTGTGTGTGTGTGAGATAGGTAAAGATGATCTCCTAATACTATATAGGAAAGGACTATGAAAAAATAATCTGAAAGGAAGGGAAAGAGGTATTGTAAATTGGATTGTCTCCAGGGGCCAAGTGCTTAACATAAATGTGTGAAGAGAGGGAATGATGAGGTCTTTAGTGATCTGGAGAGTTCCCCCTAAAGTTATTCAAAGTTGGCTTCTTTAAAAAAATCACTTCGTAGACCAACAAGACATAGGCCAGCACCGTGGCACCCTGGAATCCAACTTTGCAGTTCCCCAGAAGATGGAGGCAGGGAGGGAGTGAAGGCAGCACAGCTGAGGTTGTAGCACAAGAGGATTGGTTCCTGGGCAGATGGCGAATCTTGGGCGACCCCCATCAGCTTCTTCAGTCCTTAAATTAGTATAGATTTCCTTTTATGTTTAAGACAGTGGTGTGCAGACCTGCACAAATATCATGGTGTTTGGCAATAGCTGCAGCATGGAATTTTGGTTCTTGTGGACTATGAATGATGCATGGGTTGGGACCAGTTCAGTGAAATGAGCATTTTCTCTTTCCTATCTTGGTCTCCAATGCTATTTCTAAATTAAGGTGGCTGATGTTTTAGCAAGTTCTAAACGGATAATTGGAGCAATTTTGATGTTTCCAGGTACTTCTATTCACAGGTTTTCTTTTTCCTCACATTAATTTCTGATTTGGCTTCCCGGGTAGGTACAGGACATTACATTCCTATTATCTTTAGTTAAGGTCTTTGCCATTTTTCATCAGCAGGGTCGGAGCAGGTGATGCCGGGGTGGCCAAGGGCGCTGTGTGGGCACCTAGGTTAATGTGGGGCCATGCTTGACTCATAAAGTGTGCAAGAATCACTCACGGGACCCGACCTCCCTTTTAGGTTTAATTAGCTTAAATGTTGCAAGCTGAGTTCTGTTTGCCACGGTCTGCGGGGTAGAGAGAATGTTGCTGGCGTTCCCTTTAAGTCCCTCTAGAGGGCTAAAGGTTAGAAGACCCTTAGGAGGCTACTGAGACCAGGGGGGCTTGTAGTAGGGTTCAGATTACAGAGCTGGAAAAATTACCATCTAATCCAGGACTTGCTTCTGCTAATACTTCTGGAGGCAGGCCTTCACGGAACCAACTGCTTCAAAACCTGGATGTTCAGCAGGCGGGAAACCAGCGGACATTTACAGATGGAATCTCGGACGTGGTTTCTTGTTCTGTGTGTGAAGGGAGGGGTAAGGGAAGGAACAAATGAACACAGAAGCCCACTCCTCCTTGGGCAGGATAACCGCTGCTTAGAATAATAAAACACGGGCTGGAACACACCACTTCCTATTCTCCAAACACGTGTCCCCAGCAGTTAAAAGTGAGGGGGAGAAAGGAAGCCTTTCACCGGGAAGAAAGGAGCAGGGGAGAGAGGCAGCCCTCCTGATTACTGACACTCCATGCTCCTAACAGCCCACAGAACCACAGCCACCAACTCCAGTATTTGTCACTGTCACTTCCCAAGTGCTTGGCATTGTTCAGGAAATTGTATGTGGAGAGCAGGGCTGCCTGCGTCCAACTTCGACAAGAGAACAGCCGTGCAAGGGTGCTTGCAACTGAAACAGGCTTATGTGTCCTATTATGTGCCCCAGCAAGAGTCATAAATAATTGTGACAAGTTTCCCCCCCCATCCCATGTGACAGTCCTTGACTCTGCCTCCAGTCTCCTCTCCCCTCTGCCTCATAGACTAGACCTGCCAGGCTGTGTGATGATAGATGTTACCGGGCAGCAAATGACAGCTGGATAGATTTTTTAGTTGGTGCTTTAGAGGGAATCAGATATGCTGTATAAAGCAATAAAAAAAGCACACACACAAGGTGGATTAAAAATAGCTAGCACAGCAGTAACCCACTTTGTTGTTTATCAAAAGTTAAATCTCACATGGTAAGTCCCAGTGATGTGTTAATTTTTCAGACTCCTGTCACAGTGACGCTGACAACAGCCACTAAAAAAGAAAAAGAAAAAAAAAGAGAGAGAGAGAGAGAAAAGAGCAGGGATAAAAGCAGTAGACTATTTCCTTATTATATTTTTGCTTGTCTAATGGGACCAAAATATTTTCTTCTTTCAATGGTCTCTCAGAAGAGAAATGGGCTCCCGGTGCCGTGCCATATTGCCGGGATATTTTTTTATTCTTCTCGATCTTGAATTTTAAACCTAAGATGGGGGATGTGGCGGATTATGAAATTTTTCAAGCTTTGTTCAATTAAATTATTTTTTTAGAGCATTGCTCATCTTCCTCCACACGCTCTATTGATCTGGAGCCTGTGTAACAAATGGTCTGGTTTCCCAAGCACCTTGGAAATGTCATGTAGGTGTCAACAAAACTACTTAGTGTATGTTTTATAAAGAATTACAGCCTCCTCTGAATTGTTCCGACTTTCATCTCGGGTGAGCTGGCCTGGCTACCTCGTGTCTCGATGGATGTGCCGAGGTGCGGGAACATAATTCAGTGACCGGCCCACTCCCCAGTCCTCGGACGCGTCCTTAGTCACCGAGGCTCCGTCTCCCCGGCACTGCCCGGGAAGTGGCTGTGTAATTTAAGAGCGCTCAGTATATCAGGTCACAACTGTTTTCCCCCTTGATTTTTCTGATGAATCACGCTAGGAAGGCTGTAGCTTTCACATGGCAGCCGGTGGCATGAGGAGCAAGGTAGCACAAAATGTTTATTAAAAAATATGCCTCTTGGGTTGGGTACCGGGCAAAAGGCATAATTTGAGCTCTGCCTCTATAACTCAAATTTGGAGATAATTCAATACCGACACAGCTGCATCATTTCTAGCAATATCAGGCTGTGCATGTGTTATTGGGTGGTGTTTTGGTTGTTGTAGAATGATTTCCACAGAGCAGTTTCCATAGTGAGACCTATTCTATGGCTTCATTAGTTCGTTCCATTGTTTCCAGCAGACATGAATTGAGGAGATGTATGAGTGGCAAGGAAATATAATGAAATAGATGAAAGATCTTTTTTTTACTCTCTGGGTGACTTTAGGGAACATATGAGCCTCTCTGTGCCTCAGTAATGCTATCTGAAGAATGGGGGTGAAAATTGTACCCACATAATAGGATAGTTTTGAGGACTGTGCAAAATGAATGGGCTTAGTACAATCCCTAACAATAGGTGTGGAATAATATTATTACTTTATTATAATAATTACTCTTTAGCTACTGTAATGATTACTGGGATAGTTTGACTTAGAACACCCACATCTCCTTACTCCAAATCTTTCCTGATTTTATGACTGTTGGTTTAGTGAATGAAAAGTTATTTTCAGAATGAAGCCCTCTTTGAGGTTAAAAGAACAGTAATGTTTTACATTGTTTGGTTCAGTGTAAGGAGTCTTTGATAAACCAACTGTCTAAGTATAAGGGGTCATATTCTGTAGACCACTGATACTGCTTCTTTGACGAATTTCATCTCTTTCTCATTGGAAAAGAACCTTCGAAGAGATGCTTTATGTGGACACAGTAGAGTACCTGAATTTACTGGCCAGTCTCATTTCTCTCTGCTCTTCTTTGCACATCATATAGCTACCTGATGCAACGCACCATAGACCTCCTTGAGTTGCAAGCATGAGACCTAGCAGGTTCCAGTTTGCTTCCAGAACCACTGAAAAAAGTTTTGGACAGCGATTCACAGCCAGGAATACAATCATTGTGAACAAGGTGTGCACACATAAAAACATACATGCATTTTGTTGAAGCAAATGTTTCATGCAACACTAGTTGTCCTTCTCACTCTGGAATTTTCTCTTCTCTTCTATTTCATTAAAAAATAATTGCTCCTCTAGCAGACTTTACTGCAGAAAGCCAGATGGTAAGTATTTTCAGCTTTGAAAGCCAACTCAAAACTACCCAACTCTGCCACTGTAGTGTGAAGGCAGTGTAGACAAGACATAAACAAGTGGGCATGGCCGTATTCCAAAAAATCTTCCCTTATGGACTCCGAAATGGGAATTTCACGTAATTTTCTTGTGTCACAAAATATAACTTTTTTCTTTGATTTTTTTCAACTGTTTAGAAATATAAAAACCATTCTTAACTCGCAGGCCACATAAAAACAGGCAGTGGGCTGTTTGGGCCGTGGGCCATAGTTTGCTGACTCCCACTCTGGTCCACTAAGTTGACTTTATGACCCGTAGTTTGCAAAACACTCTTCCGAGTATTTCCCAGAGTGACGTGGGCGGGATACCCATTGGCAGGGGTGCAAATAGTTGCTACTGGAGAGAAAGCGGCTCCCTTCAAATGGACATGTGATGTCTACTTTTCTTTCTTTTCTTAAATCCTCACCTGAGGACATGTTTCTTAATGATTTTAGAGGGAGAGGAAGGAAGAGAAGGACAGAGAAACATTGATTGCTTGCCTCCTGTACATGCCGGACTGGGGATTGAACTCCCAACCTCCTAGGTGTGTGCCCTGACTGGGAATTGAACCTGCAACCTTTTGGTGTATAGGACAGTGCTCCAGCCAACTGAGCTACACCAGCCAAGGCCAAAGATGTTTATTTTTCAGCAGAAATTCTAACTTTTTGCACACTATCAGAACTTCATGACTTTGTAAGAGAAGTATAATAAGGCTCCCCCTCTATTGTTAATCAGAAGACTCTATTTTCTAAAACATCCCTGGGACTTGGGGTCCCACTTGTGGGAATTCTATTTCAAAGCATGAGTCTGGGGACGTTGCCCTCTTTCGATGGTGACAAGCATTATGTGAAGATACCACAGTATTTGTGAGTGAGAAAGGTCTTTGGCAATATCTAGTGTCCCAATAATTTGTTAATGAACACTATTTGGAGCCTGCTTTGTGCACATAGAACAAATGACAAACTCAATTCTGTATTTTCGGGAATTTATAGTTGAATTTGAACTTGGTTATAGGCAACAAGCATGTCAATGAGAACAAGATAACAGGGTTTCATTCAGACCAAAGCCTCAAGTGATGAAATCACAACCAGAGATTATTATTATGATGAAACATCCAAACATTTTTATAATTGTATAGTTCCATTGTTTTCCTGAAAGTAATTTCATTTGATTCTAACAACAGCTGTGCGAGATGGAGGGGCCAGAGGTCACAAGTCCATTTAACAGGCAGGGGAATGTAATGACTTGTCTGAGGTTACACCTTCAGAGATAAATAAAAATGTGCCATCAAAACTGCTGGCACTGGGTTTGACATTAACCAGCAAACTATGAGAAGAGAAGAAATATGTTTAGCCTGTTCCCTAAAAGATAAATGAAAGAGTGAGTCTCTATGACTCTCTGTGTTCCTTGAGAGAACTTGCACAAAGATAATTTTGTTTCTCTTGAACAAAATAGTTTAGCAGCTGTGAAAAATAAAGTTAATGTAGTTCAACAGGATGTAAATAAAAGAGGCCCACTCAGCCCAAGTTTGTCATTGGAGAGCATTCCATTATTGAGACTCTATGAGTATTGAAAGGAGAAGTGACCTGAGATCATGGCACTATTTCTAATAAAAAACAACACTCCTGCTTTGAAAAACCGTGCTGCACATTTAAAACTCCTACCTTCTAGTGACTGGGATTAGGTGTTCCACACCACACCTGGGAATCTGTAATATTAATTGGCATGATTCTCCTTACTAGCATATGTTCATCTTCTATGATTTTGATAACAGGGTCAGGTGAGTCAACTGCTTTGTTTTCTGCTGTTTTGCAGTGTAAATCCAGGAATTATTAATTAGGTGTAAGAGCAGCTGTCTGATAGAATTAGTGCTCTCAGAGTAGCCTAGGTGAGCAATGGGCTGTAGGTGAACAGTGGGCTGTAGGTGAACAATGACTATAGGTGAACAATGTACATTAGGTGAGCAATGGACTGTAGGTGAACAGAGGACTGCAGGTCAGCAGTGGGATGAAGGTAAGCAATTTACTGTAGATGAACAGTGGGCTGTAGGTGAGCAGTGGGCTGTAGGTGAACAGTGGGCTGTAGGTGAGCAGTGGGCTGTAGGTGAGCAGTGGGCTGTAGGTGAACAGTGGGCTGTAGGTGAGCAACGGACTGGCTCCCTTTGTCATTCATGTCTCTGACAGGTCCTTCCTGGCAGCTCTATCTAAAGCAACTGCCACCTCTCAGTCACTCTTACCACATCACCCTGTTTCTTTCATGTCCCTCAGAGTAGCTGATGTCATCTTTTGTGCATTCTTTTATGTCTTTCCTGTCCGTGTCCCTTCCATAGTCTCTTAGAGCTCAAGCCCTAACTCTATACCCATGGCCAGCAAACCACAGCCCCCGGGCCACATCCAGTTCACTGCCTGCTTTTGCATAGCCCATGAGCTGAGAATGCTTCTCACAATTTCAAAAGATTGAAAAAAAATCAAAAGGATAATATTTATGACATGTAAAAATTACTTGAAATTCAAGATTGAGCGTCCAGATGTAAATATTGGCACATCTCCATGTCCTTCCATTTGTGGGTTATCTGTGCCTGCACACAGAGAGTGGCAGAGTCAGGAGCTGTGACAGAGACTGTGTGGCGCTTCACAGACAAAGTGAGCGGGCCCCTGCTGTGTGCACAGCACAGCGCCTGGTAATTAGCAAGTGCCCAACACATGTGCGGATGAACTCACAAAGTGCAGAGCTTGGTGAGACTTCTCCCCAAATGTCCCTTCCCTGCCACTAAGAAACCAGGAGGAGGAACAGATAAATCAACATTAAATACTGAGCCCCGGCTGGGTAGTTCAGTTGGTTAGAGCATCGTCCTATTGTGCCAAGGTTGCAGGTTCCATCCCCCATCAGGGCACATACAAGAAATAATCAATAAATGCATGAGTAAGCCCTAGCCAGTTTGGCTCAGTGGACAGAGCACCGGCCTGCGAACTAAAGGGTCTCAGGTTCGATTCCAGCCAAGGCACATGCCTGGGTTGTGGGCTCTATCCCCTCCCCCCCCCCAAGTGGGGGGTGTGCAGGAGGCAGCCAATCGATGATTGTCTCTCATCATTGATGTTTCTATCTCTATCACTCTCCCTTCCTCTCTGAAATCAATAAAAAATATATATAAAAAATAAAAGATAAATGCATGAATAAGCGGAAAAACAAAGCTCTCTCTCTCTCTCTCTCTCTCTCTCTCTCTTAAATAAGTAAATAAGAATTAAAAAAAATAACTCCAGCAAGACAGTGGGAGTGGGGGGTAGGGTGAGAGCATGTGCTGGGGTGGGGGTAGGGGAGGCTGGGGGAAGGTCAATGGGGGAAAAAGGAGACATATGTACTACTATTTGTAATACTTTAAACAATAAAATAAAATTAAAAATAAATAAATAAATAAATAAACTCCACATTCTAGAACAATCACAAAACCAAAGTGGGGACATAAGGGTGGGGTGGGATCTGCTGGGAAGCTCTGCCTACCATCTCTTTAAAAGAGGTGGCAAAGCACCACCATTTCAGGAATGTCCCGGTATCTCGGCGTCCAATTTCTAGACACTGGATGCGTTCAGCTTTCTCTTGGTCTAATGTGTTTTCTCTCACCGAGCCTTTTCCCTCCTGTGTTTTCTTTGCAATCTGACTCAAGATTGAACTCTGGTGTTTACCACCCCAAACCCAGCCTGCCTCCCCTCCAAAAAATGTCAGCCTCTTAATCCTCTTAATACAACGGTCCATGTAACTCGGAGAATACATCTGAGAGAGCCTGCAGTACAAAAAGACGGTCTGAAAAGAACAAGGGAGAAAATGTGCTGAACGCATCTGCACACACACAAAGTTGCTAGGGAAACATGGCTATTCTCTGCAAACTGCCAGCGCCATCACACTGACGAGAAATTGACAACAACTGACCTTTGTCTCCTCCTCTCCTGCCTGCTTTTACCGCCACCGAAGAGCCGTGTGGCTCGAATGATGCTTTTGATAGGCAGATTTTTGGATTCTGTCCTGTCTGCCGGAGGGAGGGGGTCCTGGTTTATGGCTCCGCAAAGAGCTAGAAATCTTTTATGAGTGTCACCTCCATTATGACCCAGTCTGTGTAATTGAAAGGTACATTTTCACACTGGGACTTGGCTTCTATCTTCCCGAGGAGAGAAATGACATATTTTGTTGCATTATTTAAATATTCCTACTGAACACCAAATTAAAAATATCCATTAAAGGTTTATTTGATATCTTCCTAATTATTGCCCATTGCGCATTTGACAAATTATTTACACATTTTAATAATTGCGACTTTCTTTGGAAGTGACACAAAAACAATTACTTTTTCGAAATTCCACTGTGTATATGCTTTTGAAACTACACGGCCATTAAAAACAGTCTGTCGAATTAAAGGTTGGGCAATTAATTAAGTGCAAATTCTGTAAAACTGGACCAAGGAGAAAATTCATCAAACCTATGAAATATGACCTATCTTGTCCAAAAGACAAATATGTTTAAACAAAAGATGAAAATTGATGACAAAATTACGGGTAGCAAAATGCACACAGAGCAAATATGAGACAGCTGTACTCGGTTTCCGCGCGTTGGGTTCACCCTCACAGAATTCATGATTCATTACCTTCACCGTCTTGTAAAACTTTTCCTAGTTAATCTCCAAAGCACTGTATCCGGAATAATAAAAGTTCTCAATACGAGCTTGGAAGGCTGTTCTCTTAACGACAGACTGGCCTTTGGAGGAGCCCAATTAAATGCAACCCAAGCTGGGGATGGCAGCCCGAGGGTAGGGCTCCCCAGGACACCTGCCATCCAGGTTGCAGGCGGGCCCTTTCCTTTCATTTCTCTGCTTTTGGATTTTCTGTCAAGGTCTGCCTGCCTTCCTCACTCGCACCAGTTTTCAGTATCAAGCGTCCCCATGGGCACTTCCTTCCGGAAAGGACTCCGTCAATGATAAAACTTGGGCCACCTGAAGGCAGAAGAGCGGTTGACGCGGGCTGTCTCTGTGAGCCACCCTGTACACGTGTATTACAAGTTCTGGATGTTACACCCGGGCGTTCAGGTTCACAAATCAACATCCATGCTGGTGGGAAGTGGGCGGGAGAGGGAGGTGGATGTGCGGACTGTGGGGATTGTTAAGGATACAAGGCTGTTATTTCCATATTAAAATGTAATGGTCTCATTAAAGTTAAAACCACTGTTAAACTTGATTGAGTAAATTAGTTAATTAACCATAGCATCCAGCGCATCCCTCCAGGGCATACCTCCATTCCTCAAGTTGCAGAGCAAATGCAGGCTCAGCTCAGAGCCGCCTATCCAGGGTAGGATAACACGCATCCTAGACTGATGTATTGCAGAATCTGTTAAAAAAAAAAATCAAAAGCTAGGAGGTGAGGGTGTTACTTGGTGTTAAAAGAAGATGGAAATAGCTCTGATGAAAGAAGATGTATTTTATTTTTAAGCTGAAATCTCTGAAGATTTTCTTAATTAAAAAGAAAAAGCCCACCTGATAAGCTGTTTGTGGAGTGACTATTTTAGCCAGCCAAAGCTTTCCTTTTTCTTTCTTTTCTCTTCCCTCCCTCCCTCCCTCCTTCCCTTCCTTCCTTCCTTCCTTCCCATTCTGCCTTACTTTCCTTTCTTTATGTTTGAATATCTAAAGATATCTCCATGGGATTGGTCAGAACTTTTCAAAAGCTTTTTTGGGGGTTACATTTCGCTAAGTGAATCTATATCAATATTGCAATGAGTTTTTTGTGTTTTGTGTGTGTGTGTGTGGGAGGGTGGGGGTGGGGTGGGGTTGGGGTGGGGGTGAGTAGGTGGGTGGAGGCAAATTTAGGAAACATCTCAAATTTGAGGGCCAAAGCCTGGTCTTGACATGTTGGTTCCCATTAGATTTGCTACCCACAACACAAATGGCCAACCAAACCATTTGAAAGAAGTTTTTGAAATTGGAAAGAAGTAGTCTTAATTCTGGTATATCCTAGTCTCTGCAAAAAAAAAAACACAGGGCTAATAATGAACAATGACCTCCTACTGTTGTCATAAGGATTAAGAACCTGAATACATATTAAGTGCATAGAATTGTGCCAGCGATGAGGTCCCAGCAGTAATGACTATTAATGACTATTACTGGGTGTGCTGGGAGGAAGGTGGGCCAGGGATGGAGAATAGTCCAGAGGTCAGGCAACCAGAGTCCACGGTCAGCCTGTTACCTCCCAGACAGGCTTGTTCTTGGACTCCCCAGACACCGAGTCTCAGGGAACCTGGGGTTTTACTTCACTGGTCTCTATCAGCCTTCCTCCGACCCAGGCTGCTGCCTCAACGGAGCCGGAGTAGAGAACTGTGCTGGGGTAGAGGCCTGGGTACTAGCTTGACACCCAGAAAGGCGAGTCTTATAAATCTCCTCTGTGGAAGGATCCGAAGAAATGAACAAGAAACCAGAACCTGGCTGGACTGATTTTCTCACCCCATGGTGCACCGGTAGTTACACATTTTAAATACATATTTTTGTATTTTATAGTTGTTTGACTCCTTCCTTAAAGGAGACCTTGAAGGATTTGAAAAAGAGTCTATGATTTGGGAAGTTAGGCAAGAAACATAAAGACTGAGAAAGTGACATGGAAAGGGGAGAAAAGCTAATATGTATACTTTAAAAAATATATAACTATATAAAATGGTTTCCAAAAAGTAAATCAGGTCAAATAAATTATTTTTTAAAACTGAAGTGAAAAATCAGAGACCAAGGTACTTCTGAGTTGACAGTCAGCCAAACCTGTAAAAGAGATAAAAGAGAGAAACAGCATTTCCTGGGCACCCCATAGACTCATTGTAACAACCGTGTGATGGAGGGACTGTGGATACCCCACTGTGCAGCTGATGGAGCAAGGGGCAGGCAGGTTGAAAGACTTGTCCAAGGTCACCAGGCTCGTAGGTGAGGTGTTAGAGTTGGAAACGACACAGCCTGATGTTAGAGCTCAAGCTGCTACCCCTGGGCTGCCCCGCCCCACCCGTCTCTGCAAGCAGATTGAGATCCGCTTACCAATGTGGTTCACAAGTCAGATGGGCTTGGGTTTTAGTTCCAGGTCTTTAACTGTCATGTTTTTTCTCCCTGAGCTTTCACATCCCCACCTGCAAAATGGGGATAACAACGTTTCTATCTGCAGGTAGGTAGTGGCTGCCTTGTCCGTGTCCCATGGCTCACCTTGAAGTGCTCCGCTGTGCAGAGGTCAGTTCCTACACTTGCTCAGAGCTTCTCACTTCAAGCACCGCGTCCCTCTGCTGGAAGGCTTTCTCTGCCCACCTGGGAGTGCTACAGTGACGACCCAGGTGTGACCTCTGTGATGGGATGGGAGTTGGGGGGTAAACACCCCAGCTTTCTCAGCACCCAGGGAAGCAACACTATGTCCCATGCACCTCTCAGAGGGGCCTGGGTTGGGTTGAGTTCCACGGTCCCCCGGTGATAACCAGCTGGTCTTAGCCCCCTTTACTGACTCCCCTCCCTGCCCCAGCCCCTCTCCCAATCCTTCACCATTTCCTGCCCTAACTTCTCAAAGGATTTCTTTTCAAACCTTTGAAGTTCTCCTTTTTGGGGAGCGCAAACTAAGGTGGAAACTCTCAGGGTTGTTGTGAGGATTCAGGGAAGTGATGTGTGTAAACAGTGCGTGCCTGGCATGTAGTAGATACCTAAGTAACTGTGTCTTATGATTTATTAGTATATCAACTAGAGGCCTGGTGCAGGAATTCATGCAAGGGTGGGGTCCAGCCGGCCTACCCCGATCTGGCAATTGGGCCGGGCCAGTTGTGGGGAGGGGCCATGGGTGGTTGGAGGGCTGGCCCCACCCAATCAGGGTGGGGGGGCGATTGGGGGCACCCCCTGTTCGAACTCCTGGTCTAACTCCCAGTTGAGGGAACAATTTGCATATTAGCCTTTTATTATATAGGATAGATGGAAATGGGACATACCTGTGAGGCTGTGAAGAGTCTGACTCCATTTACTAGTATTGAGTGTTTGACTCTGACAACCTTGAGGCCTCCTTCGTCCCTCTCCTCTGCCCCGCATCTGAGCAAGCTGATAGAAAAGCCTGGGTAATTCCACTTCGGTGCTGGCAGGAAGTTGGAACCACATTAGGAAACTCTCAAGTGGGTCCATGCCTTCATCACAATAAACTCCCCAATCGTCTTCTTTCCTGGCTCTCTCTGGGCATTTTGGACCTGCCCTCTCTGAGAGCCTCCGTGTGCAAGCAGCCAACCTTTCCCACCCTCGTGGGATGTGTGGTGACATCAGTTTTCACATCGGAACCTGCTTGTGAGTGAGGGTCCATCCTGCTTCTACGGAGTAGTCACAATAGAAGCAAGTCTAGTCTTTCCCACAAAATGCACCACAGCCCTTTCTAAGATAACACAAGCATCTGGGAGCTTTAAAATGTGGTGTTACTTCTTTAACGAGGGGTCCCTGGGGCAGTGGTGAGGGTTCAGGGCATGGGTCTGAAGCTCAAGGGCAGAGATTGAAGGGATGAGTCATGGAGGGCTGCAAGGTCGAGGCATCCATCCATCCACAGTGAGCTCACCACTCCCTTCCCATCAGCAGGAATACAGAGCTCTGGGATTCATACACAGCTTTTGCGTAGAGGAAACTATATTTTTGAATCATGTAACACACTGGGCACTGACATGGACTTGGGTTTTGAGAATTACGTAGCATATTCCAGTACACAATCTTCATAAAAATTTGCAAGGGAAGAATTCATTTGAGGCTGGGCCCACGAACAGGCTGGAAAGACTGATGCTCAAAATGTAACAAAAACATAAATGTTCTAAATTCATATTCCATTGTTTGTAGAGAAAGAATCTACATGTTGGTTCTTACAATGTCAGACTAGGCTGTCAAAATCCAGGGCATTGAATCGGAATTATATAACTTGTCTCCTAGCTTTTCCAGTCGCTATTTATAAGTCAAGTGTTGGCATGTATGTGAAAATCTAAAGGAAAGGCTGCTTGCCTTGGGATCTTGTGATCTTTAATTGTTACCTTTAATCTAACAAACGCCTCCTCATGATGACTTTTTAATGGACAATGAGGGAGAATTCTTTTCAAGACTGTAAAATCTTAATTTCACCCCACAGGTATGCTTGAACTAATAAAAAATTCCATGTAGTATAAACATTGATATGTGAATGATGCTAGCAGTCAAGAACACGGCACAACTAGTTACTAGAAACAACATTATACAGATTTATAGACTTGGTATACATTTATATACATTTAAAATAGGAGTGAAGTTAGAATGTTACAGATTTTTTTAAATTTCAAAAATTGCTTTAAGAACCGATGCACTCATTCATACACAAATTGCAAAGAGATTGCTTATGAGAGAGACACAGGTGACATAATTTAGGCCCATTGTTAACTTGCAATCACAAGTGAGGGTTGTTTTGCAGAGGACAAAAAATCAGAACCCCAAGATGCTCAAATTCTGACATCCTTGCTGTAATTGACAGTGCTCATTGGGTGAGAAAATGAAAGAATAAAATTACTTTCATTGGAAACAGAGGGAACAGAGATGAAAGAAAGAGAACAGAGATTGGAATAAGAGGGATCATCATCCCCTTTGGTGACTATGATATGTGTGTCCCACCCAGGGTCCCTCAGTCGTCACTCTTCTTACTAGAATCCAGCTATGACACCCCCCTGCAAAGCCTGGGGATCACGGCCCGAGGGCCTCCCTCACCGCTTGTGGGTGGAGCTGGCGGATAAGTACTGTGGCCTCCTTTCCCCTTAAATAGGAGGCTTTTGAGTTGTGTTCTACACCACCTCCCAGAAGCCCTCAGGAGGATCACCCACAGCAATCCCTGCTCCTTCACTCACCCGTTAGGGAGAGGCTTGCATCCCTTGTTTAATGCCTCACATTCCAATGCATCATGATCCTGGGACCACTTTCCATTCAAATCCTTGTCCTGGGGTCTCCTTCTAGGGTAAGACACCTCCCAGGAATGAATTTGTTTGGTGTCCATTTCTTGAATCCAACCCTCCTTTCTTGCCTCTTTCCCTCCCTCCCTCCGTCCCTCTCCCCCTCATCACATTTTTATTACCAGCTGTATAGACCCTGTGGTAGAAGGTAGGAAGCTTCCAGTCAAGTGGACCTTAGTGAGAGAAACAGATGTTATTGTAGAAACTAAGTTTAACTTTTGTGAATTCAACTATACGTGAAGTCTACAAAGTAAGAGAGAGAAATACTTACGTAATTGGCCAGGGCTGCCCTTTCACTCACTAAATGCAGATCCGGCCTGAAATGTGCGGTGGGGCCGGGAAGCTGGGGTGCTCTCAGGGGGCCTTAGGTTGTGTCCCCCCTCACAGGACTCTTCTTGTATTGGGGTGATTCTCACATTAAAAGATTCAACCTGCTTCTATGTTTTAAAATGATTTTAAAAAAATTTTTCAATTACGGTTGACGTATAATATTATATTAGCTTCAGGGGTACAACCCAGTGATGAGACATTTGTATACTTTATGAAGTGATCACCCCAATAAATCTGGCACCGTCTGACAACACATAGTTATGACGATATTATTGACGATATTCCCTATGCTGCACCTTACATCCCCATGACTATTCTGTTTCTCATGCAGGGTGGTCCTTCAATGCGAGCCAACTGCTTTGTAAGGTGCTTAGCCCAACACTGAAGGAGAAACCGGCCATGCTGGACTCACTGAGAAACTGTACATCCATCAGCCTCGCAAGACCTTTTTAAGAGATTTTGAAAGATAATTTTCCCTTACAGAATGTTTGCTCCAGGCTCTGACTTTCAACCTGATTCTCTCAAGACCTGACTCCACTCTCATTACAATGAACCGTGGGAAGGGCATCAGGAAAGGGTGTGCCTATGGGGCCTGTGGGGATGCAGAGGCAGGTGGGACCATGCTGGCTGGTCAGATCGGGAAGATTTCTCAGAGCAGGGAATGTCTGAGCTGGGTCTTAAAAGGCGAGGAGGCATTTACCTAACGTTTGGTGGAAAGCTATAAATGCAGCTCTTCAACTTCTGCCGTGACATGTCATCTTTGCCCTCCTTAATCCCCATACGCAGATCTGAGGCTTCTGCTGTAGGCAACAATAAGACTATCTGTACTGTGTCTGCTTTGGGGAAGATTAGACGGAGATTCACCCTATCTGAGATTTATTGGAGACAGTTGATGCTTGGACAAGACAATTTAGTGGGGCATTTTCCTGTCTGTACATTTTGTCTCCAAAAGATGCGGAGGTTAGGAGTGTTAACCTGGGAGTCTAGGTTCTCCGAGAAGCAGTGAGGAAGGTTAGACACACAGGCCCTGATTAGGGGAACACCTACCGAGGGACATTGGGAGGGGCCTTGTGTTGTGGTCTGATTGTCCTGAAAGAGAGAGGCTGCGTAGAAGCTTCTCAGAGGGCAGAGCAGTTCCAAGGATGTTTGACAGGCTGGCGAGGCACAGGGGCTGTCGGAGGGCAGCCATGTGTCCTTGCCTGGCACCCAGCCGCCCTCAGTCCCTGGCTGGGAGCAGCCTGCGGGAAGCGTGTGCTCCATGAGAACCTGCTGATGGATTTCAGAGCGCAGCATCTGGGCTTGTCAGTCATTTGTGCTGCCCCCACTTGGAAATCTGAGAGGTCCATCTGAGAGGCCACTGCAATCAGTGTTTCCCCGATTGTGGGGCGCATCCCACGGAGAGGACTTCAGTGATTTTAGGTACGACCCTGAATTGTTGAGTCTTAAAATTACACCCCTCGCCCTAGCCGGTTTGGCTCACTGGATAGAGTGTCGGCTTGGGGACTGAGGGGTCCCAGGTTCGATTCCGGTCAAGGGCATGTACCTTGGTTGCAGGCACATCCCCAGTAGATGGTGTGCAGGAGGCAGCTGGTCGATGCTTCTCTCTCATCGATGTTTCTAACTCTCTATCCCTCTCCCTTTCTCTCTGTAAAAAATCAATAAAATATATATTAAAAAAAAAAAACTATGCTCCTCATAATTCTCATTAGCGAAGGAGAGAAACCCAGGTTGAGGCTCTCATTTTGTCATAACAAATAAGCCAGCCCCAGGGCTATCAAGTTTAGCAAGGTACAATATCCAAATAAAATGGGATAATTTTATTTGTTGTTTTCTTTTGCTGTTTATTTATCCTTATGGGGATTTTCAATTGATTTCTACTTGCAATTAATGATACTGTTTTTCAATTTGTATTACTGAAATCAATTTTTTTCCTGTTTAAGTAAATTTAATTAAGGAAAAAAGTGGGAATCAATTTGAGGAAAATATTCAGTAACCCAAGGAGTGAGAGCAGGTGGCCGAGGAAGAAATGCGTGACAATGTTGTGCGAGGGACTGGCATTGGGGAACCCAGACTTGGGTCATCTGAGAGTAGCTTGCTTGATCCCCATTGTCTCAACTTTTCATAGAAAATGTCTTCGCTGCCTGACCATGTTAAGTGATGCCCTGTCCTTCAGGAGGGGGTCGCTGAAAGGACTGTCCAGTTTTTCAGCATTTCTTTGATTTTTGTGGTGGGAGATGATGGTTTTCACTCTGCTACTAACCCTTTAAACAAAGCCCCAGAGGACAAATCCAGCTGGAATTCAGCCCTAGGAGGATAAAAAGTATTGCCTCTGTACGGAGGTATATTCTTTTTCCTGTCAGAAAAAGACAAGGATACCTGTCATGATGCTTGCCTTACCTTCTAGAATCCTTAGGCCTGAATTTACTGCTTTTATGTTCTCATCTGTTTCAGTCTGGCACCTGAAACGACACTCTCTTCCTAGTCCCTTCAGAGGACTCTGTTACTTAAAAAGATCTTTACGAATCTCTGACATCCCGGGATCCTACAGCTTTCTTACAGTATCCACAAAGACTGGCCCAGTCTGCCCGCATCAGCCAGGATAAGCTAGGCTGTGCTGCAGTAATAAACAGCCCCCAAATTTTAGTGATTTGTAAACAACAAAGGTCGATTTCTTGCTCCTGTTTTAGGTCTACTTCAAATGAGCTGGGATAGAAGGGCTCTTCCTTAAATCTCCTCACTGAGGACACCTGGCTGACAGAGCCTTTCTTACCTGTATGGTTATGGGTTATCGCAGCAGGGGAAGTACAGAATACGGCTGTTTATTCCTTGACTTCCAAAGAAATCACCATGAAACTGACATGTTCACTTCTGCTCATATTCCATTGGCTAAAGCAAGTCTTAGGACCTCGCTGAAGTGGAAGGAGGCAGGGGCACTCAGTTCTACCATTTCCTGGAAAGGAGGGGTGAATAGCCCCAAATGTCACCACTTGGACACACCTCATATTATAGGAGATCTAAAAACTCCTTGAGCTTTTTGGTTTTTTAAAAATATTTTTAATGAAATTTACTGGGGTGACATTGGTTAATAAGATATGTGTTTCAAGCGTACGATTTTGAATTGTATCATCTGTATATTGCACTGTGTTCAACCTCTCAAAGTCGCCTCCTTCCCTCGCCACCATATATTTGACCCCCTTTACCCTCTTCTGCCTCCCCCCACCTCCCTCCCCTTTTGGTGATCATAATACTGTTGTCTGTGTCTATGAGTTTTTGTTTGTTTGTTGCTTTCTGTTTTATATCCCACATATGAGTGAAGTCATATGGTTCTTGTCTTAACCAAAAGTTGTTTCTTAACCTGTTTACATTTCAATATTCCTAATTATAAAGAGGGATATAATTCAGAGGATGGTTGCCACAACTAAATGAAATAATGCATATGTAATTATATGTGATAAGAATTCAATAAATAATAACTATCATTATTTTTTTAAAAAATACATTTTTATTAATTTGAGAGAGAGGGAGAGAGAGAGAGAAAGAGAGACAGAGAGAGAGAGAGAGAGAGAGAGAGAGAAACATCTTTGAGAGAGAAACATCCATTGGCTGCCTCCTGCATGCCCCCTACTGGGGATTGAGCCTGCAACCCCGGGCATGTGATGTATGGGACCATGCTCAACCAACTGAGTCATACCAGCCAGGCCAGGGCAATAACTATCATTATTTATTGCTCCTTTCCAATGGCATTTGTATCCTAAAATGCCATTTCCCAAGATGTGTTTGTTGGAAAACAGTCCTGCAAATGTCCTCACAAAAGGATTTGGTAGTCAAATACATTTAGAAAATGCTTATGCTCTTCCTTCCCCTGTTTTCAAGGTGCATTAGCATATTAAAAGCTCGAAAGTTCTTCAGTAAAGACAGCTGCTTAAATTTGTTGATCCAGCATCCCAAACATATGTGACTGCACAACGCTTTTCTCCTCACAGGTGTATACCTATTAACATATATTAATAGGAAAAGAGTTGACATCTTTAAAGTGTATTTCAGACATTCATCAATAGGTAGAAGCATTTTGGGGGCAATTCCAGGCCTCCCCTGATGTGAGCGCTTATTAATTCCTCCCTAGAAAATCTGGCTTTATCTAAAATGTTAGCCTGTATCAGAGGTTGGTAAACTATGGCCAGCCACATTTTAAAAGTCAATAAAGCTTTATTAGGACATAGTCATGTCCATTCATGTATGCATTATTGATAGCTCCTCAGTGTTTCAGGGCAGAGTTAAGTGATTGTGGCCCAACTCAATGGCCTGCAAAGCCTAAAATATTTACTCTCTGTCCCTTAAAGAATTATGCTGGCCCTGGCCTGATGACAAGATTACATCTGTAAGAACGACATGAACTCAGATTTGATTTTTTAGTTTATCTTAGTAAGTTCTTACTTTTCTTGCAGTTCATGAGGTGAGATGCTATCTCTTTATATGAACAATCCTAACTTTAGAAAAGATATCAAAGGAAGAAAGAAATTCCCTGGAAAGAAAGGACTTTATAGCTCACAGTCACTTAACTGCCCTTCAGCTACCCTGGCCCTTAAATCTGAACACAGAGTAGTGCTCTGAGGAGTTGCCCATTTCCTTATGAAATTTTCTCATGTTCTCTTCGTGTAGCAACACATTGTCCTTTAGAATAAATGATACCATCTTGGGATATTTCTATATCTTCTATCACGCCTACTAAGTCGAACTGTAATTCCTGTTAAATTACTTTTGGGGTAGCAATGCCACAGAGAGGAAAAAGAGGCAGAGTTTCCTCCGAAGTGGTTCGGAGCAGTCTACTTCCGGCCCCCTGGGTTTGGATTGAGGGCTGGGACCACATCAGTGCTTTCGGGGAAATGAATGGGACTTGTGAGAAGAGACACTCCGCTTTCTGATTTGCGTTACCGCATAAGGACTTTTAAGCAGCTCATATAAATATTTCGAGCAGATTTCTCTTTTCCAATTTGTGGAGGACAGAGAGAAACGGCCTTATCACACAAACTAGGAATCTTGGTCTCGCAGGAAATTTGCTTTGTGGATGCAGAAATTAATTTTGAGCTCTGAGTTTTAAGAGTCCCTGTCCATCCATTCATTCAACAATTCGCTGAGAAACTGCTCCATACCGTACACTGAGTATGTAAAGAGATAAGCAGATTAGCCAGCATCCTTGCCCTCGTGGAGATAAAAAATCGAATAGGGGAGATGTACAACTGAAAAGTCCTCAGACCACCATAGAATTGTCACCTGTGATACAGTCTCCACAGTGGAAGGTAATAGCAGGGATCACTCTGCCAGGTGGGGGGCCCAGGCATCCTGTCTGTGGACTTCCCCTGAACCCTGAAGGATGTCATGGAACCAGTCTACCAGGGAGAGAGGATATTCTGGGTACAGGGAGCAGCACGAGAGAAGGCTTTTAATCTGGTGGCTACATTTTGAAAAGAGATCTCAGACCCTAGATTTTTTTTTTCCCCCGTCACAATTTATACCCTCTATACCAGCGGTTCTCAACCTGTGGGTCGCGACCCCTTTGGCGGTCGAACAACCCTTTCACAGGGGCCGCCTAAGACCATTGGAAAACACATATATAATTACATATTGTTTTTGTGATTAATCACTATGTTTTAATTATGTTCAATTTGTAACAATGAAAATACATCCTGCATATCAGATATTTACATTATGATTCATAACAGTAGCAATATTACAGTTATAAGTAGCAACGAAAATAATTTTATGGTTGGGTCACAACATGAGGAACTGTATTTAAAGGGCCAGAAGGTTGAGAACCACTGCTCTATACTTTCTTCCACCTAGATTTTGATCTTGACATATTCTTTTTTTTTTTTAAAATCCTCATCCAAGGATTGTTTTAAATGATTTTTTAGAGAGAAAGAGGGAGGGAGAGAAACATGGTTCAGTTGTCTTCCATACAGACCTGGACCTGGGATCGAACCCGCCACCTTTTGGTGTATGGGATGATGCTCCAACCAACTAAGCCAGTTGGCCAGGGCAATTTTGACATATTCTTGAATTAGTTCAATTTCAGGGAATTTCCCTGTTCTTGGCCTCAACCTCCTCATCTCTTAAAGGGCAATAACAACTTCAACATGAGTGTTTTATAGAAAACCATGGAAAATCTTGCCAATATTTCGATCAGAATTAACAGGAGAAAAATAGCTTTTATGTTAATATCATCTCATTTGTTAAAATATTGGATAATAATGCCAGACTGAATTGTAGTGTCTCAAGCATCTTCATATTGTAGAGTGGTGGGATAGGATGGGGCAGAATCTGAATAAAATTAGAATTCCATTCCACATTTTTGTAATTCCAGTCAAATATGCCAAATCTGAGATATTACTTCCTTCCAAACTGTTGATGGAAGAAAAATTCCCAGTGATATTTATGTAATTTATTGTGAGTTTAAAAAAGTAAAATGAAATTCTTTATTAAGCAATTTGCCCCCAACTCAACTGTACTGATTAAGTCTCCATGGATAAATATACTCATAAATAGTCATGTTTTATCATAGTCAAATACAGGGCAAATACTTGTGCTCATGCACTAATAAACCCGACTTCTTAAATAAAATCAGTGCAATACTCTTTAAATTAAGATTCCATCCATTAATAAATATTTAATAAAAATGTAAAGGTGGAAAATTACTTGAAAAATAACTATATCCCCAGTACTTCCAGTTGAATCCAGCTCAGTGAAATGCAAATTTTATAAATTCCCATCCATCAAATAGAAATTTTACTATAAAAGGTTTTCATGGAAATAATAGCTGTCAACTATCAATTAATGCACACGGTCCCATTTTCCTTAAGTACAGCATTGAACTTTAATGAAAGGTTACTTATTCTATCAAATTGCTTTATACTCCGTAAGATTAAACTTAACCAAAAATTAACATCAGTATTCCATGAAGAGAGCATGCAAACAGAATTCACCTAAATGACAGGGAGCCTAAATGTTTTTGTTGCTCACCAAGAAATATGCTTCCAACACACATTTTAAAAATGCAAAGAATTCATTTTTTTAAACCAATGCTAACAGAACATTTAACCCGTTCTCGACTGCACGTCTCTCCTATATTGCTTCGCCTTCTTTATAACCTACACGTGACATATGAGCCTTGTTTTTGTGTTGCCAGTGGGGCACACGCTCACCTCAGCAGCAGCCAGCCAGTGTGGGATGTGGTAACAAGACAGGCGCTCCAACCCCAGAGATTTGTGTTCAAATTCCAGCTCTGTCCCTGGAACCTGAAACTCTTCATCTGTAAAGTGAGAACAATGAACTGACCTTTGAGGATCTCTGTGCATGTTAAGAAGGAACGTGTACACACACAGTTTGGAACACGGCAGGTACAGAACTGGCACCCCGTCAGGGAAGGCCCACCGTCTCTTCATGCAGCAAGTCGCTGCCCACCCAAGTGAGATGTGCATAGACACAGGAAGGTCTTAACGGATTTTTGTGGTCTTGCAAAGCCACGTTTATTCAGATCTGCAGAAGCAACAGCACGCATGTGATCGAATGGAGAGTGATTGGTAATAATGCTAACGACCCAGGCATTCTCTATGGCAGTGGTTCTCAACCTTGGCTGCACATTAGAATCACCTGGGAATCTTTTCAAAATCCTGATTTCCGGGCCTCATCCTCCGGAAATTCTGTTTCTTTGTTATGGAGTGGGGCCACAACATTAGTAACAAAGAAACAGAATTTCCGGAGGATGAGGCCCAGAAATCAGGATTTTGAAAAGATTCCCAGGTGATTCTAATGTGCAGCCAAGGTTGAGAACCACTGCTCTATGGCCTTTGAAAACGCCCTGAACACCAGGTTAAAACTTTTCTTCCCCAAACCATGAGCATATCAGTGTGGAAGGGCAGGGATTAAATGGAAGCGTAGAAGCAGATTTGGGCTCTTGTCCCAGCTCTGATACTAACCAAACAGGCGTCCTTGGACAGTCCTTGTTCCTTACCTGTCAGTTTCCTTACCTGTCAGACGGACAGCGGGCAGGTGTAGGTGGGAAAGTATAAATAATAAGGGTGGGGGTGGGGAGACTCTGGCCAAATGGCATGCACGTGCCCCCTCCACAGGGACAGCCTCTACTCTGCTCCAGCTGGCGGTCGCCTTGCGGGAACCGGGGCCCAGGGTTGCCAGATCGGCAAGAAAAGTCAGAAACTCAGACTTGGCAAATAATTAAAAACGACTATTTTAAAACACTGTGCTAGTCCAAGAAAACACATCTACAGGAGGATTTCGTGCCTGCGGGCTGCCCGTTTATCACTCTTAGCTGGAAAGCTCTTGTCCAGATCGGCTGAGCTCTCACGTCAGGGAAGTCTCCTTCTATCTGACTCTCTGCACTGTAGTCCTGGAAAATGATTTACAAAACCCACATAGATTTTGGCAGGAACGGAGCTTAAATTGACTGCTTTCTATCACAAATTAATATTAACCAGAGCTTGTCAGATACTAAATATTTGTTTTAGGAATACACACAGCCTCGCCTTTCATCTGGGGTAAGCTCTAATCGCTGGCCTGTCAGGTCAGGATATAGCACTGGATAAATCATGCTCTCTCGAACAGATAGATGCCAGCCCGGTTGTATACAAATGGAACAATGTGTCAATGAACACCCGAGTTCGGGTTACATCTACTATAAACATCGACATTCCTTTGCCATGAGCCCATTTGCTGGTTAAGCAGTTACAGCTTTGGAAGGTTTGATGCCTCCCGTGCTCAATCAGGTTCTAATGATTTCAGATATCTGCAATTAATGAACCATTAGATGAATTGGTGGAGCCCCATAAGAAGGGACTGAGAATTGGGTCAAAACCACAGACAGGCTATTACCCACAGGGCCAGCAATCACTGGAGACAAGGCCGTGAGGCGTTGAATGAATGATTTTATTTACCCCTCCTCGGCCCTCCCTCCACACACGCTTTCTTTCTGGGTAAAAAAATTAGCACTTGACCAGGGTCTGAGTTCTGCAAACACAGAAAGGGAGGAGAAGGCCGAAAGGAGGGAGGGGGGGATGGTTGTCTTGTGCTTTTCCAGCTAAGACTTGCTCTTCCACAGACTGAAAGATTCACCGGTACGAAAAGGGACACCATTTCTCAGTGTTTGCCCGAATCTCGCTGGGCCTTCTTCCTGAGTTCCAGTGTATTATTGAGCATGTAACACACTGGCCATGTTAGAAAAATGACGGATGGTACTTTAGAATCATGGGAGTAAAAAAGCCAAGCTTCACTATGTGATTATATGGGCTTGATGTAAACCCCGAGGCAGCCATGGTTGAAGGAGAGTGTGTAAGGAGTGGACCACCAGCCCGCTAGGACAATGCTTACAGCCTGGCAGCGCGAGAGTGAGTGCCTGGTGGTAGACGGGGCTCCAGGTGAATCTGTAATTTGAAAAGTTAAATTAACCCTGATTATCTGTTGTCTGTTTCCCACTTAGGAAAGAGGTCCTCACGTAACCAGACTGGCTGGCTGCCGCGAAGGCTCCTGAGGTAGGTGAAGCTCCCATGCAGGGTGGCTGTTACTTTTTATAGCCCAGAAAGTCATTTTTTTTGGAGAAGGACACACACCTCCACCACTACGGTGACATATTTTCAAAGAACATTCTGGTGCTTTCTTCATAGTTTGTGTTGCTGTTTGGTAGTTGGTTATGTGTTTGTTTGCTTCTTTGTTCATTTTTGGTCTCCCATTAGCATGTGAGCTCCATGAGGCTCTATCTCCCCTGGCTACAGAAACCCTGGCACATAGTGGGTACTCAATACCTATTTGTTGAATGAGTGAAGAAATGAGTATTGGTTGTCATGAGAAAGTGACTTTGGAATCTGTGAGGTCCTAGAGAAATATGGATTGGCCCAGGCAGTGACATTATTGCTCTGTGGACAGGCTCATTGACCTGTTTATTCAATCCATCTTTTGTTGAGGACCTACTATGTGCTGGACCCTATTCTAAGCACTGCAGATATAGCAATCCGCAATGCTCACTTTCCTTACTGTTTTATAGGGAAAACAGAAATGAAACCCATTATTATAAAAATGATGCCTTTAATTAAAAGTTAGATGATTGTTTTGAAGAAAAAATACCAGCGTCATAAGACCATGTGATATTTGAGCCTCATGTAGCTTGGATAAACCAGGAAGGCTTCTCTGGAAAAGTAATATTTAACCTGAGACGTCAAGGAAAACCAAAGTTGGAGAATATTCTGAGCAGAGGGAAAGCATGAGCAAAGGTCCTGAGGTAGGAGCAGCTTTGTGTATAAAATGCCAGAGCAAACCAGTGAGGCTGTAGCAATGAGGGAAAGGGGAGAGAGAAGGGCATGAAAGGAAGCAGGTTTGGGGTGGAATTTCCAGGTCTGTGAAAGCCGTACTGAAGGTTTCTGCCAGTATCCCGGGAGAAATGAGATGTCATCGAAGTCTTCCAAGTAAGGCAGTAAAGTGAGCAAATTTTAATTTTTAAAATTTTAGTCCCATAATGTAGAAGTAAAATTATTTTAAATGGCGAGGAGTTCGTTTTCAGTTTGCCTTGGATTCCCTCACAAGAAAAAAAGGAACAGATACTCTTAAGGTGGAGTAAAAGAATAAAGAGTTAATGGCGAGGGCAAAGACCTTACTTCCAAATTCCCATGTGTTAGTCCAGTCCTCCCCGAGACATTTGTCTTCGCCTGTTTCTAAAAGTGACTCCAACTTCAGAAATTTGCTGAGATTGGTTGGTTTCCTTTTGATTAAATAAGAACTTGCTAGAGTGCTGGGTGTTCAAAATGTGTGCTCCCCTTTGCTAAACTTGCACAGATAGTTACTGTCAATTCATGAGATTATTTGGCTGATCAATTCTTCCTTCATGTGAACAATAAGTATGTTATGAGCACCTTGCATATGTCATGCTTTATTGCCAGGGCTAGAAATGAACATAAAACATTCCCTGTGAGCCACGTAAGTGACGCTCAACAAGTGCTTGATGAAGGGCTGTGTGATAAACAGGGTGTTCTCACTCAGGAGTAGATACAAAAAGAACACAACCTGGCCTTTGTTGTAAGAGACAGAAGGCAAAGACAGTGCCCTGGGGGAAACCGAGCCAGAGGAGCATAAAAAGGAGGAGATCGGGGTGGACTCCGGGGAGGGGATCACATCTGATTTGGGCTTTGAAGAATCAATAAGAGTTTCTAAGCAAAAGGTGTTTCTAAGCATAAACATTGGCCAACACGCAGAATCATCTAAATCTTAGACATTTTGTGATTTAACCGCTTGTGTTCCACATTCCTATTTGTCTCTATGACACTTTCCTTACTATGTTCTTGTTTAATTAGTATTTTTATGTGAATAGACCAAAAATTTAGCCTTATCCTAAGTAATAAGAATTATGAAAGCACGCTTCAATGTGCTGATTTTATTTTTTCCTAATACATATGTAAAGATGTAAACATGCTATACGTTGCTTTTCCAACATCCATGCCCTCCTTCCCTTTTTCTAACAGAACCCCAATGTATTTGGGTGGCCCATCCACCTTCTCTCCATGCACTAATGTGCTTCCAGAAAAGTTGACCATATTCCCAGTTCAAGAAGGTAGAACCTAATTAGTCTAAGCCAGTTATCAAAATCTATTTCTCTCTGTAGGGATTGGTTCAGGGGTGGTCATATGACCAGTTCTGACCAATGATTGGTAGGAAGTTCTACTGGGGGATTTCTGGCAAAGGCTTTCTTATTCTTAAGAAAGAATGTCTCTTAAGGAGACAGCAGAAGGAGACTATTTCTGCATCTGGAGCTGCAGAAAGTCATCTTGTGACCCTAGAGAAGCCAGTCCACAGGTAAGGCTCACACATTAAGGACGGCAAAAAGAACACGTGGAAGGAGTCTCGGTGTTGATGAATCACAGAACCACTCTTTCAACCAACTGAGAGTTGCTCAGCCATGGGTGGCTTACTGTATGAGAGACTAGTAAGCTGCCAGGTAGTAAAAACTTAATGCTTTACCAGCCAAGAGGCAACCGTCAAAGGTATAGTATAGGTTGTTATATAAAAAGAGACAAAACAAATATCCACCAATTATTTATTCATGAAATTCAAAATATAATGATAATTAATTGAGTATAATTTTATAGTAGAGATATACAAGTGAGAATGGGATTTTTAAAAGTGTTCTCTATCACCAAATTGTTTACAAATAATCACCTGTAAAGCCATTCTTGATTTGCAAAACATACAAAAACAGACAATAGCTCAGACTTGATGTAAGGGCTATAGTTTGTTCACTTCTGTTTAAGACAATTTTTACTTTAACATTTTTATTGGTTAAAAATTGCTGTCCAAAAATAATCTCCACTTATGGCCAAGGGCATTCTAATTGAGACACATTAAACATGAAAAGAAAAATTTCTCTATGAATCACCCCAAACCACCTACATCTACCAAAAGGAGGATGAGCAGACTTTAGGAAATAATAGTTTACATTCATTAAGCACTTGTGTGCCTGGTATTGGATTCTAAGTATTTCATATGGATGAACAAATTGAATCCTTACAAACCCATCAGGTAGGCACTATTAGCGTTGCCATGTTGTGGATGAGGAAATTATGTCACAGAGCATTTAAACAGTTCTCTGCTAAAGTGAGGTGGTTAGTCAGCCTCTGCACTGTGATGTTCACTCTGCTCTTTCATCTCTGTTTATGTGCAAATGAACCATATACATAATCTTGCTTCCGATCCCAACTTCCCAAACTAACTGGCATATCTCAGGGAAGTCAGATATGAAAACAGATGATGCAGCTTTAAAAAAAATTATCATTACATTTTTTATGGTTACGAAGCATCTGGAGCAATTTAAGAAGTTAGAAGGGGAATAAGATGTTTTACAACATAATATGCCCAGGATTGCTGTACAAGTGGGAAACGTGAGCGTTGAATAATGGCTCTGTGCCTTCCGTTGTCGGCAGGCTTTATCCGGATCTTAAGAACATTACTGGTGCGAGGTTAGCTCTTTATTTATTTAGTTTTGAAAATTTTTCTTTAATTCTAGCATTCCAGGGAATAATGGAGCACTCCAAATAATAATTCATACTAAGAATGAAGAAGTCACACCCTTCACAGGGGAGAAGAATAAAAATGTGAATCATTAAATAGCACACACACACAAAAAGATTGTAAATAAACCCCTATAATTATGCATCACAAAAGAAAAGTCAACTCCAAATGATTCAGTAACCTCATCACCAGCCTTACTAATAATTGCAAGCAGCACACAATGAAAAACAACAACCCACATGTAAACATGAGCAACAATTTCTCATCTATATAATAAAACCCTAAGCAACCATTATAGTAGAATGACCAGAACGACCGGTCACTATGATGCACACTGACCACTAGGGGGCAGATGCTCAATGCAGGAGCTGCCCCCAGTGGTCAGTGTGATCCCACAGGGGGAGCGCCGCTGAGCCAGAAGCTGGGCTCACGGCTGGCGAGTGCAGCGGTGGTGGTGGTGGTGGTGGTGGTGGTGGTGGTGGTGGTGGGAGCCTCTCCCGCCTCCACAGCAGCGCTAAGGAGCAGTGAGCTGAGCTGTAAGAAGCAGCGAGCAGGCGGGCGGTAGGAGCGAGGGGTCCTGGACTGCGAAAGGGATGTCCAACTGCTGGCTTAGGCCCAATCCCTAGGACATCCCCTGAGGGTTCCCAGACTGGGAGAGGGCACAGGCCGGGCTGAGGGACCCTCTTCCTCCAGTACATGCATTTTGTGCACTGGGCCTCTAGTCTAAATATAAAACAAAAGACAGTAACTCACCTTAAGGTTTGCTATTGAGCTCTGGTGCTGAGAATTTTAATTTACAATCTGTTCCTTCCTTTATAAGGTCAACCAAGAGGGAAATACAACAAAATTCTGAAAGTTGCCTTTCGAACTAGACAGTACATTTCACCCTGACCTCCCACAATGGTGGACCCATCTGAAATGAACCCAGAGGAGAAATGCTTCCATAATTAACCAAATTTAAAGACAATAATTAGTAAACATTTTTGCCTTCCTCAAAACTCTACTGCTGCCATTAACATTTCTATGGTTCTCCAATTACGTCATAAATCAAAAGTAATACAGAAAGACAATGCAATAATGAGAATGCAAAGGCTGCATCAAAAATCTAGATATCAGTGTCTCCTTGTCCTCCATCCTTCTGTTAATTTATTTTATTTTCTCAAGTAATGTAGCCAAAATGCATCATCATAATAACTTTTAACTCAGAAAATAATTTTTACTAATTTAGCCAAGAAACAATCAATACAGAATATAAGTATCCCCCTCCACCCACCCACACATCTGCCCTTTCTTCTCTAGAATTTAGTTTGAAAGCCAAAAAGAAAAAAAAAACCCTCTTTGTGAACAGGTAAGAAAGGACAAAAGAGCATTATGCTAAATAGATGTAAAACAGTCTCTATAATAATGCAGGCAACCATTGATATTTTATGTTTGTCTTTTTCACCTGTCAAGGCCACCGATAGAGTTCTGCCCCAGACTCATATCATTATGTTTCCTCTCAATTATGGTTGTTCAACATAGAATTGGATACTCTCAAACATACCTACTGGGATAGAGAAAGATAAATCATTTTTTTTTTTTGAAAAAAAGATGGATGATGTTTCATCTGTTGCACTGGGTTAAAATGCTGTATTCCGTGAGCACATTCCATTTTCAAGAAATCATTTGCGGCTCTGCTTCTTGGGTAATGTAGCTGACTTCATCCCAAAATGAGTGGCTCTCATTTTGGTTGCATGTATCTGGGCTTCTGGATGCTTGTGTGTTTGTCTGTCATACACTCTATGCACGGGTTCTCTTTGACTGTTTGGGCAGAGCAAAGCCATTCAAATGTCCCATCCCCAGCCACCCGGATGTTTATGCCAGATTTCATTTAGGCACGGGCAATGGTGAGCATGGAGATTTTAAAGTCTATCTAAAATTTTCAAGAATGTTTTGTATCCCAATCACACATCCCCCAGTATGAGAGGGCTCGGCCATTTCACATCCCATCATTCGACGGATTAAAAAAAAAAAAAGAAGCTACTCTCTCTTTGCCTACTTTGGAGTTTCATTAAGTCCTTTGGTTCATTAGTTCATTCAATAATGTACATTGAGTACTTGCAATATCCCAGGCACCGCTCTCGGAATTGGGAACACAGTGATGACAAGAGGGACCAGATGCCGTGGAACGGGCATTGTGCAAGAGTTTCTAGAAGAGACACTCCAAAGCCTACGCAGTGAGAGGACCCCGTCATTAGAAATGACAAGTCCTCATGCTATTTGGGGCCAGAAACTGCTATCCTGTTAGATAGGAAGCCATTGTTTTACCCTCTCTGGGTCATCATGTTTTCTCTGGGCTTCTCTTTTATGTGTGTCTGCCCCAGTGGGCTGACCTGTGGTTCTTGCTGCAGTGCGCTCCCTTAGGGCAAGGGCACACCCACCAAACAGGCAGCCAGGCTCCGCCTCCACCCTCCCTGGAGATCAGGGCCCAGGAAGTTCGCAGGGAAGGGTGACTGTGCATCTGCATCTCTCGATGAATTGTACAGGCTCATGCTCACTCTTGCTGTCACAGTAGTTCAGCTTGCGGCATATGATCTGGGCAAGAGACATGCTAAGCCTCTGGGCTCCCTGGTTTCCAGGAAGGGAGAGACTTAAGTAGGAGGCCTGGATCCCTCCCTCCCTCCCTCCCTCCCTCCCTCCTTTCCTTCCTTCCTTCCTTCCTTCCTTCCTTCCTTCCTTCCTTCCTTCCTTCCTTCCTTCCTTTTATTTCTTTCTTCCAAATATTTTATTTTATTGTAAGGAAGTCTCTAAAAAATTAAATCCCCCATATTACAAAATTAATATCTGTTCATTGTAGGAAATTTTGAAAGTGGAAATCTCTAGTATCCTTACTCCTCAGAGACAACTGCCATTCATACTCTATGTCCATGTTTGTGTGTGCAAATAAAAATGGAACTTATGCAACATGGTTCCCAGAATGAAAAGTATCTTTGAAAGCATCCATACCCACATATCATATGCCAGTAGGTAAGTTCACCCAGGAAAGAGGTGTAAATGTTGGAAAATGAAAATATCCTCAGAAATACCTGAAAGGGCGAGGGCTACACCATCCACCTTGCCCCAGGGTAAGGGCTACGACCTTGGCCACGTGCTTGGCAAGAAGGTTCTTCCCGGAAGTCTAAGACTCTGCTAGCCACACCCAGGAATAAGACATCGACTTGCGCCTGGCCAATTGGCAGAGCACAGTCCTTTCTCCTCCCCTTACTCCAACCCCCCCCCCCCCCTTTAAAACCCATCTCTAGGCGGGGTTCGGTCTCTTGGTCACTTGGCTAGCCGATGTGTCGGTGAGTCTGGTGGATAGAGAGCTCAAGCTAGCTTGAAATACAGATTCTTATGCTTTTGCATCGGATTGGCTGGCTCCCTGATGTGGTTTCTTGGGAATCTTGAAATCTGGGCATAACATTTGGGGGCTCGTCCGGGATTCCCAAGACCATGTAGGGACTCCCCCAATTCGTAGAATCTGCGTGGCCGCGGTAAGTGTCTGTGTGTTGTGTATTCTGTTCTGTGTGCTTTATCTGTTCTGTGTGAGCTCACTTCTGAAATCTGTATTGCCCACATTGATCGTGGACGCACATGGGGATCAAAGGGCGGGAGGAGTCGGGGGACGCCTCGATCCTCCATCTGTATCTTTAGGGGTGTAATTTTGCTTCCGAAAAGTCGGAAGGTCTGTAGAAACCCCAATCTGAGACGGGTGGGTCGCACCCGCTGGTTGGTCTGCAGCCACTGGGTGGCGAGCAGCCATTGTTTTCGGTTTACAGGCGGTTCGCTCCCGCTTCGGTTTTCGCTTCCATCGAGTTGGAAGGCTGTATTTTCGGGCCCATTTAGTTTTCTGTGTTTGTATGTTTCTTTCTGTGAACTTACTGGACGGACGTTATGGAATGGACTCAAACTGCTCCTTTGGGTATTGTGATTGATCAGTTCAAGGAGATTGGGGGAGGCTGTAGAGCTCCCTCAGGAGTTGGGAAGTTGTTATTGTTTAAACTCTGAATGAATGTCTGGTAAAAGTATGTGAGTGTAAAGGCAGGGGAGGGGTCCCTGCCCGCCCGCGCGCCTCCCAGGCAGGGAAGGTGAGCAGGGATCACTGTGCCTCGGGCCGCAGGAGAGGAAAGATGCGCCTGGATGCGGAGGCTGAGGCTGGCTCACCGAGGCCGCTTGCTGCACAGTCGGGAGCGTGGCGCGCGGTGAGCGCAGCCCTCGGCCCGGAGCCCGTCCGCGCCGCGGGCCCAGGCGGTTTGGCGGCGGCGGCGGTGGCAGCGGCGGGTCGGCATTGGCCCCCGGGCTTGTGGCGAGCGAGTGGAGCGCAGGGGGCGAGGCCGGCACGTCGCTTGCGGGAGGCGGGAGCAGCGAGGCCCCCGGCAGCGTCGGGTCCGGGTCCGGGGGAAGGTCCCCCGCGGAGCCTGAGGGCCGGACACCTGGGAGGCTGGGGGCGGCCGCGGCTCTGGATGCGAGCCGGCCTCTTCCCATGGAGATCGCCCCAGCTAGAAATGTAAAAGTTTTAAAATGCATCCGGGATTTCTGTGCACGTGTAGAGGGAAAAGGCCAGTTTAAAAACGAGTGCACATAGTTTTGAGCTGAACCTGATCTTTTGCTGTGTACAGAATAAAAACCCGAGACTGTTTTGGCCTTAAAAATGGCAGAGATGAACCTGACAAAGAAATGTTCGGATTGAATTGGGAAAAATTGTGTTATTGTGGTAACTAAATGCCTTTGCTTATTGGTACAGCCACCATTTTGGGCTCCAAGCCTTGGCAGCCGCCATGTTGGCTGCATGGTTTGCCGCTCCCCTGGGGGCCGCCATCTTGAAACAGCAAAGGCCCCGCCCTCTGATTTACTCAGGGGTGGAGCTTTAAGGCGGAGTTTTATGGGGCTGCAAGCGTGCTTGCTTCACGGATTTATTTTTAAGCTAATCTCTCAAATCTAGAAAACCCTGCTTTCCTTAAACTAAGGACAATCAAAGGTTATGTCAAAGTCTTTAAGAGGGACTGATAGCAGTAATCTAATTTCTAAAGTACGATTATTTCAGGTAGAAACTGGTTTCTGTAAATTGATCTGTCCTTATTGCTTAAATATGTATCCTTGTTGTTAAATTTGAATGTATTGTTAATCTGAGGAATGTTAATTATTTACATGTCACCTAAAAATTAAGGCTAAAAGTTTTAACTGGAAAGCATGGCTTTGGTGTGATGGGAGGAAAGAAATGTTAAATGGATGATAGGCCAGTAAGCTGGAACTGGTCACTGGTGGTGGATTGTGAGAAGGGCTGGACACTGCCTAACTTCTCCTTCCTTGGTACCCCTAAAACATCAGAGGGTACTTCTGGCCTTGATTTTCTTGGTTTTGGATTTGTTTGTTTGTTTGTGATAAAAACCGTTTCTATCTAAATAAGACATAGGTCAAGAATCCTGTCCTGGGATGTGGGAAAGGCCCCCACATCTGTTCCTGTCAGGCCCCCATCAGGGGATTTGGGGGCGGTGTTCCTGTTATCTGCTCAAGAGCCCAAGACTGTAAAGATACTTGTTCACTGAAAAGGTGTAAGTATGTTTGTAAACACCTCTGTCTGTTTGTTTGCTGGGAACTTTGATTTGCTATGTGATATTCTGTGCTGGGTTGGAATTTTGAAATTCTGGGGTAAACTTAAAAGGTATTTATGGCTTTTACATTTAAGAGTGGGGCTCACAGTTCCTCAAGGCAAAGATTTAATGGCCCTTCCCCATGCCTATGCTGAATTAGATAATACAGGCCAGTACTGATTAAAGGAAGACAATGGGCCTTGGAATCTGTAAAGATGGGCGGGAATGAAGCTGGTCAAATATACTGAAAGGATTTGGTACCTATTGCTGCTAGCAAAGAAGGGGCTGATATCTCCTTCTAGCGCATTCCCTTGAAAGAGGCCTGGTTGCTGCTCTGCCACAAAGGGAACTGGTAGAAATGAACCATGGAAACTGGCGAGGACTGGGTGGCTCTCCTATCATGTTTGGCAGACCACCCCCTGTCATTCCTAACCTTAAAGCTGACTTTCTTGCTGCAAGAATTGTCTCTTTCCTTGAAAGGGCTCCAGAGGGCGCATGAGGACATTTGGCCACGCCTCGGCGCCACCCAGGAGACTGGCCCAACCCCAACTCCTCATCAGCACAGACCAGGAGATTGGGTCTACGTCAAAAGGCACCACCTGGAGCCTCGATGGAAAGGTCCCTACACCTTACTCCGTGGTGCTGACGACTCCACTGCTCTCAAGGTAGACGGCGTCGCGACCTGGGTCCATCACACCCACGTCCGGTCAGCGGACCCATCCACGGTCCAAAAAGACTTCATCACCAAATGGAGCGTCGATCGAGATCAACGCAACCCGCTCAAGCTCAAGCTACGGTGTGCTCCACCTGCCTGATGCTGGTAACATGACTCGCGATCACTCCTGTCGCCAGGAGCCCCCACAATAGACTTAGATGATGCCTGCATCTTCATGGACATGGCTCCAAAGAGACAAGGACAATTTATAGGAAGGCCAAGAATAGACTTTAGTAGAATTTGGCTGCCTAAAGCGGCCATGATGCCAATATTATGTTTCATTGTATTGATGTGTTATATTGACCTTTAATTCTCTTGCAGGTTTGAATGTATGTTGGCTGTCCTGGAAGGGAACTATGTGGGGTAAGCCCCCAAAAGTAAAGGATGCCAGCTGCCAAGAGGGCAGGTGCCCAACTGGGCAGGGAACGGTGCCCATCAGGTTTTGGTCTCTGTTGGGAGACAGCTAACAGTTGGCAGCCTGTGTACTGCTTGCAGGCCTTTATGACCATGCCCATGTCAGCGGTAGTCTGAAAAAAGCCTGTTTAGAATAGAAGGTCTAAGGCATGATTATGCATAGAAAGAAAATTTAATGCCAACAATTACTGTTTTATCAAAAAGAATTGGCAAGGAAAGTCAGAAAATCTTAAAGTAGATCAGTATGTCTCTCTTCTTATGTAATTCCTCCAAAATTTGGCAATGCTAACATGGCAATACATTTCTTTGCATAGATTCAATAAGACCAGTTCCTAATAGTGGTTTTATTAACGGAAAACTTTGACTGGAGTATCATGTTTTAAAGAGCCCTGTCTGAGCTCTAAAGACTTGAAGCCAGTAAAAATGCCACGAAGAAAGCCTGGTATCCTGCTTGGAAGCCCTGAAGATGGCTGGTGCTGGAGCGTCAGGCCCATGCCCTACCATCATTGGCGGTTGGTAAGAGTAGAAGGGGAGCAGTAGGGATGCCTCTGCGTTCCTGCAGAACCCCCACACACTCTGGGCCGCAACAAGTAGGAGGGCTACTGAGATGGGCCTTAAAGCCTGGAGCGTGGGCTCAGGTGGAGTTGCTACAGGTGAGGGATTCACCTAACTCAGCAGATACTGCAGGCGGGCCTGATGGCAGCTGGGTGGCATGGCTTCCTGGCCCTACGGGGCACATCAAGATTCAACCATGAGATTCCAGCAAAGGTAATCAGTTACCATTCTTGTTGTGTTTATGCAAACATCAGGACAGTAGATAAATTAATCTTGATTTGGCTTTTTGATAGCCATGGAGGAATTTTAAGAAGAAAAATCCTATTTCAATAGAAGTTGTTAAAGCTAAAATGGTTTCTTCCCCTTCCACCAGACCACTTGTTAAGATATGCCCAGTACGGGCCTCTAGCACTGGTGGAATAGAAATGCAGTCTGTCTCATGATTGAGCCGGAAGTTCCAAGACAAAGGGGGGAATGAAAGGGCGAGGGCTACACCCTCCACCTTGCCCCAGGGTAAGGGCTACGACCTTGGCCACGTGCTTGGCAAGAAGGTTCTTCCCGGAAGTCTAAGACTCTGCTAGCCACACCCAGGAATAAGACATCGACTTGCGCCTGGCCAATCGGCAGAGCACAGTCCTTTCTCCTCCCCTTACTCCAACCCCCCCCCCCCCCCTTTAAAACCCATCTCTAGGCGGGGTTCGGTCTCTTGGTCACTTGGCTAGCCGATGTGTCGGTGAGTCTGGTGGATGGAGAGCTCAAGCTAGCTTGAAATACAGATTCTTATGCTTTTGCATCGGATTGGCTGGCTCCCTGATGTGGTTTCTTGGGAATCTTGAAATCTGGGCATAACAATACCCACCCTCCAGAGAAAACCACTGGTAACAGTTTGGTGTGTGTACTGTAGATTTTTTAGTTATATATGTGTGAGCATATATTTTTCTATACAAATATCAATACATGCCAGTTTGTCATATCCTTTTAAACTTCAGTATAGTGTTCCAGTGAATGGATGTACCTTTATTCAATTTCTCCTTTTAGTGGACATTGAAGGAGTTTCCATTTTTTATCATTATAAATTAATTTTGCATAGTTGTCCAAATATTTCCTTAAGATATACTGTTACACAGGGCCAAGAGGCGAAATTTCTAACCAAATTATAGGGAGACCATATTGGCTAATTAAGTATCAAAGAGATATGCCCAAACTAAAGAAAATAAGGAAATAAAAACCAAGACACACAATATTGGGAAGTTTTTATGTGAGAATCAAGAATGTAAGAGAGGCACTTAAAAATACAGAGGCCTGGGATTGAACCAGGGTTCTGAGACATCACTGCTGTGTAACAGACTTTTGGATACTAATTCCTTGTCTCGTGTGCCAGCCTGCACACTGACACAGCGGTTCCTGGGAGTCACTGGCATTTGTGTGTTTCATCCACACGGGGACAGTCACACTCCAGAGGGTAAATGTACTTTGGAAAGAAAAGCACATGGGTGGGCTCTGTTTCCCAGAAACTCCCAATACATGCGTTCTAGCTTGAATAAACCACACATATTCAGAAGAAGAGTTATTATGTTATAAAAGAATTGTTCACTTTTAGGGCATTTAAACCAAAGTATTCTTTTAGCTTGGCAAATCTTGAACACATCTGAGGGAGGATTTGACTTTTAAATAACTTGCACATCCTCTGCGTGGGATGGGAGAGTATCTGGACACCAATATTTTCTCTATGACAAAGATGGAAGTAAAATGTTGTATGTTTGTGTCTTCTCCCCATCTAGGTTCTATGCCTTGCCCGGATTATCTTAAAACAACTAGGGAAGTTATAACCAGAAATGAGTCCAGATCAATGATCCTAGTTTGATTTTGTTTAAAGGTTGAGCGAAGCCTACTCAGCAAGGGTCTTGAAAATGTTGTTGCTTGATCTTTCGATGCATGCTTCCTGTCCATCCATCCATACCTGAGCAGAATTATTCTAAGCACATTGACTCTATATAACCTCAGAGTCTCTGTTCATTATAGTAAGTTCCAGGGGGAAAAAAACCTCAATATAAAAGAAATGCAAAAAAGAAAAATGTTATACTTATTACAAAATCCCTTTCAGCCAGTGGGGTTCCCAAAGAATCTGGGACATCAATAGTTCCCGAGCATCAAAAATATTGCCTCATCTTGTGAATTCTAAAAACCTCTGACGTCCAACATGGATTCGAAACACACGGATAGGATTAGAAATAGCATTTCCAATAAAAAATGCATAACAGAGTAGGACATGAAAAACTGTCTTTCTCTTTGAAACCATGAAAGTGCACCATATTTGTCCCGAAATGTGTATGTGTAATTTAAACAACCCCCGAAGACATCCATCTAATATTTTTTTCCCCAGCTTGTTCTCAATTGAAATTCCAAGCTCTCAAAGTTTGTGCTGCCAGCTCCCAACTTCACACTCTCCCTCGCTCTTGTTTCCCTCCATTTCCTTCCCTTTATGGCCCTTTTCGCTTGCACCCCTTGATTTATGGTCATTGGTGTGATTGCTCTGCTTTGCTTTATGGCAGTTTATGTCATGCTGGTCTTGTCATAAATGACTACCATAAAGTGAGGTAAAATATCATAAAACATTAGTGAGTCCCTGATACTCAAGGTTCTTCAGAATAAGCCCTGACAGGTACCAACCGCAGAAAAACAGATTTGGCCATTTGAAAGGCGCAGCATTTGTGAAAATGATAAAAAAAAATCATAAGAACACCCACTAAGTCCTGCTGGACTCCTTCTGTGCCCCAGTCACTGGGTTAAGCTCATTTTATAGATGGTCGCCTACAGTCCTCGCAACTTCTCCTTAGGACAGGGACAGTTACCACCCCTGTTGTGAAGATGAGGAAACTGAGGCACAGAGAGGTGCAGCACAGCCAGTGAGTGACAGGACTTCCCCACTCTACTCCAGAGCCCACGCTGTTAACCATTCTGCAGGACGGTGATGCGACTTACCCTGGGGCAGAGAGGGGCAGAGAGGGGCAGAGAGGGGCTGAGAGGGGCTGAGAGGGGCTGAGAGGGGCAGAGAGGGGCTGAGAGGGGCTGAGAGGGGCAGAGAGGGGCAGAGAGGGGCAGAGAGGGGCTGAGAGGGGCAGAGAGGGGCAGAGAGGGGCAGAGAGGGGCTGAGAGGGGCAGAGAGGGGCAGAGAGGGGCTGAGAGGGGCTGAGAGGGGCAGAGAGGGGCTGAGAGGGGCTGAGAGGGGCTGAGAGGGGCTGAGAGGGGCTGAGAGGGGCAGAGAGGGGCAGAGAGGGGCTGAGAGGGGCTGAGAGGGGCTGAGAGGGGCTGAGAGGGGCAGAGAGGGGCTGAGAGGGGCTGAGAGGGGCAGAGAGGGGCTGAGAGGGGCTGAGCTCGTTGAAATGTGGAGTTCAGCATTTGGTGGACAGTTTCCAGGCCCCAACGTCCTTGTCACCTTTAGACCTCTGCTCCCCTCCCTCTGGCACACAAGCCCCGAAACACATTGTGATGAAACCCAGATGCACCACATGCCTTTTCTCACCACACCGCCTAGTCCCCCCCAATATTTGCAATGCCATTTCCTTCCCAATGTACCCAGCTCACTTCTGAACTGTCTCCCCTTTGCCAGAGCCTCTGGAGCCGGAAGTTCGCGTTCCCTTCGATTCTTCCTCTGTCCTCCTCTGTCCTTGCTGCTGGACGAAGCACCTCACACCTGTCTGTGCTTCTTTGTTTCACCTTCCGGAAGTCAGGTAGGGCACGCCACTACCACCCGGCTGACTGCCACCTGGTGGAGGACAGTTTCTGCAAACCTCCCCAACCCCCCCCCCCCCTTCCTCCGTGTTCTCTGTGGGAGCAGAAGCATCATAGACACCCGCTGTTAGCCCCACTGGCCACTGTCACTGGCTTCCTTTGGCTATCTGACTCCATCCTCCCTCATGACCTTGTCTCATGACCTTGTCCGTGACACACTGGCCTTCCTCTGAACCAGGAGAATTCCTTTCTAACTTGGAACCTTCCCTCTCTGCCTAGAATTCTTCCCCCCTAACTCTGAGCTGCCCTGGTCTTTATACAGTAGACCTGCTTACACCGGCTCCTCATCAAACGAATTCATCTACCACCTTACTGTAATTACCTGCTGCTCCCTTCATAGTTCTGATCATACTGTTTAGTGATTTCTTTACTTGATGATCTGTTTCCCCATCTGGATTGCAAACTCCATGAGGACAGGACCAAATGCCCATCAGGTCCACAGAAGCATTCCTAGCATTTGGCACAGGGTCTGGCCCAACAGCATAGAAGATACCTGATACGTGGAGGTACACTGCCCTGCAGGTGTGCCGTCATTCCTAAACTGGATTGCAAGGGCTGGAAGCACAGGCGTTTATTTCCTGTTCCTGTTCAATATGTTACAGCAGCAGCATTCACATTGTTGGCTTAACATGGATGTTAATGCAACACACTGGGGTTGGCTGGATTCTAGCAGCCCTCACAAAACTGTGGTTCTAGGATTGAGAATTGTGCTGTATTTGGGGATGGAAGGCACATAACAAGTGGGGAATGGGTCATAAGACAAGTTAGTACAGCAGTTTCTATGATATCTTTAATTCAGTAAAAGAAACATTTGAGCATTTTGATTAAGAAAGAAAAGAGAAGAAAAATAGGAACCAGGGGAAGAAATAGAATCAGTGTATTTTTCTCTGTGTGTTTTTTTCCCACTCCTGATCTGCTGTCTTTTCCAAAAATCTTTCTAGGTTTTTCTGTCACATCCATAGTGAAGTGTAAATTATAGTTTCTAATATAGATGGCCATTTTCAGTGAATTTTAGCAAGGAACAAAATTTTGTCAGAGACTGAAATTTGGCATCCCTGTGCTTCTTCATGCTGGGAACTATTTTTTTTTTTTTTGTATTTGCAAAATGCGATAACATAAATCCTGTTGCTTTTATTTCTAAATGGTACAACACCAAGCTGAGAACGGATTGGGAAAATAGGAGTGCCTCCAAAGTAGGGCCAGCCTTTGCAACCCTAATTTATAGTGCATGCCGTACTACAAGGGAGAAATCAAATCAGGGTCCTATAAAAATGGGAGGCTGTTCTTAATTGTACACATTTCTAATCCCCTCCCTCTCTTCTCAAATTTCTCTATACCCTGGCACTCCTAGATAACTAGATTGCCATGCAGAAAAGCCTGCTACACTCAACAGCTAACATTCGATGGGGCACCATTTGGAAGGCTGGCAGCTACAGAGCATATGGAGGATTTCAGATGGGTTTTCAGGGACAGTCAGCTCAGGGTTTCTCATGGTGGGGACCACAGTTGGCCCGCGGAGCAGGCCAGTCTTACTGTGAGGGTGTGGTGTGGCGTTAGCATCTCCGGACTCCTGGCATTACATGTCAATCGATCCCTCCTAGTCACAGCGACAAATAGAAGCCACCCTCCTCCCCAACCCAGGTTGTAAACATCACCCTTGGGGAACCCTCTCTGCTTGAGAGATTTAAAAACTCTCCCAGTCATCTCAGATGAAGGTTGCACATGTGTGACCATGAAAAGAAGTCAGGAATGAATCCTTTGTTCTTAAGTTGTAATAGGGACAATAGCAATCATTGATATCTTCTGAGCATTTATTATGCATTAGATATTTTCAAAGTGCTTTGCATGCATTTCCTCATTAGTCCTCCACAAAGTGTTATAGTGAGACCCAAAGACTCACTCAGGGTTGAACTTGAATAAGACTCAAGTTCAGAGTCAGTACAGAGAGAAGTGAGTGAGTAGGTGTCATGAGGCTGGGGAGGCTCAGAATTGATAACCAGAAGGATGGAAAGTGTAGAGTTGGTTTGCAGAGGCTGAGAGTAGCTGAGGCATCCCAGTGCCACAGCACAGGGTAGAGCTTGAAGGATGTCAGCTTCAGAGGGCACAGCTCCCAGAGCCTGTCAGATGCCACTGGGTGTCCTTGGGGCCTGCGTGTGAGGCAGGCCCAATCTCATTTCCCTACGTGTCCTTGCAAAAACCCTAACAAACACCTCAGTCAACAGGAGTGCACACTTCTACCTCCCAACTAAGAAAAGAAATACCTTGATGACTTCGGTGTGTGTTATGGAATTGCTGGGGACCGGTGAAGGGAAAGAGGAGAGAAGCTAGCTCACCCTTGTGGCAAATCCTTGCTCTGTTGAGGTTGATGAAATGTTTGAAAGTTGATCTATTGAAGGAACTGGAATTCTCAGGAACATGCCAACGCACAGCCGAGAGGTCGTCTACAACTGCTGAGGAAATAACCTGGTTCCCAGGGAAAGGTTTGCCTCTAAGCCAGAAAGTGGATGAGTCCTGGGCATATCATCATGATGTAGCCACGGCGATAAGAAAATAACAGAAATGAAAAGGGTTCACTTCAGACGTCTTCTCAGGGAAGGCTGCTCTGACACCCTTTCTCCCCATATGAGACTGACCTTCATCTTGTTCTTTGGGGATCCCCTACCACCCTCTACACGGTGCTCTCCTCCATATGGCATTGGATTATAGGGATCTGTTTGCTTGTCTGTCTCTCTGCTTGCTGGGGTCTGGAATCCCCGGAGGCATGGTCTGTGTCTAATTCATCTTTATACCCCCCAGCCCCTAAGTGCTAACCTCCATGTAATAGGCGCTTGATAAATCCTGGAATGAGTGAATGAATGAATTCACTCCTAAGGCCTTCCCATGTGCTTCTTAAGGGGGAAGAAAGAATTCATTTTAACTTAAGTATAGGTTTTCTTCCCCAACGAGCATATGGATAAAGGACAGCTACTGATTTCTTCTGAGAGAGAAAAATGATAGAACAGTCCTCCATGCTATATTTCAGACTTATGTCAACTTTTCTCCTAAAAAAAATGTCTGTCCACCAACACTCATATCATTTTTCAAATTTCATGTCATCCTTTTTCAGTTGCTGCCCATCCATCATTTTAGGCAAAGAGTATCCATCATGATCGAAGCTAAATAATTTTCAAAGCTGTCAGGGAGTGGACACCAAAAGGCCCCCATTTCTTCTGAAAAGAGTGATCCCGGGTGGCAGCGAGGTTCCGCTGGGGAAGGAGAGATGCCGTCCCGGGAGGGCCTCTCACATCAGTTTCAAATGGAGCAAAGAAGAACATTTATTCTAGACGTTATTGCTCAATTCTCTACACAAAATGTTTCACATACACCCACCAATATCCTATGTAAGAGTTTATTTATAGAGCAAGGTTCTAGCTAAAAATAAAGTCCAATTTTCTAGTAACCTTGTTTTTCTTAAAATATTTGTATCCATATATAGCTTTTTCTGATTTTAAAAGTTAAATCATGTTTATTTGCAAAACACAGAAAAGTATAAATAAGCAAGAAAATAAAATGCATGGGTTATTCCACCAGGCAGAGATAACCTCTGCTAATATTTTTGGTTCAGGTTTTTTCCAGTGACATACACACATAGTGTGTATACTCATACTTATTTGTATGTATATGTATGCATATACGATAACTATTTATTACAAATTTACTGTTATATTCTTTATGGAGTTTTATATCCTGCTTTTCTCACTAAATGGTACCTTAAACATTTTCCTATGCCATTACGTATTCTTTGAAAACATGATTTTTCAAGGCTACCTTATTTTTGAGTTTATGGATATAACATAATTTATCTCTTGTTAGACTTGCTGATTGCCCTGACTTTTGGCAATGCGGTGTTTTATTTATTACATTTTCCCTGTCTTTCAGCTTTTCTGTGTTTATCATCTATATAATTCTCGAGAATCATAATCTTATCTTTTTATTAGAATGTCAAAGATAGGTAAATGGATTTTGTTTTTATAACTCACAAAGATTCAAACTGCAGGAAGCTTTTTGGTTGTCTCTTAAATCAGGAAGAGCTATTATATATGTTCACTTTTATAATATAGATTAAATTCTGTCAATTAAATGAGTGTGCTTGTATTTCTTTCCTGTTTGCCGATTTGTTGTGAGTTGATGTACAAGTCCTCGTTTTAGATCAGAAGAGGCTACAAATATGTCCAGAATGGGTACCCAGGGGTTTCTTTAAGGGAAAGAATGAAAGATGACACAACTTTTACTAGGTTAGAATCTTAGCTGAGCCAGGTAACTTTGAGCATCTTTTTGGATTGTGTGAACCTCAACCTTCACGTCTATAAATGTTCAGGAGACAATTGCTTCTCAGACTTTGCAGGTTAGATGTGAGAATTATATTGAATAAGGCATGTGCCATGCAAAGGATGGACCTGCCCATCACTGAGAATGTTATTATTCATCCTGGTTTCTATCTTATAGCAGGTGAAATGGTACATGTTTCTTATTTGAATAGGATGAAGTAGCAGAGGCCCTGCCTTATTGGACCAGGAAGTCAGAAACATAATCCTTTTTAAGTTACCTGGTGTCTGATTTTTCAATTTTTCACAGCTTTATTGAGGTGTAATTTACATTCCACAGAATTCACCTACTTAAGTGTACAATTCACTGATTTTTAGTAAATTTACAGATTTGTGTAATCATCACCACAATCTAAATGTAGAGTAGACTCTGAGATACAAGATAAAGGAATTCTTTTTCAACAAAAATGTAGGCGATTCTCTTTGTTTAGTTAGGAGCGCTTACATAGTCATGAGTTAGACCCTAGAGCAGTGATGGCGAACCATTTGAGCTCGGCGTGTCAGCATTTTGAAAAACCCTAACTTAACTCTGGTGCCGTGTCACATCTAGAAATGTTTTTATATTTTCAACCATAGTAAAACAAAGACTTATATTTTTGATATTTATTTTATATATTTAAATGCCATTTAACAAAGAAAAATTAACCAAAAAAATGAGTTCGCATGTCACCTCTGACACGCATGTCATAGGTTCGCCATCACTGCCCTAGACCAATCACCCAACCAGGTAAGGCTGAATGTCTTTTTAAATAAATGATTTTTTATTAATATAGTTTTATTGATTTAGAGAGGAAGGGAGAGGGATAGAGAGATAGAAACATCAATGAGGAGAGAGGATCATTGTTCAATTGCCTCCTGCACATCACACATTGGGAATTGAGCCCGCATGTGCCTTGACTGGGAATTGAATCGTGACCTCTGGGTTCATAGGTTGACTTTCAACCACAGAGCCACGCCGGTTGGGCTTAAATACATGATTTTAATATGATTTTTGACTTAAAGGAAAGATGGCTGCAAGGAATCCCAGTCGCTTATAGTTAGAATCTGTCATGTGTGGGCGTGGTGTCCGCCCAGGGATGTGGGTGGGACACTTTTTTTGTTGTTTTCATTAAAAGTTATCACCTGGGGATAATTTTTTCCATTGATTTTTAGAGAGAATGGGAGGTGAGAGAGAGAGAGAGAGCGCGAGCGAGAGTGAACCTGCAACCTATATACTGGTATGTGTCCTTGACTGGGAATGAAACCCTTGACCCTTGGGTGTGCAGACTGACTCTCTAACCACTGAGCAACACCAGCCAGGACAGGTGGGACACGTTTATCTTCTGCTACACTCCCCATTTTTGCGATTTAAAACCAGCTTTAAGGTAATGAGGGAGACATTTTCAAAATTAAATATTTTTGTTTAAGGAAAGATAATCAAATTAAGAGTTTATCTCTGTCTCTCGCTTTTTTCCTTCCTTCCTTCCTTCATTCCTTCCTTCCTTCCTTCCTTCCTTCCTTCCTTCCTTCCTCCCTCCCTCCGTCCCTCCCTTTCTTCCTTCCTTCCTCCTTCCTGTTCTAAAAATGAAATAAGTAGGTAAATGTCCTTCTATGGCTAAGCAATCCCGGCTTCCAGCGGGGAGGGGAGTGAAGATGATTTCATTAAGGCTAACTAGTAGTGCAAAGAGTGATGCTACCTGCAGCCGCTCGAGGGAAAGAGTAAATTAAATGCTGATGACATTGACCAAGCAGCAAACTACACTCATTGATTATTTTAATTTTCTCTCTTCTGCACTCAGTTAAACACCAGTAGCAGTGGATTTCAAGGTAACTAAAAGGTTGTTTTGCACGTTTTTAAAAGAGTCACAAATAAACAGAACAAAAAGATCCCGATCAAACCAAAGAAAGGAGAGCTGAGCTGATGTGTGCACCGCGCATGTGGATGTACATGAGTGATTATTTCCTTCGCACAGGCATGTGCGTTCCTCAGGAGTGATACATGTGTGTGCCAGCAAAGAGGAAAAAAGGCAGCTAACAAGTAGAGCATTTCAATAAGAAAGGGACGTTGCCTATCCTCGCTGATGCTAGCTAGCCCTCTCTGAAATTTTAAAACAATGACGTTACGTGGCAGGAGAAAATAAAACCTTTCGTTTCTCTAGTTTCAGCCTCTTACATGTCCACTGGCTGTATCTGGAAAGAGAGTTCAACCTGTTTGGAAATGTAGACTTCATAAATGAAGATATTTTCGGACTGACTGTTGATTGCTGAGTTTCCCTGGGGATTATACTAAATTGGAAATAATAAGCAAAGTTAAAAATGAACAAGGAAATGGTTTGGGTTATGCTGAAGGGTGTTTTGAAGAGAAAATAAATCTAACCAGATGTCACTTAAATATACTGTTTTGTTTTCACTGTCTGATAATGTGCAGGGGTTAATCTGTCGAAGGACTAAGGCTATAGTGTGAAAAGTAGTTATTGGAACACAAAAGTTTATGCTTCCTGAAGCCCCGTGAAGGACTGCTTGGGCCGTCATCCCGGTCCCTGGACTTTAAGAAGTAGGGGGAATGTCTAAATGAACCTTTGGCCCGAAAGGATTCAGAGTAGAAACATGTTGATGCCACGGGTTACATTGAAAAATGATAATGCACTTGCAGGGCATTAAGTACTTTCTTCCCTCTGCGAAACCTGCAAATTCCAGAGGGTCAGCCCATCGCTCTTTTGGCATCCATCATCCATTTTTTAAGTCCTCGGAACATTTTGGCAAGGTAGAGGCAGCACAGTTTAAAATATGGGGCTTTCTCCATCCCCACCAGAAAGATAAGCCTTGATTGACTTTACCTGAAGTTCACCAGACTTAGGGCTGCTCAGTCTCCAAATCCACATTGCCTTTGGCTCAAGCACGTGTCCTGTGCAGAGAAAGTGACTGGAATGAGGGATGCTGGAGACAGAGCAGGAGCCCCAGCAAGTGCTGGTGAAGTCAGACTGTAACGGGAAGGGGCTGAGGATGTGCAGTTTTCTGTCTACCCCAAAGTCCACAGAATGTAAGAGTGCAGGTTGCTCTGTTCTGACCAAGCCCGGACAGCCACAGAACCCAGCGTCAGCATTGACTGAGTGCTGTGTGCTGGGTTTGAGCTTGCACGTTTTATCTTTGCCAGTGATTCCCCGAATTTTACATATTATAGTTCATACTCCATTGGAACAAAGTCAGTGTACTAGTACTATCTGGATTGTAATGTAAGGTCCTCAAACACACCTCGTCCCCCCACCCTCAACACACACACCCTACCAGCCAACATCACTATAATTTTATTTATTTATTTATTTATAAATATTTATTGTTGAAAGTATTACATATGTCCCTTTTTTTCTCCCATTGACCCCTTATAGCCCACCCTCTACCACCCTATTGTTTGTGTCCATGGGTTATGCATATATGCATACAAGTTTTTGGTTGATCTCTTCCCACCAAGCCTCATATAATTTTATTTAAAAGTATTTTTATCATTGCAAAAAAAAGTAGGAAAATATCTCTCTTAGAAAATCATTCTGGGGAGAATCGAAGATGGCGGCATAGGTAAACACCGGAGACTGCCGCCGTGGACAACCACTTCAAAAATACAACTAAAAGTCGGAGCGGACATCAACCAGAACCACGGGAAGGCTGGCTGAGGAGAGTCTCTTCAACTAGAAGCAAAAACAACAGCATTCCGACGCTCAGCGGAGGCGCAGTGTGGAAAATTTAAAGGTACGGCGGTGCGGTGGTGAGGGTGCGTGCGCAAAGCGGGCTGGCGGCTGAGGGCGCAATTGTCGCTTTCAATCAGGAGCGAGTCTCAGACTCTGGGCTACAGATCCGGGCGAGTCTCTAGGGACCCAGACTCAAACGGGAGAAGCGGGACTGTCTGGCTACGGCCCCTCCGAGGTTTGCAGCGATTGCTGGGACAGAGAGGCAGAGCCCCTGGGGATGGACTGAGAGCGGCCATAGCTGCTCCCTCCCCCCCACCCTGTTGAGCCCGCCCCGCCCAAACCCTGCGCACAGCCATTTGCCGATCGCCTCAGGCAAGGGCTGGACTAGCACCTCCCCTGAGGACTGAAGTTTTCCCACAGCTGATTTCCACCGCCAGTCGGCCTGGTGGTCAAATCCCTCTAGTGTTAACTACAACAATTAAGGCTTGGCTAGAACAAGACTGCGCACAGAGACCACAAGGGGGTGCACCAAGAAAGCATAAAAGATGCGGAGACAAAAAAACATGACAGAAATGGAGGATATGGAGCTAAGAATCGCAATTTTGAGGGCTTGCCATAAATTTGTGCAGAGCCTCACGAAAACTAATGAGACCCTCGATGCTACGATAAAGAAATTAGAAAGTAAGCATACACGGACTGAAATAAAGAATATTATACCCAATAGCAGACCAGAGGAACACAAGAATCAAACCAAAGATTCGACAAAAAACACCCAATTGGAAAAGCAAAATGAAAAAAGAATTCGAAAGTGTGAAGATAGTGTAAGGAGCCTCTGGGACAGCTTTAAGCGGACTAATATCAGAGTCATTGGAGTGCCAGAAGATGAGAGACAGCAAGATATTGAAAACCTATTTCAAGAAATAATGGCAGAAAACTTCCCCCACCTGGAGAAAGAAATGGACTTACAGGTCCAAGAAGCACAGAGAACCCCAAACAAAAGGAATCCAAAGAGGACCACACCAAGACACATCATCATTAAAATGCCAAGAGCAAAAGACAAAGAGAAAATCTTAAAAGCAGCAAGAGAAAGAGGCTCAATTACCTACAAGGGAATACCCATACGACTGTCAGCTGATTTCTCAACAGAAACTTTGCAGGCCAGAAGGGAATGGCAAGAAATATTCAAAGTGCTGAATACCAAGAACCTACAACCAAGATTACTTTATCCAGCAAAGCTATCATTCAGAATTGAAGGTCAGATAAAGAGCTTCACAGATAAGGAAAAACTAAAGGAGTTCATCACCGCCAAACCAGTATTATATGAAATGCTGAAAGGTATCCTTTAAGAAGAGGAAGAAGAAGAAAAAGGTAAAGATACAAATTATGAACAACAAATATGCATCTATCAACAAATGAATCTAAGAATCAAGTGAATAAATAACCTGATGTACAGAATGAACTGGTGACTATAATGAATCAGGGACATAGAAAGGGAATGGACTGACTATTCTTGGGGGAAAAGGGGTGTGGGAGATGCGGGAAGTGACTGGATAAAAATCATGCACCTATGGATGAACTCAGTGGGTGGGGAGTGAGGGTGGAGGGTGGGGTGGGAGCTGGAAGGAGGGGAGATATGGGGGGAAAAAAGAGGAACAAATGTAATAATCTGAACAATAAAGATTTAAAAAAAAAAAAAAGAAAATCATTCTGAGAAAACAAAATTCTGGCAGGGATTCAGGAGAAATTTTAAAAAGGGCCATTCTCTGAAATGAAATAAATTTTGTTTAAAAATTCACTGTTATCAGATGTATTCGTTTCCTAGGTTTCCCATAACAAAGTACCACAAAGTGGCTTTAAACAACAGAAATGTATTGTCTCAAGTTTTGGAGGCCAGAAGCCTGAAATCAAGGTGGCAGGGCCATGCACCTGTTGTAACTCTGGACAGACTCTTCCCTCCCCTCTCTTCCTAGTTTCTGGGGCTGGGGGAGGGGGAGGGGGTGGGGGGGGCGGGTGAAGGTATTGAGCCTGGGCTGCAGCGCATCACTCCCTCTGTCCTTACCTGGCATTCTCCTTGTGTCTGTCTTCACGTGATGTTTTTCTCTTCCTATGACACCATCCTGTTGGACTAAGGCCCACCCTACTGACCTCATCTTAACTTGATTACATCTGCAAAGACCTCATTTCTGAACAAGGTCACATTCACAGATACTGATGGTTAGGACTTCATCATAACCTTTTTGGGGGGACACAGTTCAACCCATAACACTATTTTTCTCATCCCATGGTCGACCTATGAAGACATTTTCAGGGACCATTGTAGGCCTATTGACCAGCATTTGGGAGGAATGACATGTGGGATCTTTTTCCCCCTATCTTTACAACTTTATGAGGTAGGACCCTACTCATGTTCCCTGACCTTCTTTCCCATTTAGCAGATGCTGAAACTGAGGCAGAGGAAATTTTAGTAGTTTCCCCTAGGCCGTATAGCTAGGAAATGATGGGTCCAGAATTTAAACTTAAGCTATATTAAAAGTTGTTGCTCTTTCCACTAATAACACTGTACTTCATCAAACTGTTCCCAGCTCGACGAGTTTTTAATGAATCAGATCAGAAAACTGCAGGATAACAGGTTGCTGATAGGAGGTGATTTCCTGCGACATTCTCACATTCTTCTGTGTTGGTTTAGTCTTTTCTTCTTTCATTTTTCCTGCCACGGGCCTTGCTGAACTGAAGGCTTGCCTCACACCCCCTCCACCATTCTGGCTTTTGAGTTTGATTTACTGATATCTACTTGTCTAAATGATAAAATCGAGAAAGCTTTTACCAAGTAAGTTTATCATAGAAATGTAACTATTACGTGTATTGTGCAAAATGGTTCTTTTTTTAAATCCAGGCAAATACATTGGAGTCATTAATTTGAATACTAAGTACAAGGTTCTGTTTAAAAATCCACAAGATGAATAACAAATCATAATTCTGGCAAGGCAAAGGCATTCTTCAAAGCCATCGTTTTTATAATCCATTGACGATACTATGATAGTAGCTCGTTGATGGCTGATTTAGAGTCTAGCACAGGTGCCATTACCTTTCCGGGAGATATATTTCATGCATCCGCGCATTACAAGCAGTTCCTGACTCCAAAATGGATTGGGTTGCAAAAGTTCATCTGGAGTATATTCTCTGGAATTCAGAATGTTTAGCACATCTATATGAAGTGCCTACTATGTGCTTACTTTGTGCTTGGCTCTGGAGATAAAGCAATACAAAATGCAGATAGGGTCACTGCTTTTATTTATTTATTTAAATACATTTTATTGATTTTTTACAGAGAGGAAGGGAGAGGGATAGAGAGTTAGAAACATTGATGAGAGAGAAACATCGATCAGCTGCCTCCTGCACACCCCCTACTGGGGATGTACCCACAACCAAGATACATGCCCTTGATCGGAATCGAACCTGGGACCCTTCAGTCCGCAGGACAAAGCTCTATCCACTGAGCCAAACAGGTCAGTGCAGGGCCGTTGCTTTTAGAGTTTCAAATTGAATCACTGCTTTCAGTTCGTCACCCGTCCCTCTGCATTCCTGCCCTTTGCTGGAGGCCCTTAGTTCCTCCTTTCCAGGCTGAATGTATTTTCCCTGTCAATGGCTATGATGTTGGCCATGTGACTTGCTTTGACCAATGGGATGTGAGTAGATGCTGCAAAGTGGAGTTTGAAAAGCTGGGCTTCCCTCTACTGTGGCTGTCAGGAGAGCTTTTTTGGGGTAGCTGCTCTCCTCCACCCCCCACCCCCCCCTGCCAGTCAGCTTAGAGGAGCCTGAGAGCATATAGCCTTGTAGCTCAAAGTCACCAACTTTTGACATTGTGCAACATTCTTATGGCAATATTTAAATGACTACACTAACAGTCCCCCACATATCTCTGTAACTTCTTTGGCATGGCGTGGGACGTGGAGAAGCCAATTTGATGAGTGCGTTGTCATTTCACTCAGCAGTCAGCACTAGTAGGCGCCTTGGAGTGCTCCTACAGACCTGTGTGACACCTCTTGAGAGCTTCTCACGCAAGTGGCTGGCTGGAACTGTGGGGTGTTCACCGCCCGCCCCCCCCCCCCTCCCCCGCAATAGCCTCAGCCAGGGAAGGGTGTGAGTTGGAGGATGAGTACTCAGGCTTCCTTGCTCCTGGGGCAGGGAAGGAGAGCAGCACTGAGGCCCCTCTCATTCCACAGCAGGAGCGAGCCCAGTGTCCTCCTGTCAGCATGCTGGAGTGCCCCGTTCCAGCTGCCTTCCTGGGAGCACATCCCCAATAAGTTACTTACACTCATACCTTTGTCTTATGCCTTGCTTTTGGGAAAACCCAACCCAAGGCAGCTGCCACATTAGATAGTGGTTGTGTATTTGCATTGCAAGTGACAGAAACCCCCACTTAAACTGGCTCAAGCAGAAAAGAATTTATTGGCTCATGTAATTGAACAGTCCAGGCTAATAGCTGTAGCTTCAGGCACCATTGCATCTTTTCTTTAAATGATGTTTCCAGCACTATGTTTCTCCCTTTCCATCTCTGTGCTCTACTTTCCTCTGCATTGACTTCTCTCTCAGGCAGATGATCTTCTTAGGTTCAAGTCCAGCAAAAAAACCCCAGCATCTCCCTCCAGATTACTAACGCTAAGTCCAGAGACCAGATCTGATTGGCTCTCTTTGGATCATGGGACCATCTTTGAACCAATCACTATGCCTAGAGAGCTAGACTTGGGCCCCAAAGCCCCCAGGGAAGCTGACAGTCCCGTCAGCTGCACCCAGTCACAGGAAGTGAACGTGGGTGGTGGTGGTTCTCTAAGGAAAAGTGTTCGTTTCTCAGAAGAAGGGGGATCAATGCTGTACAGTGCACACCCACACCTCTGACTCATAATGCTTCCTCTGAGAAGAAGTGCTGTCTTCCAAGAAAAAACAATCTCTTGGTTCCATTAATTTCAAGAAAATATGTCACGAATGTCTCACTGTTATGGGGGATGCTGAGATGTAGAAGTTCCTAAGAACCATAAAATAACTGTTTAACAATTCATTAATGATCTCATATTAAGTTTTTGGTTCTGTTTTCCAATAGGATTATGGGAGATGACAGGAAGGCACATAATTAAAGGTTCAATGGACAGAAAATATCATCGGAGGGAACAATGTTTACCTGTGGAGGGATGAGGGGAGCTTGAGGGGCTGGAGAAGAGGCACTTTCAGCCAGGTGATTTGGTTGTTTGGGTTGAGTTTTCATATAACAGAAAACTTTAGAAGCCAAAATGGTCATTCTTTATTTCTGCCCTTAAAACCATAGTGTACCACTTAACATGACTTTATCTGCATATCCCAGAAAATTGAAAGGTAATAGCTTAAAAGATGAGTCAACATCCTCCTTCCATAAAGGGACAGGGGATAAATATTTGAGGCTTCATGGGCCAAAAAACAAAATAGAGAATATAATGTAGGTACTTATATGAGAAGAGAAACAAAATTTCACAAAGTTTTTATTGATGAAATTGAAAATACAATAATAATTGAGTTCACATTGTTGTTACACAAGTATATTAATGAGAAGAATAGGATTCTTATTTTGAAGGAGATAGATAATGCTTTCCTTAATTGGGATTCAAAGTTAGGGCTCACTATCAGCAAATAAATTGTAAATGTTCATTTGTGAAACCATTCTTAGCTCGTGCAGAAACGCGGAGTGTGTTGGATTTGACCTACAGGTTTTAGTTTGCTGATTCCTGGCTTAACCAAAAAGGAGTTTTATTGATTTACAACATTAAAAAAATGAGAGGTAGTGCAGGCTTCAAGGTGAGCTAATTCAGAACTCTGGTTTTATTTTGGGGGGGTTATCTTCATTCTGCCCTCCTACCTGGGTTGGCTTTATCCTGAACCTAGATTCCCAGAAGGCTGCCCTTAGAAAATGGAATTTACTCATATCGAGTGAGGGAGAGAGAATTACTTCTCAGAGCCACCGAGCCAATGCACTGAGCATCACTCTGATAGGAGCAAACCTGAGCCTGTCATGTGACAAGGGGGTGGGACCAATCAGAAAACTCCAAATTTCATAGGGGCTCTGCAGTGAGAGCAATGTGAAATTGGTAACCACAACAATACCCACCACAACTAAACTGAAGCATTAGGCAGAAAACAGAGCAGATAGGCATTTTTCAGGAACTGGATGTATGAGAACCTTATCTCTAGGTGTCTATATCTTAGAAAGGTCTTGCTACACGAAATTGTCTATATTATTATGCTTTATTTCAAAAGAATAAGCAGTAGGGATGATTAAAAAATAGTTATGGGCAGTATTTACAGAGGCCCTGTTGTCAGCATCTAGGTTTGCCACTTGCATTGACTTCTCCTTAACACAGTTGAACAAACCTTCTCCTGAGTGATTCTGCTAGTCCAGCATCTGAACCAATGTTTCATATTACACACACCTTTCCTCCTACAACGGGACCCCTGAGAAGATGCACTCAGCACCTTTGACAGGATGGTTGCATCATGGCTCATTTTAATATTTTAGGGTGTAAGCATTAGTTCCTCTTATCCACGCCTATCCTAGTACTTTTGATGAAATGGAAAGATCATGGAAGGGTCTGTGGATCTCCTGTTGCTGTTATTAAATTCAGAGACCACCAGTCCAAAATCTGTCTTAGGCTAAATAGGTAGTGCACACATTACATATGATAATTTTAGAATGTTGGTAGAGGCCATTATGAGTCATTAAATACAAGTTCACTTCACAAAGGAATTTCTTATTTTAGAGCAGCTTTTTGTTATTATACATTTTCTCACTCAATAGATATTAAAGAAGGAAAACCACTGTTGTGTGAAGTTCTGTTAATATTTTTATATTAAAAAAGAGTTCTCATATAATAAAAAAAAATGTTGGGAAACACTCTACTAGGTACTGAGGGCTGTGGGAACTATAAGATGAATATATCAGGGCCTAAGGTCTTAGGAAACTCATAACATACTAGAGATAAAGGAATGTATTAGAAAGGACACTTTTGGTTGTAAGTAACAGAAATTCAATTCAAAATGACTTCAGGGCAAACAAGGAATGCACTGTATTATTTGACCCCAAAGTTCATAAATAAATATTTACCCATATGTGCCTAGATAAAGACTGTTCACTGTATTCAGTCTCTCCCCCAATTCCTGGTTCTGTTTTCCTCTGTGTTGGGTCACTCTCAAGTGTCCCCCTCAATGCAAACAAATACTGCCCAGGATTAAATTATGGAAGCTCCAAACACCTACTAATTCTAGTTTCTACTAATTCTAGTGGGCAGAAACATCCACCTTACCCATAAGATCTTTGAATGAACTCTAATTGGTTCCATTTTCGTGTGAACCAATTGGAATGGCAAGAGAGATGTAAAATACTGATGAGGGAGATTTGGAACATGTGTCTCTATGTGTATGGGAACAGGTTAGCACCAATCGGACCATGGGATGATGGAGCCCATGAGATCTTCAACAGGAAATGGAGACACCAGTATGAGAAGAAGGGGGAATATGTGCTGGAAAGGCAAAAAGAACTGACACCCATTGCAACAAAGTCAGTATCTCCAAGGAAGAAAACAATGACATAAGAGAGGCTCATACACTCACTCAGTGTTTTCTGTAATAGAGATTTACTGACCTTTTATTTTTTTATTTTTGCAAGGATTGTTGATTGCCAACATCTACTTCCTACCTCCCAATCCTTCTTGCAAATGGAGTCATTGGCTTTGTGCAACTATCCACCACCTTTAAGCGGCAGTGTCTTTGAGACATGCTCTGCATTCAAACCAGGGGGCAGGTATTGATTGTCTAAGCCAGTGGTTCTCAACCTGCTGGCCCTTTAAATACAGTTCCTCATGTTGTGACCCCAACCATAAAATTATTTTCGTTGCTACTTCATAACTGTAATGTTGCTACTGTTATGAATAGTAATGTAAATATCTGATATGCAGGATGGTCTTAGGCGACTCCTGTGAAAGGGTCGTTCAACCGCCAAAGGGGTGGTGACCCACAGGATGAGAACCGTCTAAGCCAATCATATTAGTCCATTCCTGTTGCTATGCTTTTAAGGCATAAGCAACACATTGGGCAACAAAATATCAAGTGAAGTCTCTAGGAAGCTTCAAGGAAAGCTCTTCTTTCTTTTAAAAGGATAAACAGACTTATTATGGTAATTACTTAGTAAGTAACATAATGTTTAATCACTGGGTTGTACACCTAAACTAATATTAACAGAAAACCCCGCTGTAACCCCACTGATACCTATATAATATTGTATGTCAACTGTAATTGAAACATTTATGTAAAATAAAAAAGAAAAGCATATACAATTAGGAGACATCTTAAAAGCCCAAAGAAGCTAACCTGCAGACCTAGCTCTCATGAAAGAAATGTTGATAAATGTTGACGGAAGGAGACTTGACTTTGGGTGGGGAACACACAATACAATATACAGATGATGTGATATAGAACTGAACACTCGATACCTATATAATTTTATCAACCTACCTCAGGGCCTTTGGCCATGCTGTCGCCTCTTCTATGGAATACTTGCCCTGAATTCCACCTTCCCACAGTAGGTCTTACAATGTATTCCCAATAAATTCAATACATTTTTTTTTTCTAAAAAGAAAAAAGAGAGAAAGAAATGTTGAAAGACATGGGGACCTGGATGATGTTGTTGAGGAAATTAGTGACCCACTTCTAGTTGCATGAGAAAATCCCTTTCCTGTTTAAAGTTACAGTGGGGTTTTCTGTTACCTGCAGTGAATGCACCGCCTGTATGTGATGGACCCCCAGCTGGGCGTTGAGTAGGAATGAGGAGGATATATGCCCCCTGCTCATATGATGCTTCTAGTCTAGGAGGGTAGAAGTTGTTATTTTTCCAAATTTATGTAACCTCTCCTCTCTAGGAAGTTAGTGAAGCTACGGAAGAGGAATGGATCAAGAAAAGCTTGAGATTACCTCAACATGTGGCACTCAAAGTGGTTTCTCTCTAATCAAATGCGGCCCTGCCAAGAGAACTGGAAGCCCTTGAAAAAATTCTCTCTTCTTTTCTGGAAACAAAATTTAAGTGCATGGCCCTCCACTGGTGGGTCAGGGCTACCATATTTACAGACAAAGGAAAACATGTACTTCTCCATTTCCTCTTTTAAAACCCAATTACGGGCCCGATGAGGATCTGTGGAACCCCACGAGCACTAACAAAAAGAAAGCACTTAGCTCATGCAATCTTCTCTTTATTTGCAATATCACTTACAATGTAAGCTTTTTACAAAATCAAACCCTTTCTCACCAAGGCTATGATTTCCCCCCTGAAAAGGCTTTGAAGTATCCCGCCGCTATCACTTCTGTACACAAACATTAGCAGAAGCCCTGCTGGGCAGGAGGACAAAAATAATTGTTCAGCCTTCATTTTAATTTAACCTTTTGCAAATTCGTACTTTAAAAAAAGTTCCCCTTGACTTACTGGCATCATATTGAGATAATTTATGAGGCAGTCCATTCTTGTTAAGACAGCAAATCTCCATGAATCTTTTCCCCGTGAAAGACTGTCCTGGACCCTTCACCCCTTTTAATTTAGGCATCTCGCTCTCTTGCTTTACCATTTGCATCGGTCTCTTTGTCACCTTAACACTCTTGTCTAATGGTTTCTGTACAATTAAGGCATTATGGAGGTGAACGTTAATATGTCTCTGAAAATTTACGGAGCCCATATATCTTGATGTTGCAAAAGGATGGGCCAGAAATTGGCGAGGGATGCAGGTGCGCCGTGCGTCCAGTCCACGCGAGACGCAGAGTTCATTATCTGTCATCTTGGTAGTGGGGCTAAGCCGGGACCGTGTCAGAAGGTGAGAGGATGAGAGTCAGGAGCAAGTACAGGTTGTGGCTACTTTCACCTCAGGTTTGGTAGAAGCGTGGTTAAACACATGGGCCCTGTATTCACATCTCCCTGTTCTTAGATTCTTGCTTAAACATTCACGAACCATTTGCTTTTGCACTCTAACCTCTCTAATCTTCAGTGTCTCCATTTGTAACATGGAGGCATATTTAGGACATAACCCTAACTCCTCCTTACGACTTGCTAGACTCTGCTTGGTCTGGTCCCTGCTGGTCTCAGCCCCATGTCACGCCGCCCACTGTGATTCTGCCACATTGGCTCTGTTCCCATGCTCTCCAATACAGCAGCGGCTTCCTACCTCAGGGCCTTTGGCCACACAGTTGCCTCTTTTATGGAATACTTGCCCTGAGGGCTGCTTCTCTTCCTTCATGGACCACGTTAAATTCCACCTTCCCACAGTAGGTCCTGATCTTAGCATAGACTCCCCACAGGCAGATGTGAGTAGTTTATGTGGGAGGTGATTAGGTTTAGTTCATGAGAAAAGGATTAGAGCCTTTATAAGAAAAGGAAGAGGCCAGAGCCCTCTCCCTCTCTACCATGTGAGGACACAACAAGATCCTCACTAAAATCCGACCATGGACCCTGATCTTGGACTTCCGGCCTCCAGAACAGTGAGAAATAAATGTCTGCTCTCTCAGCTCCAGTCTGTGATATGTTTGTTCAGCAGCCTGAGCTAACACGCTGTCCATTGCTTTGAATACATGTACCCTAACTGATCACCACACCTTTATTTGTTTGTATGATTATTAAATTAACATACTGTAAGGCCCCAGAGCACAGGGACTATGTTTATTCTTCAGTGTTTCTTTCGTGATCAGCAAAAAGGTGATATTCAAAGGGTTACCCAGTATGGCAACGGTGTTGATCATTCAGAAGTTTGCCTACCCTGTGTTAGAGTAAATTTCTAGCAGTGGAATGGCTATGTTTAAGACACGAGGTATTTAAAGTAGGTGTGGCCTCTAGTAGGAAAACATTTGAAATTCTTCATAAACCCAAAAGTACAGGTTCAAAATATAGTAATGGGAACGAGTTAAATTCTAAGGATCTCAAATGTGAGTGTCTTGTTAATGAACACGAAAGATTTTTAATATTTAAAATCAGTGTGTGTATGTGGTATGTGTGTGTGTGCCTGCGTGTGTGTTTTGGGTTCCATTAAAAGCCCATTTAAAACCTACTTGAGTGCTTTTTCATTTGGTTTGTAAGTACTGAGAGCAGCAGGATAAAACTTTTACTTTTGTCAAGCTTGTACACTCTCAGTCCAGGGTGTATGACTAAAAAAATTAAGAGGAAAACTTCACTTTGGCAAATGTAAAAGTGCATTGGGAGTAGGCAGATGAATTTCTCCCTAAAAGGTTAACTAGAGACAATAATTACTTTTTCCAGAGATCACCCAAGTGACATGCTGCTGTCTTGATTTCATCGCCGTTTGATGATGTGCATTTCTTGCCACTTATAAATGAAACAAATGAGGTTAGATGGCAAGGATTATGAAAGGAATTAGCAATAATGAGCCTGGCAACAAAAAACATTATTATAGAAAATTGAGTTGACCTTACTTTCATAATTATTCACCTTAATTGTTTTTTGTAGTGTAATTTGAATGGAATTAAATAATACTAATATTCCCCCTGCCATTGACTAGGAATTTCATGTAAAGATTAATGGTTTTTAAAACTCAAGATTCAGCCGCCATCTTTCTCAAGGTCACTGCTGTTCTTCCAGGAAGCTGCCTGTCCTCAACATGATCACAGGCCACCGAGGTCAAGAGCAGAGTTTACTCCTCAGACACCTTGGTCATGTGGCCCTGAGGCCCAAACTTCATGGATTCACTGTTTTCCAGATCCCGATCCTCATGAACTTTTCCAAATTTGCCCACCAGAATGTTGGTCTCGGTGAGTCAGCATGGTCACCCTGATGTGTAATGGAACCTGACCTTTTAAGTTAATGGTGTGGCATAATTTGAATCTGAGATTTAATTTTTTTAAATCAGGATACCCCTTTAGGGCATCCCACACATAAAATTGTGTGCCATGCCAGCACGGCCAAGGGTGAACCTGAGGAGGGGTGGTGAAGGATTGAAGAAAAGACAGACAAGAGAATTCAGCTGGGGCTCGGCGGATCTCCCGTGCCTGGATGAGGACACAGAAGACCCAGCCTGCAAGCTGATGCTTCATTTTATAGTCTCATTAAAACAAGGGTAGATTAACATGTATACAAATGTTCTTGTTTTGGCAACACTTGGTGCACCTCCCACAGCCCATTAGCTACTTAGGAAGGAATTAGGGAGGGCTACAAGGTCAGGCTTAATTATGCTAGGAGAGCTCTGCCCTCCAGGCTGGGACTTGTTTGTGGCCCGGCCATAGGTCAGCCCCAGGCTTGACCCTAGAGCTGCTCCCTACAAAATTGGAATTTGAAAGTGGGTAAATATAGCATCTTCTACTTTTTTGTAATTTTGGATTGTAGTAATACTAAGATGTTTTCAACATTCTCCATGTACCAGGCACAGAGTTGAGTCACTTAGTCTTTTCTATAATTCTATGATTTAGACACAATTGTCATCTCTGTTTTGCAGATAAGGAAACTGAGACTTTATTTATTTATTTTTTAATGTCATTTTTCTCTCTTGTTTTTGTCTTTAATATATATAAAATTGATTTCAGAGAGGAAGGGAGAGGAGGAGAGAGATAGAGAGTCATTGATCAGCTGCCTCCTGCATGCCCTCTACTGTGATTGAGCCCGTAACCCGGGCATGTGCCCTTGACAGGAATCGAACCCGGGACCCTTCAGTCTGTAGGCCGACACTCTATCCACTGAGCCAAACCAACTAGACTGAGACTTTAAAAGTTAAATAAGTTACCAAGGTCCAAACAGGCCTGAGCCAGGATTTGAATGATTACATCTGACCCCAGAGCTCTTGGCCAGTAGGATGGAAGAATGCCAATCAGCGGAAATAATGGTTTTGGTATTTGGTAGCTTGTGGTCAATCTCATCTCTCTCACATAACATTTTTGCATGTAACTAACGTCTCTCAGTTTGAGTTTACACTTATGAGGTTGGAATAGCCCCTAAGTTACTGAGTTGTCTTGGATATTAATTGGAGAACATAGAAAAGGACTTGTACTTTGGTGAATTATATGGTTACTTTTGCCCAGCACTTAGGGGCATTGCTCCCCTAAGGTCTGGAAAGCACTTAGCACCGTGCCTGGCCAGTTGAAACTAATAAATACTATTACGAGCTAACATTTATCGAGCACCTGCCCTATGCTGGGCACCACACTCCATGCTTTGCAGGTGACATCTCTCTAATCCCCACAGCTACATCAGGTATGGCGTTGGCCTCGCTACATGAATACCTGGTTTAATCCTCACTGCAACACTATGGATGTGATGAACCCCATTCAAAGATCAGACCCTGGGACTTGTCAGAGATTTCATGGGCCGAGGTAGCTGCGAGGAGCAGATATCAATCTAGTTTGTCTCAGCCCACAGCCTTAGTTCTTAGCTAGGATCTCTGAAACATCAGTCACTCCACACCCTCTTCAATCATTTTTCTGTACCCAGGAGACACCTGCATTATTATTTTCCTGATTTTTAAAAATGTAAATAAATTTCACCTTACCGCTAGCAGTGATATCTTGGGATCATGGATATCTTATTTTTCCTAATAAATTTTGAGGAAACACTGCTTTTAAAACACAGTAGTTTAACTTAAACTACTTCTTGCCAATATAAAAATTAATTTCTAATGATCAAGTACTATATAAGTGGAAATTATTATAGTAATTGATTAATTAATCCATGTGGGGGCCACAGAGCACCCTCTAGAAGAGACTTAAATGGCCAAATTAAGGTAAGATCAGCAAAATAAAGAGTGATGCTAAAGAAAAAGATGAAAGGAACATGCTTTTAAGGGGCTCCTGTGATTAAATGCAATCAAAAGAGAGCTAATGGGTTAACTCGTTTCTGCCGAGCGCAGTTACAGTGTTCAGTTTGATAAAGGGCCCTGCAGTAACTTTCACACGGAGAAATGGGAATTAGTGACATTCCCTCTCCAATTACTAATTTTACAGAAACGCAAACAGCTCAGCAAAGGGACGTATTGTCTGTTCTATAGCGTTTCCGTGAACAAATACATTTGATGGTTGAGAAGACACTCTGAGTGAAATAGGTCCTGCTTTTCAATGTTCCCTCGAGTTAGTTTATTTTGTTGTCAATAGGTTTAATAACTGATTGTGTGTGTGGGTGTTGGGGGAGGGGAACACAGGAGGGTATGAACAATACCAGGGTTATCTCAAGAGTTCCAGAGGAATGATTTGTGTCAAATCAGGTGAGTATTTTTTTTTTTTAAATTTATATACAGTGCTGTTCACAAGCTAAATTCTCATTGATTTAGCCTCTCTATTCCCCCCTCCTTTTAACTGGGATAAACCCTTGTGGCAAATCTATGAATAAAATTGTCAACCTCTCTGAGGAATGGCTCACTCTATGTATTTATAGACTTCAAATCTGAGCGTGGCTGGCATGGTGTAAGGAATGTAAATGCCAGAATAAACAAAAAGGAGCCCTGGCTGGGTACTGGGTAGCTTAGCTGCTTAGAGTACTGTCCCAATATGCCAAGGTTGCAGGTTTGATGCTTGGTCAGGATACATACAAGAAGCAACTGATGAATGCATACATAAGCGGAACAGCAAATCTTCCTCTCTCTCTCTCTCTCTCTCTCTCTCGCTCTCTCTCTCATAGATAAAAAAAACTTCATGAGAATACACAAAAAGGAGATGGATTCCTCCACCTCACCATGATTAATATACTTTCTCAATCTTTCTTGGCCCAAATTTATAAATACGGCCATTATGTCTTGACGCATTTCTTGCAATTTGCTGTGTTTGTTCAGCTTAGGTCGCCCCAAGACAAAGAAATCCTTTGGTGGCATAAATGCAGAGTAATCTCATCTTTTACAACCCTCATCACTTTGATTCCCACGATAGCCTTTGAGGCCCTCCTGATGGCACTCATTGAATTCCACTGGAATTTTTCATTCATCATCTGTCTTCCTTGTGCAAAGTAACCTCCCTAGGGCTTTAAATATAGTAGGTGTTCAATAAGCAGTCACTACGTAAGTGCATTATTTGGTCTCTAAATTCATTCTTGAGAGCAGTGGTTTTCAACAGTGGGGCCGTGTTGCCCCTCAGGGGACATCTGGCACTATCTGGAGACAGTGTGGGTACACTGCCTGGGATAGGGGTGTAGTACTACAGGCATCAGGTGGGAAGAGGCCGTGGATGCTGCTAAACAGGACAACTCCCCACAGAAAAGAATTATCCAGCCCCAAATGTCAGTGGTGCCAAACTGGGGAAGCCCTGCTCTAGAGGCGTCTCAGAGTAAAGCTGAAGCCCCTCGTTCACTCGCACCAGCCCTTCTAAGGACCTGGGAGGCACCGGAGCAATATATTCACGTGGCCACGTGTTCTTGCCCAATGTGCCAGTGCAGGTGGCTGCTGGCAGTTTTTGGAGATGGCTACGGGAAAGAGCTGGGCATCCCTTTAACTTGGGGTTAGCAGAATATACACATGTTGTTCTAGGTCACCATGTATGCAAAGTTCCTGCTCATCGTACTGGTGTAGGAATGGCCCCCAAGTCCTAAAGCAGTGATGGTGAGCCTATGACATGCTAACTCATTTTTTGGTTTATTTTTCTTTGTTAAATGGCATTTAAATATATAAAATAAATATAAAAAATATAAGTGTTTGTTTTACTATGGTTGCAAATATCAAAAAATTTCTGTATGTGACACGGCACCAGAGTTAAGTTAGGGTTTTTCAAAATGCTGACAGGCCAAGCTCCAAATGTTCGCCATCACTGTCCTAAAGCCACTTGGTCACCTCGGGGTCACGGTGAGACAAAGTTACAGGCTAGAGGGTCCACAGGGATCTGAGTGTCTCCTAGGCACCCAGCACTCCATATGTGGGAAGTGGAGGAGACACAGGGTTTAATTTAGGGGACCAGAAGCTAGTCCGTGGAAATTTTTTCCAACAATCAAATGTGCAAATGGAAGCAGGACTAATTTCTCATTGATGCTCTGACAAAATAGAACTTCTTCTCTGCCCCCAATACACTTGATAGTACAGTGTATACACTTATAAAAACACTATGCATTCCTATTATTTTTTAAGTGATGTCAAATAAAACTTACTGGAATTCTTTTTTTTTTTTTTTTTTTTTTTTTTTTTAGCAGCTGTCTTGTAATTCCTTCCCACAGATCTAACACACAGTTCTGTGAATAAAGGAAACAACATATTTATTCTATGAGGCGTTTCCAACGATGTAAGTCTACAGAAAAAGACCCATCGGGATAGACCTCAATACTTACCAGAATTCTTGAATTGTGGGGCACAAATCACATGTAGCAGTAGCATGAAGGCAAATACATCCATATATGGAGTTACATGTTTTATGTAACCCAATTATCAGTGATATGAAACAAATTTAAATCAACCATATTAGAGAACGGACTGAATGCATAACTTTTTAATGGAAAATATAAAAATACATCATTATAAGAAAAGACTATCACCTACAGGTAGCCTAAAATGTGGAAAAGAGATTTGTGACAGAGACGCATCAGGCAGTTAATGAATGATAACTGTTATGCTATTTTTTTCTGGATCCTGTGACATTTTCATCTTTTAAAACTTTGTAATTTGTTATGGTTTCATATTTTATAAATATCCTCTTCTGTACCTAATTTTATATTCTTGCTATTGTTCTTAATTAGGGTCCCCAGATTGTATAAACCCCAGGCTCTATGTAATCGGGATTTTTCTCTGCTTACAGCTTTCTTAGTCCCTAAACCTGGATGACTCATCCACTTACATCTCTAGACCAGACCTTTCCTGGGAGGTCTTTTGAGTGTTGGACTCAAATTAAATCACCTTGGCATCTGCTCTGGGGATTTCAAAGGCATCTCCCCAAACTCAGTATGCCTAAAGTCACCATCATAACTCAGCTCCCCTTCCCAGGCCTCTGACATAGTGTTCTCTCGGTGTTCTTTCAATGAATGTGAAGATACCCAGTAGGAACCCTGGAAATCTAGGGCTCATCCTTGGTCCCTATCTCTCCCCTACTCCTCTACCCAATTCATGGTGTTTTGCCAATTGTGTGTTTTAAACGTCTCCTGAACCCGTTTATTTTTCTCATCTCCACCACTTCTCCGTCATTGTCTCTAGGACTCCAAGAACCTCCAGTCGTCCATTGGTTTCACTCCCCCTCCCCACCAGCCATTCTTCTGCGAGAGCCCAGCACACTTTGGAAAACACAAGTCTGCTCATGTGCAAAACCTTCAACAGAGGCTCCTCAGTGTCCTTCATGTTATAAAACAAGCAATCGAACAAAGCCTTTTAACATGGCCTACAAAGACTTCTCTCTCCAGCTTCATCTTTCATCTCCCGCTGCTCTCCCTCCCAGCTCCGTGCTTTGTCCTGGTGTATTCCCATTCAATCCTCAGGTTTCCGCACAAGCATCACTTCCTATGGGAATCTTTCTCAGCTTCTGAGCGGTTCAGATCTCCACATTATAGACTCTCAGGACAGAGGATTCACTCAGAGCCGCTGTTGCAGGAACAATCTTACAATGGCATTTGCTGCTCTTTAATAAGTATCTCTTTCGACCCTAGATGGTAAGTCCCTGAGGGCAGGCCTAAGCCTAGTTTTGTTTATCGTTGTATCTTTAGCACTTACATAATGTTTGCACATAGTAGGTACTCTATAAATCTTTCCTGAATGAGCGAATTAATAAAAAGTATCAGGGATGTAGGCAGTCACAGAAGACCATTTCCATGGCAAAGACATTTGGTCACATGTGACAATTTTGATGAACTGGGTGGCTCTCCCAGCACAATGCTGAGCAGGATCCCGAGGCTACATTCAGACTCCGCTGAATGACACCAAGCTTGCTTAGATCTGCAGGGTTACCGGTGTACCTCAGGGCTTTCTCCCATGCAGGTCCATCCTGAAGAGGAGCCTCCTTCATAGCTCCTACCTCTCATATAGGACAAGGCCACAGTGTGGCCCAGACACTGGGGCTGGAGTTTTTTGTGGGAAGAGCAAGTGATATAAAAAAGCAATTAAAAAATATTGTTTGTCCTTTTAGAGCTTGCTCTTTTAGGATTATCATTTTATCTTTTATTGACTTCCTGCCATTGCTTTCCTTACCCAGAATGCCACATGGCCATTGTGTGTGGCATGATCTGGGAAAGCATATCATTTATAAAGAAGCCTCCTCCCATTGGAAAACCAAGAAGACCCCTTCAGGGTTCCAGGGAAGAGAGATGCAGCATGTGCTCTGACGTTAAAAGATGTAGTGGGTTGAGCTGTGGCCCAACGATAGCAAGTTCACATTCTTAGAACCTGTAAATGTCACCTTATTTGGAAAAAAAAGCATCTTTGTAGACGTGATTACATTAAGGATCTTCAGATGAGGAGATAATCCTGGATTAGCTACTTGTGGGCTTTTACAAGTGTCCTTGTAAGAGAGGAAATTTAACACATGCATACATACACACACACACACACACACACACACACAATGGCAATGTGAAGATGGGGGTAGACTGCAGTTGTGTGGCCATAAGCCATAGCATTGCCAGCAGACACAAGCATGGACCTTCACCTCAGGCCTCCGGAGGGAACGTGGCCCTGGAGACACCTTGATTTCACACTTTTGGCCTCTGGAGCTGTGAGAGAATAAATTTCTGTTGTCCTAAGCCATCGAGTTTGTAGTAATTTGTTACAACTGCCAAGAAAGTAATACAGAATGAATTATAATTTTTTCATTGCATTTATTTTTTCTGTGATAAGAATTTAGTAGTTAAGATCAGGATTGGCTATTGCAGAAAAAGGCCATGGGGCAGTCTGTGGGCTTATTCCTTCTATGGGTTTTAGGTCAAAAGTCTTGACTGGTAGGTTTGCTGAGAGGATTGTGAGGTTAGTAAAAACTTGTTAGGTACCTAATGTGATTTAGGGTATGTGGATTCAGAGCTCTGGGTATCTTCAGTGTTTCCCACAGCAATAAGAGCTCATATAGCTATAGTTTCTCCTATATGGGATCAATTATTAACAACTTGAAACCTTGGGATCATAGGTGACAAATCAGATAAAGTAGTCAGCCAACATTCGGTGGATGATATTTGGGCAGAGAGCAAAATAAGGTAGGAAAGCAAGTCCCAGAGGAAGTGAGTTCCAAGCAGGAGAAACTATAGCTACATAGACTCTGAGTCAGAGACAGCTTTGGCTTAAGGAATATCAAGAAGGCAAAAAACAACAACAACAACCCCCCCTCCCCCACACACAAAACACATACACGCATGCACAAACAAACAGACAAAACCAACCAACCAACCAACCAACCAAACAAACACACCTGGAACTTGGTGAGAATATTATTTGGTGCACATAAGTTTACAATTATTGCAGTTTCTTTGAGGGAAAAAGCCTTCTATTATTACATTACATTCCTTTTTATTGTGCTATTACTTTAATCTTAAATCCCACCTGTCTGGTTGGTATGGCTTTGTCTCTCCTTTTTTTTTTTTTTAAATTAAAATCACTTTATTTAAATTGTGTTTTTTGTAAATAAACTATGTAGGGTAAATTATGTCCCATCTCTCCTGTGAGAAGACAGAAAAATGTGAATTCCATGTAGAAAGATTTCCACCGACATTTTTCATATGAACATGTCCTGATACTAAGGAGACACTTCTATTAACTGAACATAATTTGCATATACAAAATAACTCATTTCCTTACCAGTTTAAGTGTGTGAGGTATTACTGTGCATGTCATTCAATGTCTCAAAATTTTAGCACCTCTCTTACTATACATGAGTTTTTACAAGTAAAGTCACAGTTCCATCCATCCATAAAGAATGCAGTTAAAATATATAGAATGTAGGCAAAAATTATTAATTCACTTAACTAAGAACAATGTTGGTCTTCATCATGTCTGTGGTCACACCGTCAGGGCGGCATGTGTTCTGAGGTGATCCAGCAGTGGGGATGGAGTGGCTGCCACTCAGCAAGGCTGTGGCAACTGCACTTTTGGCCAGTACGATACTCCCGGGAGGGGCCCAGCTGTGGTGCAGGCCACAGCCTGTGACTCTGGGAAGGAAGCATCAAGTTTCAGCCCATGAGGGAATTGAACCTCTGACCTTGGCCTCATTAGCACCATGTTCTGGCCAACTGTGCTAATTGGTCACACATGGCAAAAAATTTGGAGACATGGAAAAGACGTCAGAGCACAGGATTCTTGACTTTCATGTGTTTGTTTTGATCTGATGAAAAAAAAAATCCTTAGATGTTGGAGTCAGATGGAGCTTGCTTGGGTCTTAGCTCCCTCTCTCGATGGCTGGGTTACGTTGGCTTGTTCTCTGAACAATGGGGATAATGATGCCAACCGGAAAAGAATTTGAAATGTCAAGGGAAGTTAAATATTTTGCACGGGATGACCTGGCATTGAGTGCAACACGTAGTCAATAAATACTCTTCTATGGATCGGCTTCAATCATTGGAGGGAGAAGTGATGATGCAGGTAACCAGAGTAGCTTTCCCCTAGCCGGATTTCCCCTCCTCTTTCTCCACCCTCTGTCACATTTAATGACACAACTAACATGTTTAGGGCACTGTTCAATTGCAAAGTGAAACATTAATGGTATAAGTAAATGTTTGACAGAGTGGACACACATTATTCAAGCATTCTCAGTCAGTTTAGCCTTTAGTCTGTTGGGCACATCGGCCAAGGTGAAATCAGTACCCCGCCCCTCCCCACATGTACTCCAGGGAGAGCAGTACAGGAGCCAAGACAACAAGTGTTAGAGACTGAATGCTGGGTGTTCAATCCTTGCCTTCTAGCTGGGGATCCTCCTGGAGCCAAGGTCTGCCTCCCCAAACCTTGGTTTCTCATCGGTAAAGTGGGGGTCACAATTGTTGGTACCTCTAAGGTTGTGGGGATTCAAGGCGGTAAGAAAGAGGAAAACTTAGCTGGACACATGCAAAGTGCTCAGAAATGCTCAGTAGATTCTCATGACCAAAAGCAACATTGGAATGACAACTAAGTTTCTGTGGCCACCACCCAAGGAAAGGACACATGTCTCCTTCACAGACTATGCACCTTCGCGTCAGGGCTGGTGTCTAACTTCTCTGTGCTGCTCTTTTTTCAGAGACATTGAGCCCCCATAAACTTATTCACTCAGAATGTACAACTTTATGACAGGTTGTGGGCTACATACACACAAGGTACCACTTTCGTTTGTTTCAGGAGTGAGTGGACCGTGTTAGTTTCCTCACAGGCTGATACTTGGGATCTCAGCCCAACGTTCGTCTCGGTCCTGTTCCAAGGACTTCGTATCCGCTGGCTCTGTCCTTTAGTTCCACATCAAGTGGTGCTGGCCTCTAATGGAATCCACAGAACCAAGGTCCACATTTCTCCCGTCCTTCATATCCAGTCTCTACTGACTCTTTGCAGGTGTTACTCACACTGTTCTCCAGACTAAACCCTGTATTTTCCCTGAAAGAGTTTCTAATGCAGCGGTTCTCAACCTGTGGGTCGTGACCCCTTTGGGGGTCGACTGACCCTTTTACAGGGGTTGCCTAAGACCATCGGAAAACACATATGTAATTACATATTGTTTTTGTGATTAATCACTATGCTCTAATTATGTTCAATTTGTAACAATGAAATTGGGGGTCACCACAACATGAGGAACTGTATTAAAGGGTTGCGGCATTAGGAAGGTTGAGAACCACTGTTCTAATTTATCCATCCCACTCCCAAAATTTATTTTTCCCCTGTATCTTTCACAGCCTCGCTGTCCCACATGAATCACCTTCGCCCATAGACTTGCATTGAGCCTCACACCTCCCTGCCCTCATTCACACCATCACTCACTCTTCTTCTCCCTGAGCCCTTTCTACATAGTAAGCATGCATTTCTTGGCCCCATTGTCTTTTCATCATCAATGGTAGCATTTTAAATGTTATGATTGCTTTTGTGTCTGCCATAATAAAATCTCCAAATATCCATTTAATTATTATAGGGCGGCAATTCTCAATCAGGGGTAATTGTGTCCACCAAGGGATATTTGTCACTGTCCGGAGACAGTATTGGTTGTCACAACCACAGGGGCACTTCTAGCATCTAGTGGGTAGGGGCTAGGGATGCTGCTAAATAAACATCCTTCCATGTACAGAACAGCCCCACACCTATGAATAATCTGGCTCAAATGTCAGTAGAGCAGAGGTTGGAAAACTCTGGTATAGATTATGAAGTGTATTTATCTTTAAAAAGCTAAAACAAAAGACAAAGCAGTCACAGGGTAGCTGATAATAAAATGATAACAAACATTTTGTCATTTATTAAGTGTCTGACACCATGCCAACAGCGTGTCCTGTTTGTTTCATGTGATCCTCACAATTATCCAGTGAGGTAGGAACTATGATGGTCCCCTTTGCAAATGGTAACACTGAGGCCCAGAGAGGTTGAGTAATGTAATTAGGGTCACACGGCTGATTAAGGACCAAGTCCAGATACAATCTCTGGCTGCCACTGCTTTATTTTGAGTCACTGTGATGAGCACTGATGCATCCAGGACTGGTCGCGCCGTGTCCTGCAGAGCAGAGATGTTTAACCTGAGTGCTCTTGGGTGGGGTTCAGGAGGCCTGTGAACCCTCTCAAATGATGTGCCAAAATTTTTTTTTCAGAGGAGAAGGGATATGGCTCAGACAATAATATTCTTTAAAGGGGATTTGTGGTAAGCTCTAAATGGGAAATCCATGAATACCTTGTTCTTGACTTGCAGGGAGGGGTTGGGGATTGGGCCCTGTCGAAGACTGCTTTCCTGGAAAGGCATAATTGTTCTCTAATGGGTTCAAACACTGCTCAGCCTATGGGCCACTACTGGTTGAACATGATAAGTCATCAGGCAGCACTGGACTTCCAAGAAACATTAAACAAAGGGCACAGTGGGAATTTGTGGAAATTTTAAGGAATGGGGTGACCTGAGATGATTTAGTTATATATGATTAGGAAATATAATGACTTCAGCTGCTAACTGGTTCCACAGTACTGACGTATTTGACAGTTGTATCAGACACCTGTGTCACAAGATAGGGTTTCCTGGGCCTCACTGATAGAGTCCGCTGTGATTCTCATTGTCCCTGATTCATGGCTCCCCTAACTACTCACATGGTTTCCTGCATTAAAACCTTCAATCGGGTTACCTCCAGCTTTCCTGGCTGAGGAATCACATTAATGCTTTCTTACACTTTCTAACTGATTATATCTACTGTCTAGGACAGTGGTTCTGGCCCTTTAAATACAGTTCCTCATGTTGTGACCCAACCATAAAATTATTTTCGTTGCTACTTCATAACTGTAATGTTGCTACTGTTATGAATCGTAATGTAAATATCTTATATGCAGGATGGTCTTAGGCGACCCCTGTGAAAGGGTCGTTTGACCGCCAAAGGGGTCACAACCCACAGGTTGAGAACTGCTGGTCTAGGATATTTTAGATGTCCACCTGATAACTAGCAAGTTTAATACAACTTTCCCTTAGTTGTAGTGATTCATTAAGCCTTTGTTTTCTTCACTGCTTATCTCACTGGTTGCACAAGATGATGGTAATTGCTTCCTTTCTAATCCTTATTCCTCTTACTTGTTTTTCTTTTGTTAATGCATTGGCTGGGAACTTCAGAACCATTTTGTAAAATAACACTGGTGGCCATACTTGTTGTATTGCTAGCTTTGATAGCAATTCTTGTCAATTTTAAACTTGAAGAATGATATTTGCTGTGTTTACCAGTTTAAAGAATTTTCTTTTTACTCAGTTTCTCTTAGTTAAAAAAACCACGAAGAGCCCTGGCCAGGTAGCTCAGTTGGTTGGAGCGTTACCCCCATATACCAAGGTTGTGGGGTCCATCCTGTCAGGGCACATATAAGAATCAACCAATTCGCCCTAACTGGTTTGGCTCAGTGGATAGAGCATCAGCCTGTGGACTGAAGGGTCCTGGGTTCAGTTCTGGTCAAGGGCATGTACCTTGGTTTTGGGCTCGATCCCCAGTAGGGGGCGTACAGGAGGCAGCTGATCGATGTTTCTCTCTCATTGATGTTTCTAACTCTCTATCCCTCTCCCTTTCTCTCTGTAAAAATCAATAATATATATATATATATATATATATATATATATATATATATATATGAATCAACCAACAAATGCACAAATAAGTGGAACAAATTGATGTTTTCTTCTCTCTCTCTCTTTATCTCTCAAAAAATCAATAAATTTAATGGCTAAGTAATTAAGTAACCAGGAAGAATTTTGAATTTTATCCATTTTGCATCTATTAAGGACATCACGTGGCATTTAGAAGTAAGTATCTTTCTAAATTGACTTTGAACTTTTCTGCACTGATCCATGATGTTCTGGTTCCCCAGTTTAGCTCTCAGAGAACAATCACTTACAGGGCGTCGAGGAGGAGACTCTCACTGTCACCACCCCTGTGCACCCCACAGCTCCGTGCAACATGCTCTTGGAAATACATCGGCTAAAACAGAATAACTGCTCTGCATATTGCCAACGTGACCTACTTAGACATAAGGTAGGAGAGAACAAATGTTTGTCATTTTCCATAAATACATGTCTCCAGATGTACATATTCACAGGGAGTCTGCACAAATAGCATTATGACATGTTCTAGGAGGTCTCCAGGGTCATAAATCAACCGTACTCAACCAGCAGTGTGTCTTCTGCAGTAGTCAGTCTTTAGTCCTTGAGTCCACCCCTGACCAAAAACAAAGCATGGAATAATTTCATTTTATAAGGCAGTTAATTTTTCCAATATCCAAGTATAGGTGGTCTTTGCTTTGCACGGTTCTGCTATGCACAAATTCTAGTTACCATGTTTTAGTTAAAGAACACCAGTCCCCCAACATCATGATTCAATTTTGAGCTACCATGATATAGTAACTATGACGAGTTGTATAAAATATAAACTTCACAGCTAGCTCTTCAGCCCATGAAGCACTATGTGAAAATCAGATGCATCTCCCCTCTCCCCAACAATGACCCGTCAGGTCCCTTCCTCACTGTCAAGGACTGGACCCTGTGCATCTGTGTGCTGTCCGCACACAGACAGCAGGGCGTGTGGCTGTGTTGCCTCCTTGTCTCCCAGTGATAATCCCATGTAACATTTCATAAGAGTTAGCAATCAAAGCAGGGAATCAGCCAACAAAGATAAACATTCAGCAAAGAAACAATAAGTGACCCCGGAAGTGAAATTTGCATTGAATGCACATGGAGTTATTGGAGAAATAGTCAACCATGGGGATGTGGATGCTGTTTGAGGAACTTCAGATGTTTGACCCGAGGAACTTAGTGGAGGTCAACGTATCAATAAACGAAGAAAGTGGTTGTGACAAGAAGGTTGGAGAAGTCCCAGACGAAATGATGCTGGCAAAAAAACTTCACACCAAAGGAACTCTGAGATATTTCACGACATTCGAGGTACAAAGTAGGACAACTCACCAAGACATGGGAAGACATTCTCTTCATGTCATAAGTTACACAGGAAAAGAAGAACACAGGCTTCAAACTACTAGGAAGTTTTCACAAAGAAATAAGCATTAATTCTCCATGTTTCTAATGATTAAAGTTTGGTGCACTAAATAAATTTTAGTTTTACTATTTTTTCATTTCCCTATGCATTTATAAGTGACAGTAAGACAGTTTCAATGTTTTCACAAACATTTTTAAAGGTCAGGGAGTGATTGGAATTTTCCCACTGGGTATTAACGGCATTTTGCATGGCTTCCGCTGGCACAGTCATCGTTAGAGTCCCTCATCTCGGTGAAGGTGAGGACGGCCTGCGCACTTTGCTCATGAGAAAGCTTTGGAAAACAGATCGAGAGAAAAACTTGCACATAACGCCAGCCCTCAGAGGCACTTGATAGTCCTTAAATGCATTTCTTATCACTAGGCATTGATTAGAACATACTTATTTGTTTTACATAATTATAATTGTGCTTCTTAAGTAAATTTATATCTATTTGTATAGACTTTATTTTTAGGGCAGTTTTAGGTTCACAGCAAAATTGAGCCGCAGTAGGAACAGAGATTTCCTATAACACCCTGCCCCCGTTCACCCAGAGCCTCCCCTTACCAACATCCCACAGCAGAGAGGTTCATTTGCTACAACTGATGAACCTACACCTCATTGTATCCAGAGTCCATAGTTGGCATCAGCGTTCTCTCTCGGCGTTGTCCATTCCGTGTTTTGACAAATGGATAATGACATGTATCCACCATTATAGTCTCATACACAATAGTTTCACTGTCCTAAAAATCCTCAGTGCTCGGCCTCTTTGCCACTCCCTTCTCCCTAAGCCCTGCCAACCATGATTGATCTCTCTATTATCTCCATAGTTTGACTATCTCCTGTTTTATTTCTCTCCTTAGGGTTGACTTCAGAATCACAACCAATAGGCTCTAAGCCTCAAACTGGTAGCCAGTGTCTTGAATGCAGCCCACAGCCCAGTTTTGTTTGCCCAGCAAACACGTTGAAATGCATTTTGTTTTTAATGGACCCAATAGGATGGTTCCTATTGTTCTGAAAAAGTCAGTAGGCATTTCCTCTTTGAAAAATCAGGAGATGTGTTAACACTGCTTCACGCTCCCCCACGTTGGCAGGAAGCCGGAGCTGAGTGGCGGCTGTCTCTTCAGAGGCGCGGCATTCACATGCCCCCAAGAGCATTTGAGTTTGTTTTTCCCTGGATGTGACTGGGTGTGTGTACCGGAGTTTTGTCATCTTGTCACTTTGTGGTGAGACCCTGTTTTAAAAGAAAGCTAACATAAATCAGAAAGCAAAACCAAGAGATGGAGGGGCACCAGGTTCTGGTGACTTCGTTTGAGCACCTTCAGCCCACTGTCTGCAGCCACCCTCGATGCCAGCGATTTGCAACTGGTCTGTTGCAAGAATTTTTAAAACATGCAATACCTGACGACTAGGCACTGACCTCCTGTCCCTTAAAAACTGGCAACAGCCAACATGATAGCATCCGGTGTGAATGAATCAAAATTATATCTGTGGTGGTTTTTTTTTTGTTAGATCAGGAAAAAAGATAATTTATTTCTTGGTGTGCTGCAGAATTTTAGTAATTAGTTAACCTGTGCCATGAGATGACAGAGGTTGGAAATCGCTGTTCTACACCTAACTTATATGAGCCACTGGGCAGCCTTTTTTTCTTAAGCCAGTTTCCATTTTTTGCAACCCAAAGAGTTTGACCTGATACAAACCGAATTGGCTAATGACCAGGACCTAGTTGTCTGATGCAGGACTTGTCACTCCGAATCAGGTCTTCCACATCCCACCCTCCAATGGACATATTTTGGAGTATCTGTTTATAGCTTTATAGGAACGAGGGAAAGATATTTGCAAGTTTGCGAGCACAGGTTAAAAAAGTAATTGGAAACTAAGTACAAAAACATCTTCAATCAAAGAAACATTTTGTAAGCTGAAATATTGTTTGTTTTTACGATGGGGTATGTATATCTTCATATATAAAACTTCACCATCATTAGGAAGTGCCACACAAAATAACAAACACACCTTTTTCAATCTGGTTATAAATATACGGAATGGAGTTTATTTCACCGAAGCATTACATGCTTCCAACTGATAATATATCAATAAAGGTTCTCACTCCAAGATGTCATTAAAGCCACATTTGTTCATTTCTATTTATTACGAGGGAAAAAAACACAAAATGAAAAAAGTGGATTTGAGTCATATTTCCTGTGAGTTCATCATTTGCTGGCATATAACACTTGCGAATTTTATTCAATTCATTTAAAATGATTTCTAACATGCAGCCAGAAAGTTAAGGGCAGCAAAGAATTCAAAATGATCAGCAGGCATCCGAGATTTCTCTGGAGACAGATTTAGAATCACAACTAAGGTATGTTTTCCTTAAGGAACCAAACCTTAGAAAAATGATCTCTAACGAACCAGAATTTTTCCTAATAAATTCTGCTCATGTGTGTTTTGAAATCAGTAGACTCAAATGACCTTCGGAAGATAAGGTGTTTTGTCTTTTTCTTTCTTAAGAATAGGTCAGACACAAGCCAAGATCTATGGTGCTCATTTCAGACACCCTCAGAATTCATTTCCTTTTTCCTTGTTTATTTTGTAACTATGTGTGATTACAAAGGAGTCAGCTGGGCTAAAGTGATGAAAACTGATGTAAACCTTCACCTAGAATTTGAACAAAACCTTTGAGAGGTAGAGAATACCCAGATAATTTCCAGAAGAAGAGGAATTAACACACACACACACACACACACACACACACACACACACACACCAATAATACATAAAACAAAACAAGGTGAAAAAGACTTGTGCTTTCCTTAATTTCCCCCAATTGTCCTGGGAGTTGAAATGCTACAGAGACGATTTTCTTTGTAATGGTTTTGCCCTTCAGAGGGCAGCCTTCTAGGAATTGGGTATCTTAGAAGGTGACCTTTTGGTCTATATTTTTAGCTAAAGCAGAGAGAGGGCCCAGACCTCGGGATTAGTAGCAGGTCATATCCATGACTCAGTCTGAATGGATCTGGCCATCGCCACCACAACCGATGATGTTCACCTTGAGCCAGATGTTCACGTAAGCCTTTGTTGTAGATACTTGGACCAGCCATCACGTTCCATTCTTCTAGGAGGTTGGGAAGCTCAATAGATACTTCTCAGACTCCCTGCAGTCAGAATTCTGGGTTAGAGGTTGGCTCTATTCATCAGTTGCCCTAGTGAGAGACCTGGAAGGTGAGAGTGGGTCAGATACCTCCTATGGTCGTGATGGTTAACAAGCAAGTGCTCACAGCCTAATTCCTTATTTCGGTGTCTGGTTACCAGTGTGGTGGGGATAATAGCTGAGGTGGTAATGCTGACAGAAACAGTGTCCTCGATTCAGACCAATAGTTCCCTTCCAGTCCTTCTAGTGACTTGATAGGCACCTTCTAAGTCTTCTTCCCAAGGCTACACTTCTTCACCCTCCTAGCATCCGTGTTCTTGCCCTGTGAACGTGCCAACAGAACCACCAATACATCCTGGCTCATCTAGGACTGTCCCAATTTTAACACTGAGAGTCCTGATTCCTGAGAAACCCCTCAGGCTTTGGAAAAGCAGAATTGTTGGTCATCCTAAGATCCAGCAGCTCTGGGTGGGGCAGTCTATCTACACCAGCCCTCGCCTGTGGGCTGCACATGTAACTTGCTTTGGTCAATGGGATGCTAGCAAAACTCACCCCAGAAGAAGACCTTTTGCTTCTCTGCTTTGGCCAGGAACACGCCCAGCTTTCCTGCTAGAGAATGTTCAGCCCACATTCACCAGCCAACAGCAAGACATGGAGTGAACCTCCTGTGGCCAGAACTGCCCAGCCCAGCCCTCCCCAAATCTCCAATCTGCAGTCCAAGATTTAAATAAACACTCATTTTAAGCCACTGTGTGTGTGTGTGTGTGTGTTTCAACTTACCATAGCATGAGATAATTGCTGTACACATAATGCCCAAATTAACTAATTTTGTGCTTGAAATATCTATAGTGTTTTCTATTTCCTGTGCTGGACCCTGACCAACTCACATTACCCACATTTGCTCCTTTAATTGTCACAACCACCCGATGAGTAGGTGTGACTACTGCTCCCATTTTGCAGATGAGGCTCATGGGTGACAAGTCATCCACGTCCATACAACAGGGAAATGTCAGAGCTGAGAGCAAACCCACATTCCCAACTGCCAGACCGCAGTGACAGACGCACTCAGTCATGCCTGGTGAAAGGAACGATTAGCCCGTTTCTGCTGGAAGGAAAGTGGGAGAAGACAGGTTTACAAGGTCTCCGTTGGGTGGGAGGTCTGAAGGACATGCAGGCTGCATGCAGGGACCCCGAAGCTCGAAGGATGCTGGCTACCGCAGCGCTGAATTCCCCAAGGGTTGCACAACCTCTTCATCTAATATGATTGGTTTTGGCTCTGTCTTCGGATTTTCTCATTTCTTCCATGACAGCCTATGGAATGACAAACTCAAACAAGGACCCATCCTAACAGAGGCAGCACGCCTTGCCAGGCCCTCCTGTGATTTATAACCGATTCTCTTTTAACATGTGGACCCAACACACGGGAGATCGCTGACTAGCTGGAACAATGAACTTGTTAGTTAACAGAATTAACAGTGTGTTGTTTCACCGCAAAGACAGTAATAAAACGGGAGACGTGAAGCCGATATAGTCACAACTGAATCGTACTGGATGAGATATTTACAGCAAAGCTGTTAAAACATTGAATAAAATATGGGAAGAGCAAAAGCAGATGTGTTTTTATTCTTCTGAGTTGAAGCTTGTAAGGTAGAAAGATAGTCTGAGTAATAATCACAGGTTCTGATTCACAATGCATTAATAAATATTCATATGGTACCAGCACGGAAACTTTCCAGATACGGAAATAAAGTGAGAAAGCCTGTTCTTGCCTTACACTTTGCTAAGTTTAGGTTTCCAGACGTGCATGTCAATATCTCCATTAGGTTCTTTGATTTTCTGCAGCGCTCCAAGTCTTGCTGGTGAAACCCTCCTCCTTTCTTTTCTTTTTTTTTTTTCTAGTGTCACAGTATTTCCTCCACTCAAACCGGAAGAGAGGGGAAAGAAACCAGGGTGTGTTAACAAGGATGAGACCTGTAATTTGAGGAGCAGACAGTGGAAGGAAATGAGTTTCTCTTTAGAACCAGGCACAGGTAAATGAGCTTTCTATCCCCCTGGAAGCCCGCAGCCCAAATGAGCTCCGACGGTGAAACGCTTGATTTTGCAGGATCAGGCAAAACGCATCTATGTGCTCTCCTCCCCCTTCTTTTCTGATGATCCAGTGTCATTTTCAAAGGAGCAAGGGAGCTTTTGAAACAATTGGGGAAAGTAACTGGGGACACGAGTGAATCCGGACGCTGCGTCCAGACTGTTTTCTGCATTTCTGAAAAGCAACTGTTGGGAGAAGGGAGGGAGAAGCTTGGCCCAGACCGAGCTCGCATTTTATGGGGGAGGGAGGAAGAAAGGGAGACTACAGTGCATTGCAGGGTCCCGGCCACGTCTGGCTGGGGCACACGGCTGGCTCTCCCTGTGACTAGGAGCCTGGATCTGGGAGGCTCCTTGATGGATGACCAGGAGCCGCCGTGGGTAGCACACCGGGACTCGTTGAGGTTGCCATGACATCCTTTGTTCCCACTTCCCTGCCATCACTGGCGTGTGTGTGTGTACCTGGGCTTGTATGTGGAAGCACAGGGCTTTGTGCCGCATTTTCCTTTTCTCTGTGTTTCATGAATCCCCTGTCCTTTTGTCTCCGCACATCACCACGTCTCTCCCCGGATTTGCACGGACTCTCATGCGGGCTCCATTCTTTGCTTCCCCTCAGATTCTCCCTCTTGGCTCCAGATGAAGTTTGGTTGTTGTCCTCTCCCTCCCCACCCGGTCCCCGCCCCGCCCGCCTTATTTTTTTTTCCTTTTAACTAACGCGCTGCCCACAGACGCACATTGCGTTTTTCATTCCCTTGCTCTGCTGCCTCTTCTCCAAAAACCTGCATGAGCTGATCTGGGCCCTTGCCTGTGGTCTGATGCTGTTGAGAGCGAGAGCTTCCAAGCTGGGGCTCAAAGGGGAACCTCTTCTCACCGGCACCTCCTCCCTGACCAACAGGGCTCTCCTCGTGCCCAGGTCCGGAGCAAGTAGGCCTCCCAGGGGTCCAGCGGTCCAGGCCCCCTCCGGTTGGGGGCTCCCCGTGTGTCAGATGAGGAACACATACCAAAGGAGGGTTATGAAAATTGTGAGACATCTTACATATGTACCCGTAACAAGTGAACTCTCCCTGCACAGGCTTCGCAACTGTGCTGCGTGTAGGGAAATTACGGGTTTATAAACAATATTCAGTGTGCACTACACACAGGACCCACTAAGGAAACCCAGCCACAGAGGGGGTATCTTTGAAGGCATGCCATATTTGAAAGCTAGTATCAGTGGGTTTCTTGGCTGAATCCTGAAGGAGCTGGTTGGTTCCCTGATCTTATCTGACTCCCTCGTGCTCTGTACTCAATTAATAAGGCGTTTATTCTTAGTGGGTGGGAGGAGAAGTTTTAGAAGGCACGTTCCTCCCCCCAGTAACTTTAGGAGAGGAATTAATTGCTACTGTGCAATCATCTCCTTTGGAGGACTGTTTATTTGGAATGTGTTTCTTGTCTCTTTTCCTTTCAGATTTTCTTCTCTGTGAAATTGGACAGCCTAAATGTTAACTTTACTGGAGCTGAACATACTGTAACACTTAACCCAGGTGAAAAATGACTGCTTGCCAGTGACTTTTACGTCTCTATGAAGACTGTGCTGGTGACATGGCACGGTTAAATATAATGTGTTCACATGCAGAGAGGGTGGGAGATCCAGGCCAATGACAGGCTTCCTTTGAAAATGCAGATTGCAAAAAGTGAGCCAGGAATGGCTACTTAGAAATTTGTGCAAATAAGAAAAACATCCTTATTACTTTTTTAGGCGTTGGTCTGTCCTTTATTCTGTGTTGGGCGTCTCTATCCATTGACTAATACAGATTTTCAGCTACGGGCGGGGTTTTGTTTTTCCCCCAGGTAATTGGTAAATGAATAGAGCCAGACTCTAATAAGTAAACGATGCGTCTGATAAATTGGATAAATGCATGATTCAATATTGTTGGCACAAACTGGGTTACAATTTTGTCCCAGTTTAAATCTTTAGCATACTATGCTCCCAGGACCTCATTCTTAAGAGAAAGCTCTGTCTTTATGAATGAAATTGATTTGCAGAAAATGAGGCATTTGGCTGAGTCTGTGGCTCATTCCAGATTGCACAGCGAGTCTGAATTAAGGCTGTGTAATAGGTTCCAATCCCATGGTCCAGCAATTGGACCATTGTCTGTTAGCTTCCTTTAGAATTAATTTCTCATCACAAATAAATGTGTTCTCACCAAGGGCTGAACATACTGACGCCGAGCACATTTCCTAACAGATAGTTCCAAGATACACACACACACACACACACACACACACACACAGATTCAAATATGCAATGCAAGGGGCATTTGCAGCAGCTGGAGGAAGTGAGGGGTACTTTTGTAGGCAGAGGGGAAGCAGAAATTCTGCTAGATTGTGTTTTTCTGGCCAACCTTGCCTGTCTAGCTCTGGTTAATGCACGCACATCTACTAACTGGGCCCACGGCTCTGACAATGAACCTGACAACCTGGCCAATCAGATCCAAGTCTACCATGTTGCCAGGGTAACTAATACACAGTCACAAAACCAGAATGATCACAGTGGGGGAAAAACATACAAAATGCAGTAATTTCATGCTTAGCGAGAAAGAGAAAAAACCCACTAGGTTGACCATAGGTATTTTTTTTTCTGCCTATTTTCCACGTTAGAGGCTACTGCTCTGGACAAAATCAGAAACCACTTCCAGGCCCCTACCCATTAAAGGGAGAGATGCTTTCTAGAAAGCCCACACCGTGTCTCCTGGAGTGGCGTCCCATCAGCAATGAAGCAAACATAGCTGAGATCAGTGTATCTTGTAGGAAGTAGCTGCACATACAATGTTGTTAAATGGGAGCCAGTGCAGAGCAGAAGCTTGTGATAATCACATGGGTGGGGGCGTGGTTCTACTGCTCTGGGCGGAGCCCACGTGCTTGGGGAATCTTGCAATGTTTTTTGCCCAGATATTAGACTACCTCAGGCTTCCTCTCCAGAGCTGTTGTGCCCTTGGTGTGGGAGGAATCTGTAAAGAGCGAGAGCTGCCTTGTAAATGGAGCTGGAGTGTGAGATGTTCTCATTCCTTCCTTGCCGGGGGCCACTTGCTTTTATCCCTGAATTGATGCATCAGTGAGCGGAATCCATGTTATAACATACAAGCCACAGAGATTTTTCTCAGCTGTGCTACGAACTCAGTCTGGGCTTTTCTCAATTCTGGTTAAAGAATTCAAGTATGAATAGCAATAAAGATATTAACAGCAGTGCTAATATTAATTCTGGTAGGTAAGAGCTACTCTCTGCCTACTCCTTCGCAGTTACCATGCTAGCTAGTCGCATGGAGTTCATCCTTACTCTTTGAGAAGACCTGGTGGAGTATATATGGTCATTTTTCCATCACCAAAGAAAGAAACCTCTCTGGGGTTCAGAGAAATTAAAGGACTTGAATAACAGAGGCTGGGTGCAGGGGGGACCTATATGGTTCAAACCCAACGTCACAAGGTCAGTGACTTCTGTGTAGATATTATGAGAAGGTCCTGAGGGCCAGCACCAGCTTTGTGAACATCCTGTGCTCATGCTAGAGCAGTGGTTCTCAACCTTGGCTGCACATTAGAATCACCTGGGAATCTTTTCAAAATCCTGATTTCTGGGCCTCATCCTCCGGAAATTCTGTTTCTTTGTTATGGGGTGGGGCCACAACATTAGTAACAACGAAACAGAATTTCTGGAGGATGAGGCCCAGAAATCAGGATTTTAAAAAGATTCCCAGGTGATTCTAATGTGCAGCCAAGGTTGAGAACGGCTGTGCTAGGGTCATAGCAGAATTCTACGACAACCCTCATGATCCTTGCCTTTGTGTCATCCCCTCCCCTTGAGTGTGAGAGGAACTCATGAATATGATGAAATATCATTCCTCTGAAAGAAAGGTTTTTGCTGATGTAAGTTAAGATGTGTAATCCAATGACCTTAAAATAGAGAGATTATCCTGGGTGGGCCTGACCTAATCAGGTGAACCTGTCAATGAGATGGGAATCTTCCTGAAGAAAGAGATCTGAAGAATGAGAGGGATTAGACATGAAGAAGAGTCTCTAACAACAGTCGTTTCTGGTTTCCTCACAAGCCGTGGGCTGAGAAAACCACAGTTACCCATCAAATGTGCCAGGCGCCTTGGGTGCTGCTGAGGTCCACTCCCCACCTCTGACCTTAGGGGCAGCACCAGCTGGCTCCCTGGCCCTCCAGGTTTCAGTGGGGTGAGCTGGCAAGAAACAAGAGGGAAGACAGTGAGGCTAACATGTTTATTTCCTGTGGCATCACCTTGGCAACTGTTTCGTCCACGGTCACTCTTCTTCCTCTTAAGGTGGCCTATTCCACATGGCCGTTCCTCCCTCCTGATTCTGGAAGTTCCTCCTGCCCCTGCACCGTCAGGCCAGTGGGTGTAACAGCTCCTTTGACTCCCTGAGGCAGGGCCCCTCTGTGAATGGTGCTTTCACTGAGCGATCTGCGAACCATGCTAATTTGATACCCTGAGATTATTAGATTTTTACTATTCGTTAAATAATAGATTCTGGTTATAGCTTTCTCCCTAATAGAGGGGTTGCGTTTGGCAATATCTATTTTGGCTGTGTGAGGACCGTTTCTTTTGCTTTTCGTGGGGATAGAAATTGGTAGAGAAGTGACCTCTGCATGAATGAGGTATTTCGGAATGTTTTGCTGTTCCGGTTTCCCACTCAACTCTACCTCATTTTGAAGCAAGCTCCGGTCTGGATCCATTGAAATACGAGCTGGCATGATGAAGGAACAAACCCTCAAAGCAGACAATTTTGAAAGGTTGTTTGTGCGTGTCTCCAACAAAACGGAATTGCGTCTTGCATTTCATTTTCTGCAGATTACCTTGGGAACCTCTAGAAAGGGAGCATGCATTTGGCTCTGATATAGAACACTTCTATTTTGCATATTGACATGCATTTCAACAAGCTAAAGGTCAGTGATGGGGACAGCACTGCTTGTTGGTGTGACAGTCGACATTTACCTGAGCCTTCTCGATACACTGCAGCTTAAAATAATTTAGTAAAATAATTGTCACGATTGATTTTTATTTTCCTTTTGGACCCAGAGTTCATCCTCATGGCTCTGGGGCTAAGTACTTTTCAGAAGCTTAAATTTCCTTTGGATGGGAATTCATTTCTTAAGGTCTGGGTAGATGACAAACTTTGACTGGAATCACAGACTTTTATGATCTGTTGGCGAAAGCTGGTGAACCCAGTTGCTGATGACATCTGTTCATCGGGTGATACTAGAATGCCAGACCATGAATGGCTGTGAGTTTTTGAGTATAACCTTCATATTTATAAATCACAAATCTTCGGAGGATGTTGGTGGGGGCTCGGCGGGAAAGGCGGGCATTTAAACATTGTCATCACAGTGGTAGCCGCCATGAGGTTTACCTAATAACTTACCTGGGTTGCAGGTTTGTTCAGGTCCCAGGTCAGGGTGCGTGCAGGAGGCAACCAGTTGATGTCTCGCTCTCCTACTGATTTCTCTCTCTCTCCACCCCCCTGCCCTCCCTCCCACCTCCCCTTTCACTCTCTCTAAAAAAACAATGGAAAATATATCCTCTGGTGAGGGTTAACAAATCCAAAACAGATTTATTTTGGATTCTGACCTCCCGGACAGTAGGATAATACATTTGTGCTGTTTTAAGCCTCAACGTGTATGATAATTTGTTACAGCGGCAGGAGGAGAGACTCATACAAAGTGATCTTGAGGAGGGAACAGAAAGATAGGAATATGTCTCCATGATGGCAGCTCCCATGCTGGCCCTGAAGTTGCTACTTCTGATTTAATCTTATGCACAAGAGAAATAAACCTCTATCTTCTTTAAAACGTGTTTCTTTTGGTTTCTGTGTTAGGTGCCCTTGTTTTGTGTTTTCTTAGCTTCTGTATGTGTTTGTTTGGTATCCATTAATTACGGAGTGACTAATGGGCAAAGTGGTTTCCATTTCCTCTGCCTCCGAGTCCACACTCTGAACCATTTCCTGTGTAACCCACACACCAGGGGACAGCCTTTATGCTCCCAAGTCTAGCAGAATGACTCCAGCCAGCCAGTCCTCAGCCTTTACCCTGCCCCGCCCACCTTTCCTGCAGGATCCCAAATAAAGGCCGTGGCCCAAGGCTTCCCTCGCTTCTCTTACCCCTGCCCAACACTGCCTCGTCCCCGGTGGCCCTGCCCGGTGCGGCAGGCCTCTGGTCCCTAGGGGAGCTGTGAGTCACATCGCAGTTTCCTTTCAATGGCATTGATGTCTCCATGTCCTCACTTAGTCACCTTTATAAACCTGTTAGCCACCAGTCCAAATTCTAAGCGATACAAGGAAAGACACAATAAAAAAAATAAATTAAACCATCATTTCAGAGAGTAATAATAATTTGAAGTAAACAAATAGGGTAATATGATAAGGAGTGGTGGAGGTGGGGTGACAGATTTTTTGTGGGGCGACCTTTGAGCTGAAGCCTGGATGACAAGGAGGAGCCATTTGTGTGAGGGTGGGGGCCTGTTCAGGTATTTCAGGCAAAGGTGTGGAGGTGAGTGAAAGCTTTGGGAATTAGAAGGCCAGCGTGATTGGGGTATCAAGAGAAACGGGGAAAGGTGAAGTCAGAAGGTGCCCGACCAAGATAAGGAAGTTAACCTTTATTTTATATCCTGTGGGAAGCCACCGGGGCTTTCACGTGGAAGTCATTGGCTCCCGTGTGCACTTTAAGAGAGCTCTCTGGATATTGCTAGCTTAAGCATGCGAGAAGCTGCCCCACCAGATGGTATGGTCCAATTCTGTCATGCCAACTCCCGTCGGCCCCTCCTGGGGCCTTCACCATTACATTATAGCTGACTAGTAACATTCATATGAGTTATGATCCAGGACACCAGAGCTAGGCTGCCTTTTTTTTTTGTGGTTTCTACATCAGAAACAGCTTTCTATGAGGCTGATAAATATAAGTACTTGGAAGTATTTTATGGATCAATGAAATATTAATGGACCTGGAGGTGCTTTAAGTTTATTTATAAAGGTAGGTCATCTATAGGTCAAATACCATTATAGCAAATGCAATTGTAATGAATATCTTTGATAAATATGGTTTTTAAGCCCCAACCCATGTCCTACTTATTTCAAACAATACGTGCTCTAGGCTTACACTTTCATGCAATTTTGAAATCCAAACACCACCTGAACACCAAAGTTGGTCTCTTTTAAATTTTTAAACAATGCACTGAATGGCCAAAATGGAATTTCACTGATATGAGTGTCTATAAATATATACGTATATTTTATTCTGGTGAGTAAGAATACCCATGCATTTTACTACAGAAATGGTGGGTTTGACCACAGGGACAGGTACCAGTCTCCTTGGGAGTGTTGCTTAGATCTGCACCAAATTACTTGAGATCCAAGTAATGCCTGAATTCCGAAATATATTGGGCCTAAAGGGTTCCAGATGGGGGATTATGAGCCTCCACAAGCATATGCATTTTTGGAAAGCATAAGAAAAGCATGTGAATTGTAACTATTAATATTAGGAAGTTGGGGGGAACATTTAAGAGAGATTACAGATGGAGAAGTCTCACAAGTACTCATAATACATACCTTTGCCCGTCCCACTAATTTTACAAAGCCTTTGCAAAGCAACATCTGTGGTACAAAACATTTGTGGATGGGGATGGAGAATTTTATTCTTCTGTGAGCTCTGTGAGGTCAGGGACTAGGATGACCATTTTTATCACTGTACTCTTGATATATAACTGAGCTTAAAAAATAGTAGATGTTCAATAAATATTTGCAGAATACAGTTAGTCAATCAGTTAGGAATCCTGGCAATCAAATTGTAGGTAACTCACCCAAGCTCTGGGTGGGGGGGGGGGGTGGGGGGGGGGAGGGGCGTGACTGGAATTCAGGCCTTTCAACACCTTCCAAGGTTTCTCTCTATACAATAATTCCCTTATCTATAGTCCTGCTTTCCATGGTTCCAGTTACCCTCAGTCAACGGTGGTCTGAAAATATTATATGGAAAATTCCAGAAGTAAGCAAGTCACAGGTTTTAAATTGGGTGCTGTTCTGAGTAGCATGATGAAGTGTTTGTTATACATCATGCTCTGTCCAGGCCGGGACATGAATCGTCCCTTTGCCTGGCATCCGCACTCTGAATCCACTCCCATGAGTCACTTAGTAGGCATCTCTGTCATCAGATAGATGGTCATAGTGTCCCACTGTTTGTGTTCAAGTCACCCTTACTTTACTTAATACAGACCACAGAGGCAAGAGTAGTGATGCTGGTTATTCAGGTATGTCAAAGAGAAGCCAGAAAGTGCTTCCTTTCAGTGAAAAGGTGAGGGTTTTTTACTTAACAAGATATTTTATCATCTTACATCATCACAAGAAGAATAAAGGCGAGTGCAGTACATAAGATATTTTGAGAGACCCTATTAATATAAATTTTACTATAACTGTTCTTTTATTATTAATCTTTGTTAATCTCTTACGTTGCCTGATTTATACATTAAACCATATCTTAGGTTTAAAACATAGCATGCATAGGGTTCAGTACTATCCACGGTTTCAGACATTCACAGAGGTCTTGCAAGGCATTTCCTGTGGACAAAGGGGGACTACTTCGCCATCACTAGCTTGCTAAAATGAAAGAAAATTGAAGCCTTTTCTGAGATCATCAAAGGGTTAGAACACAAAGAAGGAAGAAGAATGCGAGGGGTCTTTGTTTCAGTTGGACAAAGCTAACCAGTCTGTGTAAATAGCCAAGGTCCTTGTTTCTCGATAAAAGAAGACGGATGGGTTCTAATCCAAAAACATCATTGGCAGTGAGACATTATAAAAGCAACGCATTCACTTTGAAAAATAAAACCTATTAAATTCAAGGCATTACAATTTCCCACTGTGAGGCTGTGGTACCCGCGACTAAATTTCATTGTGTGTCTACAGTCCTTGTTGCCAACTATGTTTCGTATTATTAACTGAGATTCTAAGAATATCTGCTCTCCATAGCTAAAGTGCTGTTCTGTTCCTCATGTGACACAATTTGCATACACCTAAGGCTTTGTCCTTAATTTTGTCTCTTTTCTGTATTCCCTGTATCCTACTTAGAAGCCAGTCCTGTAGACAACGCCTCCAAATAGCTTCTGTGTATGTTCACTTCTCTGCTGGTGCTGTGCCCGCCTGGACAACTCCAGCAGCTTCTGAGCTGGTCTACATGCTATCCGTTCTTGACATGTTAGGCATACTGCTCTCCTAAAGGATGGAAACTAGTGTAGGTTGTGTTCTCCAGCAGCAGACCCTGAGATGAGCATTTGTGTGAAAGTATTTATGAAGTGTCCCTAGGAAAGACCAGAAAGGGAGTAGGGAAGGGAAAGATGCAGAGAAAGCATGCCATCTCTGTGGTTCCTATGGAAAGGGACTTGGGCTAAGCCCACAGGAGAGCTTTGGAGTGTTAACCATACCTCAGACTGCCACAATCAGGAGCAAGGGAGCTGGTATATTGGTACTCCTTGTACCTACCAGTCATCCCTAAGGGCTGCAGCCAAGGGTCATACATTCCCAGATAATTCAAGCTCTGAGTATACCGGAAGAACAGTGTTCTCACAATGGCTCCAGGAAATAAGAACAATGGTCTTTCATTCTATGGGCAAGGAAACTGAGGCACAGGATGGTCCAATAAATTTCCCATGACCATACAATCAGGAGTGTTGGAGCCAGAATATGACCCTGGAAACCTTAAAGTCTGTCTTCTTACCCACAGCTTCAGACAAGGCTCTACTTTCTCACACACAAGAAGGGTGGGCAACAGCAGCAGTGCCAGAAGACATCTACAGAATAACTGGCTTATAATTTTCCAGAGTGTCAAGGTCATGAAAGTCAAGGAAAGACTAGGGGACTATTCCAGACTGAAGAGGTTAGGAGCATGAGAGCTGGATGCATGGGATGATTCTGAATGTGATTCTCTTACTATAGAAGTCATTCTTAGGACATGAATAGGATCAGAAGATTAGGTGATCGGTATATTTTATGTTAAGTTCCTGAATTTGAAAATTGCTTGTGGTTATATAAAATAGTGTCTTTGTTTGTAGAAAATACACAGTAAGATGTCTGTGGCATCAGGTACCAACTTAGTCTTATATTTCAAGGGTTAAATTTTCTGCAATTTTGAAATGGCCCCAAGGAAAAAAATTTCAAGCAACACTTATTGAATAATTATCTTAATTACAATTCTTAGCTTTGAGTTTCAAAATAGATATTTAGTAAGACTATATGGTTTTAAAAGCCAAGCTTTTTACAGGAAAACACTGTTATTCTGGGTATTTCCCAAACTAGCTTTTTGCATCTCAGGAACCAAAGCATGGTGGGTAGACCACAAAGGCAAACTTAGAGTGGGAAAGGTGAGGTTATGAATTCAGAGAAATTTCTGATCCCACAGAACAGGAAAAGCCCTTGGGGGCCAGAAGTAGGAGCCTAGAAATGTGGCCAGGATAGGGGAGAGCAGTAATTTTGACAGGAGTATTCTGATTCTAGTTTTGAGGGCACCTAGCTCTTTAGTTTCCAGATTGGGGAAAGCGTAAGCTATTCAGGGAAGCACTGCACTGGGAAATGGGTGCCTCAGACATGGCTTGGGGCAAGAGAATACCATTGGTCAGCCTGAGCAGCCTCACAAGGCCCCCTCACATCCCCTGCATGGGGTAAAATACATGGTTCAATGGGGAACAATTAACCACTGTACCAACAGGGATGTGGAAGTGTTATATGAACTGTTTTCCATAAAGAAGACTGGGTTCAAGTAAAGGAAGTTTAGGTGATTGGGACTTCGAGCTCAGAGGAAATGATGAGATCTGTGGTCATCAACACCAGATGCCAACACAAAGCCCAAAAGCATTGAGGGGCTCAGCTCCACCTTGGCGGACACCAGCCCAGAATGCCCATTGAGAACGGAGGCTACACTACACGACAGTAATTGCAATAAGGATGGAGGGTGATGCCTGAAGACCATGAACAGAAGGAACCAATGTGGAAGCACAGCTCATAGGCCAGTCGTACCTTACCAGAACTATGAGGACATAACCTTTCTCTGGTACCCCACTGCATCTTGGGAATGGGGCAAAAACCCTAAAACTGGAGAGAAACTCCAAAAGGCTGGAAAATTGCCCCAAAGAAAATTAAACAAAAAGAGGACCAAGAGTACATTAAACAAAAAGAGTAGGCATTTCTGCTATCGGTAGAAATAAATTTTGAAAACAAAAGGATTGTATATTAGAGGAAATGATTTATATAATCTGCTTCGCCCATCTCCATTTTTATACATGGAGCCATAGTTATAAATGTCAACTTCTTTATAGAAATGATGTACATAATGACAATGATGAGAAGGTGTGAAGGTGAGGTCATGGGCATCCTTTGATAACATTTTATTGAAGGTTCTTCTAAAACTGAGGCCTGGCTAAAGAGAAGAAACCAGTGATAGAAAGGATTGGGGTGGGTGGGGGATGTGCCAGGAAGAAATAGCCCTGGCAAAGGCCTTACAATGATATTAAGCTTGGCATGATTTAGGTCCCAAAAGGAAGCCAATGGGGTTGAGGCTTAGAAAGTTAGGGATGGAGAGACCGAGGATAATTTACAGAATGAGAAGCAGGCAGGGACCAGGCAATATAGGGCCTGGTAGACCACAGTGAGACCACGGTAGATTTTGTATTAAGTATAAGGGGCACCCATGAAAGAGTCCTAAGGATGAGTACTGTGTGATTTAATGTGATCATTATAGCCCATTGGGTAGAACAAGGAAACTGGGAGACCAGGAAAGAGGCCATGGCAATGGAAAACCAGAGTGGGAGTAAAATGGGTGGTTTCAGGATATAATTTGAATGTAAAACTGCCAGAACTTGCTGGTGGATTGAAAGAGGAAAAAAGAGAAATTAATGATAATTCCTAGGGCTTTGGTTTAAATAAGTTAGCAGTGGTGGAAGGTGTGACTGAGTCATTTACTAAAATGGGAGGACTAGAGCTAGCGTGGAGTGGGTTGCTTTTACATCAGTAAAGTTTGGCTACTTCCTGATACCTAAGTTACTACTCAAGAACAAGGATCTGTTGAACCATAATCCCCCTTCCAACAGGAAGAATGATGTCAAGGCATGCAGTATATCGAATATAAGACCACTTCCAAGGCCATCTGTTTTCATTATAAAGGTTTGATTTAGTTAGTAATCTATTAATGGAACTGTTTACATGTGGACTTGGATGCCTTGTTATAATTAAAATAACTCCTGAATTTTATCAACTGAGAACTACTAAAGGTGTTAGATGATAGAATAAGTCTCCATATTCTCTTCAATATGAACAACTATCTAAATTTTTCGACACATGTAGTGTTTGGCATCCATTAAAAAAAGTACAACAGAAATATTCCATGCTTAAAGCAGTGCTGAAAGAAAGGCTAAAAATTCCATATTGCATAAAAGAAAGAGTTAGGTTGCCACCAAAGTGAAAGGAAATCAATGGGACGACTTTGGAGACCCATTTCAATCTGTTGTTGACATTGTTTTCTGGTAGTAATTTTCTCAAAATGTTAACAGTATTGAGTTTGCCTATTGATTCTATTATTTTTGACCTTGCATTAGTGTGGGCTAATCTTACATGCCATAAAATTTCCTTTCACAGCTAAAATTATTGTAGGACTCTGGGGGAAACCTGCCGTTGGGCCAGGCACCCCCTCAGGATTTTGATGAGCGTATAAGCGGCAATAATGAGTTATGTTGACTTCCAATACACTTTCGTGTTGTTTACATTTTATTAAATGGTTTAAGCAGGGTCATCATATAAATGATCAACATATCGACTGAAACGCTCAAGCTTGAATGAATTGAAGGCCACAGACAGCGAACCAGATTGGTCAGCTTGAATTTGAGTCAATAGCGTAAATATATATATTTGGCTACACAATCGAAGCCAAATTTATATTCATTATTCTGAAGCCCTTGCTAAATAAATAGCTACAAAGCACATCACTGGGAGATGCCCTGTCTACTTACCCAGTAGCCCCCAGCTATGATCCTTCCAAGCAAAAAAAATCCAAACTGCATGAATTCAGCTGATTGAGGAGAGTTGCTGAGGACAAGGTAAATGGGAGACCAAAAGCTTTTGAATGGTTTTCCTGGGAAAAGAATAGATTTATTGTTGGTTCGAGGTAGGGGAAACTTGGCAGCTGTGTTTTCAAAGGGTTTATGAAATATAGGCACAACATGTCATTAGCGTCCCATCCGCTTCCCACCCCACCCCTCCCGCATGTCTCCATAGGAGGTCAAACCACCTGTACCCCACCCCCCCCCACCCTTGCCTTTGATGCTGTAGCTACCCAGGCTGCCTGCAAAGAAATGTCAGGATGTACTGGCACAATGCTAATGGGTGTGCCCACAAAACTTAGAAGCCTATTGCTAGAGGAGGTGATTCGCCTCTTAATGACTTGATTTTATGCTGCATTTAATTACTCTGCTGCACAAGAGCAACAACGCTCCTGGCTGCTGGGCTGCTGACCTTGAAGACCTTTAGAAAAGAATTTTCCAAGTTCTTTTACATTTTTTACAATTTTTCACATTTGCTCTCCTCTAGAGAGAGGGGGATTGAGTCACTGGGAAGAAAGGAGCATTTTCTCATCCCACAAAACAACATTCACCCATAACGGAGTGAGGAGGTATGTCAGGACAACAGTGATGACCATTGTAAGATGTGCCCTGATTTGTATTCTATCATCTTGATTGAGCCCGTGCAGTAATACTGGTCTTTATTTCCAGGTAAAGTTCAGTGAGATTACCTGGCTTTCCCAACACAGAGGTAGAAAGTGGATGAGTTAGGGGTCCAATTGTGGTCTTTTGACTCCAAAACCCAACTTTTTTTTTGTACCACCCACCTTTTTGTGATTTAAAAGACCTCACGTTGTAATACAAGTTGGATTTTTTGGAAGCGGACCCTGAGGTTCAAAATGTTCACTGAGACCAATGCCTATAAACAGAAGGGGAGGAAGCAGGATTGGGAAGAGGCAGCAGTGGGACTGAAATGCAGGCACAGGGGAGGCTTGGCCAGCCCTGCGGGGTGCTCCGGGCTGGTATTGCCCACAGTGTCCCCATTGGGCAGAATTGGCCGGACCTTCATGCCCCCATCTCGCTGTTCACTCTTCCAACTGCTCTAAAGGCGAGACCTGGGGTTAGTTAGCTTTTTGCAGCTGTAGCAGCTCCTGAATTCAAGAAGAGACAGCTGGGCAGGGCATCTCTGTGTCTACAATATACTGTTTTCAGATCTATCTATGGAAACACTACCCATTCAGGAGAAGCACAGAGAGGAAGTAAGAAGATTGTGGGGTTCTGGACTGGGACATCTGAGTTCTTATCCCAAACTTACTTCTTCCTGGCTAGGGCATGGTGGTAGGTTAGCTGAACCCTGAGATCAACCCAATCTGTAAAATGGGCATGTTGGCAGCATTGTATTGACTTACGATGAGGACAGGCATGATTTCTTTAAAGTATCTTTGGTCCATGGAGGACATTGTTCTGGACCTCTGGAGAAAGAGACCGCATTTTGGGCCACCCATCGATCTCCCAAACACTGACCTAACCATGCCTTTTCCTCTTGGTCATCACCATTCTCTTTCTGCACAGGCACCTCAAAGCACCATGGAAACCCCTGAACCTGCAGCTGGATTGTCCTCTAGGCCCTTCACTGCAGTATCTCACCCCAGAGGGGCTGGGAATGAGAGGGGCCTCCCAGACGTTGGGGTCCTGTGAATGGGGTCCATATTACCATTAATATGATAATCCCTCCCTGGAGCTCAGCACAGCAGAGGCTAGTTCCCAGATCCAGATTTCCCTCCTTTGCTGGGGGCTGCAAGGGAAGCCAAGCACCAAGGAAGCTGGGTAAAGCTTGAGGCACACCTGCCTTGCACGCTCAGGATTCAGGTGAGGGCAGAGGATATTCCTAAATGTTTAATGAGTATTTATTATTATGGGTTGGCCACCGAGGCATGCCTTTTGCATGAATTTCTCATTCAAGCTTAACAACAGCAGCGAGTGTTGGAGACGAGAGTTGAACCAGGACAATCAGACACCAGGCTGTGTGAAGCCAATGGGGAACATGAGGGGAGTTTATCACATTCACTTCTGTGAAAGCTGTGAAGTCTTAAAATCCCTGTGTTGGATTCACTGCCCGGGTCCTTTCCTTTTAGCGAAAGAAAGTCCCATTTTCCAATTCATTCCTTTGCCCCTGGCTTTAGTTTCCTCTTTCTACAGACTGGACTCCTCCACGGTTCTGGTGTGGGTCATGCATGTTTGACATACATATGTTAGAGACAGAGTTTATGAGGGCAGGGTCTGAGGTGGAAACCTTCACTGGCCATCTGCAACACATCTCCCCTTTCTGTTTGGTGACTTTCCCTCTGAGCACAATTGTTGTATGTTCTCTGTCTCCATGCCTGATATCCAGGAGCATAATTATCAGCTTTACTCAGATGATGTTTACCAGTAAGTTGTACTTGGGTTTCGTGTAAGGTAATCACTGTAGAATTCTAATGTCAGACTCTCCTAGGCTAAAATCCCAGCTCTGCTACTTGGGAGCTATGTGACCTTGGCCAATTTTTTAAAGCTTTGCTTCTCAAACTTTCCATGTGTAAAATGGAATAATGTTGCTTGTGGTGTTGTGTAGTGAGGCTATGAATTTAAATGCCTGGAACATAATAAGTGCTCAACGAATTCTTATTACTATTATGACACAGTGGTTCATGAAGGATAAGAGAACAGATCTGAAGTTGCATTTTAATTACACAGCAGGATGGGTTTTTGCTATTGTTTTTTTCCCCCCTTCAGCTCATGAGGAAAGGGCTTAACAAACAGCAGTGGTTCCTAAAATGCTATCTGCTTTCAACTCCCGAAGGGTTATTCTCGGAAGGAAATGATCCGCAGTCGTCATGGGGTGGAGGCAGGGAGAGCTGGAGAATGCCTGAACTTTCAAAGAGGTCCAGGGGGACTTGCTGGCTCCTAGAATCACAGGGACTTCCTTCCTCCGCAGAAAGAGACACCAACTGATAAACCAGGCACCCTCTTTGAAGATTTCCTAGCCTATTTGTCCCTAGAGGAGCGTGCCTCAGGGAGATTTATTGTTCGAAGCTTTTAGCCTCCAGCTTAATTCTTAAAAATGTGTATTTCCCTAGAAACAGAGTCGCTGCATTTAACAGTCACAGGTGCCCCAAGCTCAGCTCGGAAGATTACCTCGTTTCCTTTCATACTGTCTCAGAGCTGGAGGCGAATTATTTATTTCACTGCTAAGAACGGATTGCTCCTCCACTTCCCATTTCAGTCCCTGCCATGTGGATGGGGACTCAAACCCCAGAGAGGAGGCCTGGGCAGGACTAAAGCCGAGCCCTGCTGATACGCAGAAAGTGTTTAGTCAGGGGTATTGCCTTCCTGGCCACCTGGTCCATCCTACTGGGGTAGTAAAGTAGGCCAGGACTGGAGGGTAGGAGTTTACGTGGAGGTGAAGCCGAGAGTCACTGGTAGGGGATGGAAATCTGAGACAAGGCTGGGGAGGTGTGTGATATGGGCAGTCACCACTGTGAACACCTGGAGCTTTCTCCTGCAGGGGTACCTGGTGACAGTGGAGCACACCCCTGTGAGTTGTCCACGCCCAGGTGAGGGAGCTGGGGGGTTCGTACACAGGTTTCCAACAGTCACTGGTAGAGGGCTGCCCCCTGGGGGCATTGATTTCTGGCACCCCAATCCTGTCCTGCCGCACACAGACTGGACTTAGAGGTCTGAGAACGCCATCGGATGCAAAGGACATCAGGCCAGTGTGTCTTGAGGTGGGAAGGGCTGAGCCGACATAGGGGGGCACCAATGAGAATGGCTACAAGAGCTATAAGTGGGTTGAATCTTTGGCTTCTGATTTGTCTATTTCAGCCCTGTGCTTAGGGCTGTGGTGATGCAGATGATTAAGGTCAAATTCTGCCCTTGGGGTGCTCAAAATTTAGTGAGAGAGTCCAGGAGATAGGCAGGTAACAAATAACTTTAAGCCAGTGATATTACCATTATATGTAATATATATCAACTAGAGGCCCAGTGCACAAAACTCATGCACTTAGGGTGTGGGGGAGAGTTCCTTAGCCTGGCCTGTGCCCTTTCGCAGTCCAGGAGCCCACGGGAGCAGGCCTAAGTGGTCAGTTGGACATTCTTAGTGCTGCTGTGGAGGCAGGAGAGGCTCCCACCACAGCTGTTGTGCTCACCAGCCATGAGCCTAGCTTCTGATTGAGTGGCACTTCCCCTGTGGGAGCACACTGACCACCAGGGGGCAGCTTCTGCATTAAGCGTCTCCCCCCTCCTGGTCAGTGCATGTCATAGCGACTGGTCATTCTGCTGTTCAGTGGATTTGCATATTAGACTTTTATTATATAGGATATCTAACATATTTAATATATTGTTAATAATGCATCAACATAATACTAATAATTAATTATATTAATTAATAATATTATACTAATTAATTAACACATTTGATATTATACTAAAACTAATATATTTCACACATACTTATGATATATTTAGCAACATGTGTATCATTTGTGCCGGACTGTACTCCAACCACTTACATGGATTCATTTATTTAGACCCCTCAGGAACTCTATAGGGAGGGAGCTTTATTATCCATTTTAGGGATGAGGGAACACATTTGAACATTTTCAGCTCATGTGGCAGAGCCATGATTTGAACACAGGCCATCTGGTGCAGAGCCCTGTCCCACTCTGCTACACCATATAAATCGGGTTTCTCACCTTTGTCAACACTCACATTCTGAGCCGGATCATTCTCTGACATGGGGCTGCCCTGTGCATTGCGAGCTGTTTAACAGCATCCCTGGCCTCCGCCTGTAGAAGCCAGTAGCATCTCCCATTCCTCTGTCTCCACCTTCTGAGTCATGACAACCTGAGTGTCTCTAGACAAGCGATTTTCAAATATTCTCACCTCTTGACACACGTAAACTATTACTAAAGTTCTGCAGCACTCCAAAAAATGTATTACATTTTTTGCCTATCTGACAAAAAATAGGTATAGTTTTTATTGATTTGCAAAACAATGATAATAATAATAATAGTAATTACCTATCCATGGTTATTTAGTCACTTTTTGCTCCAAAGTGACTAAAAAAATCAGGTGCCTATACTTCTATATAAGGATTTCTGGTACCAAGAATTAGCCAATCAGATGCAACCTTATTATGTGACATGACCAATCAGATGCAACTCTATTATATCATTTCTATATTTATGGTTCAAGACAGGGCATTCACACTCTGGATTGGCTATCTTTTTGACTGTTGTCATTTTTTATTTGACAACCTGAGGGAAGAGGTCAGTGCCCCTGACTAAACAGGTGTTGCAGGTTTTAAAATTCTTGCTGCATACGGGTTGAAAATCGCTGCTCTAGACTATGCCAAATGTCCACTGAGGTGCAAACAGCTCCAGTGAAGGACCACTGCTGCCATTAAAAAGCAATCAGTATTGTCTGAGAAACGTTTATAGAATGCAGATAAAAAATTCCTCCTTTCTTTTTTGCTGAATTATCCTTCTTACAAAATAAAAAGAAATGTAGTATTTTAGAGCATATTGCATCTGTAAGTCAACAACCAAATGTCTTTCAATGCAGAGAACATGGAAGTCGGAATAAAGTAATTGAAAAGTAAAGTTTTGGGGGTATCTGAGTTGTGAGGCTCAGGTTGCCCATGAACTTTGTGACATGCTCTTTGGACAGGCTGTTTACATGGTCATTTGGTTTAACTCTTATCCTGCAATTCAATTAACTGAGAAATAAATGAAAAGACCATTAGATGAGAAAGGACCGTGAGTTCACAGGGAACTCTTTGTTTTATTCTTTTCCATTTTCCTTGGGTATTTTATTTGTGAATTTTTTTAAGTTCTGCTTTGAACACCCCTATCCCAAGTAAATAAATCCCTCTTCTTTCTCTCACAAGCCTGGAGATTCCAAGCTTTATTTTTCAAATCCTCCAAGCCCCCTTTTATCCCTGTGGCTTCTTAGAACCGGTCAAGTTTGAAAACCGATCCTTGAGATTTTTGGCTGTTTTGTGTGAGGACAATAGCCAGATCTCTGGTATTAACGTGTCCTTGTTTGTCTCCTATTTTTTCTCTCCTGGCAAAAACACTCTTTAATTCAGTCTCTTCCAAAATTGGCTGTGTAGCTAATCTAAGTGATCAGGGAAGCTTCATTTTAGTGTTGGAAGCCTGAAGAATTCACTTTTTCAGTTGGTCATGAGAGTATGATCCTACGATGTAGACACATTCTTTATAACAAAGCATTTCCATGTGCCTTGGATAACTTATGGAATAGTGCTGTTAGTATGCATACAATTCCCTATGACTAATGCTTTTTGTGGCCCCTGCCTTGGTAATATGATCACTTTGAAGCCTTAAATTCTGTTTGTGTGCTATTTGTAGGAGGTGACATGCCACCATGGTTCAGAGTGTAGGCCCTGGGGTCAGAGAGAACTGGATTTGAATCCAGGATCTACCACTTGTCTTTGTGAGATTGAGCAAGTGTGACAGGTGAAGTAGTGTCCTAATTTCTGAAATCTGAGAATATGTTACCTCACCTGGCAAAAGGGAGCTAGCAGATATGATTACATTAAGAATCTTGAGGTGGAACATTGTCTTGGATTATACAGGTGAACCCAGTATCACAGGAATGGAGAGAGAGAGAGAGAGAGAGAGAGAGAGAGAGAGAGAGAGAGAGAGAGAGATTGGACTCTACTATACTGTTAGCTTTGAAGACAGAGGAACAGGCCACAAGCCAAAGAGTGTAGGCAGCCTCTAGAAGCTGGAAAAGAAAAGTAAACAGATTCACTTCTGGAACCTCCAAAGGAATGTAGTCCTACTGATTCCTTGATTCTAGCCCAGTAAGACCCATTTTGGACTTTGACCTCTGAACTGTAAGATAATAAATTTTTGTAGTTTTGAGCCACTAAAGTTTGTATTAATTTGTTACAGCAATAATAGGAAACTAGTACACCAAGCAGCCTAATATCTGGAAACCATTGTTTGGCCATGTACAAAGTAGAATAATAACAATATTTATCCCATTGGGCTGTTGTGAAAAATAAACAAGAAATGTGCTTAACACTGGACCTGGGACAGAGTATATGCTTAAAGATACAGAGTTAGTCATGGGCTTTTGATATTGCTATATTGTAGCATCTCCATCACCCTGCCTATTATTAAGCTTTCAAAATACCTATCGGTGATGGTTAATTCCGTGTCCATTTGCCTATACTCTGGTGCCCAGTTGTTTGGTTAAATACTAGTCTAGATGTTGTTGTGAATTCCTAGCTCCTGTATTTGTGGATGTGCTTTACAATCAATTGACTTTAGTACAGCAGATTACTCCCCAGAATGTGGGTGGTCCTCATCCCATAAGTGGAGGGCTTCAAGACCAAAGACTGAGACTTTCAGAGACGAAGCCATCTGTCTCTAGGCTGCAGCATAGAAAGCCCGCCTGAGTGTTCAGCCTGCTGGCATGCCCTGCAGATTCAGACTCCAGTCTGCAATATCAACTCTTACCTGACTTTCCTCCCGGCCTCCCCTTTCAATTTTGGAATTGCCAATCCCCACAATTGTGTGAACACATTTCTTAAAATAAATTTCTCTCTTTATATCCCATTGGTTCTGTGTCTCTGAAGAACCCTGACTAACACACCATCCAAACCAAATGCAGCACACCAAAATATTTAAGAGCTTGAAAAGGAAGAGGTGGTACCAACAAATACATAATATTAAACTTTCTGGTTTACTAAGAACTCTGCATTTCCTCACTGACATCGCAAAGACTATTCCTCCTTTCCTTCACCTTGAAGCCAAAAGTGTGTAATTAGGATTATGGTAATAACAGAATCGCTTAAAACAAAATATCACAGAAAAAGAATTGGGATGGTTCTGTGGCATTCTTTATAATGGGGTTTGACCTTGAACTTAGAGTAGAGTTGGTAGTCAAGAAGGATGATTGTTATTGCCATATCAGTTTGTATACAGCTCCTTTCCTAAGCCCCTCTGAATGCCCCCTACTGTGTCCTAGCCACCTAAGTCCCAACCCTAGGACTCCCTAGTAGTCAAGCAGCTAAAGGGTTAAGGTCTGCACAAGAGGGTGCCTGTTCTGATTGGTTGGTGTTGTGCTATATAGGCTATTGATTATTTTGGTATTGCTTCAGTCTAAAAGTAATGGTTAATGGACAAAATACAATGAAGTATTATCCAATTGTTCAAATTAAAATTGTCTATAAATGTGCAATTTCAACACTTTATCAATTTAAAAAGATAAAATAGATGGAAGTATTCATATTTCATTCCTTTTCTTGGGGAAAAACCTAAATCTTTATTTTCAAACCATTCTTATTATTAATGTAATGAGTCTCTTGTTTATTTTTTTCTTTAACAGATAGGAGACAAGTGTGACTATTTCAATTGGACAAACATTTAGATTTTCTCCTTGAAGATAGGTCTCACTGTCTCACATATAATTCTTCTGTATAAGTTATTTTGTTGTTGGCCTTGGGAGAAAAGTCTAACTCACTCATACTGTTGGAATTTCTTCCCCCAATTTCATAAAGTCATTTGCCAAACACAAGGATTTGATCACTAAACAACTCGCAATCCCTAGGAGGCCTTTAAAAGGATTTGGCTTGTCAAAAACTTTATTTTGGAACTTGTTAAAAATTACATAAATATAAGTGTTTTTAAAAAACTTTAAGCACTCAAAAATTAGGTAGTAAGAGAGGGAAAGATAATCCCTGTTATTGATCAGTTGCTATAGATCAGTTCCAAAGAAAGTTAATCAACAAGGTGCCAACAATATCAGCACTATTTTGCATCTCTCTTGGAAATTGTTGCTTACAGTTGTAGAGTTCTTCCACATCACTCCTTCCTGCCTGGAAACAACAGAGATGAGCTTGTTTGCCCCTACAAAATTTTATAGGAGCCCATGGACCATTCCTGTCCCTAAACTAAGTGCCACAGTGCACGTAGGCAGAGCTGCTAGGCCAGAAGGGGGAAGGTATTCCCTGAAACAAACCATACTAAGCTTCCTGGTGGTCAAGAAGAGGAGATTCCTGCTTATGCAAACTGGTCTACTTCCCTGGAGTTCTGCCTACTGATAGAGGAGGCTGTCCAAGACTGTGACCAATTCATCCAAGTCCCCCTGGACTTTCCTAGTTTTAACACTGAAAATCCCTGCAAAAAAAACCTATGTGTCCTGGGAAAACTGAGACAACTGGTCACCTGCTGCCATGTGAAGTTAAACAAAAAATCCCATTGCACCATTTCCCCTTTGAATTAGTTTTCCAGGGCTACTGTAACAAAAGTTTCATAAACTGGGTGGATTAGAACAACATAAATTATTTTATCACAGTTCTAGAGGCTATCATTGTGAAATCATGGTGTTAGTAAGGCCATGCTCTCTCTCTGGTGGATCAGGGCTGAATTCTTTCTTGCCTCTTCTGGCTTCTGATGATGGCTGACAGTCCTTGGTGTGTTTCGGCTTAGAAGATACATCAGTCCAATCTTTGCCTCTGTCATTACATGGCCATCTTCTCCCTGTGTATCTCCACATAGTCTTCTCTTTGTACTACCTGTGTCCAAATTTCCTTTTTTTTAAAAAAAAAAATAAGGACACCAGTTCTATTGGATTAGAGCTCATTCTAATGATCTCATCTTAACTTGGTTAAATTTGCAAAGGCCCCCTTTCCAAGTGAGGTCACATTTTGAGGTACTAACAGTCAGGACTTCAACATATCTTTGGGGGGAGGGGGACACAATTTAACCCATAGCACTCAGTCTTGCATTCTTTGGTTCTTGTACCATAAGCTCTTTAGTGTAAATCATGGAAGACTGTAAGAGTAGGTTGAGACATCTGTGCTTCAGTAGGCATCAATGGGTCATTGATGGCTTCTGAACAAAGAAGTGATGTGCTCTAAGTGTCATTTTAATAGCATTAATGTGGAAATAGTGTACATGATGGATTAGTCTATGATGTGAGCTGGTTATTAGGGCCATGAGAAACCCCCTGGGACTAGTGTCCAGCTACCTCACCAATTTCTGCTGAGATCAGCTTTTTGATCAGTAGACTTCACACACCTTTTCACACCAGAAAAGGTGTGTAAGATGAAGGCAGTGTGCAGACGTCTTCTCCAGTGGTTAAAGTTAGAACTTAGAGAAGAAGGAGAGAGGGAGAGAGTAGCAAGGTAAGGTCAGGGACCAGATTAGGTGAGTCCTGGGGTCATAGTAAGGACTGGAGATTTTATTCTAAGCATGATGGAAACCATGGAATGAAAAGATGAGACTTGCATTTTAAAGGAATCACTCTTGCTGCCATGTGGGAGACAAATGATGGGGGTGGGGGTGGGGTAAAATAGAAAGAACAGGGAGAGAGAGGAAAGAGATGGACCACTTGTACATCCTATAAGTCTTGGAAGCCTTCACTGTTTTATTTGGTCTGAGAAATTCTTATACATACTTAAGACACATACTTCTTTGCCCAGTCAAATTAAGTTGGTTTCAATTCCTTGAAATCAATTTTCCCTTGATTAGGACACAGTTTCTAAGAACCTCAAATATGGTAAAGTAACATATAAGGGGAGCAAGGGGGAGCGATAAACATACCATAGTGATACATTTATAGGACTTAATCATGTAGTATTTTAAAAATGCAATTAAAATTATATTTTTAAATGGTAATAATGCAATTCAATTCAAGGAAAGACTCATTCTGCAATAGCAGATTTCTACTGAGGCCAACTCTGTCCTCCAGTGAACATTTGCCAATTTGATTGGTGGGGGGGCGGGGCGGGCTGGTGGTGGTGCTACTGGCATCTAGTGGGTAGAGGTCATGGATGCTGCTGAACATCCTACCATGCACAGGACAGTCTCCAGACAACAAAGATCCATCCGCCCCCAAATGTCAACAGTGCTGAGGTTGAGAAACGCTGCTATAGAGTACTGTGGAAGCAAACACACGCATGATTGTTTATCAGGAGGGCCTTCTGAACCTCAATCTAACTCCTCTAAGTTGAAGGAAGGAGGAAGGATAATGAAAATTATACTTAAAAATATGGAAGTGTGGCTCTCTGAGGACAGTCAGCTGATGCGACCCCTCCTCTCTGGCCCTGTTTCCTGTCTTGAAGCAGCAAATCTATCCTGTAAGAGGGCCAGTTTCCCATATAGAAGAGGAAGATCTGCCTAGATGCTGATAATACATTTTGAGAATGGAAATCTTGCAAATGCACCACTTTCTAGTTCTTACCCTTCATTCTTGCCATAGTTTTGCAGATAAGCATCACATATTGCTGAATGATCATCTGTATTTTTTTTTACAAAAGATGTGTGCAAATACAACATGATCAGATGGATGCTCAATATTTATCATCCATCTTCACAAATGAGTGGAAGAAAAAAAACTCCTTCTGAGACTAACTTAACAATTTTTCCTTTCTGCCATGTCAAAGCCTTAATTTCCTTGCAAATTCAATTCAGTAAACAAATGTTTGTTAAACTGAATTGCAGATCAATCGATTTTGATTCTTAATGAAGAAGGAAAAGAGAGAGAGACTGATGGGTGATTTCAGGCTACGATTCACCATGTAACTACTCCAGAGGAGAAAGGGGAAATGGTGGCCAGGATAACACCATTCCAGGCACAGTTAGTTCATCACTTTAGTGGTTTCAGATCATTCATTTTATCTGTTCATTGGAGAAAAGATTGGCATTATCTCACCACCTTTACAAATTCCATTGGAAGGGGAGGGAGCTTTATCTGGGCATATTTGGAGATGGTAAACTTAACAAATCATTTTTACATGTTATCATCATTACTCTTTTCCTGCTTATCTCTGAATTACAGACAAATACTTATTGAGCATCTATTGCATCACTGACACTCTTCTCTTACTTGGGATACAACAGAGAACAAAATAGTCAAAATGTCTTGCTCCCCTGGAGTTCACAGTCTCACCAGTGAGGGAGACAATCAACCAGACTCTTGCCTAGAATATTTGTATCTGAGAGAGTGCTATGCTACAAAGAAGCTGAAGGAGGGAAGAGAGGAAGAACTAACTGACTATGGGGAGAGGATCTAATTTCAGATAGTAAGTGAGGAACACTTCCGAGGTTGCCTAAGAGAAGCACATTCCAGAAGGATGGAAAGCAAACGCCAGGTCTCTGAGAAGGAACCGTGGCTTGTGTTTTGGAAATTGTATTTCTGGTGGATGTGCCTGGAATAAGTGAAGAGAGACAGGTAATGGGAGACCCAGCCAAACAGGTTTCATAGGTCATATGGGGAGGTTGGCTTTTATGAACAAGTGAAACAGATGCTGATTAGAAGGGCGCCTCCATGTGAGTTGTGTTCTAACGGGACCATTCTGGCTGCTGTGTGGGAACAGGCGCGAGAATAGTTCATTGTCCTAATTCAGGAGACAGCTACTGGTGGCTTGGACTAGGGAGGTAGGCATGGTTGTAGTTGATTCCTCACAATATATTTTTCTTTGTTGACTCTTTTTTTTCTCGATTTCTAGCAAAAGTTATAAATTCATGGTTCCCCTTGACATTTCCTGACTTTCATGAGTTTCGTGAGCACTGTCTGTCCCCCAGTTTCATTATTATCAAACAGCCTGGCTGTGACGGACTGCTGGTTTCCATCATCATACTGATTAATTTCATTTCCACCCGCGTCTCCAACATCTTCAGCATGGTTTTCACTTGAGGAGTCATTTTCGAGGGACATATTTTCATTATATGTCTTTGGGGGTAGCATGTGTTGGGCTAGATTCAGGTAAAATGTTTGCTCAATTCTGCTTAGCGCTCTCGCTCATGAAATGGGATTTGATGGGTTTTTTGAGTCCGACCACTGTCGAAATAATTACAAAGCTGCTTTCTCTTGTTTATTTGCTGACCAACTGGGAATCCTGTTATTGTTTTACAAGGGAAATGTAATTCCAGCAGTCACTCCTTTTAAATGAAACGATAAATGTGCTACATTGTGATTATATAACATGCCCATTATGGACTGAGGACCTTGGTCCCTCAGGCCTGGGTTCCAGGCAGGGTGGGGAGGAGGAACCTCATTCCAGCTAGTTCCGAACTGGTACTGGAAGTCTCTTGTTTATGGCAGGGATTACCAATTCAAATACGTCCCTGGGCCAGGCAGCTGACGGGAGGGAGTGAATCAGGCAGGTGTAAGGAAACAGAGAGCCAAGTTGGAGGCTGTAGTGATGAGCCGGAGGCAGCATCATTTGCTTATTGTCCTGTTGGAATGTGGCTCCAGTATTGATGGATTTCCTTCAGAGAAGCAGGAAATCTGAGTTATTATGGACATTCTGATTTTTAATTTCTTTTCACTTTCTGAGCAACAAAATAGGTCTTTGCAGCAGACCAAATCCAAGTTCTCTAGCTTCCCAAGGACACATGTCTGCTCTTCCTGTGTTCACTCCACGGCCTTCACCTGCTCTCAGAGGTGATCCTGCTCCTAGGAGTCTGTAGAGTTGGGGCTTTAACTAATTGCAAGGACACTTACTTAGGGAGGTTAACTAACTGACCCGTTTCTGCACAGCTGACCTCTGAGCGGACTGAGCATTGAACCCTGGCCTGTGTGGACTCTTAAGCTCTTGATTCTGTGCTACGCTGCCCACCAGCTGGGAGATGGTGTCAGTAGAATTTGAACTCAGGCATTGGATGCTAAATCCTGTGCTCTTTCTAGTGAACCTCCAATGCCTCCAGGTAAGGGAAACTTTATAAGCAAAAAGGATATGAGTTGAGACTTGGGCCTTTAACTGGCAGTGTTGATTTACTGTTGGTCAGTTTAGAACATTTATTTAGTCTCTATGAACTCTAGTCCCCATGTGTATAATGGGTTAATAAGACTGCTACTACTAACCGGTTAATAATAGGACTAGCAGCATAATTACAAGGGTTGCTTTGAGGACTAAAGGAGATAATATATACAAGGGCAAGACATAAAATTAGTGCTCACAAGTTCATCTGTTGTCTTTAGTTTAGAAACACAGCCCAGTGTCTTTCCACCCAGAGCATCATGGACATAATTTGCCTCCATGATTGGACTCTATGACTGTGGGCATCTGCCCTGGATTCTCCTCACCTGTGAGACCTACAGGTGAAACTGACCCAAGGACTTAAAGAGTAGAGTCTTTGCTTTAAAATCCAGCTGAGTCAGACCCAGAGTGTCCTCTGGTTCTTTTAACCAGCCATGGAATAATCATTTGGGATTTCAGCTCCATATTCTTATTAAAAATACTTAGGTAACTCATTAATTACTTAAACATGACCTTATGTTTTACTATCTCTTGCCTCCCACTCTTTCTCGTATGTCACCTTTCTCTAGCACAGAGTCGTTGGTACTTTCCCTCTGGTGCATCTTCAAGGCAATAAGAGAGAACCTGTGGATGGCAACGTTTCTGATTTCTTACATGTTAGAAAAGACCTGAGTGATGATTTAATTAGATACAAGGTTCTAAGTTTGTAAGACTTTTCCTCCTAGATCTACTCTCTTCTAGTCTACAATGTTATCAAGGAAATCTAATGAGACTCAAAATTTTAATATTTTTAGGTAAACTATTTTAGCTTTATGGCATATTTTCAGATTATTCTATTTTTCTCTTTTGTTCTAAAATTTTGTCTTTTGTCCATTCAATTTAAATATATGTTTCTTCAAAATCTAGGAGATTTTGTATTATTATGATGATGATTATTATTATTATCATTATTTCCTTCTCTCCTTCTAGAATTCCTTCTTGAGGAACAACAGAGATTCTGGATCTACATCCTTCAGACTCTGCCTCTGTGGTCACATTGCCTTCTCGTCTGTTTGTGTGGCACATCACTTCTCCCTCTGCCTCTTTCTTTCTTTCTTTTTTAAAACATTATGTATTTTTCTCAACTTCAGAGAGAAAGGGAGAGGGAGAGAGATAGAAACATCAGTGATGAGAATTATTGATCAGCTGCCTCCTGCATGCCCCCTACTGGGGATAGAGCCCCAAACCCAGGCATGTGCCCTGACCAGGAATCAAACTATGTGTGACCTTCTGGTTCATGGGTTGATGCTGAACCACTGAGCCACACAGGCTGGGCCTGACTCTTCTGAAGAGGACGCTTGTGACAGCATTTAGGGTCCCCTGAGACAATCCCAGGTAATGTCCCATTGCAAGTTCCTTAATTTAACCATATCTACAAATCCACATACTCTCCAGTTCTCCCAACATATACATTTTCCCTTTCCCATTTCTTCCCCTTTGCTTCTTCCTTTCTCCCCTTCTTCACTGTCCTTCAGCACCCCTCCTTGTCCCCCAAACTTCACCTCTCCCTTTCTCCTTCCCTCACACCATTTTCTCCTTCTCCAAGATCTTCTCCAGCCAGACCTAATCCCCAACGCATCAGGACTTCTTCAACGCTCCTGGCTTAATGACACCGTTTTCTACTTGCTTTCTAGTATCATGATCCATTTAAATGTAAAATAAATACATTTCTGGGATTTAATTAAGTTTTTGAAGAGAGGAAGAATATGCTTTTCCATTTTAATCCCTGAAAATGCCTCTGTATCTACCATACTTCTTTAGACTGTGAGCTCCCAGTGGCAAAGACTCCGTCTTATTTGTTTTTATTTACTTAATGCCCAGCACATGGTGTTGCTCTGATGTGTTTATTAAATGAATGTCATGGCGGATTTTGTAAAATGAATTGCGTACGGTTGTTTTAACTGATTACCCAAATTGATTAGGCCGTCATTTCCCACACACGAAGAGGGTTCTCAGAAACCCAGTGATTGTTGGGATGAGAATTTGAAAACAATCTCGAGTTTCTGTGACTCCTGGTGGGTTGAACTCAAGAGTACCATTAACCCTTTCTCACAAGAGCGGGCTGGAGGTGGGTAGCAGCCTTGCGGCTTTTTGGTATGCAGCTGTTGCCTTTCCAAACTTAATTTAAAAACAATAAAAAAATGTACCTTGAAATTGTTTTGTCTCCCTATTTATTTAATACGATTTATTCTAAATGCATTTCATATCACCATAATGTATCCGAGCTCAACCACCACCTGTTATTTTGTAGGGGAAATAAACAAGACCTCTCTCATCAGATGAGTTAATTACACTGACATATTCACTCCTCCCCAGAGATACCGTAAACTACAATGCTGCAAAGCTTTAATTCGAACAAGCAGCTGGGAACAAAAGCTAGGCTGTGGTATGTTTTCTTTGGAAGAAACAAAAGCTCAACACAGACTTGATCTGGGAGGGCAAGATGGCTTGAATTATCAAAGGGAGTCCCATCCAGGGTCACATAACAAATCCGTAGGTGAGTGAGCTTGAACCCATTTCTCAATATTTTGGCGTTGTTTTCCACCATGGTGCTTCTGAGCATCATGTAGTCATTTGCTTTGCCTGCTTCTCCCGTAATTGCTCCGCTCCCCTCTGCCCGATGATGGCTGGGGGTTCAGAGGCCATTGGGCGGTGATGAGGGTGGCAGAGCACTGTGTGGTTTGACTTCAGCAGTGGCCACGTGGCCTTCACCTCTCCGGGAACTTAGGTGGACCTGTGGTGGAGAGGTTGTGCAGGTTGTCTTGGTCAGATTCCCAGAGGCAGGATGGGGGAAGCAGGAGAGGGAAGGGAAAGAAGCCCAGCAAGGTGTGGGGAGCTCTGGAGTATAAATCAATACGTCACACCTCAGCGCTTTTTCAACTGGGCAAAGAATTGGGATTCATACTCCTTCAGTTAGTCACTGGCTAAGAGCCAGTTGGGAGGTGCATAAACCCCCATGAGATTCCGGTTCACTCCCACTGGGCAAAGTAGTCCCCGAGCTTCGGCAACCCCCTAAAAGGAATTACAGGTATGGGCAAAGCTCACAGAAATTGGGGGGAGGGAGAGTGCAGGGCACAGAGAGACTGTGAAAGGGATTCAAGGGGACATGAGAGGAGGAGGACTCCTGTCTTTGGGTAGGAGTACCAAGGGGTCTGTGTCCATGCAGTGGGAGCTGGGGAAGGAGGACACCCCCTCACTCACTCAGGGATTCAGTGTGCACTAGGCAGTCTACGCACAGAGCCAACAAACCTCTAAAATATGTGAAACCTAAAAAAACATCAGTTTAACATACAAAGAAAAAATTAACTTGAAGTGATTAATTTATTAATTCAACAAATACATACTAAGCACATACTAGGTTCCCTGCTGTTCTGAACGCTGGAATTATTACAGTGAACAAAACACAAAAATACCTGTCCTTGTGATGAAAGCAGAAAGACAACAAATAAAATAAACAAGATAGTATCTTACGTTCACAAGCCCCATGAAGAAAATAAGGCAGGGACTATTTGTATTTATTTTTAACAAAAATATTACATGATTCAGGGAGAAAGTAGGGCCCCTTACTGCACAATTCCAGGGAGTTCCACTCGCATCTGGTGTTGTGCAATATGGCGGCCCTGGAAGTGAGTGTGTTTTAATATCCTCGATATAACACGGGTGGTGACCGCCACCATAAGAGTGCCCAGGGTTATGGAAGTCTTAAAACCACTCCGCTCACTTTGGTCACGTAGCATTGCAGGTCTACAAGTCAAATGTCAGCACACCCCAGGAAAAGTGGTGTTTGCAAACTGAACTCTTGGGAGGTGGACTGATAAATCCACAAACCAATTTATTCATTTACAGCAGGCGACATAGCCAGCCCAATAACTCAGCCAGTCTCTTTCCCCGTATTGACTTACCTGAGAAACCAAATTAATTACCAGAAGGTTGCTCTGCTAAGTATGGAATTAGAAAGAGAGGAAATTGGATGGTCTTAAGGGATTGCTCTTACAGGCTTGGATAAGTCCTGATGAATTGCCCTTAAAGGAAAAGGAACGCCCAGCTCTCTGAGAACCTGGCTCAGCCCTAAGCACCTTCTCCTTGAACTCTGATGTTGACCCAAGTTTATCATCCCTGGCTTTCCGTTTACACTTGTTGTTATTACATTACCTGATTTTTAACAAAGTCTAAATTGTATATTACATCAGTGCAATTTTAAGTGAGCTGTGCTCTGGTTGTGTCCCGGAAGATGCCTTAATCTCATGGATAAATGGTAATCTCTCATCAGAGATCATTTCCTCCTTTTTGATCTTTCTCTTAATTCTTTGGCCTGTCTCTCTTTAGGTCCTTTTCTTCCCCCCTCCCTACCCCCATTGCTATAGCATACATCTCAAACAGTTAGGAATGACATGTGCACACCTTCTCACACCATGGTGGGCTCATGAACTGGGTACATGATTTGTGGGGTCCAGTGAAAAATGAAAATGTGAGGAGCTTTAACCAAATATAATTAAAATTTTAAGACTTCAACAGCACAGCATTCATCAAGCAGTGGGGAAGGGAATATGTGACAACACAGGCTGTTTTTTTAAAAAATATTTTTATTGATTTCAGAGAGGAAAGGAGAGGTAGAGATAGAAACATCAATGATGAGAGAGAATCATTGAATGACTGCCTCTTGATGCCCCCTACTGGGGATCTAGCCCACAACCCGGGCATGTGCCCTTGACCAGAATCAAACCCGGGACCTTTCAGTCCACAGGCCTATGCTCTATCCACTGAGCAAAACCAGCCAGGCCCGACAACACAGGTTGAATGCCCCAGGAGAGGAGCCAGCCCTGGGTTCTATGCAAAAAAGGACAATGTCATTGTCTCTCCAAAGCCGTCCCACATTATGCTCCTTGAAGGCAGGTGCCAGGAGCCCATGACCTCCCACATTTCTCACGGAAAGAGGTCATGCGGCTTCTGGTCTTCATCCTTCCAGCCAGAGATAGTCCGTAGGGTTGGGAGGTGCTGACAATGTGCCATTTCCTCCTTCCTCTCCTTCCAGCAGCAAAACCAAAGGCCTGTGCCTATCTGCAGTGTGAAGAGGTTGCCCAGGGTTGGACAAGCTGTTCACTCTCCACAGCTGTACCAGACCTCTGATATTCTGTTGGCATTCTGTGGGTAAAGAAATCTGATATGTAAAACAAAATGAGAATTTTGTTTTCTAAAAAGCATGAAGAGCATGATACATTCATCAGAACTTCTTCACTTTACAGGTTATAGAAAAACAAACAGACTACCTTAAGCCAAATAAGAACATTTATTGCCTTGTTTAACCAAATCAGTATTGTTTAAGACTTCCATAACCTGGCAATCTTATTGTAGGGGTCACCACCCAGTGTCACATGAAGGATACTAAAACACACTCACTCCCAGGGCTACCATATTGCACAACACCAGATGTGAATGGAGCTCCCTGGAATTGTGCAGTAAGTGGCCCTAGTTTCTCGCCAAAGCAAATGTATCCAGGGCTTTGACCCAGTCTGAACCCTCACTAGTAGAGTTTTATGTTTGCTTCTCTGACTGGTGTTGGCTTTAAACCTAGGGCCATCTCTGGACATACCAGTATGACCAGGGAATATGGTGGGACCATTGGCCCAGATCGTGCCCACTCATGTGGCCAGAAAGGGGAAGGGTGTGCTGTGACCAACATTCATCACCAGAACAAGGTCGGAGCGGGGATGTGGAGTCATTTGCCCCAAGAAGGGGTAGCTGCTCTGGGTAGAACCCTTATGGCAAAGTCATGCTTTCCCTACAATAGCTCTTCGCAGAAATGTTGCCAAACCTGAATGTTGCCAAACATTTATGATAGTGAAGGCAAGGGGATGGGATGTAGTTTGAGAATATCTGTGGTTTATTAGGAAATGGCATCAGGTAAGTGCTGATGCTTAGATCTTCTCATGATTAGGGGACCCAGGAAAATAAAGTGCCCGCCTATCTTTGAAAGACAAGTAGACTAATCCAAAGGATCCAGGGGTCCTGTAAGTGTTTATCAATGCCAGGGTGTGATAAGATAGCTTCTGTTTCCAAACTCACAATTTCAGAAATATTTTTGCCAAGATTAAAAAGAACACAACAACAACAGGACCTTGGAATTTTATCTGTCGGGTTACTCTATCACATGACTCATTTATTGCATAGATACGTCACATGAGAAAAACAAATAGGCAAAGGACACTCACATGACTTATGAAACTTGGTCGCCTTCCTCCGTGAACTGGTGGTCTGCACATGATGAACCCAATGAGGAATTAGCACACTTCTATTTACCTATGTCCTTTGTTTTGCACCAAAGGTGGTGTCTTTGCAGGAGGTCTATATTTGTTCTCTCAGCCCCCCACCTGGAGATAGCAGATGAAACAGAGTCTCCCAGGATACAGAGAGGGTCACCTTCTTAAGGGTGAGTGGAACCAATGAGATGTCTGATTTGCTGTGGTGTAGTGATTTCTTAAACTTCTTTGCAAGGCTGACCTACTTCTAAATCCTGGGCCTATAGTCTGAAAGGTCATTAATCTGGGCTCAGCTCATGATGCGGAGGCTTAAGGCTTCTATTTCTTAAATGCCAAAGATGCTTCAGATTGCCTTCCGAAATGTTGGCCACTCTATTCAGGCGCACAGTTGTCAGTAGACAGGTACCTGAGTAATTTCCTTTCTTATGGAAGCATTCACTAACCAAAGAGCCACCTGTGTGGGGTGGGTTTTTTCTTTGTCTTGGCGGGGGGAGAGGGGGGGAGACTTTGTATCTTTGCCATGGATTCAAAGGACAAACCAATCTCCCACACACACTTTTTTTTTTTTTTTTTTGGTCAAGGACAGGGACAAACATGTGTGTATTTGCTGAAAGGTTAACAGCATCAAATGTACTCCCTGGAACAAAATTGGAGGGAACCATGAAGATGGCAATTTACTCTTGTCACTCTCTTCTGCATCTCTCCATGTTCTTTAGAATGAAGTCTGAGCTCTTTGTGGTCCTCTCTCTGTTTACATTACCAGTCTTACTTCTTTTTTCTCCCTAAGCTTACCTTTGACCTCTAAGAACCCTGGTTCACTTTTGGGCCTTTGGCAATGCCATTTGTCTCCACCTCTTACCTGACTGATTCCTACCAGCCCTTTAGGTTTCAACTCAGATGTTCCTTCCTCAGGAGCCCTTTCCTGACTCCCCAAGCCTGGGCAGAGATTCCTCTTGGTGTTCCCATAGCAACTGGTGCTTGGTGTAAGGACACAATGCCTCCTAATTTAATCACCTGTTTACTTGCCTTTCTTCATCTGTTATTGCCTTTTCTCGCTTACTTCTTTTTCTCCCTTATCTCTTTCTCTTTCTTCATTCAAATGCATTCTCTTTGTACACGATCAAAGCAGCACAGATAAAGAATGAAGCCCTTTTGGACCCTGTGCCTGATTTCTTTCATTTGTTTCTCTAGATCAGTGATTCTCAACCTTGGCTGCACATTAGAATCACCTGGGAATCTTTTTAAAATCCTGATTTCTGGGCCTCATCTTCCGGAAATTCTGTTTCTTTGTTATGGGGTGGGGCCACACCTTAGTAACAAAGAAACAGAATTTCCGGAGGATGAGGCCCAGAAATCAGGATTTTAAAAAGATTCCCAGGTGATTCTAATGTGCAGGCAAGGTTGAGAACCACTGCTCTAGATCCACATACTGGCCACCCTGCTCAGTGTCCTGGGAGGCTGACCATGGGGTCTGCATCCACAGGCCCTTTGCCTTCCAGTTTCCTGTTGGGCTTGGCCACTAAGGGCAGCAAAGAAGATCAGAGTGGGAGAGAGAGTTCCCGAGTGTGATTCCCTCCCTCCCTCCCTGCTGATGTCCCTGGACTGGTTGTCACTCTAACAAAGGCCACAGGTTTCTTCAGTGTCCCTCTTCACATAGTCCCATCTCTGGGTTTTGGGGGCACTTTGTCCCTTCAGGCCTGGGGTTGTTAGTGGTCCCCCCATCACAGTCCAGGTGCTGAGCCCTGTACCTTACTGCTTTCCTTAAACACTGCCTCTGTCTGTGTGAGCCGCCCTTTCTGAAATGCTCCATAGTGAGAGTGTGCACCCCTTTATGCTGAGAGCCTGACTAATTCAGGCCATCACCTCCAATCCCGGTCCCTGTACCCTTCCCAGAGGTCGCCCCAGTTGCACTCATCTCTGCTCTACCACCGCAGCTATAGATTCCAGCACAGGGCATCGCACACACAGGACAGGTTCAGGAAGTGTTGACTACATGCTATTGTTGAACCTTGAGCTCCCAGGAGAAGATGAGTCAAAAGTTGCTAATTCCAGGCCAATACTTATTCCCTGGGCACATCCTAAAGGTGAGACAGGATCACTGTTGTTAGAGTGGAACATTCCTTCACTGTTGTGGCAGCAAATAGCCATTGTGTGTCCCAGTGAAAGACTCAGGAAGGAGTAGAAAAAAGAATCCCCTGTACACCATCAAAAATGGAAAGCACCTTCTTTTCCTTTGAAACGAGATTGGCTTTTGGAAGCTTTCACTCCAACACCCATCCCTCTAAACCTTCTCTCCAAGGACATGGGTAACGCACGTTATTTCATAATAAGCCTCAGGAGTTTACTTCATAGGCACAATTACCCAGAAGGCAATGAGAGCTGTCTACAGTTTTGTGTTGTTGTTTTTTTTTTTTTCTGTTTCAATAATACTTCTATCCTAAAGAAAGGCAGGATAAGCTCCAAAGTTTCCGTGGAAGTTCTGACTTGTGAATTACACTGGAAATAGACATTTTGCATATCTGTGTTTTATCCTGGGCTGGGCCTCATTCCCCCAATTAGAGTGCTCAAATGCAGGGCACAAGGACATTGGCACGTAAGTGCTCGAGTGCAGAGCGGATGGGAAGCCGCTTACTTGTCAGACCAGCGGTGATGCTGGGAGCTGACAGCCTTTACTCTGCTGTGGTTTCAGTGCCAGGCTCAGCGCCCATTTCAACGCCACGCTGGGACTTCGCACACCAAGCCGTCACCATGGCTCCCAGGAATGGTGCCCTTACCATGCACTTTGCGTGTGATGATGACCCCTCCTCTGCACAGCTACCTGTCAGTCTATTTTCTCAGTCCTCCCTTCTACCTAAGGAGGAGGGCTTTCCATGATGGTTCCATCTCTGTTAGATAAATACTGCCATCTAACTTACTTGGGGACAAGACAATGTCTGTTTTGCTTACCCCTTTATTCTCAGCACTTAGGACTCCGGTGAGTACTCACCGAATGGATCAATGGATTCATTGAATGGATTCAATGAGTCCATGGGTAGGTCCATCTTGAAGAAAAGTAGATTAATTTTTAACATTATCACTTTTCTTAGATTTTTAGTCCATGAGTAGGAATTAACTTCAAGATGAACAAACTTAACATAGTCTATAGGTAATTGATGCCGGTTCTTAAAATTTCCACAAGGGTAGGTCTGTGTTCTCAGCATACATCTCTTGGATGGGAGCAGAGGATACTATTGCTATGGTATTTCTTAATAAGGAAAATATAATACTGAGTATGGTTTGGGGGTACATTCACTCATCCTTACATAACACTGACACGCCTTGTGGGAAACTGATATAGGGTTAAGCCTCAGACTGGCCTGCTGGCAAAGTCACAAACAAGTCCTAGCTTAAAGGGCACAGTCCTCTTAGCATAATTAAGCTTGACCTTATAACACTCCCTAGATCTTATCTGGGAAGCTAATGGGCTGAGGAAGTGCAAGAACAGTGTAAACAAGTGAAACTCACAAGAACTGTGTAACTATGGTAACCACTACCTTGTTTACCCCTCACTATAAAAAGCTTGGTGAGGCCTGAGCACGGTGGAAGTCCTTCTCCCTGAGTTGGACTTGCTCGCCTGGTCCCCCAATATTCCCAAATTATCTTGTGTCTTTTCTATTTCATTTGTGTGCGGCTCCACTTCCAGACCCGAACCCTGAACCACGCAGGACGTGGAGGGAAACACTTACGACAACGCCTGGTGGGAATATTTGCCCATTGTGTTCTCATTAGGTTCTTCTTTTTGGGTTAGGGGCCAAGTCTCACTTGGTGCCAGTTGGTCCCTAACATCACCTTGTCACTTGTTCATCTCCCTTTTCAACAAAGCAAGAACCTTTCAGCAGTCAAGTCTAGGTAGCATTTAATAGCATTTTTATGCTTATATTGTGATATAGTCTATTTAAGGCAAATGATACTTGGTGTTTTACGTTTATGGTTTTCACATAACATTTCCATTGAATTAAATTTACCTACGTAAAAATAAAAGGAAAGCTGATTGAAAGAAAAGTATTTCATATCTTTATAACAGTTGTTGCACAGATACGGCAAAAATTATATACGAGGTACACAAACGGATGGAGTTTGAGAAATAAGGTCATAACTGTTAAGAATAAAGATGGGACTGGTTTTGAATCCTGAATTTATGCCTTTCTAGTCAGGGGGCCTTCAGCAAGTTGTTTATCTTTCTTTCCCAAGCCTTGGTTTTCCCTGGGTGGGAATGGGGAGAGAATGTGCATCCAAGTTGTGTTATGACATTAGAGTGAGATCATATGTGCAGGACACTCTGCTTATTACCTGCGTGTAGGAAGCACTCAGGACACGGTTGCCATTTGTTGTCTTGATTATATCTTATTTTTCCGTGAGCTGATACCATTATGAGATGAGCGGCAGGAAAACCCTGTACTACGGGGAACTGGGAAGTAAGCCGTCTCCTATTCCGAATAGCCTAGCTTCGTTATCTCAGTCCTGGAGGGTCCTGAATAGACAGCAGCTCCTGCTGGTTAATTAGTGTCAGTTGGGTGGATGGCCAACCTCCCTTCCAAAAGGATTGCTACCAACATTTTCCCAGTATAAGTAACGGCCCCAGGTAAGAAGTCACTTTCTTTTGCTTCTGTGCTGTTCATTCCACAAGCAGCGTATGTTGGCGCGTTCTCCGGGGAGTTGCATGATCACAGCTGCAGGTGGTTTATGAAGATCCCATCTTGGTTGAGGAGGACACCTGATTCCATCTGCCCTAACCGCTTTCAATCCATTGCACGTTGGGAACTTGGAGATTCTCTTGGGTCGTGACAAATCTGTGGGTAGCATCCGGAAGTTCTGGCTGTGATACTGGGTTGTCCCTGGACTTCCGTTCCTTTCTTCTTATTCCTGTCTTCCTCTCACTGCCTTCCTTTCAGCTCTTCTCTTCCTTCAAGAATAAAGTCCGATCACCAGTGTTATAATGGGACCAGCTGGTGAGAGAGAATTTTACAGCCTATCAACATGGAAAGTACCAGAGAGTGAGGCAGCTTGGAGAAAAGGAAGCAGGTGAAGCTTGGGCAAGGGCCCCTCCATCTGGGGGCTCACTCATCCGCATATGGAGACGGCAGTGCAGAGGGTAGAGTCAGAGGATTGCCTAGAGGTGGGGTACATCTCTTTAGGGGGGAAGTCCCTCCCAGTGGTGAGCTACCAGTGAACTGTGTCTATTAGCATAGAGGTGTGACTGCTGTTGCAAGGACCCAGTGTGACATTGGCTTAAACAAGAGAGCAGTCCATTGTCTTCCCAGTGCTGGGGCTGGTGTGGCAGTGTCAGGACCCATCACCCAGACACCCTCTCTCCTGTGACCCACTGATAGGACAGTGTTCTCGTCTGTCTGGCTCCAATGAAACGGTTCATGTACATGTTTAGTTTTCTGCAAGGGGAGAAGTAAATAGAAAGCAGGGGGCAAAGCCATTCTTCTCAAGGTCATGACTGAGAATTTGCACATATCACTTCCGCTCACAGCCCTTAACAAATGTGTACACGTACTTCTCTCCCGGGCACCACGAATAAGGAATACTGAGTCTTCACCTTCAGTGCAAAAGGCCATCTAGCATTTTTTCAGGGACTATGATCTCAATTCCTTGCCGCTGAATATTTATCGCATTTTGAGAAAAATACTAACATGTATTGACGGTTGTGTGCGAATAACTATGCTGAGTGCTGAAGTGACAGCAACAGACAGGCGGGCAGGATCCTCCCTCTATGGAACGTAGTCTATTGAAAACAAGCAATGAGCAAGAAAATGAGCAAATTAAAAAGCATGACAAGTGGTGGCATGTGTTTTGAAAGCGACAATGTGAACACTCATATAGAAAATAACTGGAAAGCATATCCTTTTGACAGATGGCAGCCAAAGCTCGCTGAGAAAGTGTCATTATAAAGCTGGTCTCTGAGAAGGGCTGAGCCAAGGGAAGTGCAGGGAGCAGGAACAACAGGAAATAAATCACAGTATGCTGGAATAGTATACAGCAGTGAAAAATGAAAGAGCCACAGCTTTCTGCAGCAAAGTGGATGAATCTTAGACGCATACAGTTGAGTGGTAGAAACAAATCACCCAAGAATATACACACTAGGGTATCATTTTTATAAAACTCAGAAAGAGCAAAACTAAGCACATATTATTTAGAGATGCATATATACGTGATAAAAACTAAATATAAAAAGGCAGGAGAATGCTAAACACAAAATGCAAAGTAATGTATAGCAGAGAGGGAGAGAGAAGATAACAATTATATTCAAGGTAATGTTCTAAATTTAACATTGGGTAGCAGATTCATGGATGCTTGTCTTGCTATGCTTCCTAAATTATCTGTGTTAAATGTGTTTTTAATATATCAAACATCGCCCAGTCCAACACATTGTAAAAGCATAGAGGAGAGGGCCCTTAATTGCCTACAGCAGTGGTTCTCAACCTTGGCTGCACATTAGAATCACCTGGGAATCTTTTAAAAATCCTGATTTCTGGGCCCCATCCTCCGGAAATTCTGTTTCTTTGTTATGGGGTGAGGCCACAACATTAGTAACAAAGAAACAGAATTTCCGGAGGATGGGGCCCAGAAATCAGGATTTTAAAAAGATTCCCAGGTGATTCTAATGCTCAGCCAAGGTTGAGAACCACTGGCCTACAGAATCCTGGCAGGTTGTGTGGGAGGGTTTGTGATGAACAGCAAAACACTTTCCCCGCCGACAGGGGGCGCCACCGCTCAGTCCCAGCCAAGGTTGCCAGGCAGACTTGCTGGCCTAAAGCGCCCAGAACTGCTGATTTTTCGTAAGAAGCCCAGACACCTGCATTCTCTTGAGCAATATCCCAATTTTTGAATGTTGGCAGTGATTCCGAATTTTAAAAACCCTGTGGGGCAAACAAAATCTTTTGGGAGACACAGCGAGCCGCTCAAATAGACAGGGTACCTGGAGGTGAGCACCGATTTAGTGTCCATTTACAAAGAAAAATGTCTAACGTTATTTCTACCATATTTGCATCCTCTCCGCGGCCCCAGAACATGCTGTCTCCAACCTGTGTGGCTGGGCTCCGTTCCTCCGCATCTCTCACCTCAGCTTTCACCTCTAAGTTTGGAACCTGTGAAGGTGGTGTGAGCACAGCAGAGATGGGGGCAGCAGCTCCTTCTGCACCTCGGCACCCCAGCTTTCACTCTGCAGGCTCCCTCCCACCGCCCTTCCTCCCTGCCCAGTGCAGCCCAGCCCAGCCCAGCACAGTATGGCAGAGAGCTTGCAACATCCCACCTCTCCCTGAGGGCCAGGCGGAGCTTGCTGGGCTGAGCTGGGCCCACTGTGCTGGAGATCTATTTCCTGCTGCACATTATTGGGACTGAATGCTCCCATAGAGGAATATAATTGTTTTTCTCTTTAAGAAAGAAAAGTTCCAACCATAAGACATTTTTTCTACTGACACCCACCCGTGATAGGGTGGCTATTTTCTTATTAACATAGTGATGTTTTCAATGGGGGGGGGGGGGGCAGGAGCAATCTGGGCTCCCTGGGAACATTTTGGCCATGTCTAGAGATATTTTTGGTTGTCACACTGGGGTGGGGGCAGAGATGCTGCTAAATATCAGGCAATGCCCAGAGCAGCCCTCCCCACCTCCTCCTCCCCCCCACCCCCCGAAACAAAGAATGATCCGACACAGATGTCAATAGTGAACAGTGCGCCCAGGCTGAGCAACTCTGCTCCCCAGTGTCCCCCACAAAGGACAAAGTGAAATAAAGCCACAGGCTGGCCATTCCCTAAGAATTATGAAAGGTGTGTGGGTTTTCTTTTTTTTTGGGGGGGGAGTGTAATCATGAGAGGTGTAACTAACATGAATTTACAAGGCATGCCCTTTAGCTAGAGCTGGGATTTGTGGCCACTATTTTGGTTTTTATTAAAGCGTAATGCTCAGGAGCAGAAGCAGAGATTTGTTATTCTAAAGACAGTTGCACACCAAAGCATGTGATTGTATAATCTGGCATTTTTCCCCACCAGGGAGCTATGGTGCATTACTCACGAGTGACAGAACCAACGAGCTTCATATCCCAAGAGGCTAGTGCATCCGTTTAAAGAGCGCGAGCTATACAGATCCGCCCCCACCCCGCCCCCAGCGCAGGGGGGCGGGAAGGTGAGCATCTTTTCCGTCACTGCCAGGGTGAGCCAGGCATTGATCCCCTGCCTGCCTCCACCCCAAATGGGAAGAGTCCGGTAATTGTGTTCCCCTAGCAGGACCGCAGGACAGGAGGCGGGGGCTGGGATTTTATTCTAGGCTCCAACTCGATAAATGCCATTAGGGAAGTCCTAGGTCTCTCCGGCTTCAGTTTCCTGGGAGCCCTGTGCACTGTGGGGCTAGGAGCTTGGGCTTTGCAGTGGGTCAGGCGTTGGTTCCAATGCAGGTCCAGCACCTAACGGTGTGTCTCTTTTTGTCCTCCCGTCTCTCATCTAAAGGGTGGAGTCATGCTCGTCACATAGGGTCACTGTGGGGTAAAAGGAGGCAAGGGTTGTAAAGCATCCAGCACGTGCCAGGCGTGCGTTAGCCAGGATCCAATCCTTGTTCGCTGCCAGTGTTCAAACCTCAGGTGAAGTCAGCATGCCTTCCTCTGTGCCTCACAGAACAGTGGTGGATCAGAATGAGCGCGCGGATGGCAAAGTGCGTGGACATTTCATAAATGCTGTACTGATGTCAACTGATATCCCTGGCATGTGATGAAATCAATGAAAATATCAACGTAGACAGAGATAGTTCTCATCCTAAGAAAATAGAATGATTATTACCCACCATAATGATAACTGGTTAGATGGGGAAGGAAATTGGAGTTGCTTTAGTTTAAGCCTTTTATTTCACACAAAAAAAGAGAGATACTGATGTGGCAAAGTGGCCAAAGTTCCGTGAACCCCAGCCCAGTGCTCACGTCATGCCGCATGAAGTTAATGCTGGAGTTTGGCAACTCAGTTAGAGCATGTCAATCTCAGATGGAACGGCCCTAACATACAGTCCTAAGCCTCAGTGTCTTCATCTCTAAAGTGGGCATGATTACAAAACCTAACTCCCAGGGCAGTGGCGAAGAATGAGATCATGCAGGTAAAATGCCCGGCGCATGAAAAGTCCTCCCGAAATGATAATCATTATGGTCCTTATTAATGATAATAATTGAGGTGATGTATGTACATGCACCTCTCTCAGAATCTCACCCAATATGTGTTGACTTACATGTTATTAATAAGAGGACCTTAGTGTTCAGAGAAACAAGCGAGGGGGACTAGGTCCTCCTCAAGATGGTTGGTGCCTGCACAGCCTGGGGAAGGTCCTGGACATCCGTTTGTAGCTTCAGAAACAAGGAAGGGTGTCCACCGGTCCAGACTTCTAATAGCGGTAGAATTTCACAGGCCAAATGCATTGATGCTCATTTTGTTTTGGACATTGAAGACTTGTGAGCATTAAGGGTGAAGAGTCGGGCTTCAGACCACGTGTTCTGATGGCCCAAGAACTGTGGTTCTCAAAAGTGTCCCTCATCAGAGGGCTTGTGAAAACAGGACTGAGCCGCCTCCTCAGTGGATCCGGTGGGGTCCTGGATGCATTTCTAACAAGATCCCGGCTGATGCTCCCACTGCTGGTCCAGGGGCCACACTTCAGGATCACTACCCTAGAATAGCGTTTCTCAGCCTCAGAACTGTGGGTGTTTGGGGATGGATAGTTCTTCATTGCTCTATAGATGTTTAGTAGCATCTCTGGCCTCTGCTCAGTAGCAGTTGTGACAACTCAAAATTTCTCCATAGGTTGCCTGATGTCCTCAGGGAGTGAGGGGTGAAATATCCCCCGATTGAGAACCTCTGCTCTAGAGTGAGATGCCCTAGAATTTAATCACAATCATCCTGGAAATATTGGTGTACTTCTTCAGGCCTTAGCTCCTTCATCCCTGTCATGGGTACAAGACCGTGAACCTCAGATGGCCCAAGTAAGGATTACTAGATAAAGCAGCTAGCACAGTGCCTGGGATAGACTGAATCGTTAATACATGTTAATTATTATTTTTAAGCCCTCTGTATCTTGTCTACTAAGTGGAAAGTTCTTGCCCATCAAAAATTTTTCATCAGCTTGGCTGCCAGCTGGAGTGGAGAGTTAGAAGATTCTCATCTAGGGCCAAGCAAGTTCCAGAAAAACATTAAAAAATGTGGCCATTGAGGCACAGGACTCCAGAGAAACAAGGTCCCCCCAGAGTTCTGGACTAGCGTCAGCTGTTGTCTAGGTGGGTGGACCCCAGTCCTTCGCTCAGAAGTGAGGGCTACAAATCCTAGCCCAGCCTGTCTGTTTGGCTAAGGTTGGTGCCCAAAGAATCTCTTTCCATTTTTTATCATTTAAAAGGATGATCTCATCACTCACATTTTCTTTTCCAACTTGGCTCTAGAAGGGAACTTTAGAATCTGGAATATTGCTGCATTTATGAGTCCCAAACAGCGGCTGCAGAAGAGTGATATGTGCTGGCGCACACAAGGGACCTCGGATTTTTCCTGGGCTGTCAGGTCTCGAAATTACCCAGCAATCCCAAAATGAATTTCCACTAATCTGACAGTTTTGCTTCTCCTGACATGATGGACTGTATATTCAGTGGTCAGCGGGGACTCTTTAATTGCAGTTAAGCCTGTGATGTTCATCGTGGCATTGAAAACAGAGCAGTGTGTAATGTGGTTAAACTTTCGGACTCTCCAGGCCCAGATGGGTGGGTGGAACGCAATGTTTTTTTGGAAACTTTCTACCTGAATCAAGTGTTACTGGCTGGCAGATTTAATTCATTCACTTTCAAGATTTATAAATATTAGAATCAAAATTAAAATCAAATCCCCCTGGGAAAGAGAAGGGACTGAAATATCAGGCAAAATGGATGTTGAGTTACAAATGGATCAAAAACTCAAGAAAGAAAAAAAATGCAATTATAAAACACAGAATGCATTGTTAGCACATACCAGATGCTGTACAGTTTTTTAGGTACTATCTCATTTTGCTCTTAGAGAATTCCAAAGTTAAAGGGACTTTTTTGCTCCCATTTTACAGATGTAGAAATTGAGGCTTAGAGAAGTTAAGTGACTTCCCAAGACCTGTGGGTGTGTGGGCAATCCAGGATTTGAGCTCAGATCTGTCTGATAACAGTCTATATACTTTAGCACTACATTCAAGTTCCCTAAAGATGGTAGGCATTGTTGAGTTTAATCTGCTTATTTTACAGATGGGTAAACTGAGGTCCAGACACTTTGATGTGATTGGCTTAGAATTGTTACACCATACTCAGAAAACCATTCTGGGGTTATTCATAAATCTTATCATTAGTAATAATGTGTCTCTCACTAATAAAGTACTATCATATCCATGACCTCATATTTAATTTTGTTTTTCAAACAATTTTATTGTGTGAACTGATAACTGGAAAAGAAGAGAATTTCAGTCACTGTCATTTTTTTTATAGTTGAATCGAATGATATGTAACTGCAGTGTAGCCACAGAAATGCTACTGGAAGGTGCCTGTAGACACATGAAAAGTAAAGGCTGCAGTGAATCAATATCAGCAAACACTACTAAGCTTCTACAATGTGCCAGGCATTATTCCAGGTGCTGGGAGGACAGCAGTGAATAAAAACAGTCCAAAATCCCCTGCTCCAAGTGAACTTACACTCCAGAGGGCAGAGAGACTGATTAACTGGATAAATAGCCTTATAAGCAAAATATAGAGTATGTCAGATATTACGGGGGGAGCAGGGAAATACAGCTGGAAAGAGGAAAAGGGAGCACTGGGGGGAGGGATTAAATGATAACAAGAGAAAGTGACATTTGACAAAGGCATAAATGATATGAGGAGCAAGCTTTTTAATATCTGGGGAAGAGCAGTCCAGGTAGAGGGAATAGCAATTGCGAAGGCTCTGAGCAGTAGATATGCAGTGTGTTGTGTTTAGAACAGTAAGGAGGCCAAATGGAAGATAAGTTTGAATGTTTTTTGTTATTGTTCCTGGTATATTTTTAAAAAATGGAAGTATAATTGATAGCCAATTAGTTGTACATATGAAAGTATGCAATTTGGAAAGGTTTGACATCTGTATATACACATGAAACCATCATTACAATGAGAATAATTCCATCATCCCCAGAAATCTCCTTGTGCCTCTTTGTACTCTCCCCTGATTTTCCTGTTGCTCCCTCATCCTCATCCCCACGCCACCACCGATCTGCTTCTTGTCACTCGAGCTGAGTTTGCATTATATAGAATTTTATATGGACAGAGTCATGCAGAATGCATGCTTTCTCTTTTTGGGTCTGGATTCTTTCACTCATCATAATAAGTTTGAGATCCACTCATGTTGTGTTGTGTATCAATAATTCATTTCTTTCCCTGGCCAAGTAGTCTTTGGATGTATGGATATTCCATAATTTATTTGTTTGGACTCTTTCCAGGTTGAGGGGGGGAACTACAGACAAAACTCTGAGCATTCATGCACAGGTCTTTGTGTGGACGCATGCTTTCATTTCTGTTGAATAGATACCTAGGAGTGGAATGGCTGGCTCGGATGGTAGATGTATGTGGAACTTTTTAGGAAACGGCCAAGCTGTTTTTCCAAGTGCTCGTACCATTTTACATTCCCGCCAGCCGTGTATGAGAATTCTAACTATTCTAAGTCGTCATCAAAACTTGGGGAGATCAGCTTTATTATTTTAGATATTTAAACAGTTCTGTAGTGGTGCCTCACTGAAATTTCAGTTTGTATTTCCCTAATGACTAGCAATGTTGACGATTTTTCATGAGCTTATTTGCCATTCTCCCATATGGTTTCTTTGGTGAAGTATCTGTTCACATCTTTTGCCCATTTTTTTGTATTGGCTTGTTTGTTTTTTGATTATTGAGTTTCAAGTACTCTTTATGTAATCCGGATACAAGTCTTTTATTGCATGTATGATTTGCAATATTTCCTCCTGTATCAAAGCTTGTTGTTTCATTCTCCTAATAGCCTCTGCTTAGTTTTTATCAAGGCCAGTTTGTCATTTTCCCCCCTTTATGGATTGTGCTCTTGGTGTTGTATCTAAGAAATCTTTGCCTTTGATTATTTTAAAAATTGATTTTTTCTCATCAAGTAAGAGAAAATGTCCTTTCAGTTTCCTTTAAGTATATCCATATTACTTATGCAACCAACTCATTTATCATAAGTGACCTTTTGGGATGATTTGTTGATTAAGGAATAAAAATGTTACTTTCACAGTCCTTAACCTCCTGCTAAGACTTCATTCCTTTTCTACATGCATATCCAGGCCTATGGCCAGCGTGGACAGGGGGCGCTGTGGCGTAGAGGGAAGGGTTTGGGTGGCCCCTGCAACAGGAGACCTGGGTTTTCTTGGCTGCTCCTCCACAGATCAGAAGCTCAACCCTGGGCCAGTGTGTTCCCTTTTCCAGTTAGATTTCCAATAGAGAAAATATGGAGCTGTACTAGATTTTTCTGTGTTCCCCGCTAGTCCTAACACTCTATAAATAGCACATTAGCGGTAAATTGTACACCTTCAACAGGGCCTGGCAGAGATGTCAAGGGCACAAAATTAAGGAGACGCACTCTCAGGGTCCTGTGTGTTAATGTGAGGAGGAGGCACTTGCTAGCCCCGAGAGTGAGGCCCCCTTACATTTTATGCCCTGTGTACCTCTTCTTGCCTCACCCGAGTCCTGGCCCCGACCTTCAGTGAGAGAAATGGGGGATGCTAGTGAGCTAGCTAGCACAGTGCCTCTCACAGGGGCTATGCAGTAAATTGCCTGGGGATTTTGTTGTTTGAGTCAGAATGATTCAGTTCTGTGTTGGGGCTCGAGATTCTGCCTTTCTAACAAGGGTCCAGTGACGCTAATGCTTTGGCCCATGGGTCCCACGTGGAGTCGCAAGACACTAGGACAGACCAGCTTTGTCCAAAGGAACAACTCAACGCCATCCATGTCCATGTGAGAATTCAGTCCCAGGGTGCCTACAGGTCTTAATTTGTCAAAAGAGGACCCAGAATCTGTGGATAGTATAAAGTCTCCTTATTCTTAAATATTGGACAACTTACTGTAATTTTTATCCAACACTGTGGGGTCAGATGAGGCAACCCATTTGTCACATTGGCTATAAATCAAGTTTCAGGAATTTTCCTACAATTCTGCATGAGAAAACGGGCGAAGAAATATCAAACTCTCTGGAAGAATTTAACCGCAAAATCAACACCCCCATCCCCTCCCACCAAAGAAAAGGTGTCAGAGGAAAAATTAGTTAAATTCAATTTCATTGCCCAGGGAATGAAATTGTGTTGGCATAAAGAAGGGCACAGTGGCTCCCCCATGCTCCTATTCTGCCCTTTTGCCAGATAGCAACAAGCCTAGAGCTGCTGGCGGTCATTTTCATAAATTCACAGAGTGAGCCTCAGTGAGATGAAGCCAACGGGGAAGAAACTGAACTGAGAGAGGGACCACCGCTCAGTGTCCCAACAGCAGGACTCGAAAGCCTGGATCAAAACTTACCTAACGCCCAGGTTTACCCAGTGAACATACCAGTTACAGAAACCATATTTAACCTCTTTTTGGTTTGAGTTTGAATTGAGTCATTTTGGTTTTTTGCTGGAAAGATTCTTGGTTAATACGCAACATGATTTTGGGCGAGGCATTTCCTTTCTCTGGGACTCAGTTTTCTTGTCTATAAAATGAGGGGTTCTTCGGGATTCTTTGGTTTAATTTTTACAGCCTCATCAACCTCACCGAAGCCTTTGTTTCCATACAGCAAAACCATTTAAGAAAGGAAGACAAAGTGTAGTAGGGTCCCGAGTTCAAATCCTGACTGTATTACACGTACCTGTTCACTTCCTGTCTCTTAATACTAGAATGTAAACTCCATGAGGGCAGCCAACTGTGTCTGATTGTCTCACTGCCATATCCTGAACTGTGTGTGACCTCAAATACATGCATTCATTCATCTATGTTAAATGAATGAGTACATTCTTACAGATTGTTATGGGTAACAAGCAGGCTTGGCACACTTTTCAGTTACGGGCCCTTTCTGTGGCAGGAAAGTGGTTAGAGATGGCATTGATCTACCTGCTTCATGGTTCTCCTCTGGGTTTTTGACTCCACAGATGGAAAAAATAGATGGAGCAAGCTGAGTAACCTCTGGATAAACACAGGCTCTCAGTGCTTCTCGAAGCCTGTAACGTATAATCACTTCCAAACTCACAGTAAGTAAGTAGTTAAGTCCTCGTGATGGATGATTTCCAGTTTGAAATGATATAAGGGAGGACTATGACTTAACTTCCTTCCTATTTTACTTATATTTCAATAACTTAGTAGAGCTATTACATGAAATTGATCCCCCAGCTTTAGGGAACAGGATGTTGCTGACTCTGTTATATGCTATTATATCTGTCATGACATCCAGCCCAAGCGTCTCTCTTGCTCACAAACCTCAGTTTTGTTTTGGGTGGCAGTGTGCTCAGAGCCAGGCAACAATGACTGTAAGAGCTATAACAAGTATTTCTTATTATGTGCTGGCACCGTTCTAAGCCTTCAATAAGTGTTAGCTCTCATAATTATTAAATATTAGCTGAGGGAAAGGGGGGATGTTCAGAAGATTATTTTATGATTCAGCAACACTTGTTCCTAATTTCTCTCTTGCATGTCAGGAACTCTGGGGCCTGGATGCTCCCTGTTTGTCCAAGCGCTTGGATATGACCGGGGTGCTTATCCAGCAAAACATGGGCCCCTCTCTAGGATCTATGGACTCCTTCTCCTATGGGGAAGCTTCTTTATGGCTAAATTAGAAATAGCCCAAGTGTCTGTTAACTGGTGAATGGACAGATAAAATGTGATATATCCACACTGTTTGGCAATAAAAAGGCAGAAAGTCTTGACACACACCACTATAAAGGTAAATCTCAAAAGCATTACGCTAAGTGAAAGAAGCTAGACAGGAAAGACCACACATTTATAGGAAATGTCCAGAAAAGGCACACCCCAAGAGGCAAAATAGGTTAGCGGCTGCCTAGGGTTGAGGGTGGGAAGGAGATGAACTGAAAATGTGCACAGGGGATCTTTGGGTGATAAAATATTCCATCACTGCATTATGGTGGTGGTTGCACAACTTGGTAAGTTTACTAAATATTGTTAAAGCGGGGTAAATTTTATGTCATATAAATGCTAACAATAAGATTATTTAGAAGAATATGCTTTGTGGCTGAGTTAAACTTTCAAGCATCTAAATTTTCACAGCAGATTGTTAACCTTACTTTGAAACATTTTGTTTCTAAAGACGCTGAGTCTCTGGTGAAGTCAAGTGGAATATTAACAGGTTAGTTAAACTGAAAGGGAGCCTTGATGAATTTGCTAGAAGCACCTGGCGTTTGAAAGGAACATGGACATTTTTACCATGTCTATTCCAAGACCTCTGACATTGCCCCATGTTATATATTATATACTTCTGACAGTATCACCTATTCTACCTGCAGAAATCCCCTCTCTGGGTTATTATTATAAAGACTAGAGGCACAGTGCATGAAATTTGTGCATTGGGGAGGGGGGGTGTCCCTCAGCCCAGCCTGCACCCTCTCCAATCTGGGACCCCTTGGGGGATGTCCGACTGCCAGTTTAGGCCTGATCCCACAGAACAGTCGGACATCCCTCTCACAATCCGGGACTGCTGGCTCCCAATCATTCGTCTGCCTGCCTTCCTGATTGCCCCTAACTGCTTCTGCCTGCCAGCCAGATCACCCCCTACCCACTCACCTGCCAGCCTGATTGCCCCCAGCTTCCCTCCCCTGCAGGCCTGGTCCCCCCCAACTGCCCTCTCCTGCAGGCCTGCTCCCCCCAACTGTCCCCCCCTGCAGGCCTGGTTCCCCCCAACTGCCCTCCCCTGCAGGCCTGGTTCCCCCCAACTGCCCTCCCCTGCAGGCCTGGTCTCCCCCCCCCCCCAACTCCCTTCCCCTGCAGGCCATCTTGTGACCATATGGGGGCAGCCATCTTTGACCACATGGGGTGACCATTTTGACCACATGGGGACAGCCATCTTGTGTGAGGGTGTGACGGTAAATTTGCATATTACCTCTTTATTATACAGGATTATTCAACTAGAAATCCATATCATGGTATTTTGTCTTTAGTAGAGCCCCATTTGTAGATATTTGGCTCTTTGGTTGCTTGAGGTCCCCAAAATATAGTCTCTAAAAAATATTTCCTTGGGGTCATAAACAATGTTGCTTCTGGTCCACCTGTACATTTTCTCCTGTGATGCAGTGTGAGATGCATAAGCATGTTTCCCTATGCCTTTGCCGTGAGGTTAGGCCAAGTTAATCCAATGGTCAGCGAGGCTATAGCTCTAATGTATGGTGATGGCACTCACTGCTACTTTACTGTTTCTATTCCTCATGTCTCCATATAATCATCGCATTTATATTAGACTTAGTTTATTAAGCTCCTTCACATGTTAGGCAGGGGATGGATTACAAATAAAAATAATGAATCCATAATTTTGTACATTATCTATTATCCTTCCATGCTTTTGAAATTAACCAACCTGGGCAGCCCCGTTCACTCTGGCTGTCACACACACACACACACACACACACACACACGTGTATGTCCGTGCAAGGATGCTTTGATGGGTAGACATACAGCTATAGATGTAAACATACATTTTCAGCTGAAAAATAGGACCATATGGTGGAAGTCTGTGGCTAGATTTACATCTCTAGGAACTGGTCTTTAAGAAAGAAAACATTAATGCGAGGTGAATTTTACTAGGGAGAACTGGGCAGTATTTCGTCTGTTCTAAACCATATGGCATTAGGAGGGAGCTAAGTTTAGATTACTTTCAGACACTCGTGGTTGGGGTTCTGTAATTCAGAAACAATTGTTCCTTTTCAAATTACTTCTCATGACCTCGCTATCACTTCAAGGACAACTAATGCCTGAGGAATCGGATCAAAGATGCCACTTGAAATTTCAAAACACGGTATTCAGATATTCGCTGTAGCCTTCTGGTGGCAGACACTCACGCTGCCTTTCTGTCTTTGAAAACCCATCTTGCCATCTCTTAAAGAACAGTGTGAGGCTGGACTTGCAATTAAAAAATAAGCTTCGGCCCTTCCCCTCCTCCCCAGAAACCTCTCGACACAGCCACATGGAGGGTCATCAGGAAGCAGAAGGGAGAGAATGCTGCAAGATTTCAAAGATGCCTGGTAGGAATATTTCTTAATTGAGCCTTGCTTCCGAGCTGCGTGGAATTGTTCTTATTAAAAATTAAATAAGAACAGCAGAGAAGAACATGGGAGGCTCTGTGAGATTAGAGCTTCGTGAGATTTACTTAAAAGGCTTTCATTAGGCGCTGGGGTTTCTGCCGCATATTAAAACCTCACCTCTGCCAAACACACGGAGCGCGGGCTGTTCGCCCCTTCCTAAGAAATACTGAACACTGGCGCTTTGAATGGGGAGAGGAAAAGGATATTTTTACAGCGTTCTGTGCAGTAAGGTCTATATTTCAGATTGCTACACAATTAGCCATTCCATGCATTTCTTCCCTCCCTCTCTCTCTGCCTTCCTTCCTCCTTCCCTGCGTTCATCAGTGCATGTTCATACGGGTCTTCCCTGTGGTCTGGTTCTTTATTTTGTCATTATTATTTTTTTAAATCCAGTTTTCTGTTTTGAATGAATGGAGGAAAGGCTTTCAGCAGTTTCACAAACCTGAACGTGCACAGCTGTCACCTGGGGCCTTTGTAAAATGCAGATTTGGGCTCAGTCCGTCTGAGGGGGCCTGAGACACTGCCTTTCTAACAAGCACCCAGAGAAGGCTGCGTGCTGGGCCGTGGTCCAGGGGGAGCAGCAAGGAGCTCCAGCACTCCCTGGATTAAAGCAGATGAGTCAGATTCCTTTAAAGGCAGGGGATGAACCGACTGCAAGAAAAGTGGGGACAAAAAAGAAAAAGAAGCGATAACGAGCAAAAAAAAAACACCACACCATTCCACCGAACACAATACAAACAACTTAATTATCCATATCAATTCCGTTTAAGAATTTATCATTCTTGAGTGAGTGATGCCTACAATACAAATTTTGTCCTGTCTTTATAATGCAACTTGGGTTTTGGCAAATAAATTGGAGTTCAAATAAATGAATATTTGGGAGTTCAAAGAAATGAATCTTGGAGACACTGAATAGGCTGCAGGGGTGGGCAAACTTTTTGACTCGAGGGCCACAATGGGTTCTTAAACTGGACCGGAGGGCCGGAACAAAAGCATGGATGGAGTGTTTGCGTGAACTAATATAAATTCAAAGTAAACATCATTACATAAAAGGGTACGATCTTTTTTTTTTTTTTTTTTTTTTTTTTTTAGTTTTATTCATTTCAAACGGGCCGGATCCGGGCCGCAGGCCGTAGTTTGGTAGTTTGCCCACGGCTGGAATAGGGAGTACGCGCACGCACACGCTCACACACACACACACATACACAAATGCTGCCAGTCACAGAAACCTGTTCTATATACCTAAGGCCCCATAATTTCCCCCCAAGGATACAAAGAACCTTGTCATTAAACATAATGGCTTTTCCATAGACAGAGCAGAGGGCTGAGACCTGAAACATAGCAGGAATTTCAGCCTCAGCATATGCCACAGCCTCCTACCTTATTTTGGGGGCCAGGGTTCAGGAGGGCTGCCTTTGCCAATGAGATTGAAAGAGAAGATTGGTTTGGGAGTATAGCCAACTATAGTGTTTGATAAGTGCAACTTGCTATTGTTTCATCCTATTTGGATTTTATTTTCTTATGCTTTCTTATGTAAAAATATCCTTTGGAGTTCTGGCTGGTTCATGCCATTCACGCTGATTACATTGCAAATTGGCAATATGCATTAAAACTAAAAATTGAAAGCGATCATATACCCTGACCTATCATATCCCCTGTGTGAAATGAATTCTACAGAAATACTTATGCAAATGCGGGGAGAGATATGCACAAGGGTGGTCAGTGCATTATCGCTTAATAGGGACAAATCTGAAAACCCTAAAACGCCCTTCATGGGGACAGTCTCCAGGCCTGATGGCTCATCCATAGGGTGAGATATCCTGTGGCTGAACCCCCGAAATCTGGGCATGGAAGGATATCCTGAATATACATCTATCTATATTTAAAAACAAAAAAACAAAAAGGAAAAATAGCATGTCCTGTAGTTGTATTGCCTCTCTGTCTGTCTATCAAGGTTTCTTTTATTTCCCTGGTAAACCTTTTGAAAAAAATTACACTAAAAAGTTAACAACAGTGGTCACTGAAGGAAGAATGATAAGGAACATTTCATTTCTATTTTCAAAATTTTTAATACTTTTTCTTGCTATAATTCTGAAGACAGAACATAGAAAAGGAGACGATAGAGAATTAAAAAGACTTGGATTGCGGTCACCAAGTGGCTTTGGGCAAGTTCCTCTGAGCATATATGTTCTTAAATGTACAATGTGGTGTGACAACACCGTCTCATGGATTTTCTGGGAAGGCTGAATGAAGTGTGCAGACACTTTGCCCTCTGGGAAGAATCAAGGATGTTCTAGTGTCTTTTTGCTGCTCTAAACATACTGTATGACTGCAAGGCTTGGCACTCGGTGTCAATATTGTGTCTAGCTCACCATGCCCCAAACTGGAGGAGGTGGAGCTCCAAGAAGCTCATTGGAGCCTCCGCACCACTTCTCCTTTCCCTTTAACACCTTCCCAGATACTTCCTGTCTCCAGTGAAGCCCCTAAAATGTCAGAAAGCGTTACCTCCTCCACGTTTAAGCTTTTGTGTAAGTGTAAGCCCATGTGTTCTTTCTCCCGGGAGCACTTGCTCTTATATCTTACTTTGGAACATCTGCCAAAGGATTTTGTGACTTTGTCCCAAATGAAAGGAATCTGAGCGCAAGCAGACCCGCCAGGAGGAATGAGGGCAGGCGAGATTCTTCCTGTGGTCTCCAGGATCCAGTCACTTGCAGCCAAAGTTACACATATCCATGTGCAAGCTCTGATTTTGTGCTTAGCCTTTTTCTCTGTAGTAACTAATTTAAACATCCTATATAATAAAAGCCTAATATGCAAATCGACCAAATGGCAGAATGACTAGTGGAACGACTGGTCGCTATGATGTCTACTGACCACCAGGGGGCAGACGCTCAATGCAGGAGCTGCCCACAGCACACAGGCCCCAGACCAGCCAAGGTGGGTGCCACTGGGGGCCCCCCCGATCACCCCACTGGTCACCCTGCAGAGGGAGGCGACCGGCAGCAGCAGGGGGTGGAGGCTGTGAGCCGGTGGTGCCAGGCCAGCCAAGGCGGGTGCCCCCCGCCCTGCTAGCCCTGCCAGTTGCCCCACAGATCGTCCCTGATTGCTGGCCAAGCCTAGGAACCCTACCCATGCACGAATTTTGTGCATCGGGCCTCTAGTCTATTATAAAAGGAAATAGAAAACCTATATGAAAGCTAGACATTGATAAAAAATAAAATATAACTAATAAAATTTCAAAAGTGTTCACCTGTGCCTCACCTAAAATAGTGTTGTGTACAAGAGGGGTGCATTTGCCACCCTTGGACAACAAAGGCATAAAAGATCGGCATTTCCTACAATGAGCAACTCAGCATTTTTTGGGTGACAAGAAACCAAGCATATGAAGCCCTCACGTCTTGTGGGCACAGAGCAGCCCTGATGGTCCAGAGGGGTCCAGTCTCTTCCCAGAGGGGTGGACACTCTACCCTACTCAGTGCTCAATGCCTGACACAAAACAGGTGTTCAATTAATACTGGGTGAATGAGTGGAAATATGAATGAATGCAATGTCTCTCATTTAATGCTGGTGGTTTAAAAAACAGGTTTCCTATCAGTTTCTTTTTAAAACAAAAATAATTTTTAGTTGTCATATGTCAAATCCCTTTGTCTATTGTGGAATATCTCATTTTTAAAGATCCCGATTCAATTCCCTCATTATCACGAAGCTTGAGTTTGCACAAAGGACAAGAGAATTGAGGCTACTCTTAGGCTGGGATTTGTAAAGGGAGAGAATTAACTGCACATCCTATATGTATTTGCACTAATGTCAGTACTAGATGCCTTTTGTTCTTAGTTAATTGCCGTGGAGTCTGCCTGACTAATGCAGAAGTTGTCAGTTACATAAAATCAAAGGACCTGAATCCTGGCATCCTAAGAGCTGTCTAATTTAAGACCATTGAAACCCACATAATATTGTTAATTCCTATCATGTCTTCACAGTGGAGTTTTGCTAGATCCATGTGGATCACAGGCTAAGGCCAGGGAGAAATGAGGAAAAAATGTGTATCTATGTGTATATATGTATGCACACACACGCACACTGCCATAAATCATACCAGAATATTCTAGTTTGCAACAGATATACAGAATATGAAACTGTGAATTACCAAGTATTCTGAATTCCGAGTATTATAATCCTTTTCTTAGTATAACTGACATAATTATTGTTTTCAATGAAATGAGAGATTTTCTTTATGCAATCTATTTTTAAGGAAGAGATAGATATGTGTAAGCTAACAGCACACACACACACACCTATCATATAATTATATTCTTTCTGAATCTTTATACTCTTTGCCGTGATTTCCTTTATGCCTTATTGGGGGTTTCATCCAGCAATTGAATGACTGGAGGAAAAGAAATTGGGAGTTTTTTTTGGCATAAACATCAATGTGGTTAGTTACAACCATCTTATATAAGTAGGATTTTTAAAAAAAATGCTTTACATCCTGCATTTTCAGATCCTTACTGTCTTCATATATATAGTAGATATTCAGCTTTTAGTTTTTATAAATTATTTTATTTTTTAAAAAAATGAGATGTTTGGCTAGGACACATGTGAGTGTATGTGTCCCACCCTCCCCAGCATCCACCCACCTGTTTTCAGTAAGACAGACCCAGAATTTCATCTCACAAATCACAGTCCCCCACCACCCCCTCAGCTCAAGTGTTTGGGTGTGATGGGCCCCAACTAGGGTTCTCAGGTAATATATAGGCCGCCCAATGAAATTTGAATTTCAGATCATCAGTGCTGTGTTTTTTTTTGTACAACTGTCTCCAAAATATTGCCTGGGACATAATATACTAAAAACAATTCATTGTTTACCTGAAATTCAAATTTCACAGGGCATCTGTACTTTTATTTGCTAAATCAGGTAACCTTACCCCAACCCCCAGACCTGTGCCCTAATTGGCGTAAGCTAGATCTGCATCTTCCATGGCCCATTGAGAGGCAAGACTAAAAAGTTCATTGGATGCCTGAGGGAGACACACACTTTCCTTCTTCTGGCTTTGAGGCTGAGGATGTCAGTGTCTGGAGCCGTTGCTGCAGCCACACGGAGCCGTGGTGGGACACCCAGCACGGAGGACATCACACAATGGTAATGATAACAATATCTATGTTCTAGGCACGTTTCCAAGTACAACCTGTTAGCTCCTTATTCTGTCTGTTGCTTTGTGCTTGACTATCAAGATGAAGGTTAGGGTTAGATTTATTAGGTTGTAACTCAGTTTGCTCTCATGACCAAGTGTGATGGCTAAGCGACGGCATCAGGATGCAGGTTCCCTTGCTATTGCTCATCCACTGTCCCCAGCATGTGGTTTTCGTCTTCATGGTCATGAGGTGGCTGCTACTCCTCAGGCATCATATTATCATGTCAGAACAGGGGGTAAAGTCCAAGGGCCTCTCCCAGGAAGGTTTGTCTTCTATTCAGGAACCGCCCCCCGCCCCCCCGCCCCCCGCCCCCCGCCCACCGCGATACCTTGGACAAGAAACTACCATTTTTGGATTTGTTAGAATTGTTGTCCCATTTTAGCAATGAAGTACCCAGACCACAGCAAGTTAGCTAACCTGTTCAATATTACCCAGTTATTTTATTAGGGTTTTTCAGAGAAACAGCCAATAGGCTGTGAATTTTAAGGAGCTGGCCCATGCAATTATGAGGTGAAGTCTGAAATATCGGAGACCCAGGGAAGAGAAGATAAGCCTGAAGGTCACGTGGAGGCAGAAATCCCTCTTCCTCAGGGAACCTCAGCCTTCATTCTCTTAAGGCCTTTGACTGATTGGACGGGGCCCACTGCATTATGGAGGTAAGGTTGTATGCACAGTCTGCTGATTTAAATGTTAAGCACATCTAAGAGATACCCTCACTTTGGTATTTAGATTGGTATTTGATCAAATACTAACCATCACAGTTATTATCCGTGAAACTAGACTCAAATTCTGGCATGCTATCAGGGCCAGACTTTCTCACTAGGCCATTTGCATGGCTCACTTGGCTTCTTTGAAGTAAAAGTATTACATGAAGAGAAGGCAATTGTTATCTTTCATAGCAAAACTGAATAGTAGCTCTTCAGTCATTCTGCCTGAATCACTTGATATTACCTTTTATTGTAAAACTAGAGGCCCCATGCACGAAATTTGTGCAAGAGTAGGCCTTCACAGCTGTGGCGGCTGCCTGGATCCCTCCTACACAGTCACAGTGGCGGCCTGGATCCCTCCCTCACCCCAGGTTTGTCCGGAAGGTCATCCAGAAGGACTTCAGAAGGACATCTGGTCTAATTAGCATATTATGCATGTATTCTTATAGATAAAACACAGATACTGAAAAGCCACATGTCAGAATTACATAGCTTAATGCAATAATATAAGCTGAAAACCCTTATAATAAACAACCACCCTGCTAAAACAAACAAAAACTAACAGAATTCTACTTGTCACTCCAGAAATCCCTTCATGTAGTCTATCCCAATCTCAAGTCACCATTTCTCCTCCAAAGTAAACATGATCCTGACTGGGGATTGGTCTGCTAACTGTTTTTGTAAATAAAGTTTTATTGGACTACAGCCAGACCCATTCATTTACTTACTGTCAATGGCTGTTTTCATGGTACAACAGCAGAGTTGTTACAACAGAGACTGTCTGGCACTCAAAGTCTAAAAAATGTTTAACGCAAGAACATTTGATGACTTCTTATCTCAAATTTTATAGTGGTAATTTCCTTGAGTTTTTTTATCACTAGTGTGCATCCCTGGGCCTTGCCTTGCCTTCTTCTTATTTTTTGGATGTTTTTTAAGTTCCATTTAATCTACAGGTTCCCCCCCCCTGCCCCCGCCACACACACACATACACACACATCCCTTTATTTTCAGTGCAGTTTATTTATGGAAGACCCCGACCACTTATCCTGTAGTTTCCCACAGTCTGGACTTTGAAATTGCATCCTTTGGTGCAGATCAGCACATTCCTCTGTCTGTTGTATTTCCTGCAAAATGACAGTTGAATCCAGAGTCTTGATCAGACTTGAGTATAGTTTCTCTGGCAAGACTCCTGGAGGCAGTGTGTTCATTCATCAGGAGGCATAGAATGTTTGGTCATCTTTCTTTCTATGAAAATAATGTGCAATGCCTATATAGTATCTGCTAAGGTGCAGTGCCTACATCTGAGAATTCATGGTGTGGCTCCTAAAATGTTGATATTCTGGTTGAATCATTGCCTTTTATGTACAACTAGGAATACATTTTAAGAGATGCTTTGCTTCATCTTCCATTTGAGTTCCTGGAAGTTCTTAGAAGTTCATATAGGAAAGGCAGGATGAATCCTGCATTCTTTTTTGTTTTTTGAGAGGCTAAATTGGTTCTCTAGTATCCTCCAGAGACCACTTAGTTTTATTATTATTGACGTCATTATAACATAATGAGATATATGATAGCTTTCAATCCATTGTAATTATTATTGAAGCCCAAATTATTCCATTTTCACCAGGAGGAGCCTTTACAAGTTGGCTCCTGAGTCCTTCTGACATGACTCTGATAGGCACTTCACTTTCTGGTTTAATAAGATATTCTAAACTCATCTTATATATTTTTTGCCCCAGATATGGAAGAAGACCCCCTCCCCGCTTTTAAAATGGTATTTCGAGACCACAGCCTGTATGCTAGACATGCTCATTTTACTTGTTTGATTATTGGTTTTAGGTTTTCACAGTGTACAGAGCCAAGAAGAAGAAAAAATGCCACATAAGTTCCTAGTGATACTTTCATCTCAAATTCAGGCCTACAGGGTTTTGCCAAACCTCTTTTATATTATATCTGTATTTTCTTCTCTTCCTTGCTGGGAATTTTGCATGGGTTCATAGGGGATGATAAAATTAGACTATAAAAATATAAAACATCGTTACTCATTTGCTTTATGTCAGATGACATGACAACCTTGGAATAACAATAGTGACACTACCACTAATATGATTATTTAAAATAGTTAAACTTACGAGTATTTTTTCAAATGTTTTCACCAGTTCAACACTCTCTCCTATTTTTTATGATTGTTAACTAGATCTGTATGATCTGAGCACATGGTCATTGCATACTATATTCTCCCCTTTAATCCTCCTTTAGTCTTAAACCTCAAACTATATGTTTGGTCTTCACCACCAGGCCTCTTGCAGATGTCTCTTGCCAGTCTGATCATCTGAAACTCTTTCTCGGTAGATTCTTCAAGAAGCGCTCAGGGTTTTTTTCTATCCTCAGGTCGGTCAGATGCCCCATTTTTCCCCTCTGCTTCTTCTGCACAGAGTCTGATGCACTTAGGACTGGTGGCTCTTGCCCCACAAGTCAGAGTACTTGAAATTTGTGGTGTGTGAAGGTTCTAATTTTTCTCCCTGAGTTCTTGCAGGTGCCCTTGGCAGACAGTTTTGCTGGTTATAAAAATACTTGGCTCACATCTTCTTTCCTTGAATACCTTAAGTATGTTACTTCATTTTCTGTGGCATGAAATGTTGCTGTCAAAAAGTCCCACGATAATAATTTTCTTTTCTTTATAAATATTTTTTCTTTCTACTTAAATGTTCAAATGATATTGCTTTTTTTAAAAGTCCAATTTGTTTTATTTGAATATATCTTAGAGATTATCATTCGAGGTTACTATTCTCAGGTTTTTGGTGTAGCCGTTCAATATTTAATTCCAAATACATGTGTATATTTTTTTAATTTGAGAAAAGTTTTTTTAAATTATATATTTTGACATTTGTTCTGTTTTCTTGCACTAATTTTCTTCCTTAGGGACTCCTTTTATCCACCCATTTTTGGATCTAATCTGCCTAGCTTTAATATTTATCTTCTTTCTTGATATTTTTATCTCATTTTGTTTCTTTTATTTAAAAAATTTCATTTTAACCCTTTTATTAATCTTAACATATTGCATATTATGCTAATTCTTATATTGATTGGTTTAATTTTGTATTATTCTCTAGTTTAGCTTTCATTTCTTAAATAATACTTACTTATAAATATTTCTTGGGTTTTTTTTTTACTTCATTTTCTAATTCTGATGTGTGCTGGGGTTTTTTTCTGATCTTGTATAATGTTATTGTATAATGTAGTAGGCTACAGTTTTTATCTGTTTTGTGAGCATGTCTTTCTGGTGTATTTTTATCTCTGTAAGAATGATATTGGCTCCTGGTTCTCTTTTTTTTTCTTGTAATGTTGCAAGGGATCTGACCTCAGTACTTTTCTGTTGTCATTTTTGTATGAAACTACATACACATTTTTTATCTGAACTTTAAATTTTGATTCTCTTCCCAGCAACTTCTCTTCCATATGGGGCCCAGTCCTGGAAGGGGATTTTGGCTGGTTGCCATTGAGGATACATGTGGCCCAGAAAGCTACCGTCTCTTTCAGAACTCACACTGGTCTCTTGTACTCACTGGCTCTTAGAGTGGTCATAGAATTTCCTATGTGCCTCAAACTTGCCCACTGTGCTTTCTACTGAGTTTCTGTTGGCTATTTAGAATTCTTCCTATTGTTAAGTGTGTGGACAACCATTTTACTCTCCTATGCTAAGTCAGACCCACCAAGGACTCAGGGCCCTTCTCCCTCCCCTCCCCCTGGAAATCTGGGGTTTCTACAGGTATCATATAGGTTGTCCATGATTTTGCTATTTAGTTGACCTATTTATTTTTAGGTAAGTACTTTAGACAATTAAAATATTATATTGTTAAATCTCTATTTTCTATCATGTCTAACAAATTACCACATATTTAGTGGCTTAAAGGAACACCTGTGCATTATGTCATAGTTTTGTAGGTTAGAAGTCTAAGTGGGCTCAATTTGGTTCTGTGATTAGAGTTTTATAAGATTGAAATCCTGGTGTTGCCTGGACTGGGGTCTTATCCAGAGCCCTGGGGGAAGAATCCTCTCCTAAGCCTTATTTAGGTTGTTGGCTGAATTAAATTACTGTGGTTGTGGGACTGCTTATGCCTGCTTTCTTGCTGGCTTTTAGCTAGTGGTCACTTTGAGTCCCAGGGACCATTCTCTGGTCCTCTCATTGTTCTCTTCATTTGTATGCATAACAATACAATATTATTCAGCCTTTAAAAGAAGGAAGTCTTGCCATTTGCAACATGAATGAACCTGGAAGACATTATGCTAAGTTAAATAATCCAGTACGAAAAGGACAAATAGTACATGCCTCTACTTTTATGAGGTATCTACAATAGTGAACCTCATACAAGCTGAAATTACAATAGTGGTTGCCAGAGGCTGGGGCTGGGGCTGGGGAAAATGAGGAGCTGTTACTCGGTGGATACAAAGTTCAGTGATCTAGATGAGTAAGTTCTAGAGATCTGCTCAAAATAGTGTCTATCATTAACAATACAGTGCTGTGCACTTCAACGTTTGTTAACAAGGTAAATCGCATGTTAAGAGTTCTTACAAAAAGAAAAAAAAAGGGACACAAGGAAACTCTGAGAGGTATTGGCTATCTCTATTATTGATGATTGATTGCGATGATGGCATCATGGTTGTTTGAATATGTCCCAACTCATCAACTTGTACACACAAAGTTTGTGAAGTTTTTTGTATATCTTAATAAAGTCAATAAGGTGTTTTCAATACTCCTTTTGCATTGAAATTCTCTGACTTCCCATTTCCTTCTCAACCATAGAAAACTCTGCTTTTAATGTTCTAATGTAATTGGATGATAATCTTCTTATCTTAAGGTTGACTTATTATTAGCCTTCATTACATCTGCAAACTCCCTTTGCCACATACTAGTAAGGTGATATTATCACTAGAATAACAGCTGGGAATGAAGAGCATGGAGCCATCTCAGAAATCTGCCTACCACATCTTCATTTTTAATCCCAACAGTTTATTGAGCTTCTATTATGTTCTAGTCATTCAGGATACACCGGCGAACAAGATAGACAGGCAGGTTCCTGGCCGTGAGAGTAGAAAATTAATGCTGTGTTTAATGAATGGGTGGCTGGATAGACAGATGTATAAAGGTCTAAATGCACATTCAGGGAAAAGCAACAGAAGACTGAGACTCAATATTATTGAGTATGTTTTAAGGGTCCATGTATCATCCTGAATGGAAATATTGCTCAACTTCTGATGAGAAGCCTAATACATCAATATCTCTGTTATCATTGACTGATGACCTCGCATAATAAAAGATCTTGACTTGCGTGTATGTTAACAATTAATGGAATGTGTAATGCATCACGTGGAGTATATGGAAGGTAATGAAGAGGTGTAAGTGATAATTACACGGGTTAGTTGGTGTCATTAATGTTCCTTTGTTCTGCTAGAGCAGCAGTATCTTATTCAGGAGACAGGGTTGCTGTTCTGGTTGCCAAAATGACTTAAATGTGCCAATTCAATGATTGGTGGTTCTTTAAGGGTGTTCCCATTGCAAAAGCCCCTCACTCAACTGTATTGACCACACTTTCTACTTCTGACCTCTCCCTTTTTGACCCTTTCAGGACTTTAACCATGTGGAGACCCATGTACTTTGTCAGATTACTGCTTCACTCCCATAATTATTTGTATGCTCTTGTCATGGTTCTTTATTTCCCAGAAGGTTTCTAATCCTGTATCCAGCCCCTAATGAAATAGAATCATAGTGATCAGTTTTACAATAGACACTTCTGCACAGGGGACGCTTTTTATTTATTCAGAAATATGTGTCATAAAGATTGAATGAGAAGCTAATATTCAGAGCTGGGAAAAGCAATACTGTATATTAGGAAGAATCAGCATTTGTTAGCATAAGTAAGACTCTGAGTCTTGATTATAAGTGTCAGTGTGTTAAAAAACATTGACTGAACCCAGTGTGAAATTACAAGTCTGTAATGCAAATATATTTGGGGGAAATGCAAACACATTTATCCGTTCACTTATGCATTCACCCGACAGCAGCTTATTGAGTGCCTAGCATGGATCCCATGGCCCAACACAGAAAATCGCATTGCCCTGTGAGAGCTTCTATTCTAGAAGAGGGAGTCAGAAAATTCACAAAACAAATAAAGACATCGTAACATTATCATTTATTGACAGACAGTAATGACATTAAGGTTAGCAAAGGCGTTTGGTTGAAACAAACCTGCAGGGTTTGAAGTAGAAACATGAAGAGTTTTGTGCTGTTCACATGTGCATTTGTTCTTTCTTCTGTGGACATTGCTAAGAACGGTTTCATCTTGGTTGGCTCCCACCCCTTTTCATGTTCACTTCAAGGCTCAAAGCCATCCGTTGGCGGAATCTATTTACTTAGCTACTCAGGAAATGTTTATTGAATGCATGGATATTACTGAGTTTAATTTTAATTCAAAATAATAATTAGTGAAGTGGTTGAATTTTATAAATATTTTTTAATTATCTGCTTGTAATTTTACCCTAGATTTAGTGAATGATAATGGAGTCAGCACCACTACTACTAATGGCTACAACTTAATCTTTATGTCTTAGTTTTGTTGTCATCTACTTAGAGAGGTTTCATTGACAATTCTCTCCACCAAATATTGCATCCCTTTGGCTTCCTTGATATTTATTTTCTCAGTGCATGCACACTTTTTATGTATAATTGCTTAGCATCTCTTTTCCTTACTAGACTGTAAACTCCAGAAAGGGAGGGATTAAGTCTGTCTTATCAATGTATACCCTTCATGATGATGACGGGCACGTAATAATCCTTCAGGAATATTTATTATATAAATGAAATCTATTCACCTTCCCTCTCCTCCAAGTCCTTCCTCCCTGAGCCTCTCTGTTCCTTCCTTTCATATCCCTCTATCCAATTATTAATTATTTGATCTATTCTGTAAACATTTACAGAACTAACAATAATGGCAGCTAGCTTATTTATTGAGCCTTTATGATATACCGGACACCATGGAAGCAGAATAATGATAATGCTAAATAAATGAAGGAAGATGAATTCTTACTGAGCACCTACACTGTGTCAGGCACTATTGCAGGCTCCTTCCACACATCATCACCCAGTCCTACAACAGCCTTGCACAGTAAGCATCATTATCCCAATGCAACAGGGAAGAGTCTGAGCTTCTGAGAGGGCAGGGAGAGCACCCAAGATCATGCAGATAGAAATGGGTGAAGGTCATCTCTCTGTACCTTCCTTCTTTCCCTCCCTCCTTCCCTCCCTCCCTCCCTCCCTCCCTCCCTCCCTCCCTCCCTCCCTCTCTCCCTCTCTTCCTTCCTTCCTTCCTTCCTTCCTTCCTTCCTTCCTTCCTTCCTTCCTTCCTTCCTTCTTTTCTTTTCATATGCATGGTTTAAAATTGTAAACTATTTCAATGTGTATGGCTAATTCCAAGATGATGGCATATTTTTCCTTTCTTGTTCCTTCTTTTCCTCCTTCCTGCTCTCTTGGCCCATGTCCTTAGCCTCAGTACAGGAGGCCTATGAAGGGTATTCCAAACCCACATCTGAAGAGAAAGGGCCCATCCTCTCCTGTGTCTCCAGGGCTCTCTGTCTGCCCTCACCCTCTTTGAGTCCTTCCTCCTGACTTTCTTTTTGAGCTGGGTGCCTGCTACAACCCTGTAATTCCCCTGTCTCCTCCCTGCATTCTATTTAGAGATATCTAACAGCAATGGACTGGGTTTTTATTAGTTTTTTGGGTACATTTTCCATTTCTCAAGGATCTCTCATCAGGGGTTCCTGGCTAGTAATTACTGCTGCTCTGAAGACCTGGAGGAGCTTCCAGCGTTGAGTGATGGGATTTCTCAATACGGCTGCTTTTTATTTTTGGAGAAAAAATTAAATTAAATGTGCTGCTCCATACGAGGCTTATTTAGTCTGCAAAGACACTGGAATAATTCTGTTACAATGAGCAGCCTTCTCAATCATTCTGTCCAGTCACCTGGAAATGAAAAGGCCTCTATGTATTTATTATTTCCCTAAGGGGAGTTACACAGAAAGGGTGATAAACACATTGAAAGGACAGATATAATAATAAAGACATTGGTATCGAGGATAAGCCATTCACAGGGGTATTACCTTGATCAGGTGTCAGAAAACCAAAGCTTTGGGGCCCAGTGAAGCCTGCTTGCCTTTCTTTGTAAATAAAGTTTTATTGGAACATGACCGTGTCCATCATTTACATATCTTTGTACAGCTGTTTTTGTGTTGCAATGGCAGAATGGAGTAGCTGCAACAGAGCATATGCAGCTCACAATGTCTAAAACATTTACTGTCCGACCGACCCTAATGCAGAAAACGTTTGCCAATCTTGATGAGCGACCCATGAGCAGAGGCATCTCAGGATTTCTGCCTCTCCCCTTTTGCAATGGGGAACACCCTTAAAGAACACGGTTAAAGGCGAATAGATTTACAATTATACATAAACAGTTGTTCCACAGGGAAAGACTCTGGTAGACCTGCCTTGCTGGCAGCCTTCGCTGTGAGTTCACATACAAGAGAAAAGGTTTGTTTATCAGTTAGAGACCCTTTCCTACTCTTTCATTCATCTATCTTCCTCTGTTTGAAAACAAAACAAAACAAAGTCAACCCTGGAAGGACCAAACCATAAATAATTCTTCTCTGTCCCGCACCTCATTCCCCACGTCAGCTCCTTCACTGGACCTCTGGTTCTAACGCACTGGGTGGAGATTACCTGGGCCCACACGGAGGACGTAGTTTATTTTAATTTACTTGAAGTGATTTTTTCCTTCTCAACTGAAAGACGGGGAAAGTAATTTTCCAGGCGAAATCCTCTTTAGCCTCTGGAATCTGGCACTCAGCAATCAGCCTGACAGTCATGCTGAAAACTTACCACTTCACGACTATTTATGTCAAAAACATGGAGGCTTTAAGTGAGGATCAGTCACACAATTAGATAATTGGTGTGCGTGACATTCGTCGACTATTTCATTTGGGAATTAACTTGAACATGCAAAATAAACCCAACCAGAAAACGAGCATTTTCCTTTTTTTTTTTGAAGGCAAATATTGGAAGATTTCCTTAGCACCCAACTTATTTGTAGTGTAAAGTTAAGAGAATTCAGGGGCCTTGTGCTCACCATTGAGAAATTAGGTAATAAGAGATTATCTCTCATTAGCAGGGATACGAAATAATATCACATGGGAAAAAAGAGTTTGAAAGAGTTAAAACCAGCATTCAGAGTATGGAATTATCTGCCTGGGGCCATGGCCACTGAATAATGATGACAATAATAGTATGGCTATTATTTAGTGAGTCTTTACTGCGTGACATACTGAGCTCATGGTTTATATACTGTATCCAGTCGGTATTCCCCCAGAACTCTTTAGGGTGACTGACATTCATCCTCATCTTACAGATGAGGATGCAGCAAACCTGAAATTTAAACCCAAGTCTGCCTGTAGCCCAGAGGTTTCTGACTGGAGGTGATTTTGCCCCATGTTCCCCCCACCAGGGGACACTTACAATGCCTGGAGATATTTCTGGCTTTCATACTGGGATGGGAGTGCTACAGGCATCAATGGGTAAAGGCCAGAGTTGCTGCTAAACATCCTACAGGGCACAGGATGCCCCCCCCCCCCCCATGACATAGGGTCATTTAGCCCCAAATGTCAATAGTACCAAGATTGGAGGAACCTGCTCTCAAGTTTGCACAATTAACAGGATCTTCTAGATCTCTAGATTCATAAGATGTCACCAGGGGTTCTAGCTTCTCCCTAATCCCGGGGAAGCAGTTTGTGACTCCCTCCCTCCATTCTTGGATGACCTCTTTCTTTATCTTAGAAAAAGGTCTTAGATAATAAGTGCTATTTCTTAATAGCCACCAGTTTCACGTTCTATCCATGGTTGATTGGAGATCTCTTACCTTCCCTCCATGTGACTTTCCATGTTCCTTCCAGAGATTTTTGGTTTGACAAGCACCGGAAATGACCCTTAGAGAACAGAAATATCATTCCCGTGATCCAGTCAGTCATGCTTCTTATCTTTCTGTTATTCCACATTAAATGCCACACCTTGTCAATAGCATTTCCTCCCCACAAAGGTGAGGACACATGGCAAGAAATGAGCAACCAGAGGCCAGTTCTCCATACACCCAGCGCATGGCTGAGTCCTGGCAGGTGGTCCCCCAGGCGATGCAATGGTCTATGCCGGCTTCTTTCTCTTTTCACCCCACCTTACTTTTCTCCATCCTCACCTCAATCCTATTATCCACTATCAACCTGCAAACCTCACATCCTGTGAACATCTAATTTACCCAGGGCCATGCCAAGCATGCCACCTTTGCCTTAGTGGTCTTCTTTAAGCTTCCCCTTCAGAGGGGCTTAGTTCTAAATCTTTGATCTCCAGGCAGATTAGAAGTTCGGAGCCAATGATCAATGGCGCATCAAGCTTAGTTCACATTCCAGATCTGATTCCACTTCAAGCCTGGTGCTTTTTATAGAAAAGCGGCTTCCAGGAAAGGACATGTTAAAAAAACAGTCTTTAAAAACATCTCTCCAACTTCCAACTCCTTGACTTACCTCATCATGAAGCTACTCGACATCTCTCTGGGCTCTGACAAGGGCATTAACGTCGCCTCTGCAACAGATTAACATGCAGAACCGCGGTGGGTGTGGTGGGTGCCTTTCAGAAACAGAAGAAAATTCTTTGCCCTCAGGGGTCTTACACTGTGGTTGGGGAGATAGGACATATGCACACAAGGAAAATGAAATAACGAAACAGGAGGTAAATGATAATGCAAAGCAATAGTCCAAGAGGTGGCCAGAGGTATATCTGCTTAAAAAAAAAAAATCCAGCCCATTGTTCAGGAGGAAGAAAGTTTGCTGGGGCCTGGAGTGCTCTGAAGTCTGCATGTGGAAGATGGCATTTGAGAGAGAGAGAACGTACTCTTAGGGAAATTAGAGAAAGTGGAAACCATCTATGGTAAAGACTGGAGGGAAAACATTTAAGGTGGGTTCAACGGGCCATGTGCCAACCAGCTATAGTGTAATGACCATCAAGGAGTGTGCAGAAGTAAGCCTACTGGGGCCGCAGGAGCCAGGATTTAGGGGACCTTAATGTCATGTGATGGAATTTGAGCTTTATTCCATAGGCAATGGGGAGTCATTGAAGACTGTATTTAAATTAAAACAGCTTTCTAATGATCTTGGCTTTCACTCATGGCCCCCATTTAATCTACTTTCTTAAAGGCAGCCGGACTTATTCCTCGGAAATGAAAGTCCACTCATATTGTTGCCCCACTTAGAGCCATCAGATGGTTTCCCATGAACTTACGTAAAACCCACACTTCATACTGCAGCTTCTGTGGCCTCGTGTGACCTGGCCTTGCCTCATTTGAGGCCCCAAGTCACCATGCCCTGGCCACACTCTTTCTTGATTGTACAGATCTTTATTCTACCAAAGGACACCTCTACTTGCGAGACCTCTGGCTTGAACCTGTCTATCTCTGATTGTTTACTGTTCAATTCCTTCTCTGTGTTTAGCTCTCAGCTCACAGCTCGCCTCCTGAAGTGACATGGATGACTCTGCTGCCATCTAAAATTTTCTTATTTATGTACTTTTTTGGAGGGTTCCCTACCAGCAGCACTATCTGTTCTAGTTTAACTTGATTTCATCGTAATGCTTAGTATGCGGCATGGCATAAGTAAGTTTCAATAGATGTTGTTGAGGGGATCGAGGGATGGGGTAATGATTAACATAGAGAGATAAATTATGGGACTGTTTACTATTAATCCATTCATCGAATACTTATTGAGGTCATCTTTACTAGTAGGTGGGGATACAGTGCGGAACGAAGCAGAGGTATTCCCTGCCACCATGGTGCCTACCAATAAGGGGACCGGGATTTAGCAAGTGATATCAGGTGTGCTGAATGCTGCCCAAGAGGAGATGCAGCTTTCTTAGACAGTATAGAGAAGCTCTCCTGCACCATGGACTTTGGAAGAATGCTCTGAGACCACACTATGAGTGAGGTAGGGAGAGGAGGTAAGGTGGGAGAAGGCTGTTCCAGGTAGAGGAATAGCATGTGTGGAGGCAGCAAGATAAGAGAATATGGATGCACCCCAAGAACCAGAAGATGACCAGGATGGCTGGAATGGATCAGAGGTGGAGAGAGCAATACTATGAAGCCACAGAGGTCAGCAAAGCTCACATCTTGAAGGAAGCCATGAAGAGGACTTTACATTTTATCCAAAGGGTATTTAAAAGGCTTGTGATCAGATGTGAGTTTTTGAAGTTCTCCTTGGCTTTTTTTTTTTTGGCTTATGGATAAAAGGGCAGAGACTGTTGGGGGGTATTTGCACTAGTTCATGTGAAAAATTACTAAGGTGGTTGTGATTCATGAAAATGATCCTATTTGGGAGCTATTTGGATGTAGAGCTTTTCTGGGTGATTATTTGGATAAGGGTGGTGAGAGCAAGGAGACGGGTATTTGCTTTCTACCTGAGCTATGGTTCCTAAGAAACAGAGGGACAGGTAGGACCATTTGCGGAGATCAGCACTTTCCTGGGAGGAAGGTTAGTTCAGCTTAGATACGCTGAGTGAAGATAACCTGAAATACTCGGCAGGTACCACTTACAGAGCTGTCAGATGGACAGCAATGGTGACGGAATGGAGTGATGGTGGCCGGCTCCATGCGGTGGCGATAGGAGAGGCAAACAGAAGACACACACTCCTTTTCTTTCCCAAATGCTTTTAAATAACCCACTCCTCCCCCTCCCTCCACCCCAAACCCCAACACACGCAAAGGCTTAGCTGCCATCCTGGATATTAAAAACGCAGATAAAACCCCAATTTTGAGCAGGCTAATAGAGGAAAGAGGGGATCCTGGAAAGAGCCTGATTCAGTGTTCACATTTACACCAAATTACTGTATTTAAAGGGAGAAAATATGATTTTACAAATTATGGAAAACATCTCAAGTGTCCCTTTTACGCTGTAATAGATCCTCTACTCCGAAGAGCACTTTTTGCTCTGCAGAAATTAGTATAAATGGTGCCTATTTTATGACCTGGGGAGACGAGGAGGCGCGGCAAGACCGGGGTTTATTAAACTGGACAAATTGGGAAGGCTGTTTCCTGCCATTTGAAAGAAGTGACTGATCTTTTGATTTGGAAATGCGACGGGGAAGAGAAGGCTGCAGAAATGGCCTAAAACAGCCCGGTGGTGCATTCAGCAGGAAGTTTAGTGTGTGTTTTTTTTTTTTTTTCGTGGGGAAATTAGGAGGAAAAAGGTGACTTTTATTGCTGAAATTAATTTTATCGCCATACTAACGAAGCGTCTTCCTCTCCCTGCCTGCTGTCAGACGGCGATAAAAGGTGAGCAGACAGGCCTTCTCAGACACGGCGGCTTCTTGTCCTGGTCGGGGTTCCGGCAGCCGCATGTTGGGTTTGTAAATACAGCCCAGAAAACTGCAAAGCTGCAAACAGATACATAAAGCACGAGGCATCTGATTAAGAAACAAGCATTTATATTTTTACTGGGTTTTACTTTTAACATAAAACATCTTGGAAAAAATTTTATGATTTAGCATTTATGAATGACTAGATTTTAAGAGAATTGTAATATTTTTTTAGGGTGTTTCAGCTCTATGAGTTATTTCTTGTAGATTCAGATAATGACATTATAAATCTTTCTGTGGAGGCAATTACTAAGGCAGCAATGGCCTATTCCCCATTGGCTTTTAGGTTCAGCTTACTGACATATTACAAGCAGGCTCACCGTGGTCATTAAAAACGGATCGGGGATTTATTGTACCTCTTTAAACTCTCAGTACTTTGAAAAGTATTGAACAGAAAGAATACAAAGCGAAGTTACGAAGAGGGCCAGCAAGCCGATCAGGAGAAAAGCAGAACTAATTTATCCACCCAAGACCACCACAGGCACCATGGAAATATCTGCAAAACTGGAACCGAAGCTTTGTCACAGCGACAAGGACCGGCTAAGTGCAGATTCCACCTGAAATCGTTTTCACTCAGTGCAGCATCGAGAGCAAAAGGGCCGTTTGCCTAAGAGACTGCACACAAGGTGAAGTGGGCGCTTTAACCTTTATTGCGCAGAAGCCCACCTGGAGACATAAGCGTATGGAAGAGGGACAGCAGTCTGGCCAGCAAAGCAGCCCCCGTCACCAGCGAGAGGCACTGAAGGAGTGGGTGGAGGTAAGCAAGAGCTCCCTCCCCTAGCCTGGCTGGGCTCCCTCGGTATCTGGTTCACTGAGTCACGGGCCTCCATCCTCTGCATCTCTGCAAACGATATTGAAATACCTTTTCTGGGAAAAGGTATTCCCAGCAATGTTCTAAGCAGATGTCTTAGGTCAGCACAAAGGCGGGAAGGTGAGAGAAAGCACAACTGGAGACAAAGCCAGGAGGAAGAGTTCCCAAGGAGGGGAGAGTTTGGGGCTCTAACCTTGAAAAGTGAAACTCAAGGCCATCACCCATGAAGGCAGCAATGCATTTCCTTACAGAGGTGCGTATTGGACTACAGGCAATGCAGAGAGGACAGGGAAATGGTTTCACCACCTTGCACAGGAACACGCTGGAAGGTCTGTGTGTGGTTATTTTGTCGCGTGCAGTTTCCTTAATGTCATAACCTGGTAACTTGTTCATCACCTTGAAGGCAGTACTTGACTAAGAACAAAAACGGCCAAAATTGCCATTCTGTTCCGTTTGTCTAAAACACTTTGTTTGCCATGGCTGGTTTCTTCTCATTACTCTCAGGTTTCAACTCAAATGCCATGGCTCTAGTGAGTCCTTCCCAGACCTTCTACTCAGCTCCCCACACTGGGTACTCAACACGTCATCCTTCTTGCTTCTCCACAGAGTTAGCAAACCTTTTCTGTAAAGGCCAGATATCAATATTTTAGGCTTCGTGGACCACAAGGCGTATGTCCCAACTGCTTAACACTGTTGCAGCACAAAAGCCACCATAGGAAATGTGTGAACAAATGAGCATGGCAGTGTTTTAATAAAACTTTATTTATAGGAACAGCCTGGGGGCCATAATTTGCCAACTCCTGACTTAAGAGAACCTAGGGCAGTGGTTCTCAACCTTCCTAATGCCGCAGCCCTTTCATACAGTTCCTCATGTTGTGGTGACGCCCAATTTCATTGTTACAAATTGAACATAATTAAAGCATAGTGATTAATCACAAAAGCAATATGTAATTATATATGTGTTTTCCGATGGCCTTAGGTGACCCCTGTGAAAGGGTCGTTCGACTCCCAAAGGGGTCGCAACCCACAGGTTGAGAACCGCTGACCTAGGGTCTGATTTTTTTGAGTGCCTTTATTTATTTTCCATATTAGTGTGACTCTCTCCATTAGAATTTGAGATTCATGAGGCCAGCAATATAATCTACTGAGTTCACCATTATATTCTGAGCACAGAAAGGCTAGCACATATTAGGTGTTCAATAAATGTATGCTGAATAAATGAACCTGAATTCTCCCTCATGTGTTGGTTGTGCTATTTTACTCTGTTCTGAGTTACAGAGCAAATTCACACTTTCATTGGAAAATAATATAACATAGTTTTTAAAAAATTGAAAATTTTTGGTTTATTTGTAAAATAAAATGTTGCAGTTAAAGTACCCTGAATTAATTTTGGGTTTTCCTTATGGTTTGGATCAAACCTTTGGTTCAAACTTCATTCATTCTAGATCAGCACTTTTCAACCTTTTTCATCTCTTGGCACACATAAACTAATTACTAAAATTGGTGGCACACCAAAAAAACTATTATTTTCTGAGCTGACAAAAAATAGGTATAATTTTAATTCAGTCACATCACATGGTCATTGTTGTGTTGGCTGTTGTCATTTTTCTATTTGACAATCTAAGGAAAAGAGGTCAGTGCCCCTGACTAAAGAGTCAGGTACTGCATGTTTTAAAAACTCTTATAGGCCCTAGCCAGTTTGGCTCAATGGATAGAGCATTGGTCTGTGGACCAAAGGGTCCTGGGTTTTATTCCAGTCAAGGGCACATACCTCAGTTGCAGGCTCCTCCCTGCCCCAGCCCTGATCCAGCGTATGCAGGAAGCAACCAATAGATATGTGTCTCTCTCACATCGATGTTTCTCTCTGTCTTTCCCTCTCTCTTCCACTCTCTCTATAAATCAAGGGATAAAATATCCTCAGGTGAGGATTAACAAAAACAAAAACAAAAACAAAAGACAAAACAAAACAAAAAGCTCTTGCAGCACACAGGGTGAAAATTGCTAGGGTAGAGGGATGCACCCTGCCCCCAATTAATAGATTTCATCCATACCTTTTTATACAAGGAGATCAAGAAAGCAAACGATCCACGGAATTCTAGAAAACAGAGCATGTGGATTGGGGAAGGACGCTGCCCATTTGCAGAACTTCCTCTTGTCTCACGTATGCGACCGGCTCTCTTTCCTCTCCAGATGGTGGAGATTTCTTTCCTGGACCCACCCTCTTAGCACTTAGAATGTAAATACATGGCCTGAGGTTCCCCCCTTCCTTGTGGTCTCAAGCCCGTGGGAAAATACCTGATAGGTATTTGGCAGGAGTTCAATTTGCCCTTTATTCCTGAACCCAACTTTATATTCTGTCATCCCTCTACACTACTCAACTGTGAATATATGACTCAACTGCAAATATATCTTTAAGATGTGGGGAGGTCTGCAACGAAGCAGACACTTCTATGACAGTAAATGGAGTTGGGACTCAGGTTATGTTCTTTGATTTGAATAGGACTCTATTGTTGGTTGTTCATTTGGGAGAACTGAGAAAGAGAGTCCCTAAGTCACTAGACCAACACTTGGTATCTCAGCATTATAAAGAATCACATTGTCACAATGATCATATTCTTTATTCCACATGTAACTGAATACATGGACCAAGAAGTAGTTTGTGGCCAGCTGCACAGTACGTTTCATCTGATACCACTGTGTGCAAGTTTAGCAGCATCCCTGTCCTCATGGCGCTTGTAATCTAACTGGGGAGATAGAGCAAAAACCAATGGACACGAGACAATCAACTGAACAGTTATGGACTGTGCTTACTGCTCTGAAGGAAGCAGACTGGATGCTGAGAGTGGTGTGGTCCAGGAGAGCCTGTTTGAGGAAGTGACCTTTACACTGACACCCCTCCTTGGGGTGAGGAAGAGCAGAGTACCTCAGGCAACATAAAGAATGTAAAGAAAGTGGGAAAGGCAGCCATCCAAATGACAGCCAGAATAAAGTGAAAATTTCCCAACCATATTATTTCACAGTAATTGCAAATATGTGATGCTGATTGTCTCCAAGAGAAAGAGGCGAGAGGTTTGGAAACTCGTCCTCACAATGTCTCCCCAGTGTCAGGATGTGTGCACGTGCGTTTGTTCAAGCAGCTTTGTTTTTCTACTTCCTCATGTTCCTAATGCCATCAGCTGCCTCACCTGAGTGCCCCAGCTACACGAGGCAGCAGCTCTGATCCAGAGAAACAAAGGGGAAGGTTGCTATAGTAACAGAGGCCATGGAGAACAGCTAGTCCTCTCTTCAGAGTTCCTCTCCAATGGGAGGCGGTGAGACGCCCTCAGCCACCCAGGGTCCTCCCACCATGGGGCCAGTTTGCCAGCTGTATCCCTTTCAGCAGTTTTTAGGAAAGTTACTTAGTTCTTAGTTCCTGAGCATAGAGGAGAGAAATGGAACAGATTAGATGTTTCTAGACTGGACATATTCCATTAGACTTATTAGGCACTTCTTCATCCCTACTACCCTTTCTCCCCCCATCAGTCTCCATGCATATAAAATATGCACCAGCTTGTATTGGAGACATGGTACCCCCGACTCCATTTACCAGGCAAAATTTCAGCATTCCTGACAGCACTGTAATAAGAGTAGTTGCCCAAAGTTCTGTGACATATCGCTGTTCCCACCTTTGGGAAGAGTGGTTTTTTTGAAATATTCATCATGTTTGGATCAATTTTAACAGATCAGGGTATCTGTAAAAAGGTAATACTTGACAGCAAATGAATTGAAGCTGTTTTAATTGGACTGGAGTTCCCTTGAGAGAATTTAATGTTTTTTTTATTGACGTTTCCAGGAATCTATCCCAGATAAGTTGGGATGTCCTTATGAAATGCCATCCTCACCTATCTTTGCATACACAGAGATTACTCCTGTTTTCAAGGGAAGGGAAGTCTTCGTCTATACAGGTTTTTCCATCCAGCCCTTGTTCATCTTGGATGCTCTTCTGCAATGTTAGAAACTACTTCTTGGTCCGTGTATTCAGTTGCATTGGGAAGCACAAGAAATGCAGGTTAACAGCATAAATTTGGAGTCTCACCCAACTCTATTGCTTACTGTTTGGGGTCGGATCTTGGCCAAGTTGTTTACCTTCTGACCACCCTCAGTTGTTGCATCTGTAGAATGCGTGTAAAAATAATATATTTTTCTCAGGGTTATGATGAGGATTAAGTGAATCAGGGCACCTAAAGTGTTTAGGGAAGGGGCAGGCATAATAATACTTGTTGCCAAGATGGTGATGAGTGCCACAATGGTGGTGACGATGCCCACCTCATCTGCCAGACAGGACTGCAGGCTTCCCAAGGAGGCAGTGACCCACTCTTTTTTTTTCCCATTTCCAAATAGCATGTAGCAACAATGGACATCTACACTAATAAATGAGAAACATGCAAATTGGTGTCACTCCACTACACCCACCAGCCAATCAGAGCAACTATGCAAATTAACCCAACAAAGATGGCGGATAATTTGCATACGCAGGCACGGAGTGAAGACTGAAGGCTCTGGCTGGAGTGAAGACTGAAGACTGAAGTCTGAAGAAAGACTAGCAGAGAAGCCAAGCCTCGCTGTGGCCACAGCAGAGAAGCCAAGCCTCACTGTGGCTGGACAAAAGGCCTGGGTCCTGGGTGCCAGCAGCCATGGGAAGGAAAACCTATTGCGAGAATCTTTGTGCAATGGGCTTCTAGTATAGATATAAATAAAAATAAAAAGTATTGTTCAATACAATTAAATTATTTGCATTAAATAGGCAGTTTATTTCTTGAGTCTGCAGGCCGGCGTTCTATCCTCTGAGCCAAACCAGTTAGGGCATAGTTTATTTCTTTTCATCCCAATTATCTATTTACAGAGGGGCCTTGACTTACAAGTTTAATTCGTTCCTTGACGGAGCTCGTAACTCAAATTACTTGTATGTCAAATCAAAAAGTGAACGAGTGAGACACGTGATGCTGGGCTGATGTTGTGGCATTCACTGTGACGTTCGCTGCGCCAACTAGCGGTGGGGTATCTGAAGCTGGCTCGTAACCCAAATTTTAGCTCGAAACTCAAAGCAAAAAATTGGCTGAGAGATGGCTCGTATCTCGAAAAACTCGTTAGTCGGGACACTCGTAAGTCAAGGCCCCACTGTATATGTATACTAGAGGCTCGGTGCACAGATTCGTGTACCAGCGGGGTCCTTTGGCTTGGCCTGTGGTGATCGGGCAGAAACTGGCTCTCTGACATTCCCTGAGGGGTCCGGATTACGAGAGGGCAGTTCTTGGGTGATGCACCCCGGAATCAGGCTCCCTCCTCTCTGGTTCTGGTGTGTCAACTGAGAACCACAGCTGCCAAGTCACTGTAGCTCAGCAGCTCCTGTGTTGAGCATCTGTCCCTTGATGGTCAGTGCATGTCATAGCTACCTGTTGGAGCATCTGCCCCTTGGTGGTCATTGCGCATCATAGCTACCAGTAGGATGGTTGAACGGTCAGACGGTCACTTAGGCACATATATATGTGTGTATATACATATATATAGATAGATAGATTAGAGGCCCAGTGCATGAATTTGTGCACCAGTGGGGAGGGCAGTTGGGGGCGATCAGGCCAGCAGGGAAGGGCAGTTGGGGGCAATCAGGCTGGCAGGGGAGCAGTTAGGCATCAATCAGGCTGGCAGGTGAGTGGCCAGGGGGCAATCAGGCTGGCAGGCAGGCGAGTGGTTAGGAGCCAGCAGTCCTGGATTGTGAGAGGGATAACTGGCAGTCGGACATCCCTCAAGGGGTCCCAGATTGGAGAGGGTGCAGGCCGGGCTGAGGGACACCCCCCCCCAACCCCCGTGCATGAATTTTGTGCACCAGGCCTCTACTATTATATATAATTGAATGAATAAAGTGAGAGAGTAAGCAAAAGAGAGATAGATAATTTCATCAGAGGAAGCAAATCTAGCTATAAACAGTGGACCCACCACAGTCTCAGCTTAGGTTCTGATGGGAATTTTAAGAAAGAGTTTTATAATTTGGTTTGTGGTGGCCACACTGCGATGTCCTACTATGGGTTTAATTAGCAAAGTGCTTTTTTATTTTCTATCACCACCAGTACCAGGGCTTCTCTTACTGGAAAAGATGAGAGCTCTCCACTTTGTGGGACTTTCCTCATGATCCTCTCTATCCTGCTTTGCTCAGCAGTTTTGAATCGGTGATTCTGCGCAGAGTATTCTTCAGCATGACTGAAAGTGATGCCGCTATGTACATAAGTCAGTAAGAATGTGCAGAAAATATTCTGGATACCAGGTCTTCTCCTTTGGAAATGCTTCCAAGTCTTATCTGGTAGCTTTTCGATGCAAGGACCGCTCCTTCAAAGATGTTCTCTTCTCAGTGCTGCCATTGGTAAGAGCTCTAAATGGGAAGCGTGTGGTACACTCATCAAAGGCAAGCTGGGCTTGTGGAAGGCGGGCTGGTGCCCAGGTGAGAGGGACTGTTTGGTCTTTACAGATTCCTGTTTCTCTGACTAAATTTCAAAGACCCTGAGAGGTCTGAGAATGTATCTTCTGGATTGGAGTGTTCCTGCGTTTGAGATGTGGCAACTAGAAAATCAAATTCTCTTTGCAGGAAGGGGAATGGAGATGTATATGTAGGTAGTGGTAGGGAGTGAGGGAATTATAATGGAGGCTTTAAATATATGGCTTGAGTCTGTTATGCAATGTGAAAGAATGATCATTTCTTGGTTATAATTAAAACTAAAGCAGTATATCATTTATGTGAAGCCAGGATAATATAAGCTAATGTTTGAGTATTAACTCAACTACCTGGCACTGTTCTCTATTTTATTAAGAAGTGCTTACATAAAGTAAACTGCATAGGTTTAAGTGTGTTGTTCAATGAGTTCTGACAAATGTGTACATCTGGGTAACCAACACACTTTACAGAGCAGAGGTGGCTAGCCTGCAGCCCCTGGGCCAAATCCAGCCTGGGGGAGTTCTCATGTGGTCTGTGAGCCAAGAATGGTTTTAACATTTTTAAAGATTATTAAAAAATTAAACAAACAAAAAATAATATACAGCAAAGATTTTATGTGGACCACAAAGGCTAAAGTATTAGTAAAATATTTAGTATCTGGCCGTTTACAGAAAACCTTTTCCAAATCCTTTAGAACATTCTCTGCACGTCCCCCCCCCCCCCCCCGAATCCCCCCTGCCCCCAGGCAAAGACTACTCGGATTTCTAGCCCCATAAGTTAGTTTGTCTGTTTTTGAAGTTCATTACAAATAGAATGATGAAGCACATCTTGTTCAGGAGCTGGGTGGATTCTTTTGCTGAGCATAATATTTCTGAAATTCCTCCAAGTTTCTCTGTGTATCCATAGTTCATTCCTTTTTATTGCTGAGTATTATTCCATTATATGAACACACACTATATTTATCCAGTCTGCTGCTGATGGATACTTGGGTTGCTTCCATGTATTTTTTTTCTAGTGTGAGTAAGCAGCAGTGCCCATTCTTGTACATGTCTTTTTATAAACATAAGCTTTAATTTCTTTTGGGTAAAGACCAAGGGGTGGAATTGCTGAGTCATAACATAGATGGATTTAACTTTATGAGAAAGTGCTGAATGGTTTTCCATAGCAGTGACATGGGTGCGGTGACACTACTATCAGACACGTGAAAGGGCCCAGTTGTCCCTCAATGTCATCAGCCTTTACGATGGCCGGTCTTTAATTTTAGCCAATCTGGTGGGTGTCAGATACTGTGCTCAATGCTTTAAACAGACAACCATTCTGCCCCACCCCCCACAGCTCTGGGAGGCAGATATTATTATCCCTGTTTAAAGGTTAAAAAAAAAAATAACTGAGGTCACAGGGGTTAAAGAATTGCCTAAGGCCGTGGTCGGCAAACTGTGGCTTGTGAGCCACATCTGGCTCTTTGGCCCCTTGAGTGTGGCTCTTGCTAAGCCTTAGGAGTACCCTAATTAAGTTAATAACAATGTACCTACCTATATAATTTAAGTTTAAAAAATTTGGCTCTCAAAAGAAATTTCAATCATTGTACTGTTGATATTTGGCTCTGTTGACTAATGAGTTTGCCGACCACTGGCCTAAGGTCACAGAGCTGACAAGGGACCCAATAAGTCTGGCTCTTCAGCAGGACTATTGAATTATTACCTTGAAGTCCCATAAGATCCATTATAATACCATACAGTACATGGCCTATTGCAGGCAAGGGTGCTGCCTATGAGGGCAAAGGCTGGGACTGCCCATAGGCGCCCTGCCCGGGTGGTAGGCGGGGCTCAGCTCATCAAGCAGCCCCAGATGGGGCACCTTTTCCTAATTTACACAAAGGCCCGGCATAGCTTACCTGTGACTCTTTCCTAAGGGTCTCCATTCAGCTTAGTTGAGCTAATTCCTTATGTGGCAATGTCTCTCAGCTGATACCCTTTATGGAATGAGAAGGCCTTTCTGTAGCTGGTAATAAATCCGAAAGGAGTTCAGAGAGAGAGTAGCAAACTCCATTTGCTCATTAAGATCAGTGATTTTTTGTTTGGTCCTTTATTTGTTTCTTTTTGTGGAGGTGTCATTGACATAATGTAAAATTAATCATTTTAAAGTGAACAATTGACTGGCATTTAATACACTGACAATGCTGGGCAACACCACCTTTATTTATTTATTTATTTATTTATTTATTTATTCATTCATTTATTTAAATACTCACCCAAGGATATATACACTGAGTGGCCAGATGATCACCCCATCAGTACTTCATTGACATTTCCAAAAATACTGAATATTGAAAACTTTCTAAGCAAATACTCTCAAGGTTTTATTATTATCATTATTATTTGCATAACTAATTCACTTCATTGTACTGTTGGGGTGGTCATAATAATATGGCCACTCAGTGTATATATATTTTTTCATTGATTTTCAGAGAGAGGGAAAGACAGAGAGAAACACCGATGTGAGAGAAATGCATCGACTGGTTGCCTCCTGCATGAGCCCTGACCAGGGCCCGGATGGGGAGGAGCCTGCAACCCAGGTACGTGCCCTAGCCAGAATCTAACCCAGGGCCCTTCAGTCCACAGGGGCCGACACTCTATCCACTGAGCCAAATCGGCTAGGGTACCACCGTTTAGTTCCAAAACATCCTTCTCACCCCAACAGGAGACTTGCATCTATTAGCAGTCACTCCCCTGTCCTCCCCTCCCGGCCCCTCCTTCCTGGCTATGGGCAACCACTCACTTGCTTTATGTTTCTATAGACTTACCTATTCTGGATGTTTCATAGAAATGGAATCATAGGGGATGCGACCTTTTGTGTCTGCTTTCTCTTACTGGGCACAGTGTTTTCAAGGCTCATGTGTTACTTTTAATGGCTGGATCATCTCCCATTGTAAGTAGAGACCACAGTTTCCATTCATCAGCTGATGGCCCTTTTGCTCGTTTCCGCCTTTGGTTGTTGTGAATAGAGCTACTATGGACAAGTGAGCACATGTGTTTGTTAGCACAGATGTTGGTGTGAATACCTGTCTTCAGTTCCTTTGGATAGACGATGAGATCCCTGTTTTTGAATCTGCAGTCTATGGAGAGAGAGGAAGATATTGGTGGTGTTGATTGGGCGGTTCCAGGAGTTTGTAGGTTTGAGAACTGGTGTGTATTTTCTTTATACAAAATGCAACAGCAGGAAAGTCTTGTTGAGGTTACCATGGAGGCAACATCATTTAAAGCTTGCTTACCCGTGTGGGAAAAGTGACCGATCATTTATTTCAAAGCTCGGCGAAGCCTACAGTAATCTGCTGAATAAAAACGCTCCACCGAGAAGCACGGGGCCCAGAAGGCTTCTACGTGCGGCCAGTTTCCCAGGCTCCTGGTGCGTTTCCCCCCTGACATCGCACCTAGGCCGTCCCTGGGATTAGGAAGGCCTCCTTTCCCAGGTAAAATACAGGGTGCCCAGATCAATTTGAGGTTCAGATTAAACAAATAGCGTATAGTATAAATAGGTCTGAAATGTTGCATTATTTATTGCTCATGTCATATTCAAATTGAACTGGGCATCCGGTATTTTTATTTGCCAAATCCAGGAACCCTCTTTGTGTTGCCCTGCGCGAGGGTGCCGAGTGGCAGTGAGTTGTGGCAGCTCCTTTAGCAGCATCGAGCCTTTGCTCACTCCTTTTCCTCTGAGAGAACCATTTCCCTTTTTATATAAATAATGTAGAAACTTGGAGATAAAGTACGTGGGACATGAGGAAGGTGAAATGGAGCCTGAACAGTGGAAAGTGCTTTCTCTCTGGCCCAGTTCATTAGCGAGGTCTAGTGATTTAAATTACCCAGCTCACCTCTCTCCCACAGCAGGCTTATAAATCAGGCCACTGGCTGAAGGGGTGCGTGGGCCTTCGCAGGAGGCGCTCATCCAGCCGAGGGGGCAGGGCATTTCCTCTCACTGCGTTATGCATAAATGGGGATGTGTGCACCTTCGCAGCATCCAGCATATCACCTCCACTCAATTCACTTGCTGAAATAAAGGAAACAAAATAGGAACATGCTCACCACGTGGTCTTTCCGAGGAATAAATAGGACGGCGGGGCTGTGTAATACTCCAGATGCTTTCCCATAGAGGCAGGCTCACGCGGCCACGGAAATCACATTAAAGGTGTTTCCTTGTCTGTCTTTCTCCTTTTTGTTTTGTCTGTCTCTGTGCCTTTATTTTGTGTGAAATTTTGAGAGCCGAATTCCATTTTCTATTAATTCAATGGCTGTCATATTGCATTACATCATGCAGCTCGGACCACAACAGTGAGATGTTAGGGTTTAAATGAACAGGATTGCAGCACATCACTGGATAAAGCAGTATACTTAATCCCACCTGACCTGCTCAGGGAGTCTGAATTCTGCCTTGAGTCTGCAGACTGCAGTGGAATTACCCAACTTCAATTGCAAACAAGCTATCATTGTGAGCGGATACTTGAGCTTCACGGTAGAAAGCATTCTTTTAATCTGCCAGTGAGGTTTTATATATATGGTAGTTGTGTGGCGAGGGTGGGGCGTTCTGAACAGCCTTTTTGGTCCTAGAAATATACCTCCTAACAAATACCTGTTCTATGTCGAGAGTCGCCTTACAAGCCCTGATAGCTAAAGCCAGCAGCCTGAGACATCCTTCCAGGGAACTATGAACCCAGTGAACTGTTCAGAAATCATTTCTGCAGAGCCCTTCCCCTCCCTGCCCCCCCCCCCTCCCTGCAAAATGACTTCAGCGAGAAGACACCACCCAGAAAGCTGCAGGTTTGAAAGACAATCAAATTGGACGCCCATGAGGGAAACCTGTCTAAAGTACATCCAACAATACTCCTTACTTAAAGAACACCGTGCTCACAGGGCTTCTTTTCATGTGCAGATGCTTCCACTGTGAAAACGAAACAAAACCATACCTATGCATTTTAGGGACTAAGAGAGGCATTTGGGAAGCCAGAAGCATCCTTCATGGCACTGAGGGGTGCTGGCGGGAGCAGGCCCTCCCTCTCCAGGTTCCTGCCTTTCTCCTCCTTCCCTCCAGCAGTCCCCCACCTGCCCACTGCTCTCTGCAGTCCCTGCTTCCTCTGCCTGGACATCTCCACCACCACCCGCACCAGGTAAACAAACAGACAGGGCATCTGTGTGTGGCCTTCATTAAGGTGGGTTGCCAATCGTCAAATTAGTTTTGGCCCGACCTGCCGAGTGCGAATGCAAAACCGCCACCCGGGGTGCGGCCTCATTTACAGATATTGATTCGTGTTTGACTGCGAGTTTCAAAAAAAAGTTGTCTCTGCCGCCTCCCTGTCCACACTGGGCGTCCCGGGTGCAGGCGGCTCCCCAGCCCGGGCCTGGGAGTCATTTTGATCTTGGCATTCGGAATGCCAAGGAGGGTCATCCCAGGTAACTTAAAAGCGAGATACAATCGGGAAGGATTTGGAAATGAAGTCTTTGCCTTGTCACATTAATGCGGCCCTATCAAGTGGCAGTTTATCAAGAGCCACCTCACAAGGTTTTAATGAGCACGCTGCCTGTTCTTATACAATACTAATTAATCCCATTTTTTCACACTGCCGTGATTGCTTCCCGAAGCCCACATTGTTTTATACTCAGTAGCAACGCAGCGCTTACTGATTAAATCTCCTTGCCTGCGATGGAGCCTGACAACTGAATTATACCTTGCTCAAAATAATAATGGGTATCAGCTAATAAATACGGTTTAACACACACAAAACCATGCAGCCAAAATCACACCACAAAATAGGAGTTTGACTTATAGGCTCAGCAGTGTTTCATTAAACATCTGTATTATAATTCACTGGTTTTCCAACTGATGTAATAACTTAATTGATGAGAACAAAGACAAGCTTATTTATTCACCCAATTGCTTGCTTCTTGACTAACGTTTTTCCCGGGTGTTATTGTGGAAATAAATATGTGATATTCTTTTTATAGAAGTCTAATTTAGGTCCTTTCCCCCGTGGAGAAGTCAGCATCGCCGACAGGTTCTTGCTGCTTTGCCACAGAAGCCTTTGGATGAGGTGTGTTCTGGCGTTTTCCTTGCTGCCCAGTGTGGCGGGCAGAGGTGAGGTGGGTAGAAGCTGTCCGCTGATGCTCTTCACGAGGGTGGGAACTCACTCTCAGTGAACACACACGCACACACACACATGCACACATACGTACACTTTAAAATCTCATCCAGTGTCTTAAGTCACCAAGGTTGAAATGACCCTGTGCAGCCTGGGAATGATGTGGTCACTCTCACCTCCAGCTTGTTGCTCCCCACCCCCATTTAGGTGGCACCAGGGACCACTAAATTGTGTGCGGCACGTTTCTTTGTAGAAGATGTGTGTTAGCTGGAGAGAAAAGGAAAAATGAAGCAATTTCCTCCTCCTTTTCGCTTTGGGTTGCATGCCTTTCAGAGCAATCTGGTTAGCAATCATGCAAAGAGAATAAACTCCCGTGTTTCTCCTTCTGTGAGGCAGGGGTGTTGTAACAGCTCTTATTTCTGTGGGTGTGCCAGGGCCTTATCTCCGTGCTCTCCTGCCCGCGTACACTCACACTGTTCAGTTCTCTGCCCACCTTGGGCTGTGAGCTTGGTAAGGACGCACACTTTCCAACAACATTTACTGAGAACTTACTGTGCTTCCAGAAGGTTCTAAGCTTTGGGGATATCCTGGTAAACAAGAGATGAAGTCCCTGCCCTCAGGGAGCTTGCGTGGTCCAGAGGGAGACAGAAATCAAGCAAGTAAGCACATACATAATGCACCACGTTGTATCTGGCATTGCCAAGTGTTACGAGGAAGAATAAAGCAATGGAAAGACACACTGTGTGTGTTTTTCACTTAGCAGGCACTCATCAAATACTGGTTGAATCAGTACAAACTTTCTTCTCTTGCTTCTGCATTCTTGTGCTGTAACCACTCTTTCTTCCTGATATGGTTCAAGATGTGATACTTTCAAGAAATTTCCTTTGGGCACATAATAATTCCTTTGCTCTGGCTTCATCAGGTGGACACTGGTCATGAGCATCTATGGCTCGTTATATATCGCTTTCCTCTGACCTCACTGTACAATTCTTCCCTGGACAGAGGACAAGCATCTCTGGGTCTTGTGTCTTTGGAAGCAGTCAGTCTAGAACTGAACAGTTTTCCACTATCTACATGTCCTGCCTCTTACACAAGTGCTGTTTCCTTATCTCTAGGTATCTACAAGACATCAATATGGATTCCACATGGTTGTTGATTTTAAACAATTTTCTGTGCTGATCACTAGTGTCACCATCTTCCAATATATTCCAATATAAAACCAATATTTCTCCAGGTTTCTAATGATCCTGATGCAGCAAAGGTCTCTCCCACAACCTCTCAGTCTTCCAGTCATGGAGGTTAAATAACCTGACCAGTTATGACTTGGTATAAGTCACATACCTTTTCTCCATAAGTCATCCTGTCACTAAGTTATGTTGCCACTTCTATTCATGAGTCCCCTTTTCCCCCGTTCATTCTATTCCCTTTGCCTCTAAGATGACCAGGACCTCATTATTTTGACCCAGATGTAAAAAGCATTTCTGATTCTAGCATCTTCTATCTTAAATGGAGGCTCTGTGATACTCCCCAAAACATTGGATTCAGCAAACCTGTCCCCTGACTCAGAACTTCTAATGACTATGTAGAAACATGACCCCAGCGTTGGCAAACCTTCTGATTTATTTTAAACACCAGAAATATAGATTTATATGTGGCGTCTTATGAGTTTGGAATGTTGGCAAGTTCTTCAAAATATTTTGAACCATATGCAGATCAAACAAAAGGTTTGGCTGGACCACTGGGTAGGAATCTTTGCTCTAGGCTTTTGGTTGTCTTGTTTTCCTGTCTTGACTGTTCTCACACTTGTCTGAACTCAGTAATCTAGCCAGTGATTATCTCATTGTCCAGGAAATCTTTTCTGCTCCCATCCATCTATCTGTAGCCATTTGACTTACTTTCAGGTCTTTATAATGCTTCTTGTGGAAAGGGGTCATACTTTATTCTTATTTTGAGTCACCCACTGTATCTGACCCATAAGGAAAAGTGCCAGATGGCGGAGGTTAAGGACTTGGGTTTTGAAGTCTGGAAGATCTGGGGCTAGCCTTGGCTTTGCTGTTGACCATGTGATCATGAGTAAAGTCCTTCACCCCACTAAGCTTCCATGTTGATAATTGCATCACTGTGATGTTTTAGAACATGTGCCTCACCCCATAACGTTCTGCAAAAAATAAGTGAAGTAACACTACATAAATTAACATTCATAGTGGCAAGGAAATAAGCATTCATTAAGTATTAGCTATTATTAATATGATTATTAGTGTTACAGTTACTACAAAATACATACAATAACTCTGTTTTTTGGCTGATTAATTAACCATTGAAAGTATGTGTTACAACCTATGTATATCCTATATAAGGGATATAATCCATAAATAATGAATAAACACTTACATTGTCCAAAGAAATATATCTGCTCTCACACATAACAAAAAAAAAAAAAAGCTCACAGTTGTCAATCTTAGGGGAGACAAAAGAAATATAATTCCATCTTTTGCCACAGAGGGAATTATTCACCTTTAGCTTATTTGCATAATTAAGAAATAGTAAACACACTTAAAGTACAACTTCGGCACAAACCTACATTTAACCCCAACAATCTTCAACTCTTTTATTTTTATTTTTATTTTTTTTATTCTTTTTTAACAATCTTCAACTCTTACTCTATCTTGTTTTATCTAAATTTCCACCCACCCAAGATTATTTTGAAAAAAATCCCAGACATGTCATTTGTGACTATTTTAGTATATATCTTCAAAAGGAAAGGACTTTTAAAAATAAGCATTATCACAGCTTGGGTAATTAATAATGGTAATTGCTTAATATGATCAAATATCCAGTCAGTTTTCAGCTTGTTTTTAGAATTTATTTAAAACAGAATTCAAGAGGAGAGCTTAAATAGCTGAGCCAGAAAGGATGAATAAAAGCTCACTAGATGAAGAAATAATAATAATTACAGCAGCTCCAACAGCGCTAATACTTAACACTTACCAAATACCACCCTAAGCATGTTGCAAGTGTTAACTCATTGAATCCTTACTACAACCCCATAATTTAGCAAATAAGTTAACTGAGGCATAAAGTAATTAAACTTCATACTCACGTAGCAAATAGGAGACAAAGACTTAGGGGAGTATTTTATAATAAAGTAGTAAGATGTTCATAGTTTTCTTTTTATTGGTTGATGTTCACATTTTTCATAGTCAGCCCTCTTAGAGACAGTCTGGTATTTAAGGTCAACTTTTCAGAAGCTCCATAGTCTATACAGGTTTCATCATGGCGTAAGAGCTACTGCCAGTGTTTCCCTGAGAGCCACAAGTCACATGACATGTCTTTCATGATAACCATGAAATAAAAAGTGAGATTGGCAAGGGGATCTGGTCTACTATCAATGAGTGAGACCGTGCTGTCAAAAACCACACACTGAACAAGAATTTGGACTTAAATTCATAGCTGTGTTTCCGTTATCATGTGAACTGTCACATTGATTTTCCAGCTGATATAATAACTTAATTGATGCGACTAAAGCTGAGCTTTATTAACATTCACCCATTTGCTTAATGCTTAGTTTACATGTTCTCCATAGTTATGGAGGGGGACGTGCACTATTGTTGAGGATTTAAATTCTTAGAATGGAGATTTCAACTCATTCTGTGCCACAGATATGCCCAAGCAGGAGTGTGAAGTAAACACTTAGAAAGTTAGTGGCAACCAGACCATGAAATAATGGAAATGGGAGGTCCTTTTGCCCAGTCCTCTGCCTCCAAGAAGCACCATTTGCTTAAGATTGCGGAGGTTAGAGAGCTACACTCATTAATCATAAAATACATATTATATTTCTGTTGCCATGAACCCTGGGAAAAAGAGCGTGTTCACCTAAATTTGCACTTAACCAAGTCAAAAATGTTAGAGAAATATGTGACAACATTTGATGAACTTCAGGGAGGCAGTAATAAGCTCCTCTTTCCCTACGGATATTCATCTCATTTTTCAATTTAGGCATTAAAGTTATCTGTGCACTTAAAAAATCAGACTTCAAAGTCTTAAAGGCAAAAAGAGCTATTTTTTTCCTCCTTAGGTAGTTGGACCTGTTAAGAATATCTGCAAAATTTAGAAGAGCTACATGGAAATTATCCAAAGCACCCATCTATATTATTACAAGCTTTAATCATACAGAGTTGCACTGACGTTAAGAAAAAAAAGTGCCATTTCATTGTTCAGATTTTTTTTCCTGAGTTTTGTTCGTTGATTATAATTATGATGTGTGAAGTAATGAACCCATACATGATGGGCAAGACAGAAAGATGATTTATTGTTTGGGGGAGCTTTATGCGGGAAAAAATATGCAGACAACAGGGAATTAAGTCTCAGGGTGTAATTTATGAGGCAGGATGGGGATCTAGGTCTGCTGCCTTGACAAGATGCGGTTGCCTCCTGAATGATGTGGGTTGATTTAGATATTTTGAGAATAAGAAGTGTACATAAAAGGCTAGATGTTCACTCCACTCATGGGACAACGTGCATCAGAAAATGACTGAGTAGAGGTCTGGGGAGATAAAGAATTGGAAAGGAGATTGGGAGAAGCTACTATGTCTCAATTTTATTGAGTAATCATACTGTTTCCATGATTATTGTACTATATTTGGATGTATCATCCACTAAGTATCCATATAAACAGCTCTTCTTTTCTCATTATTAGATTTGATTACCTATTAGTTTACAGGCGAATGCCTGCATTCTAATCAGAGAACATGATTGGGAATAATGGATATAAAGCATTCTCAGCAACCAGTAAGTATGCATTTCCAACTTCCTGCTCCTCCCTTTGCCCATCATTAAAGTATTTGTCCTTGTCACCTACCACACCTGTGTGAGTTTGAAAATAATAATAAAAAAGACTCCTATTCATGCTCTTTGAAAACAAGGCAAAACAAAGACATTCGATCTCATAACGAAGTAGACTCACCCTTTCTGGCCCCAGTGAGTGGCATTTGCTGATATTCTCAACTCTTGTTTGTAGTAGTCTATCTTTACTAACCTCCATCCCATGAGAAATCCACCAAAAAGTCTTATTAGCCCACATACCAAAGCATAAGGCAGAACCTCCTCTTCCCTCCAAGGCCATTGTCACTCCAGGCATATAGCCCTCCAGCTGAGCTCGCTTCCTGGCTTGCTGCTCTGTAATCTACATACTTCATAGCAGCTAGAAATTCGGTGTCTTATCAAGTTTTTCCAAGGTCAGACATAAATTAGATCACATCAACCCCCTGCTCAGGGTGCTCCAATTGTTTCCTGTTTCAATTCAAATAAAATCTAAGCAGCTTTCTATGGCCTCTGAGTTCCCATAAGCTCGTTTCTTCCCACCACTCACAGTGCTCCCCCCTACAGCCTATCTCTTGCTCTCTCTGCTCTAGCCACAGTGGTTTATTTCTGTCCTCCCAACACCAAGCTTTTTAGTTCCTGGGGATTTTACATTTCTTGGACCCTTTGTGCCTTCATCTCCCCATTCTTGTTTCAGGCTTCCCAATAGAGACCTTTCCTGACAAATCAATCTAAACGTTTCCCCCTCCTTCCGTTACCCTCATCCCATTACTCTGACATTATTACGTATTCTTAGCTTTCCGAAGGCAGAGTCTTTGGTTGTCTTGTACAATGCTCTACCCCAGAGCTAGAAGCCATGCCAGCTATGTGGTAGAGACTCTAATGCAGCGATTCTCAACCTGTGGGTTGCGACCCCTGAAAATACATCCTGCATATCAGATATTTACATTTCGATTCATAACAGTAGCAAAATTACAGTTATGAAGTAGCAACGAAAATAATTTTATGGTTGGGAGTCACCACAACATGAGGAACTGTATTAAAGGGTCGTGGCATTAGGAAGGTTGAGAAACACTGCCAGTGTGTGTTACAAGATGAAAAGCATACATCTAAGTGATTATGGAAATTCATCATTCTTGGGCTATTCTGAGACATTGTGGTCAACTGGGAGTAGAGGGGCATTCAGACCTGAATCTGATTCTTAACTCTGCCTCTTGGTTTTCACATATTGCTCTATTACAAGTCTCAGTGACAGGTTACAAACAGCCACATTCTTTGCTTCACCTCTTATTAAGAGACAGAGTCACTCTAGCCCTAACCGGTTTGGCTCAATGGATAGAGCGTTGGCCTGAGGACTGAAAGGTCCCAGGTTAGATTCCGGTCAAGGGCATGTACCTTGGTTGCTGGCACATCCCCACTGGGGGGTGTGCAGGAGGCAGCTGATCGATGTTTCTAACTCTCTATCTCTCTCCCTTCCTCTCTGTAAAAAATAAATAAAATACATTTTAATAAAAGAGACAGAGTCTAAGTCCCTGTCCAGGTGAATGCTGGCCTTGGTCATGTGATTTGCTTTGGCCAATGGAACATCACTGTTCACTGGGATAAGCTGCACAAGCTGAGGCTCGATAGGCACTAGCCCATTGCAGACTGCCCCATTGGCACTCTGCCCTGAGACCACCACGTTAAAAGAAAGCCAGTTTGGCTTACAGGAGTGAACACATGGAAGAGAACCAAGGGGCTCCAGCTGACAGCCAGTAGTGTCTGAAGGACATTGGAGGCATGTTGAATATTCAGCATACCTGCCCATCTAGTTGAATACAGTTGCATGAATGAACCTAAATAAAACCACCAGAGAAACTTTAGTCAAACCACCAAATTATGACAATATTACATGGCCATTGTTTTAAACCACTATGTATTGGGGGTGGTTGTTGGGAGACCAGATGAGATATGAGATCAAATTAATGTCCAGTGCATTTTCAGTTCACAGTAGGAACCAGCCTTTCTTAGTTCCCTGTTATTATCCTTGCTTTGAATTTGACTGCTGACATTTTCTTAGTCAAAATCTGGGTGTGCCTTCTACTTCGATATGAACATCTAGACTAATGGTATTTGCAAAATAGGTCTGGGGATTAATCCTATCAAGCATAGGAAAGATGGGACTTTAAATCATTTAAACTCATCCTATGATCACCTCTTAGGACAACTAAGGTGAAAAATTGAAACAGGTTAAAAATACAGGTAACATAAAATAATGGCTGCCATTATTAAGTACCTACTCTGTGTCTAGAACCATACTATAGTATTGTATTTATATTGCCTTGTTTATGTTTGACATTAACTGTATTTTGCAAAGGAGAAAACTGAAGTTCATATAAGTTAAATAATTTGTCCAAGGTCACAAATTACTAGTAAGTGGCAAAGCTGGGACGTAGACCCTGGTCTGTGTGACTCCGTGTCCACTGTGAAAGACATTTCAGGAGAGGTTAGAATTTCAGCATGGGAATGGGGACAACCACATAGGGATCTGACTATTGGAAGTCAGATAACCAACCTCAGGGCCAATAAACACTGCATCAGCTTCTGAGTCCTGCGGAAGCTCAAATAAGGGCAGTTTAGGTCAGTTTGTTCCGAGAAATTAGGCTCTCTAGAGAAAGGAGGACTAAGAGGGTGGCCTGCATGACCCACCACCCATACTAGCTAGCAAATACTGTGAGTTTAGACCCAGAACTTAGTGTGTTGTATGCATCCTTTCATGGATCCTCACAGCAACTCTATGAATTAACTGAGATGTGATTACATTTTCAGATGAGGATATCAAGGCTTTCAAAGGTTAAGTTACTTCCTCAAGGTCTTACAATTTTGGGCAGACCTGAGCTAAAAATCAAGGTGGTCTGAGTCCAGCACTGTGGTGCAGTGTTGTCCCTGGAGGGTGCTAGCTGCTCCAGGAGATAAGTGGTATTTAGGAAAATTAGAATAGCAGTAGGCAGAGGGATGTGTGTGTGTTTGTGTGTGTGTGTGTGTTTGTGTGTGTGTGTGTTTGTATGTGTGTGTACTGTTTGTGTATACATATTTCTGAGTATTCGCAAAGGACTGGAGAAATAATAATAATAGTTTAGGCCAAAGTTGGAAGGGAAGCAATAAAACGTAAATTTAGATCTCTATGATGGGGAAGCTTTGAGTATATAAGGAGCCCTGCAGCAAGCACTTATTATTGCTGCCTAGCCCATATCCATTTCTTATTCTTTAGGGACACACTCTGGTTGGCCCCTACTCTTAGAGCCAGGTTGGGATGTAAGGGGTGATTCTTACCTTGCCAATCAGAGCTCTGAACCCTATAGGCTATAGTTATTAGTTGATAGACAGGCCTATAAGATAATCATAAACTAGGGCTCCTTTCTGTTGGAATTAAATGGGGTGAGATATAGGCTGGCTGCCATTTTGATATCAGATGGAGCCTGGGAGTAAAGCCAGCCTGGAGGAGACTGTGCTGAGCGATGGTGAACAGCATGTTGGGGGCATTGTCCAGCCCCAGCATCAAGCCAGAACAAAACTAGTTTTGCCAGCAGACTTTTCAGTAACATAAGCCAAGAAGGCCCCACGAATGATTAAGCCCATTTGAGTTAAGGGTTTCTGTTATTGGCCACACACAAAAATCTTGATGTCAAAATTTATTTTTAAAATTTTAAATTATTATTATTATTTTATAAATATGCTGAAATTTTAACTCAGAAATATAACTCAAAAAAGCCTAATTTAAAACATAATCAGGGAGCAAAGATTGTGTAGAATTTAAAATCACTGGCTTTGAAATCAGCAGATCTGGGTTTTAGTCTTGACTCTACTGCTTTATTTCAATGATGTAGTCATTTAAGAAACAATTGTTATATGCCTTTCTGTATGCTAATAACTTATTCCACTTGAATATACTATGTAAAAAAACCCTCACAAAAACACAGAAATTATTTGCCAAGTAATTTGAGTCCAGTTACTTCACCTCTCTAAGCTACATTTTCTTCATTTGTAAGAGGCTACTAATTGTAATAACCTGATTCTAAAGGAATAAATAAATGATTTGAGTCACATGTTGCCTTTCCATGAAGATGAGATCTTTGGGGAAAGGTCTCTATTTTGAAGATGATGATTGGGAAGCGAAGATACATGAGTCCTGGAGTATAAACACTCTCTTGCCTGGAAACACCTGGCTCTGATAAACTCTGAAGGTCATTTCCAAGAGTCGAGTCTAGTATTGGTTAGGATACAGAAAAGGCTGCTATTAGAACAGATCCAAAATTACAATGGCTTGAATCAGAACAGTAACCGGCCTCTCTCTTATGCAATACTCCAGAGGCCGTTGAAGAGCAGCCTGCAACTCCAACGTGTCAGGGATGTGGCTCTTTTTACCTCATGTTCTGCCATATCTAGGGTGCAGCCCTCACCCATGTGGTCCAAGATGGCTTATGGCCAGGCCTCTACTCCTGCCCTCAGGAAAACAGGAGGGGAGACAATGGAGGGAACCCACCTTTCCTGTGAAGGAGATGGCATGGAATTTGGAAACGTTCATTCTGTTCCTGTCTCATTGGCCAGAACCCAATTATATGGTTACACTGACATGCGAGATGGCCTGGGGAATGTAGTCTTTAGCTGGGTGGCCTTGTGATGAACAAAAACTACTGTCACAATTGATAAAGGGGAGAATAAATATTGGGGGCACCCAGCAGACTCGGCCACATCTATTATCCCGTGTCAGAAGGAAGTAACCGCACTTTCACTAGCTCCAAAGCTGTTCTTGGTTCTGGGTCTCAGCCATTCCTTGAGCAGCCAAGTGGGCCCACTTCCATCTGGCCTGTGCTGCGAGCCCTCTTCCCTTTGCAAAGAGCACTGCATGCATGTGAAGCACAGAAAGCCACGGCCGCGGGCCTCTCCTGGGTGCATGTGAGTGTGTGTCCAAAATCATCCTGTGGCGGAAGGCTACCTCTTCGCGAATAACAGACCCTCTTCTGCTCTATATTAGCTTCTGCCTTATTTCATAATTTTTTAAAGGAAACTCTCCTCTCATGCAGGAAAATCTAATTATGCAGTGACAGCAGTTGGCTGACTCGGGCACAACACAACATGTCAATTTTCAGTTGCTTACACGGTCTCACAGAAACTGTTAGAAATTGTTTTGAAATCTGGCATACATTTCAGTCATGTTAATTCCTACAACTGTGCCAAACTTGTTGAAATTTGGCTCCTCCATACTCCAGGGAAGGTGGGGGATTGGGAAAGGCGAGCTGTGTCTTTTTTTTTTTTTTCCTGGCAGTGACATCATCTCCTCATCCTCCCTTTATGATGAACAGTGTCCTCAAACAAGCCAAGGAGTAATATAACTTTATATTTACAAGACTGTGTGACAAAATGACGGTGAGGGACTGGAGCTGTGCTATAAAACGATGGAAGAAATACAGATGGCATAATGTTGTTTTTTTCCCTTCCAACAGATTTGTGCCAGATGTGTGAATATTGATAATTTCTCTGGGGCTCAACTCAAGGCACAGTATAGATTTCTGTTTGATGGGGGAATGAGAGAGCGAGAATCCGTCCCGGTGATGGTATTTACAGGAAATGTTTTGCCTCTTCTTCTGAATCTGTCAAAGCAGACCCAGAAATCCCAAATTTCCAAATGAGCCTCTGAGTCATCCTTTGTTCTGGCCCCAATTTTTATCTCCCCAGTAATTGACAGACTGGAAAATTAATTTGTGAAAACATGTGGTAGAATTCTAAAGAGGAGTCTCTCCACTGGTAGAAGCTGTCTCTGAGCATCAGTTTTGAGCAGGAGTCACAGAAAAATCTTAGGAAAGCATCTTAGAGAGGTACCCACTTTACCATAACAAATTCTCCTTATTAACTGAGTAATAAAAATGTTTTAATGAAATAATAATTTTCAGCATTTACAGTGGGAAAACGTGGGGAAAAAAACGATTTGCAAAGCTTTTTTAAGTTTAAAAAAAATTATTTCTATTATTCTAGTATTCCTGAACCCATTTCAAAATATGATTCTGGGAGCCAGAAAATGCCAATAAAGTTCAATTTCTTAATCTGACTTTGAGTTTTTTTAATATCAGAAAGAATTCTTGAAAATATTAGAAACAACAACAACACAGGGATATGTATGATTCCTAGAAAAATCCAGCCTTCATCAAATAATCAAGCAAGTTGATTTCAAATCAGTGGGAAAATGTATTTGTATTTATACCTTGGATCTTCTGGAAAGTATTTCAAATAGCTTTGGATAGAAGATGACATACTAGGATGGGACATACAGGTAGGGAAATGAAGAAAGCAGCGGGAAAGAGACTACATCAAGAATTAGAGATGAAAAATGGAAATTACTCAGCACTTTGGGGTCACCTATTCGTTAGAGTCTAAACTGACTTTTTTCTTTGAGCTTCTTGGCAGCTACAGCGAAAATGGAGACATGGTCACTTACATAATTTTCTTTCAGAAAGAAGTCTCTGCATCAACTCTGCAGGAGATAAAAATATATTTTTAACATTAGGCTATGATGCTGGTTCTCAACTGGGGGTGATACTGTCCCCTGGGGACCCTTGGCAATATCTGGAGACACTTCTGGTTGTCACAACAGGGGGGGTGCTATTGGCATCGAGGATGTGGAGGCGAGGGATGCTGCCAAACACCCCACTGTGCAAAGATGGCCCCGCAGTAAAGAATTATTTGGCCCCGAAGTTCAATAAGCCAAGGTTGAGAATTATAAAATCAACCCTGAATTACAAAATCAACTTTTTATGTGGACGTTCACCATGTTCCCTGCGAGGTCCCCACAGCACACGGCTTTGGAACAAGGCAGATTTGGGTTGAAACCCATGTTTTTACCACTTACCAGCTATGTAACCTTTGGCAAGTTGGTTAACCCTCTAATTCTCAGTGTCCTGGAGATATTGGGATAAATCTTACAGGCTTGTTATAAGAATTAGCAGGAATAATGTTGATGGAGCATCAAGCATAGTCCTTGGTACAGAATAAAAGTTCCATAGGGTGTAAACTATTTAAAAAGTCCCACAAACTCAGAGGGTGACACCAAAGTGTTTTTCTGAAGATGGTGATGGTTCGGGAGGGGTTGTGGGATGAAGCTCTATTGGGAACTGCTGAAACTGTTGATAGACTTAAGAAAGCTTAGAAATGTGGATGGAATGCTTATAATGACCTACCATCAATGCCACCAAGGCAACAGTGTGAGGAGGAACTCTCAGATGGGGTCAGAATGTCGATTCTCTAGAAACCAGACAAGCAGGTGGCATAACGAGATATTAAATGCCTACCTGGTGTCTTTGCCAGGTGCCCAGGTATCCCCACAGGCAGTCTTGGTAAACTCATCATCTGACAGAAACACCACAGAGCAAGGCTGTGCCCACCTTTTGGGAACACACTTAGGGGTCACTACTTCAGTATTTAGGAGATGGCTTTTGAAAACAACAACAGCTATAAAGAAATCTGGAATTCCAAATTCCAGGGGAAAAAATCAATCGCTTTGTTATTTGAACTTAGGATAGGTCACTTTACTAGTTGGGGTATTGCTAGCTGCTGAACCCAATTTCAAAATGTCCACGGTTGAACTCAATAGCAGTGCATTTTTCCTCATGCAACAGATGGATGTTGGCAGCCCGGTTCACACGTGGATTACTTTATCCCAGAAGTGGCTCAGAATGTCAGTTTCTAGCTTAGGGCTCTATGATTCTCTGCCTCAGAGTCCTCACTTTCTAAATTTTGTAGCTGGAGAAAGAGAGAGAGAGAGAGAGAGAGAGAGAGAGAGAGAGAGAGAGAGAGAGAAAGAGAGAGAGAGAGAGATAGTGTTAGAGATAAAGATAGATAGATAGAGATAGAGAGAGAGAAAGATAGATAGAGATAGAGAGAGAGATAGATAGATAGAGATAGAGATAGAGGTAGAGAGAGATAGAGATAGAGATAGAGATAGATAGAGATAGAGATAGAGATAGAGAAAGATAGATAGAGATAGAGATAGAGGTAGAGAGAGATAGAGATAGAGATAGAGATAGAGATAGAGATAGATAGAGATAGAGATAGAGATAGAGATAGAGATAGAGATAGAGAACAGAGAAGATATACAGGCTCCAGAAAACTCCTCTCTGGACTGGATGGGACTCAGATCACATCTGTGTACATTTGATTGGCCAGAACTTACCATCTGGCCAGTCCTGGTTGCAAGGCCAGGACCGGAAGCTCCCGCTGGCCAGATGCCATTGCCCGGGACGGGGAGCATGTTTTGGTGGTTTTGTTAATCAACTTCCACTTGACAACGCGTTTCTCATTCTGAAAGCCAGGATAAAATACCCATATCTAGAAACCATCCATAAGATTTAGCTCAGCCCTTTTCTTTCCAGCAGTCAGAAAATTGTAAAAAGTGGACATGTGACAAGTTTGATAGACTGGTAAAACTCTAAAAAGGCCATTATTCAAATATTTATGGATCCTTTTAGCTAATGGATTCAAATTTATAGTGCCGCACTTGTCAACAAGATAATTTTGCAGAAACATTAAAGGCTGAGCAGTTCGGTCCCTTCTAACCCTGAGGCCTCTCTCCTCCACAGCAAACAAGCAGCTGTTCGTGGTGGAAATGGCCCAGCCGTGCTCGCTGTGTCCTTCTGGGACCCACGGCATGCTGTGTGGCGGCCGCTGAGCTGGGCTTCAGGGAAGAGGCTGGCATGTGGTGAGATGCCCAGGACTAGGCTGAAGCATTTGTTTTAGCAAAAGAGGAAGGAAAGGCAGCTGGGTTTTGCACAAATACCTGGGCCCACAGGTAGGCTATTGTAAGTGACATAGGAGAGTAAACCACTCTTCATGACATAAGGCACTATCTCTCTCTCCTCAGGGCATGCAGGTTGGTGGTCAAGAGTATCTGACACAAATATAGGTATTAATGTGTGAGCAAAACGTACTGTATTAGGAGTAGTGTTGGTCGTGATGAGTCAGGTAAGAGAGTGAAAGTCTTAATCGGAAAATAGACCTTGTGGAGAGGTTCTGCAAGCAAGCACACGTGTTAGGGGTTATTTTGTGTTTGGCTTAAAGAAAATGTATTGAGACAATAGAATTAAATGAGGTTATCTCGGTGAGTGTGATGTTTTTGAGATGCCAGACTTTCAGAGGGGAAGACATCCCTAGTTGTACCACTCTGATAATTGTCAGAGAGAGGGAAGGGAGCTAAGGTAGACTGGGAAGAGTTTGCTCTGACAACACAGAGTAAAATGGTATGTGTTTGTGTATTGGGAGGGGCTTGGGTCTTAAGGAATATTCTGAAGCTCAAACTAGGGAGCTCTCAGATGCAGTGTCGGCTTGTCATTTTGTCTTATGTTTTTGGGGATGCACACGGACCGGCCAGTCCTGCCTGCCAGTCAGCTCTCCGGGAAAACCTGGTGTCAGAGAAGCCACCTAGAGATTCTCATGCACAGACCTGGGTTGCAGAGAATGTGGCTGCAATTACACGGTCTCCAAGCCCCTTATTACTAAAGAGAGGATGGTATGTGTCAGTGTGGCTCTGAAGAGCTCTAGCGTAGTAGGAGTCTGACTGACTGTATGACCATGGACACGTCATTTCCCCTCCTTGCACCCTCAGTTCTAAACATCTGTTCTAAAACTGAAATACTGAAACATCTCTCTTCTCTCCCCACAACACGAAAGACAATAGGACTTCCCATTCAGTAACCGTGTAGTGAAAAACGCAATGTCTGACAAAGGGGGAATTTTAAGTAGATTAGGGTGCATCCATCTGAGGGGATAGTTTACAGCCATTAAAATTCCATTTACACAGAGTTTTAATAATCGTGGGAAATTTTAATAATTTTTATTGTGACATTAAATGAAAGGAACAAAATAAAAAACCTTGTGCAGCCAGCATGGGTATAATTACACAAAAATGTGACACACAGAAAAGATTCGGGAGGGCTTCTTTCTGCCTAATAGGGCAGACTTGTGAAATCCAATGTGTGAAATCTCCTTGTCCCACATTAACATAGAAGTGCTGCAAAGTTATATGATTTAAATACATGGCTAAGCCTGAGAGCAAGAAGGGAAATCCTCAGGCATCTCAAGCAAAGTGTTTATTCAGTGCTGGAGATGAGCAGGAACCTAAGAGGAATGCCTCACTAGGTCTAGGAAAGACTCTAATGCGGGGGATTCATGTCTGGGTGGGGATGGAAGATGAGACCTCACGTTCATACGTTCATTCGGTGCCAGGAGTTGGAAATAAACTTCCTGGATAAAGTCAGAAGTCACCAATCAGTGCAAAGATAACTCAAGAAACCACCCCCTACCTTCTAAGGTCACTTTAAGGAAACATTATTTTTCCCAGTCATGGGTGTATAGAGTCAACCATAAGAAATGTGCGTCCCAAGGTTGTGTCGGCAATGGAGTCCAAGGTCACTTTAAGGAAATGTGTCATGCATGGATATGGAGTCCATGGTCTCACTATTTATGAGACCAGAAGCCAGGAATTTACATGAACTCATCCAAACTGATGAAAGCCACTGGACCCCAGAAACACATGTGAATCGGTGCACAGGGACAGATCCATGATCTCAGGAACCTGCAGTGATCACTTCCAATGAGTTCAGAGTCAGAAATGATAAACCAACAGAAAGAAATGAACCACCATGAGAAGTCAACACACAGAAGGGACAGAATTTGTCCCCTGAAAACTGTAAGATAACAGAACCCTCTAAAAGAGATTTAAAATCATATGTTAAGCCCTAGCTGGTTTGGCTCAGTGGATAGAGGAAGGACTGAAGGGTTCCAGGTTCAATTTGAGTCAAGGGCATATGCCCAGGTTGCAGGCTGGAGGCAGCCAATCAATGATTCTCTCTCATCATGAATGTTTCTATCTCTCCTTCTCTCTTTCTCTCTGAAATCAATAAAAATATATTTAAAAAATAAAAGAAGTTTTAAAAAATAAAAAAATAATAATAAAATCATATGTCAAAATGATGAAGCCACCTATAGAATTTCTGATAACATTTATGAAAAAATAATGAGCCTTGTTGAAAAGAATAAAAACTCTGGAAATTACACATGACTGTACATAGCCTACCTGGTGTCTATGTTAGCTATGAGGGGATGTGGGTGATTTGCAGGTCACGCCCCCAATCTGGGTGGGGGTCCCTGCTGGGGAGAGAGGCTGGCCAGGGTGAGGGGCAGCGGTCGTTCTGGTCTCTGATTGTTCTGGTCATTTCGCCTTTTTGTTTTGGTCACTGTACAATTAGTTATCCTGAGAGTGGTCATTTCGCCTTTTTGGTCACTGGGCTTTTATTATATAGGATAAGGAAACTGCCAGGGGCAGGATGTACAATTAGTTATCCAGAGAGTGGTACAATTAGTTATTTGTATTAGTTATCCACTGCTGTGTTATACATTACTCCCAAACTTGGTGGTTTGAAAAAAACACATATTTATTATCTCATATTTTGATAGGTCAGGAACCATTTATAGGTCAGCAAATGTCTTAGCTGAGAAACTCCAGCTCAGGGCCTCTCATGAGGTTACAGTCAAGATGTAGATGGGAAGACTCCCCCTTGACGATGGCTCACTCACATGACTGGCAAGTTCTGGTTGTGTGTGGAAGTCCTCAGTTCCTCCGCATTGGGCCACTCCATAAGCTGCTTGAGTGTCCTCACAATATGGCACCTGCTTCCCTCAGAGTGACCAACCACAGAGGGGAGGCAGCGGTAGCAAAGCCTTTCGTGACTTGGCCTCCCTTGGACATGCCACCACTTCCTCCACTTCTGACTTGTTGGAAGTGAGTCACTAAGTCTGGCCCCATTCAAGCTGTGGAAAATTAGTTCCCACCTTTTGAAGCAAGAAGAGTTCAAGGATTTGTAAACATTTTAGAACCATTCTTTTTACTGAAATAAAATGTAATTTGTTTATAATAGCAGTAAAGGATCTTTTGGGTGAAGGGTTAAAAGAGATTTATTTTTTACTCTTTTCTGTTTTTCCCCAAAATTTATACAGTAAGAATATTTTAACTCTTATGAGAGACAATACAATATATATAAACTAGAGGCCTGGTGCACGAAATCGTGCGCAGGTATGGTCTCTAGGCTTGGCCTGCGATCAGGGCCATCTTGCCCTGCTGCCCACAGCCAGCCTCACCCCCTGCCGCCACCCACCCCCGGTTTCCCATTTGTCATCTGGTGATCAGAGCCTGACAGCCTGGGGAAGGGACCAAGAGGTCAGCTGTTCCTGCCCGCTTGCCTGCCCTGCCCCCACCACAGGTTGCCCTCTGTGTGTGAGGTGACTGGCGGGCTGGGGGCCTTGGCCTGGCACTGCCTGCATCCCCTGCCACCCACCCCCGGTTCCCCATTCGCCATTGAGCAATCAGAGCCTGCCGGCTGGGGAAAGGGTCCAAGAGGTGGTCAGTGCGCCTCATAGTGACTAGTTGAGTGGTCATTCTGGTCATTCTACCCTAAGGTTCAATGTGCATATTACCCTTTTATTACATAGGATAGAGGCCCCAAAAATGCATGTGTGGGGGCTGGCTGGCCTGCCCTAATGGGGTCTCTGGATCAGGGTGGGGTCCCTGCTCGGGGGCAGGGCTGGCCAGGGTGAGGGGACGTGGGTGATTTGCAGGTCACGCCCTCAATCGGGGTGGGGGTCCCTGCTGGGGAGAGGGGCTGGCCAGGGTGAGGAGCAGCGGTCGTTCTGGTCTCTGATTGTTCTGGTCATTTCGCCTTTTTGGTCACTGGGCTTTTATTATATAGGATAAGGAAACTGCCAGGGGCAGGATTAATAACATTTTGGGGTACTTGTTCTGGGCCAGGCAATGTTCTTCGTGCTTTAAAATATTAATTCACCACCATAATAACTGTATGGGGTAGCTAGTATTTTTTTCCCCATTTTTAAATGGAAAAATAAAGCACAATTGGTAAATATGTCTGAGGAGGAGCCACAATTCTTTCCACATCTGGAGTCCTGTGCGTAGAACTTTTGTCTTGCTTCGAGGTTTGTAAAACATCTCACAGAGTTCAGTGGAGCATCCAACATTTAATGATGTCACTTAATGTGCTTTCTGTTTGTATAGGGCTTCTTTTTGGCTTCTCCTTTGTGGCATAATAAAGTGTTCAGGTGCACTGTTGGGATGGTATTAATTACCATCAGCCCAACGTGAAGAAGTCTTAGAATTACCCCAAAGGCCATTGGGAATGCTCACCGTGTTTATAAGGGCTCCCTGGCTGGCGCCAATCTTTCAGAGATTAAACGTATTGAAATTCACAAAAGGATTTGTAATTATTTATTTCTCCAAACAGGCAGAATAATTAAAAACAACAATGCTGAGCTAGATAGGAATCCCTTTCCCTCTGATGTTGACTACAAAATGCAGCATCCTATTTCCTCCTCTCCCGGTCTAATACCAGTGTCACTTGATTGGCACCTAATTCTCACCGGACGTTACACAGAGAAAGGAGACAAGTCATTTCTTCATTCAGCACACACTTCCCAAGCTTCTACCAGGGGCCTGGCATCCTGCTAGGTACTGAATATTCAGAGGAAATGAAACAAGTATGGTACCTTTCTTCGCGGAACTTATAGTCAAGCAAAATATTGATAAAGATTATTAATCAAATAGAATAAATGGGAATAAACAGGACATTCTCCAGCTATTCAGACAATTCAGAATATATTAGATATACAGAGAATGCTATTTGACCTGGGATCAAGCTGGCGTACACAAGACTAACTTTTGGGAGGAGAGTCTGAGCCTCACCTTTTATGTTATTTTGTTTGTATTTCATTAAGTACATTCCCTCTGTGTTCCTTCTTTTATGATTAGAAAATATTTTTATTCCTATGTGAAAATCTTAAATTTCACGGTTAAGAGAAGAATTCACAGTGTTACATTTTGTATAATTTAAGCTGTACAAAACAAACACACACACAAAATGCACAGACAAAGAAACATACCAAAGTATTTAAAAGTATTATTTGGGGATCAGCATATTTGTCATGATTTTAAAAAGTTTTTTCTGGCTGGGGGAGGGGAGGGGTCAATTGGGGAAATAGGAGACATATGTAAAACTTTACACAATAAAAATAAAATTAAAAAAATAAAGTTTCTTCTTCATAGTTGTCTGTGTTTCAAAAAAATTGTTTTAAATACATTTTTTAAATTGATTTTAAAAAGGGGAAGAGAGAGGGAGAGAGAAATGTTGATGTGAAAGAGAAACATTGGTTGGTTACCTCCTGCACCCACCCCTGATCGGGAATCAAATATTCAACCTGGGCATGTGCCCTGACAGGGAATTGGACTGGTGACCTTTAGGTGCACAGGATGTTGCTCCAACAACCGAGCCAAACTGGCCATGGCTCAAAAAAATTTGTTTTAAGCAAATTTTTATATACTTGACTTACTTGTTAGTGAAGTGTATTGTTATGTAGATGTCAGGGAACTCGCAAGTCTATCTTCCTGGATAAAAGGAGTTTGGTTTACGAAAGTAAGCATGTTGTAAGGATGAGTTCATATGTTCATCCATGATTCCAGGGCCGATGGTACAGCGGAATCAACAGCAGATTGAACACTGCACTGAATTATAGTCCGAAACAGAACTTGCACCAGCACAAAGGTGATTGCAGAGGGGAGAGAGGATGATGAGACCTGATGGAGGCCGGCTCTGTTTTTGACATATTGAGAGACCATGCGTGAGTCCAGAGAGTGGTCAAGATATGGAGAGAAGTTTGGATAAGGAGCTTCATAAATAAGTAATGGCCACTGAGGGTTTAGACAGTTTCATATTTAAAGAGATATTTATGAACTATTGCAGGACTTGGAGCAGCTCTCCGCTCCTCTCTTCCCCTCTCATTACAGCCGAAGGGGAGAAATGAGGTCTAAAGAAAATGCAGACAAGCGTAGAACCACGTCCGACCTGTTCATTAAAAGTGAATGTGAGAGTTAGCACAAGCTGGGACGGAAACGTTCATTTTTATCTACCTCCGCTCACTGCTTCAGAAAAGGATCCTGTCACAAAGGGCTTTTGATAGGGATGCTGTGTTAGGCGTTCGGACGGATGAGGACCGCACACACCCAGGCACCAAACCCATGTCGGTTTCAGGATCCCACGGTGTTGGTGGAGGAGACAAAGGGGAGAAGCAGCACTCGGCTATTATCGTTTTGTTTCACGTTGTTTATTTGTACATTAAGGCTCGGTGACAGCCACCGCACACAATTATTCAGTCCCATTCTTTCTGCATCCATGCATTATCTGAGAGCTCCCAGGGTGCAATCTGCAAACATACATGAGAGTCTGTGTTAATACAGACATACATGTGCATGAGATTTGTAGCAAAATTTAAGAGTGTAAGCCTTAAAATCACAGAGAACTGACTGCAGTTTCTCTAGCTATAAAGTGCGAAGTGATTCCTGCCACATTGTATTATTGTCAGAATTAACTAAGATAGGATATGCAAATAACTTAGAATGTTACCTGGCACATAGAAGACATTCAATCCATAATCTCTGTCATTACAGTTGACTTTATATAGATATGCACCGATGCAATTATCAATGACTATGAAAATAGCAGTAAGATCTGCTTTTTAAGTTTATTCCATTATATCTGCATTCTAATTCTAAAACAAGCAGATTTCTCATTACTGTTTCCATTGATTTCTCTCCTCACATTTCCTCGAACCCATTTTATGGAATGAGAATGATCTTTCTCGTTGCCCTGACATATGAATCAGATGTCACTTTGGGGAAGGCAAGGGGAGTCCTCTTTCTTAGACCTGACAACCTCTCTTTCTTCCCTCGAGGAGGGAGAATTTGCCTAACACGGTGAGCAAGCATCCATCTCTGCCCCAGCCTATCGCGGTGGGTGCATCGCAATCCCTCTTCCGGGCATTCCAGACACTTGTATTTCATGATCAGTTATCTGCAGACAGGTGTCTTAGAAAAGTGCCTTGGCTTGAAATTGTCTGTTCCATCATCCTGTCCATGGAATAGTACACAAAAAGATTGTTGAAGGGGCACACACACTTTTCTTTAAGTAAATTAGGTTTTCGTTGAAAGGGGTTCTCAGTCTTCCCCATGACAGGCGTGACTCCCAAAAGACACAGAGTCCTCAGAGATAAGTGAGTTCATTGGATGATAAATGCGGGTCACCCTCAGAGCCTCTGCTGGACCACCTGTGGGTAAGCTTTCCCTGAGTGTGAGTGTGGCGGGACAAGAGGATCAGGCCCTCGGGCCTGCCCTGCCATGTTGGCACGCCAGGCCTGCTAAGGGTTAGGTGTTCCACAGTGGGAAAATCAGGATGCCTTTCTTCACATGGTAGTTTTAAAGGCAAGTGGTTTTGTCTATAGAATCTAAAATGATAAAATATGACTTGAACCCCTGGAGAGACTTTCAGGCCAAATCAACATCTATTGGTAGTCAACTATAGGCTTTCAAACTCAGTTCAATGTATACAGTTATACAAAAAGGCTCAGTTTCAACATAAGGAGGTCTTATTGGGGGGAGAGATGCTATGATGGGTTCCAGACATCCAATTTAGACAGGAACTCCAACAATTATGTTAGGATTGTATGAAAAAATTGTACTTGTCTACATGTGAATGGGCAAGAGAACATGAACTCAAGCAATGACAAAATGATTTCTTGAACAAATAGAAGGTCTTAGAAGGAAGGCTTTGACCTAAGACAGAAGCATGCAGAATTAGGTCATGGTTAAATAAGTAAACAAAGAGATTTCACTTTGAGGTTAGTTGAGAGGAAGGGGTAGGAAGGAGGTAATGTCTAGGAGTTGGATATTAATGTGTGTAAGAGCAAGAAACAGCATCTGTTGATCAATGACTATGTGCTACATATTCGGCTAAGTACTTATATGCCTGATCTCATTTGATGATCACAAAACGTCATGACAGAAGCAGTGCATAGTCGTGGTGGGACCACAGCCCAAGTTCATGTCCTGATGCCACAACTTCCCAACGGCATCATTCTGAGCAATTTGTCACCATCGCTAAACCTCACTGTCTGCTCACTTTGTGGATATTATGAGATGACATGAAATGGTGCTGAAAAAGCACATGTATTCACTTATAAGAATTTCTCAAGGTAGGCTAACCGGGGTGAAATAGTTGGCCGTTTGGGCAACTTGTTCAAGGTTGCACACCTGACAAGTGGCAGAGGAATAAAAACAGCCACACCTCTTTTATTCGTTTCACTTCATGACTCGAAGACCAATAAACACTCAGAGATGGGAATTTTACTATGTCCCTCATGCAGCCTTCCCTGGCCTCCTACCCTGCCTCCCATTTCCACATGAATTTGTCCTGAGTCCCAGGAGCTATACTCATGTCAAAGTCACCTTTGCTTCAAAAGCCAGTGGGAGAGAGAAATGGTGGGCTGGGGAGTCTCCAAACCGGCGGGGAAACGGCTGCTGTTTCTGGTGCCTCCACAGGTGTCACTGTAGAGAACTGGTCCTGTGCAGCCTCTGTGGCTTTCCTTGTCCACTGCTGCAAGGAGTGGGTTTAGCTGCTTAGATCTTAGCTTTGACTGGAGTGGGGTCCTAACCCTAAAAGCCCATGGTTAGCCTTCTTGGGATGCCCTGGTGTGCTCCATGGTTTCTGTGAAGGATGCCGCTATGTTGGAATGGCAGGGCTGAGGTCTCTCCAGCCCATGTCACATGGTGGGCCCTGGGCAGGTTTTTCCAAAAGACTTTGAGGGATTGATGTTGATTCAGGGCCACCAGCCAGGATGCCCCTCCTCCCAGCGAGCCCCCTTTGGGACCTGTTCAGAGATCTTAAACAAGAATAACTCAGTCCATCAGAGAGGGTCTAAACGTTTGAGCCAATGAGGGAAAGGGGTCCATAAACTTTTCTTTGCCCCAGACACCTTGTCCCTATGTAAATGTCTCACCTCTTCTGCAACAACCTGATCTGATGGCAAAGGATGCTGGGAGGGGCAGCCCGCAAGTTCCTATCCTGTCCTTCCCTCTGGGCAAAGGAGTGTTGGCTGGACTTTCCTTGCATGGCTAAGTGGTGGCCCTCTAACTCTTCCTCCAGCAAAGAAAGCTGCAAGTTTCTGTGCGTCTCCTTCATAGGTAGAATTGCAGCCAATAGCTTCTCAGGTCAGAAGAAATAAAGGCATCACTGAATGGTTATTCCTACAGGACTGTTCATTCTTCCTGAAACAGAAGTCAAGGTCCCGATGGGAACAACTGGGACATCGCCTCGTCCCCTGAGCAGGAAAGTGGTGCTGCACAGTCACGGATGGGTGCTTGCTTGTCCAGTGTGTGTGAACTGAGCCACCGGGACCCAACCAGGGAGGGATAGTGAGGTTGTGCTTTCTGCCCCAGAGCCACCAAGAAGAAGGGTTGCTCGTGCGGCATAATGAACCTTGCGGTGATGGTGAAATGCTGAGTCAGTTACTCTAATAATATTTATAGTGGCCTTCATTTTCATGCTGCTTTTAATCTAGACACTGAACAAAAAAAGACAATAGAAAAAGCACCCCAAAACAGGCAGTGTATGAAATGGACAGGGTGGGGTGCCTCGACAGAGACTAGAGCAGACTAGGGTGGTCAGGGTAGGCCCCCTGAGATGGGGCACTGAAGCTAACGTTGGAGTAGGTACCAGTTAGGCCGATGGTTCTCAGCCAAGGGTGACTTTGTCCCCCAGGGACCCTTGGCAATGTCTAGAGACATTTTTGTTTGTCACGTTGAGGGGATGGGGAACTTGCTACTAGCATCTCATGGATGGGGCCCAGGGAGGCTGCTCTATATCTTCCAATATACAGGACAGACCCCACAGAGAGACTTATTTGACCCCAAATGTCAGACGTACTGGGACTGAGATGCAGGCCAAGAGCTGGGAGTTGTAGTCTAGCCATGTGACAGGAATACACCCTTTTTAGGCAAGAAATAATGAATGGATAATATCCTCAGAACAGCATAGTATATTCAAATGGAAAACCCGGGTTTGAGCACAGTGTTGACATGGGGGGAGGTGTGGGGTTGTGTTCGGAGAGAGGTTGAAGTCCAGTTGGGTAAAGTGAGTTAATCACACATGCCTAAAGGGTCAGTTGGTAAAGGAGAGGATCAAGGCAGATCAGGTGTAAGATGGGGGTGAGGTGAAGCTGGCCGGGGCCACCAGCTCTCAAGTTCTGCAGTTCATGACCATGACAGGGTCGCTAGATAGTCTAAGCTGTAACGAAAGGCTGCACCCTGAAATGTATCTGGGCAAATGCTTTATTTTAATCCTTTTTAACCCTGCGCATGCTAAGAAAAAAAAATACCTGCAGGTGAAATGTTGGCCTGCAGAGCTCAGGTTTTCAACATTTGGTCAATGATCCGTGGGACTAATTTTCTGGTCTATACAGAGAGGTGTGTGGACATGCTTTCTCAAGTCCTTTCTCAAGTCCCGGGCTACCTTCGCCCAGGTTACAGGCCGTTGCTCTGCCCCATTTTTAGGTTCGGGAGGTTCTTTCCTTCCACCTCCCATGGCACCATTCTCTCTGCCTCCCAAACCCACCAGGTCCCAGCGCACCATCGCCAAGACTCGCTTCAACAAGACGGAAGGGAAAGACAAAATTTCCCCTTAATCCCCGCTGATATGTGACTCTGCCTAGCACTTTGAATATTATTAAGTGTTTGAATTTCTTCCTGTGTCTTTTTCGCCGAGATGACTGTCTTTCTGTTTCGTTGACAGCCTCTGCAGGACCAAATTGACAGCTCTTTAAAGGCGGCTGACGAAAAGCAGCATTAATTAAGTCATTGCCGGACTGTAATTGTGTTAAGAAGTAAAAATCTAATATGAGAAAAGGTTAGTGAGTCCTCTCTTGTGTCAGATTTTCTACTCCCTATGAATATTAATGTCCTTAATGAAGACAATCTTTGCCTCATCAAGCCGTTGTTCTGTATTCAGGTGCCAAATCCCAGTGCCATTGATTTGTTTTTAAAGAACAAATATGTCAGGAGAGAGTGACTGTCCTGTTTCTTATCAACATCACAGAGGATGCTTTTGTATTCCTGCGAAGAGTTTATAGAGTGTGTGCGCGTGTACAAGCTCTCGCCAAGGGGAGGGGGCAAACAATGGCGCGCAGGCGAGGTAAATGGGTTACGGTAATTTAATATTAGTGTTGCGTTTGATCGCATTAGCTCCTTTTCTGTGTGTGTGAGCAATATTCATACATTAGCGGGGTTACGATCAGCAGTTTTAATGATAAAATAGGAAATCTCTCCAGAAAGAGAGAGGCCTGCAGTTTTAACATTGAAATGAGCTCCAGGAGAGAATCTGATTCTCCTTGGCTGGTGACCCTTCTCCTCAGACGATGAGGCTGATGGTTCTTAAATACAGTGGTTTTGAGGAACCCAGCTGCACCAAGGAATGTCCCGTGCCTTTCCCCTCTCGCTGTTTCTGTCTCTATCTCTATCTCTCTCATTGTGCACTCACAGCCCCTTTAATCAAAGATGAAATTTCACCTCTCTTCTCCAGGATCCTTGGCTAATAAGTGGAATAGCCCTATTTTGAATATCACTTGGGTGTTTCTCTGTTCTAGAAAGTCCATGGTATCCCGCGCCTGCAAATAAAGTCAGCACTGCCAATAGTTTTGCTGGTGAGAGCCTGATTGTGAGTCAATACATTGAGTGATGTATCTCACTAATTAGAATCTATTAACAGAACTGGGTTGGGCTGGGAGTGACTGGGTGCTGCGAAGTATTGTTTGCATACACAAGTCCAGGTTGATGTGGTTTTTCAGTGATGGTCAAGGGCTCCAGGCTCCCTCCATGTTTTCAAACCCAGGGTTTTCAGTTTGATTCATCTCTATTGTGGTTCTTGTCCTCAGAGGCCAAGTTGGCTGTTGGAACTCCAGCCATCACGCTCACTTTCAGAGCCATGAGTGGGCAGCATCGCATCGCCCAAGAAGGAAGGGGCCAAAATTTCCAGGAGCACAAATGTGCTAGCCAGTGGTTCTCAACCTTCCTAATGCCGCGACCCTTTAATACAGTTCCTCATGTTGTGGTGACCCCCAATTTCATTGTTACAAATTGAACATAATTAAAGCATAGTGATTCATCACAAAAACAATATGTAATTATATATGTGTTTTCCGATGGTCTTAGGAGACCCCTGTGAGAGGGTTTCGACCCACAGGTTGAGAACCGCTGGTGCCAATTGGCTTATATTATTTTAGTTAATTTTTATGTCACTATAGGATGTACCACTGTCTATGTTAGTTTTCTATTGCTATGAAAAGTTAACATAAGGATCTTAGTTTAAGAACAATGCACGTTTATCCTCTCACAGTTCCAATGTGTCCCCTGCTCAGGGTCTCCCCAGGCTGAGATCAGGTGTCTGTGGAGGCTGTGATTCTCATTCAAGTCTCTGGGTTCTCTCCCAGGCTCACTGAGTGTTGGAATAGCTCACTTCCTCATGGCTGTATGGTTGCCATCCCCCTTTTCTTGCTGGCCATCAGCCAGAAATGCTCTCACCTCCTGAAGGTCACCTGCAGTTCATTGCCATGTGGCCCCAGAGGCAGTTCTTCACATGTTGGTTTCATGTCTTTCCAGCAGGTCTCATCTCCCTGAAGCTTCATCCTCTTTCAAAGGCCCCTCCGACTATGTGAGACCCACCCAGAGGAATCTCCATTTGATCAACTACAAGTCAACTGGTCAGTAACCCAGTGAGTGATTTCATCATAATCATGGGTTCTAGCCACACCAAAGGAGGCGGTTATAGAGATCATGGAGCACCAGGCTGTGAGAATATTGGACACCATCTTAGAATCCTGCCTGCCACACTTCTCTTACAAATGTGGAAATTGAGGGTTAGAAAGACTAAGAAACTTATCCAAGTTTGTAAGTAAAGTAAGTAAGTAGTCAAGGATTGTATTGTCTTTATGACTCTAAATCTCACGATTATTTTCCAGTTAAGGTTATACCATTCATTGTCAATATACCTAGAGTGATTAACCATGCCATTGGCTTTGCCCAATGTCCTTTAGTCAAGTGTGTGTCGGATGTAAAATTGTCATTAATTAATTTAAGAAGTGTTTATTGAAGATCTCTATTTGCTAAGTACTATGGAGGAGAGAGAATAACATGAGGCACGATGGAAAGCAGGTTAAAAGGTACTGGGTCTCTCTGGAACTAGAGGGCTAGGGTTTAAATTATAACTGTACCATATTAGGGATACAACCCTCTGCAATTCCTCTACCCTCAGTTTACTCATCTGTAAAATGGGTACGAGAATAGTAGTCCTTAGTTCATAGAGTTATTGAGATGAATATCGATCAATATTTGTCATTATTATGAAACATTGTGTTCATATAGTCTGTTTTTTATTTCAAACTTTGGAATTAAAAGTGGGGAGTCTGGAATTTTTTTTATTGTACTATTAAGGCTTCCATCACATACCAAGACGTATCAAAAATTAATTCTTCTTACAGAGGATGCTGGTAGCACATTTCTGCCATGAGGCAGATTCTCCCAATCTTAACACACACTCTTGGGCATTTGGAGTAGAAGGGAAAAATTGCACATTTTCCTCGTTCACTCCAAACGCCGTGCAGACTGCTAAACTGTTTCTTCAGGGGGGAATCGCACTGGCTCCAGGCTCCTTCCCGGCTGCCAGACCGTGGGAAGTGAGAGAGAATGTCAGAGCTGGCAGTTGACAAACAATGAGATTGTTCCAAAATGAGGAGGGTTGGCCTCAGAAATAGACTTCACAAATGTTTTTCTCAGCTTTTAATGAAGAAGGAAAAAGAGGGGTAAAATTCCACGAATCCTACCAAGATATTCTGCAGAACTGGGGTCACAATCGGCAAACATTTCAAGTCCAAGAACGTCCCAGTGTTTAGTGCAGAGCAGAAGAAATGTGCACATATGCAATGAATCCCTGGAATTAAAGTGCTCTCCTTCTAAATATAAATGAACAGTAGACTAGTGCTAAGTCCCCTTGGCCTCATCCCCATTTTCATTTTCCTCCTTCCCCTAAAGAAGCCACTGTTAGGAGTTTGAAATACGGCCTTCCTACCATTTTTTAAAATAAATTGCATCTATGTTATATTCCCTGAGATAATACATATAATTGTGTGTATTTTCTTGCTACACAAAATGCACTGAATTGCTTGGAGTTCCTGTGACTTTTATAAAAATATCGTAATGTTCATACCATTTTTCCCGCCATCTTTCAGAGCTCCCCATGTCAATACATATTGATCTTGCTCATTCCTTTTAAGCTGCCGAATAGCCTGAATTTTATTTGTCTATCCCCATGTTGATGGAATAGATTGTTTCCAATGTTTCAGTACCAAAGACAGTGACTCAATATACATCTATTTGGGAAAACTAGGCAACCTGGCTTGCCTGGACGCCTCACTTTGGTCCTGTGGAATCAGGGTGGTTTTTGTCTTTTAAAGGCTACCTGTTATTTTTTTTTTTCTTTTCCAAATGGGCAGTCGATAGAAGATTCACTTATTCCTTCAAATGTTATATTCTAACAATATGTCAAGCATTGTGCTAGGTATTAAGGATATCACATAAAGTAAAACAATCACCCCCCCACCACAACCACCACTGTCTTTAAGCAACTTACGTGATTAATTCCATGAGAGATCATGTGCAAGGGACTCTGGTGGCACATAGTAGGACATCTAACCCAGATGGTAGCATTAGAGAGAGTTCCCTGGAAGAGGAATGCCAATTTCATTCAACTCTTAGGAATCATCCTTTAAAAAGAGCAGGCCCTTCCTTGAGTTATACTGGGTAGGAACTTCAAGCAAGTTCCCAAGTGTATTTTATAAAGTTGTTTCTTGTTTGTTTGTTTTTTTGTCATTTGACCCTTACCAGTTGATTAGGATGATAAAATATAGAGCTTTCAAATAATCCATTTTTATTTTAAGGAGCATTTTTTTCTTTTTATTGTTTATATTGGTTTCTCCTCAAGAAATTAGTAAATCCTTGAGGGCAGGAACTTCAACTACACATTTTGGGATCCTCACTAGATCCCATTGTGAATAACAAATAAATGTGAAAATAGGTAATGCATGAAGATGGCATATTTTATTTTTTTCATTTTGCATTTTTTAAAAAATTTAAACCATCTGTTTCTCTTTTTTTTTCACCCAGACTGTTATGGTCATTCACTGTCCATCCTGATCATCAATGTCTGCATCCATGCCAGGCCAGGAAGTGCAGCCCCTGTCACCCAGGCAACACTCCACAATCTCCCCACCCAGTGTGATTCCCATCAAAGATCTGCTCAGGGAAGTGCCCACCTTCATCTCATCCTTCTCTCCTGTTGCTTCCATTTGTTTCCACATCAGAGAAAACCTTGTGTGGAAACTTGCCATCTCTTCTCTCAGGTGTGAACTCTTTTTACAGTGGTTTTTGAGCTCGTGTTGTTGCCAGATTTCAGTAATGTTGACCAGGTTCAGGTTTGCACACTGGTGACAGTCTGTGACAAAGCTTTTACAGATCTTCAGTAAAATAAAGAAAATAAGAAAAATCCACATCTGACAAGCTTAATAGATTCAGTTTAAAGGGTAGTCCTTTATGGAAATACTCTTTTTCCTACTTTGGAGGTGTTTAAAATGACTTCTTTTCTATGCAAAGGTGTTTATGTTCATGGTGGTTATGTTTTATTCTTTAATGGCCTTACTTTGTAAAATAAAAAGTTGCCCCCACCCCTACCCCCACGCTGGTCTGCATCTCCTTTTTCTGGAACTTTTCTGTGATTAAAAACAATTAGCAAAAATATTGGAAACTATGAACACACAATTTTTAAAAGCAAGCAAGTATGATAATAGTCTCAGCATTCCATGGAAAGCTAGGAAATGCTCAGAGGCATACCCTCCCGCTTGGAAACTCACAGAGCACATTTGCATTTCATTGCCTCTGAAAAGTGCTTCGGCAAAGGCAGTCTTAACTTTGTGTACTGTTGAGTTTTCATAATTCATTCAATCATAGTGTCCTTACATTTTCTCCATATAATATGTATTTGTTCCACAGTGCATTTTGGGTAATGCTGCCATCAATGAAGTATGATATGTTTGAGTGGAGAAAGAAGCGGGAGTAAGAAATTTGGGAAAGGTTAGTCAGGCAAACTTTTATGGACGCAATGCATTTGGGGCAAGCTTATTGGCAAGTGAAAGGGGACTTGGTTTGGCTGCCGAAAGAGGCCAAAGATGAAGATAAAATTAATCTACACATGCAGGTGCGAGCCAGCATCCCAGGCAGCTAAGCTGGATGTGTGAGACAGGCAAGGATGGAGCACTGGGGAGTAGTGGGGAGTACGGCCCACTGGGGAGCACATGCCTGGTGGCTCCTCCCCTCTGGATTGTCACCCTTCAAGAAGGTGGGTGTGGTGCCAGATGGTTCGGATTTTGTAGAAAGCCAGAGGTCCAAATTTTTCATAAGACATTTCTGTTTTTAAAAATTGACAATGCACAGCTAAAAGCAAATTGTGAGCCAAATATATGAATATATATATATATATATATATATATATATATATATATATAATTTACACTCATGGTTACTAGTTTATGAACTATGATCTATTAAGAAAATTATTGCTAAATTATTTCATTTATAATAATTAATCATAAAGGCTACTCTACCAAAAATTATACTAATGTTGGGAACATACAGCATCCTAAGCAACCATGAGTGCTTACTTTCAATATCCAATTAGGCCAATAAGGCACTGTTCCAAATTTCCCTCCTCTAGGTCATATTGCTGCTGTTTCCATCTTTTGTATTGTTGTTGAAAGGATGGAATCCGCCTACATGCCTGCTACACTCTCTCCTTCCCTGTTTCGTTGTTCTGGACTCACCTGCTGGGTCCTCTCTGCAGAGAATGCCATCCCTGTGTGCATTGGCCCTGGATGCTGCAGCTTGTGGGGCGCTAGCTTTGGGCAGGCAGGCAGGTTTCAATCAGGTTTCATGAGTTGGGTATGGATCTCAGCACCCGGGTTACATTTGTGCACGGAAGTTTTTAAAACAGCCACCACAACAACACCCCGACTCCAAAGATGGCACACAACTCTTAACCTCGGATTAAGTTAAACAATTTTTAAAAAGGTATGCCCTAGTAGGAAAGAAGACTCTCCAAAATGTTGTTAGGAATGATCAATATTGGCATTTTTAACTGGCACCCACAGCCCACTTAGGTGGGCGTGAAAGTCCACGCTGGGTGATTTCAATGGAAAGATTGCCTATTGAATATTACACTCTTTCAACATCCATTTTTTAGAACATTTGCTTCCAATGTCTGAAAGCTCCCATAGAAAGAGGAGGATGCTTTCTGTGCACGCCAGGACTTGTTGACTGAGGGTGATTTTCAATGATTCCCCACACCCCTTGGAGCCGTTTGGCAGTGTCTGGAGACATTCTTGATTGTCATACTGGAGGAGGATTGTTACTGTCATCCCGTGGGTAGAGACCAGAGATGCTGCTAAACATCCTACAATGCTCAGGACAGCCCCAAAACAGGCACTTTCTGCCCCCAAATATTAATAGAGTGAGGTTGACAAATCCTGGCCGGTGCCAGCCTGAAGGGATCCTGCTCTGAATTACCATCATGCACAGGGGAGTTACTTGTGGTACTCACATCCTGGCCGGGGCGGGGCACCTACAGAACCACGGCCATGTTTCAGCCTGGAACCAACCTTGGTCTCAGTGCCTTGCAGGGAATTCCTATGGTGAGATCAAAACATCTGGGCCACCACTTCTGTGACTACTTCTTTGTGTAGGTGGGACCCAACCACATCCTCCCGAAGGAAAACTGTTCTGAAACGATCATTTCAGAAGGTTTTATTTAAAAAAATATTTAAAGAATTGGAGCAGGCAGAAAATATCCTGCATTTATTCTTTCTCCGAGTATATATTTCCTGGTATCTACTAGGTCAGACCCAACTGGATTGCAGGAAGCAGCAGGGCACAGACAAATGTGGTCATGAGTCACATGGCCTAGACTAGGAGTCAGCAAACTTTCTGTAAATGGCAGGATAGGAAATAACTTAGACTTATGGACCACACGGTCCCTGTCACAACTCTGCAACTCTGCCATTATAGCTTTAATCAGCCATAGACTATACAACCCATCAGCCAATGGCGTGTCCCAACAAATCTGTACTTACCCAAACTGGCCACTGGCTAGCTTTGTCCCACAGGCTGTCCTTTCTTTCCTCTGGTCTACATTATGAGACAGACATGATTCAGATGAATACTTGATCACTCATATTTCCCCCATCTGTCTGGTATTCTATCCCCCTGGATTTTTGCATGATAATTCCTTTGTTGTAGTTAGATCTCAGTTAAAATGTCACCTTCTCAGAAAACAACTCCTTAACCACGTATCAAAAATTGTCTCTCTATTGGCGCTCTGTCACACCACCCTGCCTTATAAGGCTCATGATGCATATGAGGCAAATTATCTTGTATATATATTTGTTCATTCTTTTCTTTTCTTGCAGAAAAGCAGAGACCTGGTCTGTTTTTACACCTATATCCCCACCTCCTGGAACAGTGCCTGGCATGTAACAGGTGCCACACACACACACACACACACACACACACACACACACACGCATGCAGCCTATAAAGGGAACTTAGAAGAACAGACTTAATAGTAAGACTTAAAATAGTTTGGGAGGGTGAGGGGGAATATAGTTATATATCATATAGACTATCATTGAAGTAACTACTAATACCAGTAGCTAACACTAATTGCTGAGGATCATATAACAGGTAATATTCTAAGCATTTATATGTATTAACAATTTTTTGAAGTGAGAATTAACATTATCATCCATTTTATAGGTATGGAAACAACAAGAGATTAATCACTTGCCTGAGGTTACTAGTACATCTGGGATTGAAATCCGGGAAGTCTAGTTCTTGCTCTTAAACACTATGATATGTTACTTTCACTACATTCCCCACCCACACACACAAAAACAACAAAAACAAAAAACAAGAAGCCAAAAGCAAAAACCTGACAATACTAAAAAGGTGTATTTATTTGGTCACATAATTCTAGTATGGCAGAGAGAAGAACCTAGTAAAATTTTAAAATGTGAATTTCCCTTCTTGGATTGATTTGGGGGAATTAGGACCCTGAATCTCCATTTGCCGGGGGTGAAATGGGTCTGGCGGCCTTCAGGCTGTGGGGAGGGGCCTGGTTTTTGTAGCAAGACCGCAGCTCCATCCACTGCAGGGCAGCAGCCCCATCCCTCCAGTGAAGAATGAATGGAGTGAGAATGCGGCTTTACGGGGCCGAGCAACAAATGTATCAAATATTTATTGCCAAGAAATATTTATTGCCAATTACATGCACATGAAACAAGACCTCGTCCCTGACCTAAAGAGCCATCAAGCCAGGAAAGGGGTGAAAGCAGGCTGCCTCGAGGTGCAGCAAGGAGGATGCAAGAGAGGGGCGGCGATGCCAGGAACAGAGACTGGGGCGTCTGTGGCAGCGAGAGTGGCAGCGATGGGTGAGCTTATGACTTAGGAGAGGTGAGTGGCTTTTGGAGAAGGCGCCCCTGGATGCCGCCCCTGAAGTGCTGTCTGGAGGAGGCTCAGGATGACCACAGCTAGTTTTAAGACTCAATCTCACAATCAGGGCACTCACTTGGCACGAGGAACCATCCTAAAAACTTTACCTGCATCGTCTGCGTGTGTTCTCCAAACGAACCCACTATGTTACCCCATTTTCTAGGTGAGGAAACTGAGGTTCATGGGGGCTTCGTGATATTTCCAGAATCACACAGGAGCACCGTGTGTGGAAGTCCGGCAGGTGGGCTCCAGGTTCCGTGTTTTTAACAACTGCTCGAGCGTAGCCCCAAGCCTGGCTTCAAGCCCATTTTATCGATGGAGAAAACAAGGCTTAGAGAAGGGCAGTGACTTCTCTAGATTTGAACCTGGATTTAAGTCCAAGTCTTCCCGATGGAAAGGCCCATGTTCTTTTCATGAGCCTGGAATATTATCTGCGACCCCAAATCCACTTTACCTGTCTCCCTATGGGATATCCTATGTAATAAAATCCTAATATGTTAAGTGTCTGACTGTTCGACCGCTTGCTATGATGCGCACTGACCACCAGGGGGTAGACGCTCTGACCGGTAGGTTAGCTTGCTGCTGGGGTCCGGCAGATCGGGACTGGGTGAGATGGGCCTGACACGCCCTGGACCCCTCCCTTGGTCCCTCTCTGGTCCCAATCGTGCACCAGTGGGGTCCCTCAGCCTGGCCTGCGCCCTCTAGGGGGATGGCGGAGAGCTAGCTTCTGCTGATCCTTGCAGGCCAGGCCGAGGGACCCCACTGGTGCAAGAATCCATACACCAGGCCTCTAGTCTCAAATAATAACCTCTGAAAAGAGGTAACAAAGCCAACCTGGATTTGTTGCTCTTGAGAAGGGAGGGGTGTGGGGAGCCAATACATCTTGTTGGATAGATCCAGCGAGACTTAAAGACTGCCTGGCCATGACCAAGGACACCTAGGGAAGGGGAGGTTTCACTGGTGGGTACCTAGTGACTTGGAAATGACATTTTGCTGAGATAAAGGAGACAAGTTTGCAGAATTAAGAAAATTTTATTAGTATTATTGTTCATCTCGAGTATTTCCAAGCAGGCATTTTCCTCCCCAGAACTAGCTACTAACTTCCAGGGTGGGGGGCATTCCTCTTCTACTCACAGGTCATGAACAGTATACAAGTCAGAGGGCATCTTATTTGATCACAAACCCTGACATATGCTCTGAATTTGAAAAGCCTTCTTTTGGAAATATTTAAAGCCAACCATTTCACTAAATAAGTCCCAGATAGCCAGACACTATGACTAGGATAATAGGAAATTATTTACAAAGATGTTCTGAGAAGATTATTTACAAAGATATACTGAGAAGATTACTGAACATACACCTTGGTTCCTCATTCACTCAGTGTAATTAGAACCAATACATTTCTGATGTATGAGAGAGGGGTAAAAGGTCAAGTGGATTTGGGGGCCACAGCTACTTTGCGGGCCACAATGATTAAGCGACGGGTTTATGTGGGTCACAGCCTTCGGTTAGGCAGCAGCTTAAGGGGATCAGGATAGAATCCATTTCACTTTTTTTTTTAATTTTTATTGATTTTTTAGAGAGAGGAAGGGAGAGAGATAGAGAGTTAGAAACATCGATCAGCTGCCTCCTGCACACTCCCCACTGGGGATGTGCCCTCAACCAAGGTACATGCCCTTGACTGGAATCAAACCTGGGACCTTTCTGTCCGCAGGCCGAGGCTCTATCCACTGAGCCAAACCAGTTAAGCTCCATTTCACTTTTTAAATCAAGAACTCTTTTCAATTGTACCTTGAAGCTGGAAGATTTGATCCACCACGCTTTGCCCTGATCTTGGAATTAAAATATTCATTTATTTACTGCATTCCAGGCCTCAGGAGATCACCTACTTACCTCTCCAGCGTTATCCATTCCTCGCCCCTTTTCTCTCCAGGTTCCAGCCACATGGCTTTCTTCCACTTCTCTGAGCCAGAATCATTTCTCCCTGCACACTACTACTTTGGGGGCTGGGATACTCTCTCTCCCTTCCTCAAACTGATCTGTCCCAAGTCATTCTTTCAATGACAGCCTACAGTTACCTCTTTTAGGAAGCCCTCCCTGACATCTTCCTCCTCCCCAAAGCTGGATCATTTTCTGCCGTTCCCTGTTATTACTGCTCTAGTTTTTCTCCTTTATAAACCTTATATCAATTATTATTAACTAGTCTTTGTGTTATTATTTACAAATATTTATTTTTCCAGTAAGCTACAACTCCCTGTACCTATACGCAAGTTATCCATGGCATCTCAGTGCCTACAACAGTGTGAGTACATAGTAGTTGCTCAGTAAATAAAAGAACTTTAAAAGAAGAACAATGAATGAATTAATAAACATTTGGTTAGTCAGTAGCCTAATCCCATTAATTATGATTTGGGGATGTTGCTGAAAGGCAACTAAGTATCTTCAGAGTTCAGACTCTGAATTCCGATACTTAATTCAGAGGCTTACATAAAATTTCTACATAATTTTATGCAAGCATATATTCTATTGTTTTTCTCAATCTTAAAAAAAATACTGAATTTAATCAAATCATCTGAAACCTATTGAGATGTTACTCCATTGCATAAAATCTATTCATTAATAGCATAATGCGCCATTGAAAAATATAAAAAAAAAATTAATCATGGCAGCATTACCCAAAGTGTGCTCTGTGGAGCACTAGTTTTGTTGGATGTTAGAGGAAAAAGAGTCACATGATCAAGAGCAATTGGGAATTTCTTTTTTTTTTAAAATAGATTTTGTTTGTTTCAGTGCAGAACTTCTTGAGCCTTGAATATGCTAATGTGCATTATAAAAACCAGAGAGGAGGATTTAAAAGGAAGTGTTTTCTAAATATGTTGGACCACAGAGAATTGCCTGGTCACAAACCATCGTTGGTAAATGCTGATATGTGTAAGGAAAGGCAGGTTAATATTTCATGTTTATACCTGCTTTGGGAGAAAGAACTGTATTGATTTTTTTTAGCAAAACTCTTGCCTCTCCCACAAACCAGATTTTAGAAACAATTTCCCCTCCCTTGCATTGGCAAGTAACTTTCAATAAAACGCCAGCTCTGTGTTATGGATTCCACATCAATAATAACTATCATTAGAACGGAGGCCTGGAGTTCCCATTGTCACATTCCACGCTGAGCTCTCGATCTGGGAGTCAGGAAGGGCAGAGGGCTTAGGGATATTTAAGAAGTGAAATCAGCGTTTTAAATGACATGTTTGATGGGGGGGACATAAGCAAGGAGAAACGATATTCAGATCTGGTAAAATAATCAGACTATGGAATATAACCTCAAAATTGGACATCTGAGAAAAGTTTGCAGGGGTTAGCTCCTAGTAGGAGACAAATAACTCCGGAGGTCAGATTGAGAGCATGGGTTCTGATACAAAACAAGTAACTTCAAAATAGTTTATGTCTGAAACCGAGAAGAATATGGGCTCTGCCAGTATGTGCTTGCTAATCCCCTTGTGAGTAATATTTCTGTTATATTTAATGACTAGAGGGCATGACTCATGAATTTGATGGTAAACAGGATAGTCTTGTAGCCTCAGGTATTTTTTAACCATCTAAGCAGAAAGGGGGAATATTTAGGGCATAAAAAGGACATGAATTTTATAATAAAAATAGCATGAGCGTTTGGTGCATGGGGTTTAGGTATCTCTGTGGAATACAGAGTTAAACAGATTACCATATGTTCCCTTCAGGAGCATTTGAAAAATGAAGACCAAATGTGTTTTATAGAATGATGTTCTTCATAATGCAGATAGCCACTGATTTGAAGCTGCAGCTAAAATAAATATGATACCTTTTGAGTGCTATTCACAGACACTAGTGACCTATCAATTTCCCTATCTCGGGAAAAGCGAACTGGAGGATGACAGCTCGCTCCCAGAAGAGTGGTTGATATATGTTAAGTGGCTGTGTCTCTGCTTCTGATTATTAATTGTGGCTAATATAAAGCAAGCAGATGTCCCCAGACTATGCAAATGCTTCTTGGAATGGGGAGGTCCTCAGGCATCATGAAAAGAGCCCCCATTGTAGAGTTTAGGAGCTCCAGGCCCGGGTTTCTGGCTGTGCTGTATACCTGGAGACCACGAATGCTTAAGCTTCAGAGACTCTCACATTTCAGGCCCTGGGAGGAGCCCTGCCAATGGGTTGCCATGGTGATGTGTATCCATAACATCTGTGAAAATAAAATGCTTTAAGCACAATTGGTTACGACACTGTCTTTTTCCCATTCCAACATTCTCTCTATCCTACTTCCCTCTGAGTTAGGTGGCATTCAGATTGCCACTGGCATTTTAAGAAACTGGCTAAATAAACTATGAGTGGGGGATTAATTTATTTGGAGGTTAATACGATATATTGTGTGCTCCTTTATCACTTCCATTTATAGTTCAAGTACCGCTAGTATCCTGGTATAGCACTGGCTTCTCTGAATATTCCCATACCTGCTGTGTCCATGAACCCAGTGCTGTGATGGGAAGGTACAAGGTCAATGGCAGCCCTGCCGTGTGAACATATCCTAAGGTGTCTGCACCACCAATGGGCAGTAGGAGAGAAATGTGCTTTGGAATGTAAGGAGTGGGAAGCTAGCCTGTGGACTATTCTTCTGGGCATCAGATCTGTACACTAGTGAGTGGAGGGTTTGATTCTCATTAACACTGGATCAAACTGGAAGTTCTGTCCTCTCAGGGTGTACTCACTAATGCAGGCTATACAATTATAAATGTGCCATACATTACTTTGTTGTTGATGGGAATTTTAAAAATTATCATATTCCTGCTGTTTAAATGTCTTGCTGATTTCACACAGAACACAAGCATAAAATTCAGAATACACCATGAAATAAACCATTAGTGACAAGCTGGTAATTGGGGGCCCTTAATTTAAAGAGCGTTTAAGATTAGTCACTCCACAAAAACACTTGAATTTCCCTGAAATGCTAAAGCTCATATTAGGGAAGAAAGTTTCTCAACTTTTAGGGCTACCCTAAAAATTTATAGGATGCCATCAATAATGAGTTATAAAGCTCTCATGAATATTTCTAAATAATAGAAAAGGTGTTGCTCAACCACACTGAGGGAAATATTTACGTTACTTTTCTATTTTCTCTATAGAAAAATACTTTATAAAATCTTGGTCATGATGAGACAAAGAGCATGAAGCAAAAATGTAAGAAAAATGTTCTAGAGCTGTCAGTCAGTTAATAAAACATTGTTATTTTTCTAGATTTTGTGATGTTTGTAGTTTTTTTTTAAGTTATGATTTGTCTTGGTTTATATTTTATTCCAAATATTCACTTTCTTATCTCCTTGGTATCACTAATTTGAATTCCATTTTAAAAAGGAAGAACCCGCCCTGACTGGTTTGGCTCAGTGGATAGAGCGTCGGCCTGTGAACTGAAGGGTCCTAGGTTCGATTCCAGTCAAGGGCATGTACCTTGGTTGCGGGCACATCCCCAGTGGGGGTTGTGCAAGAAGCAGCTGATTGATGTTTCTCTCTCATTGATGTTTCTAACTCTCTATCCCTCTCCCTTCCTCTCCGTAAAAAATCAATAAAATATATTAAATAAATAAATAAATAAATAAATAAAAAGGAAGAACCCAAGTTGAATACATTTTAGAACCTCAAAATACATTCTTTTATTGTACTCATCTTCCTTGGTGATATGAAATAAGAAAAGTCAAGAATTTCACCTTTTCATTTAAGGGAAGCCTTTATGGCTTTTCTTCAGCTTACCCACATTGCCAGCAGCACTACCCTTGTGCTTAGGGGTCATCTTATATAATAAAAGGCTACTATGCATATCAACCAAACAGTGGAACGACCAGTCGCTATGACATGCACTGACCACTAGGGGTTAGACACTCAATGCAGGAGTTGCCCCCTGGTGGTCAGTGTGCTTCCACAGGGGGAGCGCCGCTCAGCCACAAGCTGGGCTCATGGCTGGCGGAGTACAGCAGCGGTGAGGAGCCTCTCCCATCTCCATGGCAGTGCTAAGGATGTTCGACTGCCAGCTTAGGCCCTTTCTCCCTTTGTTCTCTTTGCATTCTCTGCCATCAGTTGGACATCCCCCAAGGGCTCCTGGACTGTGAGAGGGCACAGGCTGGGCTGAGGGACACCCCCCCCCCCCAAGTGCATGAATTTTGAGCACCAGGCCTCTAGTTATAAAATAAAAGAAGGGTCATTTGAACATACACATTGTGACACCAGGACAGATCTGGTGTCTGACTCACAGGCAGGTAGTGTCTAAGGGGGACACCTGGAGAAGAGGGATGATTGACATCTCGAACTGGAGTGGGATGGCACAAGATTTCAAACAGTGAGGGATTTCAGACAGCGGGAGATTTCAAAACAGCAAGCCACTTAAAGCTTATGAATTGTCCATTTCTGGAACTTTCTTTGTAATAGTTTTCCACCCTCAGTTGACCGCGGGTCCCTGACAGGTCACCTTATGGGATAAGAGTCACTGCATATGGAGGGCTACTTCGTGCCAGGGGCTGCTTCCACACCTCCCACGGATGGCCCTTCACTCCTCAGCTGGGGCCTAGGTGACCCTCCGTGGCCCACCTGGCACTGAGGGAACGTGGACAGGCCAGTGACCGAGTGGCCTCCAGTGAGCCAGGGCCTGGTCAGAATTCAGACCTTGGGTCTGGACAACGAAGAGCATTCCTGGCAGAGGAAGAGCACGAGGAAAAGGCAGGTTTGGAGATTTGGAAAGGCCACATGCAATATAACCCTATGCGTGGAGAAGGGGCCGAGTTCTTTCTAAGAAAATCATAAAGTTGGAAGAGACTCAGCGAGCATGGGGTCGCCCTCTTCCTTTACCCACGGGGTGATGACAGTGCAGACCCCTGGGCTCCCGTCTCCTCTCACACAAGTACAGTCCTCAGGGAGCGAACAGGTCACTGTCAGGCACCTGTTTTGTGGGACATCAGAGCTCAGACAGATGCTCCCCTAGGTGGTGGAGAAAGATGGGCATTTCTCCTTTCATGGGCTGTAAGTTGGTGATGAGGAAGACTTCCCTCCACGCGGGTGTCCAGAGTGGGCCCCGCAGGACTCTGTCTGAAGAAAAGCAAGGAGCCGAAGGAAGGTGAGGGTCTGAGCCCCGCCCAGGAAAGGCACTGGCCTCGGCTGCCCCTGATTCCCCTTCTCATGTCCCTGATCTTGCTTCACCTGCTCACTCAGCCATTCCCTCTTTGTTCCCTTTGCATTCTCTGCCGTAGAGTCCGACCAAGGCTGCATGGAAGACCACAGGCTCCAGCGGGGCTGGAACCCTGGTTCAAACACTCACTAGTCATGCAAGCGAAGATTTCACCTCTCCATATCTGTTTCCATACCCTTGCCTGTCAAATGGGTGGTTTCTACTCTTAGGGCTATTATGAAAATTCCAGAAGTTAATACAGGTCAAACAAAGCAGTGCCTGGGACATAACAAAAACTCATGAACTCTTAGGGTCCCCCCTCACCCTCTGCCCTGTTCAATTTCAAACCATCTGTTCCCAAGCCTCACTCATTTATATGCCAATTTCATAATTTTGCCATATCCCAGAACATTTTATAATAGTATCACATTTGCTTAATTTTTTCTTATCTCAAATTGTCCTAAGTAATAATATCGATGATATAAAGGATTTAAGGCACAAGTTAATTTCTTTCTCATATTGCTGTTTGTTGTTCCTTAGCAACTAGAATTAAAAAGTTAGTTTATGTCATCCTTACATTTATCTCGGGTACCACCCATGGGATGGACACTGCACCTTAGGGAATAATTGGCTGAATAATTGTTTTCACATTCACTTATTTTATTATTAAGTCACTAATTTACTAATTTCTCTAGTTATTTGTTCGACTGCTCCCCGAGTCATTCGTTAGTGAAATTGTTTTCTAGCAGAGGCTTCCTGGTACCTCTGTGCTCCAGCTCTGTCCTGGATGCTGATGGGATGCACACGTCTCCAGGTAAGTCCTTGCCTGGGGAGTTCGCGGTCTCCTGAGGGAGTTGGAAGACCGATGAGGGAGGGAGCCTGCACACAAACAAGCAATTACAGCACACTGTCACAACCACCTAAGAGAGGTGTGTGGTAGAAGTTTTGGGGGCCTGGGGGAGTAGGTGCTCCTGCAGCAGGATGACTCTCCAAGGGCATATACTCAGCTCCCTCCTCCTGACTAAACAACCAAGCTCATGATGCAATCGCTCCTGGTTGTTGCCAAGCTGTGCAGAAGTCAGCAAGGAGAGGCTTCGGCATTGAGTTAGACAATGGAGAACGTGCGGGAGGAGAGGCTTCTGGCTGAAAATGAAGATGCTTCAGCCGGTCTTTTCTTCCTTCCTTCTTTCTTTCAACAAGATTCCTCAAGCATCTACTGTGCCTGACACTGAGGACGGAGTCTCCGCCTCCTGGAGTTTAAAGTCTCTGTGGGGGCCAGATGTTATGATGCAAACAATCACACAGAGAACAATTCATTTATAATTATGACAGTTGCCAGGGAGAACGTGAATAGAGTCATGAAAGCTCTAGAGAACCCAAGGTAAGCTAGGGAGTTAAGCGTGTCAACTCCGAGAAAGTGAAACTTAAGGGCAGATCCAAAGAATGAGGAGACACTAGCCAAGGTGTGGGAGTGCCGGTGGGAGTGTGGGAAAAGCAATGTTATAAGGCAGAGGCTTCCTGAGCACCTTAGCCTGCGGAAGGGTGTGTGATGAGATGGGATGGAATGGGATGGGATGGAAGGCTTCACAAAATGCAGACACCTCCTCTTTGCTGGATGTTAGTGTGATATCTAGAAGTGGGGATTCAGGAGATGATGTCAGAAGCACAGGATGTTCTATATTACCTGGGATGTGTGGCAATGTATTGTCCATCTTTATCCCAAATGTAATGATAACAATGTGAAGATTTTAGGCAGGGAGGCTCCCAACTTGATTGACATTGGGAAACTCACTCTGACTTCAGTATGGAGAGTGAATTGGCAAGGGCATGGACTTGAGCTGAATGCTCAAACCAAGGGTAGGAAACGTGAAAAAGGGCGATGAAAGTGGATGAAAGTGATGAAGCCAAGGAGAAAAATTCTGAATGGATTCTCTAAATGAATTAATTGCCAAGGTGATCCCCTCAGGGACCAAGGGGAGAGAGGGCATTGTGGAAACCAATGTCACCGCAATATTTTGAGTTTCCTGTGAATTCCATGCTGTGGGAAGGATGTAGGCCAGTTTGACCTCAACCTCTCAATTTTTCACTTATTCATTTACAGAATGGAGGCAATAACAGCACTGCCTTCGTAGTGCCCCTGTAAGGATTCAACAAAGAATGGAATTTCTGGCACGTAGTAGGTGCTCAGCAAAACATAGTATTAGGATTGCATTATGCTCTGTTTTCCATAGATGCTGCAGGATCCAGGCTTTAGCACTGGTTTGACAATGCATTCCAGGGGAGCAGCCATACTGTAAAAATATTCTTTCTGATAATACTGCACGTTATAGTAAATGGCATTATTCATGGATGTGTCAAAGGCATAAAATAGGAGATTTTGAGGCGATCACAGCTGTGAATGATTAATATTTTCTTCCCCAGATGCCAGGGAGGTGGCAAGGCTATGTTAATTATTACATGCCTGAGCCTCACTGTGGGCTCCCTCCCCAAGTGCCTGTTAATTTGCTCATGTGCTGTGCAGCTGATGGGACTAGGAAACTCTCCACTCAGAAAACACAGTGGCTCTCCGGCAGCTCCTCATGTCCCTAATAACTGCTTTTATATGTCTGCGGGGGAAAAATTAACATCCCCCAAACCAGCAACCATGATGGGATTTAGACAGAATGTTACTAGAGAAATCCTTTATCAAAGTTGGCTTTGAGCTGTTCTTTTTGTTGGCAATTTATTTGTGTGTTTTTTTAAATTTTCTCTTGAAATTTTTAAATGCTGCACTGAAATCATGAATCCCTCATATGCAAATACTATATTTCTCAAATTGCTTTCCATTGGTGTTAAATTTCAAATTTCTCAGGATCATCTCCCTATTATTTAAAAATGCATTTTTACATGTAGCAATGGTTTCCTTTAAAAGCGGCTGTATTTTAGGTGCCAGGAAAGCAACTCCATTTCTGTAAATATTTGTTTAGCTTTCGTGTTGTCTCTCTTTGTATTGAGGATGTTGATTTGGGATTGTTACTTCTAAACCCCTTTTAAAATATAGGTAGATTAAAAAAAATAGCAGGAACTGGGAGCTGTGTGCTCATCCTCGAGGTGAATGCATGAGTTTCTCTAAACCCCATTGTGTCCTTATTACACTGAGCCAATTCCTCCTGCAATTTCCGTAAATCTCTCTATTCATATGATTTCACTAGAATCAGTCTCTGTTGAAAAATCTAGTTTAAGCTGCCTGGCAGTCTGAAAAGAGGAAGATCTATTAATTTAATCATTTTGTATGAATCATGTCTAAATGATCTCAGCAGAGAAAATGTGTTAGCCATTTAAATCCCATCATTACATATTATATAATAATTACTGCTAATTCTAGTTTGGATGGGCCACAATTTGGCTTCCCATCCCCTAGAAGTGGAGGGTAGGATGACCTCACCGAATTTCGCCTCTCCGGGAGCCTTTAGGCTGCCTTCTGCCGTCCTCATTATGGACTTAATAGTCACGTTGCCATCAAGCATCTAGCCAACTTCAGATCTGTTTTGTGCTCCTAATTAGTATTCGTTTTGTGAGCGTGGAATCCACCCTCAGCACCGAACAGAACCTCATGTTAATCACCGCTGAGCCTTCCTCCCTTGGACTCTGACCCACCAGCACTGGGAGCTGGTCCCCTACCTAATTTCTTCCCTCACCAGCCCGCGAGCACCTCCACGTCGCACTGTCAGAATTAGAAACTTTTGACAGATCTGTAATCATGCGGTTCTCATCAGCTCTGTGCATGTTAGTCATTCCATTTCCACATTCCAACAGTTAATATGCCTTAATTTCTCTCACTTTGTGAATATTTAATTCCTCCCTTTTCAACATCATTTTTAGGTTGTGTGAATCATTTTCAAAGCCTTTGCTCTTCTCCCCGCACTCCCATCTGCATATTTTATGAAATGGCACGTGGAGTCTCCGAGGGCTCTTGATAAAAATGGAACTGGCAGCCTGCTCATTAGCTGTTTACCTGGAGCTGTGTGAGTCCCCGATAATGGCGAGCCCCGTTTGGGTTTGAATTAGGATTTTCTAACAAATAACAAGCCGCAGCTTTCTCGGAACCCCCTCCACTTGCGGTGCCCCTTCGCTCCTCATCTCTGAGAGTTTCCAGGACACTTGCTTTTGAGGGCTGTCCCAGGGAATGTCACAGCCCAGCCCCGGAGGCAGTTTAAGTTCTGAAGTGGAGACACCAAAGCTTTAGCAAATTAGCACCTCCAAGGACAGGGGAACTCCCCTGCAAGGACATGTTCTGAAGGTCAGGGTATTTGACCTTCTGGAATTTTGTAGATGCCAGAAGCCAGTTGCCTGCTTAGGTGACCAAACCTCTGCCTGGGGCTGGGGTCTCCTGGGGCATGGGATACAGATCGGAAATCTGGATAGTCCCAGGCAATGGCTCAGCCACCCTCCCTGTGACTACATTCCAGGGCTTGAAAGTGGATGAGAAGGGCTTGGAAGGATTGTAGAAAGGAGCCTTCTCTGTTTACCCAGGAGCTGAGAGCAGGGCACACACCACAGACTTGTGGTCCCCGAGCTCAGCATGAGCATCTAAACCAGCGGTTCTCAACCTGTGGGTCACGACCCCTTTGGGGGTCGAACCACCCTTTCACAGGGGTCGCCTAAGACCATCAGAAAACACATATATAATTACATATTGTTTTTGTGATTAATCACTATGCTTTAATTGTGTTCAATTTGTAACAATGAAAATACATCCTGCATATCAGATATTTACATTATGATTCATAACAGTAGCAACATTACAGTTATGAAGTAGCAACGAAAATAATTTTATGGTTGGGGGGTCACCACAACATGAGGAACTGTATTAAAGGGTGGCAGCATTAAGAAGGTTGAGAACCACTGATCTAAACTATTTCTATTGGCTGATCGCTTACATTTAAAAATCAGGAGATTCATATATGAAAATGCAGGGTTTTCATTTCTCTTGAGAAACCAAAGACATGCTTATATCAAGTCCCCATTCTTTATGGAAATGATTGATCAGCTGGGGCTGGGCAGCAACTGGCCCTTTAGGTGGGGCATTGGCTTTGCGGTTCTTATAACACAACTTTGTTGGCTTCCCAGCTGGCTCCATCAACCTGGTCACAATTAGCATTGGGTTTTGTATCTTTGGATAAAACTTCAGAGTGTTGGCTTTGCAGTAGATTGAAGTCTCAGTTCTATTATCTCCTGGCTGTCTTACCTGGGCATGGTAAATAAACACACTGGGTCTGCTTTCTCACCTGTAACTTGGGGATAACAAAAGTAGACCAGCATGATAATAGGCTGTTGCAAGTGGTAAATAAGTTGTACATTGAGGAAATGCACATCAGCAGCTTGGGATAGTCCTGGTATATAGCTAGTGTTCATTAAAAGTGTTTGTTCTTGTACTTCTCTTTATAGTATCACTATAATCCCGGTGCATGAAATTTGTGCATGGGGGGAGAAGGGGGGGAGTAAGCAGTGTCCCTCAGCCCAGCCTGTACCCTCTCCAATTTAGGACCCCTTGGGGGATGTCTGACTGCCGGTTTAGGCCCCATGTGGGATCGGGCCTAAACCGGCAGTTGGACATGCCTCTCGAAATCCGGGACCACTGGCTCCTAACCGCTTGCCTCTCTGCCTGCCTGATCGCCCCTAACCCTTCTGCCTCAGACCCGCACCCAGGACCCAGGATTCCCTCCTCTGGTTGGCCACAGGCACCCAGGATTCAGGCTGTCTTCGCCTGAGCTGGCATCGCCCAGGCTGGCAGCAGCCGTGGGGTGGGCAGCTTTTCTTCCTCTCCCGGGCTGCAGCTGCAGCCACTGGCGACAGCGACCATGAGCAGGCAACTTTGCCGGGGCCCGGCTTTGTCAGAAAGGACGTCTGAATGGTCGTCTGGAAGATGTCTGGTCTAATTAGCATATTACCTTTTTATTAGTATAGATTAGTTTTACATAAAAATAAACTGGAACCCAGAATTCCTAATGAGCTACTTAGTTTATAAATAGAAACTATGTGTCTAAAAACAATAAGAGGGGGGTGTTATTGGCATTAAGAATAGTTATTTCATAATGCCTACTGGAACAAAATCTTGAGGTGTGCCAAAACAGTTCCAGGTGACCAGCTGTGCAATTAATGATACTGTTGACTGTGCCATAGGAAACGGAACATCCCGTCCTCAAGGTACACATAAGCTTGTGTTCCTCCTTGCATGAGGAAATCCTCTAACACCTTTGGAGTTCAACAAACCTATACTTTTTATACAAAGTAAATTCCTTTGTAGTAGAATCTGTTTCCTAAAGATTTTCTCCTGCTGAAAAGGTTTTATCCTGTAGTAGCCTTGTGTCACTGGGGCTTTTATCACCATGCAAAAATGATATACTATTAACACCTTGGATTTACATAGCATTTTTATTCTGAACAGTTCAAAGGTATTAGATGCTTCTCAAAGAAACAGCATTTGGTATTAATGAAGATGTTAGACCACAGGAAGCAGCTATCTATTTTTTTAAGTGTTCCCCCATGCATGCCCCTCCCCCCTTCAAACACTATAATATTACATACTCAGATTTTTTCTCCAAGGAGATATTTGGGAAGCTCTATGATTTGGTGATACATATTTTTGATTCTAAGTTGTTGGGACCTAGATTTGAATCTCTGATCTGTTCCTGACGCTGTCTGGCTTGCACTCATATGCGCATATTTTTAAGAGAGTTAAGTACTGTTTACAAAGCCATGTGCAGGGTACAGGGAACTCATCAGGAAGAGTGGAGTATCTGAGACTGATAACAGAGGAGCCCTTTTACTGCTCCTACATCTGAAGAGAGGAGGAAGGACAGGTGGCCAGACTCTGGAGAAACAGGGCCGTGTGGGGAAGAGCACTTAACCACAAGAGGGTCCTGATCAGCTCATTATGAGCACACAGGGAGGGAGCCAGCAGGAAAATATATTGAGATCACTCTCTCCTCCTTCCCTCTAATTTCCTGGCGGTGTTTCCCTTGGTGAAACCCAACCAGAAGCTTCTGGAACAAGAATCTTTGGTTGTAATGCATACTGCTTAGCCTCCCAGGGTACAGACGGCATGAGGATGGTACACAGGGAATGCAGAAGGGACAGACATAATCAGCTGTGACTCTGGGCAAGTCTTTTAACTTCTCTGAAGCTCCGTTTCTTTCTTAGTAAGATAGAGCTGCGTGGTATCTACCTCAGAGTGTTATGCAAGGATGAAATACATCTGGCACAGACCCCTGGCACATAGTAGGTTCTTACTTGAAGGATGAAATAAACCAGTGCTTTGCATAGAGCCATTTCATCTATGAGGCAACATACGCCTAGGAAACATGAAGGAAACGTCACTTCAGAGACATTTAGTAACCTGCCTAGGGGTTGGGTGCTAGAAGTTGTGTGAAGCTCTATGAAAATGTTTGAGCCCTGAAAATAGAAATCACAGTTTCAAAATATAAAACAAAACTCAATAAAAATATATAAATCTATAATCAATTTTATATAAATCATATAATATGTCAATGACTTAAGCTGTGACCAACTCTGAGTTCTATATAAGTTTACTTAAAATGGGATGTATTTGACATGTCTATCTAGGACTTATAATATTCTCAGTTCATCTGTTTCAAATACTGGTTTTCCTGGAGAATATTTTACTTAAATATTTACTATCCCCTCAATGTTGTTGACCAAATAAAATAATCGAATATTGAGCTAAAAGGGATATTGGAGAACTTGTAGACCAGGCAGAAGTAAAAAACAAAACAAACAACAACAGAACTGGTGGTCCCCAGGTCATACTCAAGTATCATGATCTTTTATTATAAATTAAAATTCTGAAAATTATAATTTTAATAAAAAATTATAAATAAACATATTTTTAAAGAGAAATAAACCTATTCAATTTCATTGATTCTAGAAAACATGGTTTTATGTTTTTTATTTCTCAGAAATTAAGATGCATATTAAATGATCCCAGACTTGATGAAAATGGGGCTGACCAACGTATAAAGATCATGAGATTTATTGCAATATCGAAACATTGGAAGGCCTCTCAAGCCTGGGCACCCGCATAGCTATTGTGGTGAAAGGGAGAGTCTGAGCTCTTGAAAGAGGACCAAGGTGCTCAACCCTGTCCTTACCCAACCCTTCTTTACCTGTTGGAGTTTGAGGAATTTAGTCTAGTGGTTCCTTCCTTGGGGCTTCTGGACCCATAGAAGCCCTGATAGAGAGGAATGAAGATGGATGGAACAATTTTAATATTCTAGAATACTTACGGGCATTTTACCCTGCATAAATCAATATATTGTTGGTTCACTTGAGTTTAGTCATAATAGTTATCTCCTAATCAAACGTTCTCATTGACAGGTAATGAGCAAATAGCAATAATAATAAAATACAAGGTGAGGGGCAGTAGGTTCATTATGCGGTAAATGAAGCATGACAGATAAGTGTGGATCGCTCTGGATGGGAGAGAAACGGGAGGGAAGAAAGGAATCCTTGGCAGTGGAAACATGAAGGAAATGTCACTCCAGAGACATGTAGTAACCTGTCCAAAACATCACCTGCCCAGCTAGGAAGTGGCAGGTTTCTTGGCTCTCAGTCCAGTATCCTTTCTATCAAATTTATGGAAGAAGTATATTCAAACTGCATAACAAATGCTCTCTAACAAAATGATTTTCAGAGAAAAGATTTCCCGCTTTTGTCAAAATACATGCCAGAAAAAGGTTTGAATAAAAGTAGCTATGTGACATTGTTTATGTAATATTCCTAATTTATATTTGGGGACATGCATGTTGCACTAGGATCATTATTTCTCAAAGGTGATCATTCCTACATTTTATTTTATTTTAGACACTATATTATATCACTTGTCTTATTTTTCACATCTGAGAATTTGAATTTGAGATTATAATAAACCATTTTGTAACGATGACCAGAGATATGCATGTAATATATGTAAATATCCTTTACACTCCTTGAGTGAGAGCCCACGTTATAAATGTGAGCAATTATTCAATATTATTTTTGAGAAAGAAAGTAGACCATCTGGTCTTGCAAATAAAAGATAATTTCACAGAGGGTGTTCTCTGTGTCACCTTTCTAGACTTGACCACTTCAGGTGAAGACGCTCCACTTGTGTGACTGTTCACAATCTAATTGATCTCATATCCTTACTTTCATTGCATTACTCACTTATGGTGCTCGCTATTCAGATATCTGTGAGAGGGAGCCTCCCCACAACCTTTGGAAATTAGACAAGCTATTGTTTCTGATTAAGATATCACATCGCAGAGAATAATAGCAATTAGAGTTGGAACGGAGACCCTGTGTGTCGCACAGTCGATTCACTTCCCTGCCAGCTCAACAGAATATTTTACAGCACATTGTAGTTTTGTGTGGTTTTGGTAATGTTGGTTTTTTAAAAATCCAAGCACACATCGATGTTCATTATATCCCTGACCCACAAGCCCACCAGGACTTAATTTTCTACTTTGCATTGCCGATTCTCACAACTTGGATTGAGTGATGGTTTCTTGATGCTATCATCTCATCTGAAGACAAGGACAAGGTGAATTTTCTTTTGATCAGAGAAAGCATTTGTTATTGTTTGGTTTGTTTTTTGTTGAGAGTTGGAAATGGGTTCTGTTCAGGTATATTCATGGGCCAGGGTTCCCAAGCTTCAAACTGCCTGGAACATAGTAGGTTGGGTGTTTATTGACTCTTCCTTTATAAATCAGGTGTCTGAATTGCCCACTATCCAGAGGGGTTCATCTATAGGTGTAGAGAATGGTGTCCTTAATAAAAAAATTTGAATTTCTCAGAAGCTTTTCTTTGAATCATTTCTTTCTTTGCTTGGGGTTCAGGAGAAGGGTCTCAGTAGGGGCAAAGGACCCTGAGTGTGGGGAAGAGAAGAGCATGGTGATAAAGTTATTGTTATTATATCCAGTTTTGAACCCTTACTATATGCTAGACTCTGTACGAAGTGCTCTCCATGCATTATCTCATTTAATTCTCACAGCTACCCAGCAGTAAGGATATGCAAATAAAGAAAAAGAAGCCAAACAGGTTGTAAAACCTGTCAAGGTCACTATGACAGTAAGTTATAGAGCTGAGATAATGATGATGATGATGGTGATAGTTAATAATATTGATAATAATAGTTAATAATTTAATAATATTTAATAATAATAATAAATGGAGCCTTTCCCACCTTGAAGGTGGCTATCTAAATGAAAAATGGGGCTGTGGTCATTTTCTTTGAGAAATTCCAAGGCTGTGACAGAATGATGGTGACCTGCACATTGTATTGCGTGCTGCAGTTTTCCATTAGATATTTTATTTGTTAAAAATCATCTTACCTAGATCAACCTGAAGTGATTGAGTAAATGCTTTGAACATCATCATTAATTTTGTTGCTTTGGTGTCATTTTATAAATAATGCCAACCACATTATTTGTTTGATATTGAAAACAGTGCAGAAAGGAATAAAATGATAACACAGCACCTTCCCTGCCAATCTTCAGCCTCTATTCCAACTCCTGGATATGTCATCTGCCAACAGTCTCTTGTGTCTTCTTTCAGAAAGGTATTATAAATATTTAAATCACATAACTTTTATGTAAGGTTTTTAACAAATAGAGTGACACTGTGCCTATTGTGCTATAAGTTATTTTTCTATCTTAATGCATAATAACAATAATGCATAAATATTGTGTTTAATATGCCAGTCCATTGTTTTAAGCCCTTATGTGTATTAACTCATTTAATCCTCATTACAACTCTATTTTTTATCCTTGTTTTATGCATGAAGAAAAAGAGGCAAAGAGAAGGTAAATACATTGCTCAAGGACATGTTATTAAAGGGATGGAGCTGGAATTTCATTATACCTTGGAGATCTTTCCATTTCACGGAATAGTCATGAATCTTATTCCTTTTAACGTCTGTATAACATTTCACCATTTACCATATCAGTCCCCTAAACTGAATGTTACTACTATTTACTATTTTTGTTCTATTTTAAACACTATTGCAATTATAATCTTTAGGTACACACAGCTTTGTGCACATGGGTAAGTAAACATTTCCACTTCAAATTCCCAGAAGTAGAATTCCTTGGTCAAGGTCATATGCATTTAAGCTTTTTGAGATATAGCTAAACTATCCTCCAGAGAAGTTGTTTGGGTTTCCTCCCTGTCCAGAAGATCCTGACAACTTCATTCTCTATCTTAAAAATGTCCATTTTCGAAGACTTCAGGATTGAGCCTATTCTCCTTTGTGTAGTTTCAACCTCACTCTAGCCTCATTTCTTTGGAAAGCCCTATGTTCCAGCTACTTTGATCCCCTTTCCTTTTGCAGATGGGGCCATGCTCTTCTGCACCTCTTTTCCTGAACACCTGCTGTTCCCTCTACCTGGAATTCACTTCCCACCTCCTTCAGCTGGCACCCTCTTACTTATGACCCAACTCAGGTCTCTTAGTCACGGCTAGATGGACCTACCTAGTCCGTTTTTTAGCTCTCACAGCAGCTTGGTCTGTAACAGGTTCAAATGTTGACAGTCACAGACTCTGAGCTGCAGAAATGTAGATTTATTTTCCTACAACTAAAATAAAATTTTAACTGACGGGTTCTTATTTCCACTAATGGCTGAAAACTCTTAATCTCATCACCTCTGTCACTTTCAAATTAAATGTCAGTAATAGTCAAGATTCTCTACCTATCCTTTTCCCTCCCTTGATTCTGTAATTTGCAGTGTGATGAGAAAGTCATCTGGCATTAGGAGGGAAACTTCCAGGGCTGACACCATCCTCTGGCCCTACTGGCCTCCACTACTAACAGGTTATTCCATCTGGTGTTTGGGGGTCATGTTCTGGAACCTCCTTCTCGTGCCTAACATTCCTGCATCCTTTGTTCATTCTCAGCATCGCAGCATATTCCCTCTGCTCTTGGGAGATTAGGAACTCCTGGTTGGTTTCCACACACCATACTGGCACAGTTCGGCCCTGGGACACTCTCCTCAGAACTCTGCATCTAGAGCTGAACCCCTGCCCTTGCCAACAGATTCTTGAAGGCTATGCTTCCCTGGGGCCATATTGTTGCAGTGCTGTGTTGAAAGGGGAGAACCTTCCCTAAGAGGCTCACTGTCTGGCTGGGCTATGCCGGACGACCTGAGAAACAAGTCCTTTTGACCTAGGACTCGCCCACACCTCCGTGAACACATGTCTCACATTCGACTTTTTCTTCTAAAGGTTGTTCTTCATGAGGGAAGAAAAGCAAGAGCTTCTTCTTGGGTACCCACCAGTGGTTTTACTGTTGTGCAAAATTCTCCCACCCATCCTAACCTTAAAAAAATTCCTTACCAAAATAAATACATGAATTTCCGTATGGAGTGAGAATAAGACTACCATATCATTTATCTGCCTCTATTTTAGGGTTTGTTTATGAAACATAGTGTTTACCCCATCTTCTAAGCTCTAACATCAATATTTGGGATTCTGATAAAACCTTTTTTTCCCCCTCTGAACAAAGCCTGGCTCTTGAAAATCAAAGGCACTTTGACTTTCGTGGTATTTTTTGTTCTACAAGTTCAATGAATTGCAAATTGGCTTTTTAAAAAAAATCCTAGTTTTTATTTACCTTCTCCTTAAAGGTGTTTGTGGGCTTATAGAAACGTGCTAAAAGGTATTGAAAACTCACATATTTTAATGTCAACATTTTAGCCATGGCAAGACCTGCAATGTGTGATAACATGCGTCATACTGACTTGTCAGTCTTTGTTTACCCTTCTCACTCCTCAGGAATCACTTCTCATCTCAAGTTTAACCCTCTTGGCAATATATCTAAGTGCTTAATTTATCAATAAACAAACATGTATTGAGCACCATCATGTGTAAGACACTGGGCCAGCCCCTGAAGACCATCACTGATCAAAATAAAGTAGTAACTGTTATGGAGCTCATAGGCTAGCAAGGAAGGTGAGTATTTAACAAGTCATCACTCAGTTAATTTATTAATTACAACTGTGATCACTGTCCTTTACTATTTGCTTCACCTTCTAGGTGTGAAGGGATACCATGGGGTTTCCTGGTTTATCTTCTGAAAAAGGGCCACTTGTGTAGAGCTATAAATGATGAGTAAAAGTTAGGTAGGAGAGTGATCAAATAGAATGAGGAAGGAGAACACTGGATTAGGAAACATGGCGAAGTCTCTGAGACAGGAGGGACCTCACCTTGTCCAAAGCACTAAGAGAAGGCCCGTGTGGCTGTAGGACAAAGAGAGAGAGAGGGTGCTCTGCATGATGAGTGGATAGGGGCTGGAGCAGACTCTTTAATGTTCCTTAAGTAAATAAATGAAGGAGTGAGCATGGATCAGGCTGAGGTTTTGATTTCTGCTCTAGGTTGAACAGCATGATTGCCTGGAGTCTGCATTGACTCCTAATTATGTATGGTGCAATCATAAACACCAGAGATTGTGCTAAATGCAGAGCTGTGGAAAGTCTCCAGCACCGTAAATACAAAGCTCAACTGCTTGTATCTCATCTACAGCAATAGCTTTAGAGCTAAGCTGACACAGATCATTTCTCCCTCACCCCTTCCATTCGGTGGTTTCCAGTTGAGGGAAGAAATGTTTGAGATGTAAACTACCCAACACCCTCTGTCCAGTGTCAAACAACAGCAAGACATCTGAAAGAGTGGAATAGTGACTGAAGCCCCAGATGGAAAGAGGCTGAGAATCACTCTGATTGGTCCTTTTCAAGTTGGAACAGAAAGAAAGTCCAGGATGTACAGGCATCCTCAATGGACGGAGAATCAGGATAAATATAACCAGAATTCATTCAGGGCTAGGAGGTGCCAGGCTGGAAGGTGAGACTCCAACAGGACCAACCCTATAATCCCTGCTTCAAGTTAATGACCTGGAGATGTCAAGGAATATATGGCAGATACCCTGTGGCAATCAGCCATTTGAAACAAAAATGTCCTCACTATATTATTCGATAGCTCTAATAAAAGTCAGATGGAAGAGCTAATCAGATCGTTCCCTTGGCCTGGACCCTTTTAAATCAGAGAGAGGTCTGTTTTGGCTCTCCATGTTAAGTAGACCCAGAGACCTGACATTTTGTGTTTATTTGAAATGATAAACTTAATCATGAGCGAAATGTTAAGATATGACAGAACTGGCCACAGTAAGGTCACATCGTGTCCCTGCCAAACATAATACAAGCTCTCGCCTTCACCGGGTTGCCAATCCCTGCCACAGGAGGCCTGAGGCACTTGCAAATGGGGACCAGAGTCTGTCTGTGTGATAATTAATCCACGGCGTTCAGTAAAGACTGCCAAATCTGCCATATGGTAGTTTTATGACCTGGACTGCTGTTATCTCTGGAGAAAGCTAACATCATAATCTCATTTACTTGTTATCTGTGATTCGAACTTGTACTTCTATGGGGTAAAAAGTCAGCACAGTGAGGAGGCCCAGGATTCCAGAGACCTGAGATGTTCTGAACTTCAATAGCAGCAGCGCGCAGGGAGAGCCACAGAGCTCTGACCTGGGCACCTGCACGTATTCTGACCTCACATGCTGGGGCCCCATGGAGAAATTTAGCCTGTGTTTCTAAGGACTCCACTAGAGAGACTGACCTAGAAACATCATGGGATAGAATCACATTCATCCCTCTTATAGTTCTGTGGAACGTGCAGACCAGGTGTTCTTGATAATATTTTTCCATGGTGACATCTAGTTTGTCCGGTGAAGTCACTGATAAGACTGCCAGAGGTGCTTTAGACTTCGATGAAATCTCAAAAGGATTTCATTGTGAAGTAAAGCTTGAATGTAACTCTTAACTGCTGTAACCACAAAGGGCACATTGAAATGGATATTTGCTAGGGCCTCAGGGTGGGGAAGAAAGGCTGTGGGCTAGTCCCAAATTCGTGTACTCTGTCTGTCACTCAAACTTCTCTCTCCTACTCAAGGAGGGACATTATCAAAGATGAGGCTGGTGAAGATTTCAAGCCACAAACTCAAATTTGTAGGAAGAAACAACATCTCTGATATCCTCTAAGTCAACTTAATTTCTTTTGTGAGCCTTGTGCTGAAGACTGCCAGTTGGAGACTGCCGACTGCTTCCTAAATCTATTCTTCCCTTTATTTGTGACAAATATCCAGTTTTATTCAGAGTAATAGTGAGTGCAGTGAAAAGGCAATATTTCATAGCTACACTTGAAGCCAGCAGCAGTCATGGAAAACATTCTGGCCAATGAGCTGAAAGTGCAAGTCATTATGTAGAAGTTAAAGATGGACATCAAACCGTGCTTAGCATTTCTCTTGCTTCCTTTCCTTTATTTTTTTTTTTTCTGGAATGCTGATGCAATGTCTGGAGCTTCAGCAGCCATATTGGACTTCCAGAGAGAGCTTGAAGTTGGAAACCTCATGCTAATGATGTAAGAACAAAAAGAAGGAAAAAAAAACCGCACCCCTGAGCTCCTGGTATGGGGGAGCCATCATGCCAGTCCCAGCATGCCTACCAACAGGCTTTATTTACATTAGAGAGAAACACTTCCTTATCTCATTAAGTCACTGTTATTGGGGTTTTCTATTATATACTTCTGGGCTTAATCATAACTGATGCAAGTTCCTATTACCTCAAATGATGGAAATAAAATACTTTAATTCAAAGTCTTCACTTTCTCAGGGTTGATATTATGTTCCAGGAGGTTACATAGGAATCAGAAGTGGGTGCGGGATGGGGGGTGGGACATGGTATTTATTTAGTCTCTGTCTTTATTCATGAAGCATGTACTGACTTATTCTTGCTATCCTCTGGCTCTAGGTTGTCAACACCCAGATTCCAGCTGCAACCTCCTTATTCTGACCATAGGACAGCTCTTATTTTTCTGTCTTTTGGCATCATAAATATACTCATTACACAAGAAATTCCACTCTTCCCAAACCTTTCTTGTTTAAAGGAAAATTGTCGCAGGTCCATCTACCTGGATACTACTCAAAGGCATTAGAGACAGAGAATCTCATGATCTCACCATGTTGGTGTTGTCCTGAGCCTGACAAAGATGTGGTGGTCCAGGTCATATGTAGGCAGACAGAAGCTTGCAGCTACTCTAATTCATGATTATATTTGAGGTCATTACAAATGTCAGTACCTTATTATTGGTAGTGATTAGCTTATAACCCACTTCAGCACAGTCTGTGATGTGCCAATGTGCGCCATGGTCGATACTGCTTGCCTGAGATGTTCTTGTCCTCCTGCTGATCTCCTCCCCCACTCCCCCCAAGTGGCCTCATCATCATTCAGTGCAGAGAATAGAGAACCCCTCTTCTAGTGTATCAAAAGTCAGAGGGAAGGAGGATCTGCCAGCCTGGTAATCAACTGGCGAAACTCACAGGGATAGACATTTAAATCCCAGTAGATCCTCAGACCTGAAAGGTGTTATTTCTCCTTTTTTTTTTTTTTTTTTTTTTTTAGCAGATTTCCATCCAGGTGGACTTAGAGCCATTTTGAGAATAGGAAACAAGAGAATGTGGCTGGTCATAGGCTTTATCCTTTGTAATAAAAGGGTAACATGAAAATCAACCAAACGGCAGAATGACTGGTTGCTATGATGTGCACTGACCACTAGGGGAAGATGCTCAATGCAGAAGCTGCCCCTTGGTGGTCAGTGCGCTCCCACAGGGGGAGTGCCACTCAGCCACAAGTCTCCGTGGCAGCGCTAAGGATGTCCGACTGACTATGGATCAGGCCCAAGCCATCCGTGGGACATCCCCTGAGGGCTCCCAGACTGCTAAAGGGCACAAGCCGAGCTGAGAGACACCTCCCTCCCCTGAGTGAACAAATGTGCACTGGGCCTCTAATATATACATAAATGCATATACATGTACATATACATACATACATGTTGTGTATGTATACAGGGTGGGGCAAAAATAGGTTTACAGTTATTTGTATGAAAAATAATACAATTAATAAATAAGAATATAAGAATAAACTTTCTGTTTTGTGTACTGACAACCATAAACCTACTTTTGCCCCAGCCTGTGTGTTTATGTGTGTGTGTGTGTGTGTGTACCCAAGTACATATACCTTTATATGTACATATGTTTACATATAAATATCCATATCTTATTATTAGATTATAGATGTATATATCTTGCTATTTTGCTTCTCCATCTTCTATAAGCTCTTTTTCTAAAGTATAAATTGAAATTGATATAGAGTGAAATGCACAGCTCTTAAGGGTATGTTCTCATGCACTTTGCCCAGTGCACTGATGTAAATCCAGTCAAGACAGAGAACATCTCCACGCCTCCAGGCCCTTTTCAGGTGACATATGAAAGGGGTTGTTATGAAGCCTTAAAAATGTGTGCATTCCTGCAGCCTCCAGGATGGGGCATGTCCCATTGCTGACAGGGACTTGGGTTCAGCGTGTCTGGAAAGGGGGGGGTCGGGAAGTCACAGCTCATAGGAGGATCTCAGACCCCTGACCTTTCTCCTCTTCATATTCCGTGTGGTCACTCTTATCAAGAAATTATGTCAGGCTGTGTTCCACAGAAATATTCTGATTATGTGAACTAGATCATGTGGCCTGCGATAAATCACCCTCGTTGTCCCTTGGTATTTTGAAAACTGATGAAACCGCTGATTCTTGGTTCTTTTACTTTGTATGCTAACGATGAATTATAGATGGGAAATAGGGAAAAGCAGCTTTTCCCTGGCTTGCTGGTTTGAAGGGAAGTGGATTAGAGAAAGAGCACCGCTACTCTTGGCTATTTGTTGTGACACTGCTTAGAAAAATTCAGGCCCCTGAGATTCCAGATCTCAGGGGGCATTGTTAGCCTTCTGCAGGAATTATTAAAATGTACAGAAATGTGGGCGCCACACTTTATAATAATTAATCAGGGCCCGTTGATTAATAAAGCTCATTTTTTAGTCCCGATGATTCTGAGTATCATACAAAGGACAGTGTCCTTGTCATTTTGATTAAGAAACCAGACTTTGCAGTGGAAAGAGGTACAGGAACAGTCATGCTTTCTCCGTCTCCCCATAAAATAAATATTGAATGAGAATATTAACTCGTTAACCTTGACAACAATTTGTAATTTTCATAAGGGGGGAAAAACTCGCATATTCAGCAAATAAATCGCTGTGGGGAATTCAGGAAAACAAATTGGAGAGAATGAAGAATGCTACCATATGAATTCTGTCATTTTTATGGGCCAGGGTGATTAATTTGTTTGTTTAGGTCCCTCAATTAAGGCCACAAATAGTGTAAGGTGTGGGGAGCCAGTTAACTGCTATGTCTGGTATGGAACAGTCAACTGTGAGTGGGAAAGAAAGGTCGTTTGGGGGAAGTGAGCAATTTGGCCCCCAACCCGGAGCTATAATACCCTACCAGAGCCACTGTACCTGGGGTTAGCTGCTGAAGCTGTAATTTCATTCTATTAACAGTTTAAAGCTTGTTTTAACAGATAACCCCTTTCACTGGGCAACTACTCCAGAAAATCATTAGGTGGAATTAGCAGGACCAGTCACAGCTTTTCCAGGGTTATCTAATTATTCTGAACTCAATTTAACCAGGAATAGAGATAAAATAAATAACCCATGAACTATTTACCTTGCCAGTTAGAAGGCTTCTCTCGTCCATTAAAAAAAAGGAAAGAAATCAAAAGCATTTGAGGCCAGAATCAAAGCCCTGTTTTCTTCATTTTGCATTCGTCCTGGGGACCCAATATACATTTCTTCCTTCCCATGACCTTTCACACTCCTACCCTCACCCCCAAGGATGCTGTTTGTTGAGATATTTGCTGTTAGGCGTGTGTTAAGCTCTGTTTTCTCCCAGCTAGCTTGGCTTACAGCTCGCTGCCTAGGGACTCTGGATAATCCACATTTGTGTTTGTAAGGTTTGTTTATTCTCGCTGGCTCCACTGCTGTCCATCCCCTCAGGAGGGATTGAAAATTTAATATGGTTGTTTTAATTTTACATTGACTTTTTGAAGGAGAAGCAGGAGTTAGTGTGTTTGTCTATGGTGGGGGGGAAATTAAGTGAAGTGTGTTTCCTGTTTTGCTCAGAACAAAGTGAACAAGTGGCAGAAAAACAAGTCAGTGGGAAGATGGGAGATTCTCAGCAGCACCGTATTGTATAGGAGCCATCCTGGCTGTGCTACTTCTTACTGACAAGACAAGATCTTGGTCAAGTTCCTTTATCTCATAGAGCCTATGTCCTGTTGTGTAAAGTGTAGCACCCACATTATAGGGTTGGTGTTAGGGTTAAATGACACACTTCTGAAGTGCACACCTCAGTATCTGGCACAGAGTTAATTATTCACAGAATATTAGCCACTCATAACAATGATCAAATGGAGGTGTTTGCAGGTAGAGAATGACAGGAGACTTTAAAAAGACAAGACGAAAAATTGGATAATTAATAGAATTAGTCTCCAGAGCAATAGGAAGAGTATCAAGAATGGAGATGAGGAAACTGGCTTTGGACTGTGGGAGGCATAATGAAAGACAGTGGTGGTTGAAATAGGTACATAAGTTTGGGAATGAAGGAGGAGAAAGATGAATGAGTCCATGCATTAGAATCCTCTTTACAATTATGCATTATTCAAATGAACCAAGTCAGTGCTGAAAGAGAAGACACTTAAGGAGTAGATGAAAGATAAGAAATGGACATGGTGAGGAATGAGAATGAATACTGGACCGAAAAACAGGAAAAGATTTTGATCTCACACGCAAATCAGTGAATGAATGTGTTAGAAACTTCTTTGTAAGGAAATCTTCATGAGAAGAGTCATGGAAGCCAATCACTGGGCAGACTGGTTCCATGATGATATCAAAGGCATTTGATCTTGAACAGAGAATAATAAACAGAAAACTTGACGGTCAATTGCATTATTATCTGCCAAAAAAAGCCATCTCATGGGGGGTGCACAGTAGGTGCTCAATAAATATTTTCTGGGTATTGACTCTTAACAGTTTTCAGGTGTCACAAGTTTCTAGTTGGACCATGGTTTTAGTCACTGTGGTTATTGGTGTTCAAGAGCAAACAATATGATCCAAAAAAATACACAAAGTAGTATTGGGCCAAAGTATAAGATAAATATTCATGAATGTCTACTGATACAAGTGATTGAATAAACAAGTGAATAGAGAGAATAGACAAGTATCCCATGTGGAATAATCCCAAATACTTTATGTAGATACTCTTCCCTAGAGGAGATGGGGCAAAGCTCCCCATTCCTGAGGTGCAGGATGTGCATAGTGACTTCCTTCCAAGGAGTACAGTGTGGAAAGGGGGGGAAAGAGTAACTCTGTGGTAGAAACACCTGGCCGACATTATCCCAGCCAGATAATGACATTAACACTGAGAGCTGTGTTGATAGTATGTACCCTTGACATGATGTGATGAAAATGGCATGTTACTTCTTTGGTCTTCTTCCTCCAAATCCATGACTCTAGTCTAATCACAAGAAAGACATCAGACAAACCCCAGTTGGGAACACTCCACAGAATACCTGACCAGTACTTTTCAAAATTGTCAAGGTCATCAAAAATAAGGAAAGTCTGAGTGATTACCACAGGAAATGGACATCTGGGAAAAACTGAATGAAATGTGGACTTTACCTACTAATGGCACATTAGTATTGGTTCATTAGTGGTGATCAATGCACTGTACTAATGTAAGATACTAAACTGAGGATGGGGTATATGGGAGCTCTCTGTACTGACTTTCCATTTTTTGTAAATCTAAAATTATTCAAAAAATTTTTAATTTTTTTTAAAGCAAACAGTAGTGAATCTTTATAGAAGGTGATGAATGAGGAGAGAACCTGAAATAAAATAAACATTATCTGTTTAGCATAAGGGGAGGAAAGAGCCCAGATCCAAAGGGAAGATGAGAAATGTCAGCGTTTACTGCAGCAGGTGCCAGCGTCCTCCTCTCTGTTGATGAAACAAAGGTAGACGTGGGGAAGATTCTCAAACACAAGAAGAGAGATGTACCCACCACCTTTAAAAACTCTAGGCTGTCAAACAGAGACTTCTATTACCCCTCTTCCTTCTCATTTTCTTCCCTGGAGGCAGTTTTCTTAACTCCCCTTTGAAAATAGCACTTAACATCTGTAGTTCATAGAATTGTTGTGACGATTAGGTGAGGCAGTTCATGCGAGTTCTTAAACAGCATCTGGCTTTTAATTACACTGTAAATGTTAGTTTTTATAGATCCCACTTTTCCCCTTAACAATATAATTCAAATAATGTTTAACTTAATAGAGTTAACATTGTTAAATCATTCTTCCACTGTTAAAAAAATAGAATATTGCCAACTTTTTGGATCAATAGATAAAGCATTGGTTAATAGCCTTGTATATAATTATTTGTTTTTCTGATAACTTCGTTTGAATAAATGATCAGAAGCAGGATTATTACAAATTCAAAGGCAATGAATGATTTTAAGCCTCTTGCAACATATTGTGAAATTGCTTTTAGATAAAGAAGAAATTGCTTTATACACTCACAGGTAATATAAGATGCTGTTTTTACAGTGGTGCATATATTCTTTGGTCTTTTATTTTTCTTCTTCTCTATATTGGCAGCCCTTTTCTGTGATTAAGGAATCCCCTTAGGTTTGAGGTAGAGGCTTCCTCTTGGGGAGAGCTGCTGGGAAGGTCATATACTCACTTCTCTCTGCTTCCTTGAAGTCAAGATACCATCTAAGATCTTCCAATGAGATGCCCAGGCCTGCCCAATATTTGCATGGGAGCTGGTGGTACCAAGAAGCAAGAGGCTGCAAGGTCATCTACATGGCAGCTGTGGGGTTCTGAGCTCCACATCAAGTTCCTTGGGGCACTGGCAGGGGAGTTAGCAGCCAAGGTGATGGGTTCTTGGAAGCTCATGCAATAGCACCTAGTATTGGACCAATTCTGCTTGGTGCCTTTGGCCATGTGCATGGCTGCTAGCCCTGGACTTAATTCTCCAGCTCACCCAGAGATTCTGTGAGTGATCCAGTAACATTGTGAGAAATTGCCTTCTTGCTACACTCAGGCTAAATGATCATTGCTGCTTGCGAGGGAAACTCCTCCTGTTTATACAGTATCTTACCTTCCCTCAGTAGCACTGAGTATTAAAATGGTTTTCATCTCTGTTCATAGGCTAGGTGAAAATCTGACACCCTATGTTTTAATGACCACTATTGAGTTTGGAATCTATTTACATGTTTACTTGTCAACTGGATTTTACACTCTACTTTCCCCCCATAGAATATGCTCCACTTTCCTCATAGTATATGGACTAGGGACTGAACAAAGGGGGAACACACAGAATGGTGGCTCAGGGCTCTTGGACAGGCATTGTTACTGTTTCTCTGACTCTTTTCTAGATTTGCTTTTTCTCTTAATGGTAATAACTGACAATATTTTTGCATAGTTTATATGTGCTAGCACATTTTCTAAGGGCTTTCCATGCATTATTTCATTTACTCTTTCAAAAATCCTATAAGAGAGACAGTATCCCTATCCCCACTTCATGGAGGAGAAAACTGAGTGATAGAGAGATCATTAACTCATCTAAGGATACCAATCTAGCAAGAAGATTGTAATTCAGAGAGCCTAATTACAGAGGTGGAAATACATTTTACTAGGCTGTCCATTATTTCTATGTGGATTAAAAATTACCAACGATCATGAAACCCTAAGAACAACCATATAAGCAAATCACCAAAATTACTAACAAATCATTGTCTGCCTCTTACTGGAGTTTGCTATTTGAGCATATCTATTAGCAAAGGATTGGAGGTTCTGCATGTTCGTTGAAATTCAGGATTTTTCTGGAGGTGAATGGAATCTGGAACTTTTTATATATATCTTATGATAGCTTATTCAAATGAGGCAGTGGGGGGAAGGCTGGGGAGGTAGTCATTCATTTACGGCAGGTTTCATTGACTAATACCAGCGACAGAGTCTGTTCTGCTTTTGTTTCTCAAAGTGCTAATAACAAGATTCTGTCCCTGCAATCCCATTACTGGTGGCAATGGAATGTAATCAGGCAGTACCTGCAGGATAAGTCAAAAGATTAAATTAAGTTGGGATTTGAATCCCCACTAAACACAGAATCAAACAAAGATTAGATTTCTGGACCCCAGTCTCACAGTGGCTTTCAAGGGCTTCTCTTAAACAACAACAAAAATATATCATTATTCACTTTGACCACTGGCATGTTAAAAGGAAATGCAGACAAAGAGAGATGAGGGAGAGAAGGGATTGCAACAATATGGAGTCTCATTCTTTATTCCCTAAGTACGTCCGACTTTACAGAACTAGTTCATTTCCTTGCCGACCCTGGAGAAGCCCTGGGTTGAATTCACGTTTGGTGCCACGAAGGATTCCAAGTGGAAGATTGTATAGTTCCACCCCTAGAATACTGACAATTTCATCTCGAGCCACCGTTGTTCTGCTTCTGAATAAGAAGTCAAATTAGCACAAGGCTCATTTTGGGTTTGGAAAAGTGACTAAGAAGAAATTCTGCAAAAGCTGCAATTTAGCGAAGTATTGGCAGCAAAGATGCAAAATGTCAACAAATTTGAGGGGAAGCGAGGGTTTTTCCTTTCTTAGCTTTTCCCTTTTCCATTTCCTGTTTTGGTTGGTGGTGGGCTTGCTGTTCTTAAATAAACTATATGATCTCCCTTTTAAAGCAGACCAAGTTATGCGCGATTGAGCATTGACAATGCTGCTTGAAACTGGAAGAGTTTGCTCATGCCCCTGGCTTTCTGCTTTTCATCAAGAGCTACATGCTTCCTGAAGTCATCCTGGCACCAAACCACCTTGCATATTTCTTCTAGAGGTTTATTCTGCTATGGTGCTATTATTAAGAATCAGAGGTTTAATCACTTTGCAGGACAGGAAAACCGCACCAAAGGGAAGGTGCTGATTGTTGGCTCAGAATACTTGTAAATTTCTGGACATCAGTAATCTTCAGAACCACATTTGAATCTGATAACACCAAGAGCTTGTCTATTGAACTACACAAACACACACACACACACACACACACACACGAACAATATCAATCATTGTAAGAATAACTAACATTTATTGATCTCTTAATACATATTAGGAACTTTTATCAGAATTTTTAATATATTAACTCCTTTAATTTTAGTAATAACCTTATTAGATGGGGATGTGGGGATTATGGAGAGATAAGTTGCCCAAACTCACACAGCTGGCAAGAGAGGAGTTGGGGCTCAAACCCCCAAAATTGGAAAGCAGATCCCACAATCTTAATGGTTACACTGCACTACCTCTGCCAAGGATGCTAAAAACCAATTTATACTATATTCTAGTTTTCTGCGCCTCGGCCTGATTTACAATTTAAAACAAGCAAACAAACAATTTCCTTCTTTGGTAGTAGAAGTTTGCATCTATTTATTTGAGAGTCAAACCTGCCCGATTGCAGTGGCCTTATATCTTTTTTGCCTGTACAGAATCATAACTACTGCTCTGCATTTGGGGTGCCATTTCTTTCTCTTTGATTATAGGAAGGATGGTCAACCAAACTTTCCCACTGCCCCTTGGCCAATAGATGGTCATGTGACCCAAGCTAAACTGAGTGGTTCCATTTCCTTGTAACTTTTATTTTGAAAAGAAGAACTCAAACACTGTTTTATCCCAGCATTGTCCATCAGTTTCTCCTCTGAAGTTTTATGGAGCAATCCCAGTTCACGAACTCTCTGAGACCTGATTCTATAGCTTTCTTGCAGATTTTGTGGGCTGTTATATACTCTTCCAATAAACTTCTCTCCTTCTCTCTCCATTTCCCCTCCCCCTACCTTTTCTCTTTCCCCCTCTCTCCCTCTCTTTTGGCTTAACATAGCCAAAATTGATTTCTGTTGTTAGCAGCTGAAGCATTTAACAGATATACCTATCAAGATGGACAAGTGTTAAATAATAAAAAAGGACACTTTCCCACAGGAGTCCTTTTCATGCATTCCCCAAATGAAATATAATGGGGAGGAATTATTTGTTAAGTGCTTATGTATAGAAGCACCGTACAGATGGGAAACTGGCTCACAGAGTAAGATGCCACAAAAGGAGATGAGTGGTGATGGAATACTTCAAAACCCACACAATAAAACAAACAAACAAACAAACAAAACACCCAAATCTCATTCTGGGATCCTTTCCCCCAGGTAGAATTTTAGGAGTGGTGGGTCACTGGCATCTGACTCAAAATGAAGACTGATCACAGATCAAAACGAGCAGTTGTGTAACCTTTTAATTTACCAAGTGCTTTCCCAAATAGGCTTTCATTTCATTCTTGAGACCACACTGCAGGTGGGGATTATGACCACCTGCCAGGGACACTTTTTCCCAATCCTTGCTTTGGTCTCACCCCTCTTATCACTCAGAGCCACAGTCAGATGTCACCTCCTAAGAGAGGCCATCCTGACAAACTCATGCAATACGTTTGCCCCTCTCTGGCCACTCACCATTCCCTTCATTTTCCTCCTGGCTCCTATGACCACCAGAAATTGTGTTCCTGTGGTTTGTTGTGTATGTCACCCCAACAGCATGCAAACCCCTGTGTCTATCTTGTTCACCTCAGCGCATGAAAACCAGTTCTGACACAGAGTAGACACAAACATTTGCTTAATACATGAATAAAAGAACACATTTTTATTATTTTATTATTCCTCTCCATCTACAGCTCTGGAATTGCTGGCTGTGTGATGGAGCTACTTTACTTGGTAAACTTATGTTTTTTTCATCTGTTAAATGGGGACAATAAGAGTACCTCCTGTTAGGGTTGTTATTAGACTTAGGTGCAGTGACAGAGCATCAGCATTGTGTCTAGTTACAGGAAGTGCTCAGTGGCAAAGGAGTGGGGGGAGCAGACACTTGTGGGAAGAAAACTTCTCTTTCATCCTCTATTTGGACAGACTATATTTGACTCTTGCATATAACATGCAAAATTGTATGGTCATGGGGAGGGAAGGAGAAATGTTTAATATTGGAAATTTAGGCAGGTTCAGAAAATGGAATATATAGAATTTGATATAAAACATCCTGTTGATGTAAATTTACTGTTAGGACTCTGGTCCCACCTCAAATGAATGAAAGCACAAAAGTGTATTCATATCACTAAAACAGCCTAGGCCAATCTGGCAGGGCTCCATCCAGTGGCTCAAAGGTATTGGCAGGATGTGTTTCTTTCCAACTTTCAACTTGGCTTCCCTGGAGGTTGGCTTCACACTCAAGCAGATCATTTCTCTACATGGCTGTCCTCTACAACAATAGACTCACAGTCTAGAAGGGAAAAGTCCTGGTGAAAGAAGAGCACATATTTCTTTATATTTCCAACATCTCATAATTGTATCTTTTTGGCCTGGCTTGGGTCACATAATCATATCCAAACTAATCATGATAGCCAAGGGGACAGATTGTTCTGACTGGCCAGGCATGGACTATGTGTCCAAGCTTGGAATCAAAGGTGGAGTCAACCACTTGGACTAAGATTGGAGAAGGAATGCCCCTTGAAAGAGGTGCTATTATCATAAAGGAAAAGACTGGGCAGATACAACGGATGGACAGCTAGCTACTCCCTTAGATATTGTTAATTGATAGCGCTGAAGATGGTGACTTCGATGATGATTGCAATGATAAAGGAGAAGAAAGTGTGACATGGAGTGATCAGACAGCGTGGACAAGATTCCTCATCTAGAAAGACTTGCATTGCTCTGATCCTCAGGCCACAGTCACTCACCAAGCTCTTCCTGAGCAGTTCTCACATATGAACCAGGCTGGGCACTGGGAGTCACAGACAGCAGAGAGTCTCTTCTGCCAAAGAAGACAGTTAGAGAATAAGAAGGCCATAAGGACTTGAATGCAGTAAGTCCATAAATATATGCAATTGTGTTGGAAAGTGACCTAAACTTGAAGGGGGTTGTGTATGAGGTTAGGCATAAGACCATTCTTAGCAGAGGTAACTTCTGTCTTTTTCTTAAGGAGAAATAGGCTCAAGCCCATGATTCCTTATTCCAAGTAAATGGTCTTCCATTCTTAAGCTGAACTATAAAGTGTGGATTACGTCAATAGAAACACAGAAAGATACTTGGTTCTCCCCAGGAGTGACCTCCTGACTGACAGCTTAACATACACAATAGGAATGAGGATGTACACAGATCTGGACAACCAACACCAGAGGAATGTGTGTGTGTTCATTTGAATTTAGAAGACTGGTGTCTGGGTGTGTCTGATCTTCCCCAAGAAAGAGAACGAATGTTTGTGGAAATTTTGGTCCTATATTCCTCTTGTTGAGCCTCCTATCCACATAGCGCTGCAGCATCCACACCATCAGGGCTCAGAATCTCACCTACAGCAAAGAACCTCCATGATCATGTCTCCTATCCAAGAGCAGATGAAGGATGGCTCTCAAGTCAAGCCTAAATATCAACTTCACCCTGAAAGAAACACACACACACACACACACACACACACACACACCCCACAGTGTGAAAATTATTCTAAACCCCCTGCTATTCCAAAGAGATTGTACACAAAGGAGGATTTGAGTCAGGAAAAAAACACACAAAGCATTTTGTTTCATAAATAGAATTGGCGTGGGAGTTGATTGTTTTCTCTCCTGAGGGATAAACATTTTAATTTAATAACAGTCAGAAAGTGCCTAAATGTTCTTGAGGAAAAAATATGGTGTTCCTAGGAGGACAGAATCTATTCACTTGCTGAATACTAGGGATGAGGCATTTCATCAGGGTGTTTCTCAAAAATACCAACCAAAATTTTCCAAGTATCGAATTTTACTAGCTAAAATAACCAAATAACCGTAGTTATCACTTATTGGGAAGTTTTTATGTGTGGCAGGTGCTGCACATATGTTATCTGACTTAGCTTCCATGTCAAACCAATGATGTAGGGATTATTATAATCCAATTTGTTATGTGGGTAAACTGGGAAGTTAGTCAACTTACCAGTAAGGGACAGAGCAGGAATTCAAACGCAGATCTGACTTCAAAGTAGTACTTATAATCACCATTTATATAGCAGGTCTGTTTGCAGCACCTTCCAACAGACCTATCAAAGGTGGGACATGGATTCATAAGAAAAGGGACTGAAAAAGGAACCAAAATAAGAAAATGTGTTTACATGGTATTATTTAAGAGAATGCTATCACAGCTGAGCCAAGGGAATAAAATTTTATATGTGGTAAAAAATAAAAGAGCATCTTCATATAAATACAATTGGGTCATATTTGGGGTAGATTGCTTGTTTGCTGCTAGGCCTTTGTGAGGAGTCTGCTTGCTTTTTGTGCAATATGTGAAATACAAAGGGTTAGTTGGGCACAATCAGAGCTGGTGAAGTCAGTAACTTCTATTTCATCTACAGCAGATCTGTTCTGTCATCTTCTTGGCCTGTCTATAGTAGCAAAGATGCCGCATCCAAGGGAGTTTCACAAGACATTTAAAGTCAGCCAGTCAATAAGGACCTAGGCTTTAGTAATAGTAACAATGCACAATTTTTATGGAGTGCTTATTCTATGCCAGACTCTCATCTAAGGATTTTATATATATTAACTAATTAAAATTCTTATGTAATTACCTGAACACTTGTCTGTCTCCTTCATTAGTCAACTCCATGAGGAAGGTATCCTTATTGTCCCTATTTTTTAGAAGAAGAAATCAAGACACAAAGAGTTAAGTCACTTACACAAGGTTTCACAGTAAGTGAAAGTGACTGCAAATCCAAGAGAACTGACTGCAGAGCCCACACCGCTAACCATCAAGCCTTATTACCTCTAGACCAGGATTAACCTACTTTTCCTACAAAGGGTCAAATAGTAAATATTTCAGGCTTTGCAGGCCACATAGTTTCTGTCGCAATGACTCACCTGTGCTGTACAGCTACCGTTATAATTTCAGTGCAAAAGCAGCCATAGACAATGTATAAAAAAATGGATAAGGCTGTGTGTCAATAAAATTTTATTTACTTAAAGAGAAAGTGAGCCAGATTTGCTGGCCACTGGTCTAGACTGTACTGTCCTATACATAATGGCTGCATCCTTGTTCTCTTATGTAGGTCATTTCAGCCATATTTATGGTAAATTTCATCACATGACTTTTGGCTTTTCTACATTTTATTTTTTCTGCTGGCAACATTTCCCTTTCTTTTGTTAGGTTGATGATGGGGGTGATAATGCTAATGTTGACTGAGCATCTCTGTACAGGAGGGGAAGCTGAGGTAAGAGAGAGAAAGAAACTGTCCCATGCAGCCAGCATGTGTGAGCCGAGCTGAGACTCAAAAACAGATGTGTCTAACGCCAGAGAACCTAGCTAACTCACTGAGCACAGTCTCTTAAAGTGTGACTTACAGACCACTTGCATTAGGATCATGGGGAGGGGATCTCAAGTCTGCATTTTAACAAGTTTCCTAGGTGATTCTTAAATGCATCACAATGTGATGAGCACAGCATTAACATTATGTGGCCAACCACTTCTTCTGGGATGCTCTTTTGGACCTTCAAGTCTAGATTAGGGCTTTTTCTGGATCTCTCCAATCCCTGTGATTATACATCTTACTACTATTTACCCTATACACTATGTAAGTACCTGCACACTTGTCTGTCTCCTTCATTAGTCAACCATCCCTGAAGGTCATGAACAATGTTTCTAGTTCACTGTTCTACAGTCAAAGCCCATCATGTAGTTGTACCTCCATGTATATTTTCTGGATGAGAAAATAACTAATTAATAGAAGCTCTAACTTCATGGGTTTTACAATGACCTTCATAATTACATTTTCTATGTCTATTGCATGATTTGTATCATTTTCCTCTGGATATTCTTGTCTTCATTTCTTTTGCTATGGATCTCTTTGTTCAATTTTTAGTATATTTAAAGTATGCATATATTCCCCCATAAACAAAGTTTTTAACATTTATTTTTAGTTTGCCTTATCTTAGGGAATATGGATTTGTCCTAGAGGAAGGATATCCTAAAAGATGGCTTTTTAATATGTCAATTTATTCAGGAGCTTTATATTAGCACCTGCAATGATCCTAGTAAGGGATAATCAAAGAGTTCTTACCTTCAAAGGATTTTCAATTTAGTTAAGACCCCAAACTCTATTAAATGGCAAATATATGTAATTCTGTGCTAAATTGCATTATACAGATATACCCATTTATTTAACAAGTATGTATCAAGCACTTAGACTTTCTAGTTACTGCCCAAGTGTCAGAGATCAGGAGTGAACAAGACAGTGTGCATAGAAATTACATTTTAGCTCAGAGAGACAAGACCACAAAACAGAAAGACAACACATGAATAAGACAATTGCAGATAGTAAGTGATGGAAGTGATTGAAAGGCTGAAGTGATAGTACCTGGGGTGGAATACTCTTGGATAGGGTAGTCAGGAATCTCTGATGAGGTGAAACTTGAGATACAGGAAGGGGCAGGATATGTGAAGATTGAGCATTCTAGGTTGAAAACACACACACACACACACACACACACACACACACACATGCAAGAGTCCTTAGAGGGAGCAAGCTGGGTATGTTCTAGGACATATCTGAAGCATAGTGAGGTGGGATTGGTGGTGGCAGGGGATAGAAGCTAAGAGGTGTGGCCCAGTCCTGCAAGGTAATAGTGTAAGAAGTTGAGATTTTGTTCTGCATACGTTGTGAAGCCATTGGTGGGATTTCGATAGAATATTAATATGACCTATTGAACTTATTTTTAAAGGTAAATTTCACTGCCCTGAAAAGTGGAATATTGAAAAACAAGAATAGAAGTAAAGAGACAAATTAGGAGGGTGGTCTCAATAATCTAAGTAAGAATTTTTGGCTGGTGATGGAGAGAAGAAGACAGATTGAGGGTATTTTTGTGGACAGAAGATTTGCTGATGGGTACTTGGGGCATCAAGGATGACTTCCAGTTCTTTGTTTTGAGAAACTGAGTAGATGATACTGCCATTTACCAAGACATGGGAGACTATAGGAGAAACGTTCTTGCAGAAAATTTAGAAAGATCTTTTAAAGACATGTGAAGTTTGAGGTGCGTATGTGGTCATCCAAGTGGAGAAATCAAATATGTAGTTGGATAATTGAATGGCATTCAGTGAAAAAAAAAATCAGAGCTTGGAATAAAGTTTGGCAGTTACTAACCATAGATGATATTAAAAGCATAGCACAAGATGAAGTTGCTCCGGAAAGAGTACAGACGGGAAAGTAGAGAACTTGAGAACCCCACCCTGGAACAGGCCAAGATATTGCGTTCAAATGGAGAATGGCGACCAGCAAAAAGACTAAAGAAGTTAGAGAAGAAGACAATAAAGAAACCCACAAGCTGTCACAAGAACAATAGAAAGAAAGATTTGGATTGGAAACATGGTGGTAACTTGTGAGCAAACCACTTGAGTAGGATCATGAGAATGGGAGCCTTAGTGGAAATTTGAGCCTTCTCTCCAAAAAGAACACAGAAGGGTGGGTGTGGAATTGGCCTACAATAGCTTAAAAACCTGTTCAGAGGCTAAGAATATGGAGTGACTATGCAACTCTACTGAGAAGTTTTGCTGCAAAGGGGAGCAAAGAAAAAGGGCTCATTATGGAGGATGCTATGGGGGAAAACATTTCCGGTTGCCTCTCATACTCAGGAAGTGGTTAGATGTAGAATTTCTCCTGTCTGGGTTTCAAAGGTCATGCTGCAAAGAGAATTGTTGTGGTCCTCAGAAGCCAAGATGTTAAAACATACTTGATGTGATGTTTCTAATGACGTTGAACTTTCAGTTGCCATCAATTAAGGAATTTCCTAACTAATGTTCATTTTTCTAAATTTATATTTTCGTCATGTTGTAACACATCTTCTAATCTCAGCTATGTATACAAGAAGTAATTGTATTGCCAATACCCACCATAGATGCTTAATGCATACACATTTGTGCTAGCCATGGGCATGCATCCCTTAAAACACAACCACCGATTAATTCAGATCATCTAAAAAAAAAGTTAGAAACAAAGGGACACCCCTGTACATAAATCAGCCCAAAGAATACTCACAATGTACTAAGAGACCCTAATGAGGACTGCAGCCATCTGGCAAACAACCTATTCGATTGAAACAAAAATGTCAACACAAACAAAATATGTGAAGTTGACCATGGACAGCTTGTTGATGGGCACCTATTTAGCTTTAAAGCAGTCTGGCAGATAGATTAAAAAAATCCATCAGGCCTGAAAAGTCTTAACAGGATAAATTTCCCCAGGGGGCCTTTCTATATGGTACTTATCATTTTCAGAGCAGTGATAGCTCTGATTGTCTCCAGCATCATTAGCCTAAATAGAGTAATGATGCCAATGTGGGGAATCATCTTAAATACATAATCTGGGGTGTGTGTGTGTGCATGCCTGACTGTGTACATTGCATGGTTTCAGCTCTGCAACTTGTAGGGTTGTGTTAATTTTCATGGCTTCATTAGAGCTTTGCACTTGGTAATTATCTTCCTGCCATTGCCAAGTCCCTTCCTGGGAGCACACAGAGGAATGAATGGGTGACCTCGGTGTCCATTTGCGAAGCGTGTGTTCATTGTCTTGAACCTCACCCCAGCTTCCATCAGCAGCCACCTTCCGCTAAGAAAGAGATCCTTGGGCAATGTCTTTACCTGATGAAACTGTTTCCATGTTCACTTGGCTTCCTAATTGGACCTCGTACCTTTTGGAGGAAAAAAATATATATATATATATCAGAGTTGCCTCCAGCTTGGCAGAAGCTTAAGTGAGAAGTCATACAGATGTGGAGCAATTGATTTGTTTCACACACCACCTACCTTCCTTGAAAATTAAAAAAGCTCACCAACAAAATGGCAATTGGTCAGGACCTCAGGAGGGCAGAAATACAGAAAAAATTAATTTCAAACTGTGAAACTCAGCCAGCAAGAGCTAATAGCCCCACTCCTGACAAACAGAGTTCATGTTCTGGTAAATGCAACAGAGCTTGTGTGTGTGTGTGTGTGTGTGTGTGTGTGTGTGTGTGTGTTTCTTCAGTGGGGGAAATCTGTGAAGGCATATGTCCCTTACCCTGATTTCATCACTCTCAATACATGTACTGAATGTCATGGCCATCTTCCTAACAAAGAGTTTGCAAACCCAGTCCCTCAGTATTGCCTGTACCAACAGTCCTGCCATGGAGCAGACGAGAGTCATTTGCACAGTTCTCCCTAATGGTGGAAACATAATAATTAACCACATCCCCCCAAATGTTGGCTGAATGACTGGCCCCTAATTTGTATACTTTCTGCAGAGGTTTCAGTGTCTTGTGAAATTTATTGCCACACTAAAGTCACCTTTTAAATTATGGATCATGATATTGGTATGCTGCTAAAAATGTTCACAGCATTGTAATTTTATGCACTGGCAATAAACATGAAAAATGCATTTTGGGGTTGTTTAACATTAAAAATAATGTTTTGGAAAATAAATTTTAGGAGAAATTTAGTGCTGGGGAAAAGGACCATATTCACAGTCCTGGAGACACAGATTCATAATCCAAAGAGTGCATTGGGTAGGGGGCAAATGTGCAGCCCAGGTAGGTCAATTCCAGGTACCACAGGGCAATGAACTTCACGTAGTTTGGATTTAGATGGTAGTGGGATTCATGTCTTCCTGCCAACTCTCATCCATCAAAGGGCTCCCCCTGATTGCTTTCTAAATGGTAGCAGGATTTGCAGGCAATTGGCAGCATTACAACAAATCACCTTGTTCTGGAATGAAAATGATATGGCGCAAGTCAGCTTTCTGAAGAGCACTTTAACCTGGTCAGCCAGGGGCAGCTGCTCATGGCCTTAACTTTACCTGAAGAGTTAATTCAATGACTAGTATCATAGCCATGGAATTTGGCTCTACCAACAGGTGCATGCCATCTTAATGGGGCCAGTGACCAGCAAAGAACAAGTCGTCTTGAGAGATGACATGAGTCCCAACTACCTAGGTCTGAATCCCATCATATGTCTTACCGAGCCATGTGACCTTGGGCAAGTTACTTATACATTCTGTTCCTTTACTTCCCCATCAATAAAATAGAGATCATGAGAGAACACAATCCCAGGGTCATTTTGAGTATTAAACTGGAAAAGGCATGGAGACATACATGAGCAAAGCACAGAGTAAAGAGCTAATAATATTGCTGATGGTGGTGATAGGATGAGCCCATTCCACATTGCATCACATAAAAACTATATAAAACAGATGATTTGAGAAGGAGCAGCAATTGAGCTTAGAAATAATGAATTTATTTTCTATTTTTCCCCTAAAATTCCATTCATTCTTCAAGACTTAGCCTAGCAAGAGAGACTCGGCTGTGTAGCCTTCCTTTACTTCTCTCACTCACTACCTTGCCAAGGAAGAAGAAATTGCTCTCATTGAGTATTCCCATTGATTTTCCCCAGAATTCTTTTTTTTTCATTTTACACATCATAATAGATTTAATTGATTATGTGAGTCTTTAATATCACACTTCAAGTTGCTTTACTCAAGGAAAATAGTTGATTTATCTCTGTGCCCACAGTGCCCACTATGATCTCATGAAGAGCTTATTTACTGTTTTACATGTTCTTTAAATATATTGGGGAAAAATGGGAAATTTGGGGTGTTTTAAGGAGTGTCTGACCTTGGCTGAAATTGTTTTTTGGGCCTCCCTAAAATTTGCATTTCCTACAAATTTAAGACACCTGTAAAGTCCATTAAGACACCTGGTCCCTCACTACACTAGAGAAGAATATTAATAAAATGACCCCTGTATGAATAGCCTTCTGACCACTGTTGGTTTTCAAGTTTCATTTGGTTTTGTCTCTTACCTGTGATTCTTGGAAGCTGAGAGGCAAGTTCACAAGCTCAGATATCCACTAACTCTAAAGAAGAAAAGTATGTAGAAATATCCTTGTTCATGACACATATCTAAAGAGCCTGAAACATTCTAAAATCATTGTGGCTGTGTTTTTATTAAATGATAAAATGAATTAATATAAAGATGTGCAAATGATATAAATGCCATAAAATGGAAATCTTGACAATTGGGTATTGCACCATGTGAAAAACAATGGATATGTCGCACCCCAAAGTAGGTGGAAGGAGGTTGCATACAACGGGTCGCAAATTTCAGCATGCCACAGAATGGACCATGAACATTGTATGAAATTCAGATTTCTGATCCCCATCTTCAGAAATTGTTTCAGGGGGTGCGGGTGGAGCCTGGGGAAATTTTGAGCATGCGCAACCTATATATGTTATTTATAAGTTTTATTCATGGACTGCTATACAATGCCATACACATTATTAAAATTCACAAAATAGAAATTATACAAATATATATGACAATAGATACAATTTGCAAGTATGTTCAAATAGATACAAATACAATTTCTTAATATTTATACACCCCCAATGGATCTTCTTGACACCCCCTGGGGTAAATGTACCCATTTTGAGGATGAGTCCTCCAAATACGTGTTTTTCAGATTTTAATGTGCATATAAGTAGACTGGGAGTGTTGTTTAAATATAGATTCTGATTTAGTAGATCTGAGGTTAGAGATTATTTTTCTAAGAAGCTCCTAAATAATGCTGATACTCCGGGTCTGGGAACTACACTTTAGGTAGTACGGGTCTATGCAGTAGCTTCTCTGTTTCTGACCTAAATCCCGATAAAAACTGACCTTTTAACTGGTCAGGGTTTTGTGTAGATGGTGCGGAGGGGCTGAAGACTATTAGCAAGCTTCTCCTTAAAACTTCAATCCAGAAGACTTTCTGTAATTCTCCTTTTGAGTTGCACTAACATGAAACAACTGAAAAGCACCCTAGAAAAACCTCCCCCATCCCTAGCCCTTTATGTACTTTCAGGAAGGGTTCTTTCAGCTGATCTCTTGAATTAACAAGACAGTACTCCCTGAAGTCATAAACAATGACTTTCCTGGATGCAACAGTGGGCAAGATTATTCTCCCTGATTAAGCCCTTGACAGGAGGCATCTTTGCAGCAAGCATCATGCCAGGTTTTATTAGTAAATTGGCCCTACAAAGTTTTTCTTACCTACAGATGCCCTAGCTCAGCAATCCTTCCCATAGATTGGAATGAACACATTGAAGAATGTCATGCTTGACGGTACCAGGAACAATAATTAGACAAATTTACAAATCATAAAGGGATACGTGGAACGCACTAATCTGTAGAGATTATTAAGTGAAAATAGAAACTTAAATAATTAATTCTTAAAATCATCCCAAGAAGGCTACATTTTTTCCTGATGTGCAGACACTGCAATTAGGTTCCTGTGACAGCCTATTTCAGATGAAACAGGAATTCTTCAATGTGCTTATTTAATAGAGCCGGAACACGTTATAAGGAGTGATTTCATTACCGCATCCTTCCAATCTGAATGAAATCAGAACTCCAGATGATGCTGCCTTTTGAGTAATCCCACAGCATGCCATGGACCAAAGACAGGGAGTGTATAGTCCATAAGACTTGATGTGCATGAAAATTAACACCAGACATCCTCTTAATGTGTTTTAGTAAAACAGGGAAGCATGATAATTTTGCATTAGTCACCTGCATGTCACTTATAAGTCAGCCCTAAGAAGCAGCAATATCCTTTGTGAACACTGGAAATCATGGAGTAATATACACTAGTTGTGGCCAAAGTTCCTTTGCTTAAAAAATGAGCATGTACTAATTACCCTGCCCAATTTGAAAGGCCCTTCCTACCAACCGTGCTGTCTATTGGAAACTCCCAGAGAGCACACAAGAGCCTCTAGAGAGGCTGGTGTTTTGGTGCCCGATAACCTAAGCCTAACACAGCTTAATCACATGGGCAGGTCCTGTAGACATCTTGTAGATTCACTTCCTGTGGTGCAATGGGGAACATGTAATTATTGTCCTGAAAGATGAGATTCAAATACAATTTATTTTAAAGAGTTTAGCACAAGGGCACTCGATAGAATAGTAATGTGTTAGTTTCCTTCTAGATTCTGCATTAAACTCCCCTGTGTTACTTATATAAGGAAGTATTCCTATTATTTCTCTCTAAGATTGTGTTGAGAATTCAATATTACTCAAAAGGGAAATCATTTTGGTTAGAGTTTCCAATGTTCATTAAGACACATAAACTGAGTTAAGTTAGTACATGTAGATAAAACAGAATCCTTGAAAATTCCTTGACAAGGGATGAGGAGGGGTGAGAAACAGAACAAGCAGGGAGAGGGAGATATCACGGAGTGTTAACCAGATAAGACCGACTGACCTGCAGACCAGGTGAGTCCACAGTACGCCTGGCCTCTGATGGAGCAGAAAGAGCAGAGGTCTCCTTGTAGTGGGACTCCTATTGTCCATCTGACCTCTCTTAGTGTCATTGGCAGTGGGGCCCCTCTCTTACTTTTTGATATGAAAATTAGAACATACTCACTTGCAAAGGAGGTCAGCAGAAATTGAAGGAGCCACAAAACTTTGGAGGAGGTCAGTTGCACATTGGCCCAAGAAAACATTAGAAAAACAGTCTACAGCAATGGAAAGGAATGTGCTTCTGAGTATTGAATGGCACTTTGTGTGCCTCCAGCTGACTTCTGTGATGAACGAGTAAACCAAGTGGTTTGCACACCTGCTTTGTCTAACCTGAGCCTTGGAGTGTCCACCTTGAGAGAGGGAGCTGGAGCAAAGTAGAACCCACACCCGCAGCCCCTGAGAAGCAGCCTGACAGCTGTGCCGTTGTCATACAGACAACTGACATTCAAATATTTGATGATATTGTCATCAGGACACAGTGTCATTTATGCCTCTAAGACAGTGTTTTTTGAAATTTTCTTTTGTTAAACCTCATGAGGCTAATAGGCATGACACACTACCAACAACAACAAAATTCATAATTAAATAAGTTTAGGAACTGCTGCTTTCTATACCTTAATATTAGATATTCCTTTTATCAGCATATCAAAAGATCTGAGAAGTTCTGCCCTAAAATAATATGTTTAGATTTTACTTTTTGTCAAGACTTTCCAAAATACAAATAAGCACAGGACACAATTGTAAAAAACCACTAGCTTTGATTTATGGGGGACTTGTTTCTCCTGCTCATTCCTACTTCCCTCTCCCTTTCTCTGTTCTTTCTTTTTCCCCTCCCTCTAGCCCTCCTTCCCTCCCTCCCCCCCCCCCCCCACTTCATTCCTCCATCCTCTCTCCATAATTTCTCTACATTTTGAGGGTTGGGAGAGTCAGCCCTGTAATGTCTATTCTTACCAGTACAATTTACACTGGAAAACTCCGCATTTGGAAGGGATTACTGAACTTGGAGCCTTAATAAATCAGGCCTTTTGGACTTCCCTGTACTGGTAATCATTTTAAGTATCTTCTTCCATACAGAATTCTGATGGAGAGGTGCAAGGAGACATCCAACCATATATCATATATCCCCAAATATATATGAAGTGTAATGTTGTCTCTTGTCCAAGGTACTTATTCCCTTTGTAAGTGAAAGACAGAACTGGGGCCAGGAGTTGGGCTCTTCAGAAAGAATTGGAAAATAGGGAATGAGGTTGGATATGATGAAAAGTCCAGCTGTGCAGAGGTGCCAGACACTTGTTTTTATTTGATATTGGCTGCTGATTCTATGGTGAGCTAAGTTAATTTTTTAAGTAAGATCTTTATTTTAGAAAAAAAATTATTTTAGAAAAGTTGTGGAGATAATAGAGAATGTTCTTACAGACCTTACGCCCAATTTCCCTATCACCTGACATTAGTGTATATGTAATTGTTCACAATTAATGAACCAATAGTGATACATTGATATTAACTAAAGTCCATAGTTTAACAAAAGTCCCTTAGTTTTTCCCCAATGTCCTTCTTCTGTTCCAGGATCCCACCCTGAATACACTAACTCAATTGTCATGTCTCCCCAGGTTTCTCTTGGCTGTGACAGTTTCTCAGACTTGCTTGTTTTTGACGACCATAGCAGTTTTGAGGAATACTGGTTAGGTGTTTGGCAGGATGTTCTCCAACATTTTTAAAAATGTTTTTTTTCTCTTCATTAGACTGGGGTTATGTGTTTTTAGGAGGAAGAGACCACAGAGGTGAAGTGTCATTTTCATCACATCAAGTCAAGGGTCAAGCATCCACCCAACTTCCTGCTGTTGATATTAATCTTGAAATTTGGCTGAGGCTGTGTTTGCCAGGTTTCTAGACTGTAAAGTTACTCTGCCCCCCCTTTCCGTACCAGCTTCTTTGGAAAGCTATCACCCTGTGTAGCCCAAGCCCAAGCAGTGAGAAGTGTTGCCCCACCTCCTTGAAGGCAAAGTATCTATATAAATGATTTGGATTCTTCTGCATTAAAGATTGGTCAGCTTTCCCCCATTTATGTGTGTATGTGTATATTTATCCATCCAGTCATTTATTTATAGCAGATGGATATTTAGTTTACACTTTGGGTTATAATCCAATATTACTTTCTTCATTTTGTTGTTCAATGTGTTTCAGTTTTGGCCATGCGGTTCAATCAGGCTAGAGTGGGAGTAATCCCCCCCAAGCTGGGATAGGGCTCTGGCAAAGTCTTCTCCAAGAGAGTACGCTGTGGTAATGAAGAACATGCTGCAGTTATGAAGCACATTGGCTTCCTTCACAATGACCCTATTCTCTTCCCCCTGCCAGAGCCAGGAGAGGATCTTTCTCAGAACGCCAGGATCTCATGGTGTTCCTGCTAGTTTTTGGCTCCTGCAGCTTTTTCTTAGGGGTAAGGAGATCTCATCTCTAACTGTGAATTTGCCTGTCTCTCTAGGTTTTACAGTGCTCATTTGTCCTAGGAAGTCATTTTTCTTATGTGTTTAAAAAATGGGTTGGTTTTCAATTTGCCCAGGTTTTTCTTGCTGTAAAATTGGGGATGATGATTTCCAAGCTCTTTACATAACAAAGCTGAGGTTGGAAGTCAAGGTAAGTGTTTCTAAAATGAATTTAGCTTTGCTAAACATAAAAAAAATGATCATGTAAGAGGAGATGGGTTTGTGAGAATGAACTTCTCACACTCATTAGCACAGGATGCCACGTGCCACTAAAGACGGTAGACCAGTAGTGTTGCTTTACTGCCTACTGAAAAATCACAGAAATGGCAAAGAAGGGACCATATCTCTATGGCTGTAGCTCTTTCAGAAGAAAACGGGTAACTCTGCATCCTGGCTGGGTTTCAAATAGGCCTGAAGGCAGGTGATGCAGCTTGATGACCTTTGGTAGCTCCGTTCACTTATACCCCAGCCTGGCATCCTGGGAAAAGACACTGGCCTTGGGTCAGTTAAGAGGATGTAGCCACATGTTGCTCCTCTGAATTTTCTCTGCCTGTTGAAGGAGACAGAGTGATATATTTGAAATAAAACAATGACTATAGAAATTTCCTAGAAAAAATGTTACTTTGTGTTTGGGAAGAGTATGGCATTAAATGTAGTGATCATTTTATTATGGCAGCATGGTGATGGAGATATTTCCCAGGCTCCAGTCCTTTGCAAACTATTTTCCTTTTTTTTTTTCCACATCCACATGCCTCTTATACTGGGAGTCCCTAAATTTCTTCTAAGTTTCTTCTAAGGCTGTTTAAACTCAAATATACTTATTTAAATGTGACATCATACTGCAAGATTTTGATTTTCTAGTTAAATGGCTGATTGTACATTTTCTATATCTATACTAATAAAAGGGTAATATGCTAATTAGACCTGGAGACCTTCCAGACATCCTTCTGGACAAAGCCATGGTGGCGGGGCCAAGGCAGAGATGGTTAGGGGTGATCAGGCCAGCAGGCGAGGACAGTTGGGGGTGAGCAGGCCAGCGGGGGGGGGGGGGCAGTTGGGGCGAGCAGGTTGGCGGGGGGGGGGGGTAGTTGGGAGCAAGCAGGCTGGCAGGGGGGCATTTAGGGGTGATCAGTTTGGTAGGCACAGTGGTTAGGGGTGATCAGGCAGGCAGGCAGGTGAGCGGTTAGGAGCCAGTGGTCCTGGATTGCGAGAGGGATGTCCAACTGCTGGTTTAGTCAGTCAAACATCCCCCGAGGAGTCCCAGATTGGAAAGGGTGCAGGCCAGGTTGAGGGATACCCCTTCCCCATGCATGAATTTCATGCACCAGGCCACTCGTATGTAAATAAGTATATAACTGCTAAGGCAAATTCCACTCATAGACTGACTACCTAAATATCATCCAGTATTATAACAGTGATACCAAATTTAGGAAGACATGAGTGTTAGCAGATTTTTTAGTTGAGAACAGGCTTGAAAATGGAATACAAGGCAGGCAGGTTTTGATGGGTAGAGACAGTGATCAGGAAAAAAGTTGTATTATTGATAGTAACATGCTTGATTGGAGCTTGTATGTCTTGTAGAGAGTTGAGTTGAGGTTACCTGTCTGAATGGGATCAATGTTAAGCTATCCCTTTTTATATGTGGAAAAGTCACAAAAGAGAGACATGAGTATACTTAACTTTCTTCAGGATTTTGCCTAAAGCTTCTCATGCTCACTGGTCCTAGGACACTTGTTAAGAACCTGAAAACCTCTTCCTGTTACAAAAAAGATAGGCAGGGATGGGGATTAAAAGCATAAAGAGATTTTTGTTAGGGTTTTTTTGCTCTTTTTTTTTTTTTTTTGGTTTTTCAAAACTGGGCTCTAGGCTCAATTATGTGTGGGCTATTGGTTCTCCTGATAGAAAACATGTTACCAATAATCTGTGGTCTCTATTTCTTTTCATTCAGTAAATATTTATTGAGCACCTGCCATCCTTAGATTTTGTGATAGGTGCCAATTATACAATGGTGAAAAAGACAGATGTGGTTGTCCACACTGTCTTGGAGGTTATAGTCTAGTAAAAAAGACTAAATTAGTCTTCTCTTTTAAGATAACATGCTAAGGTCATGCTCCAGATCCAATATTTTTTCATTAAACCACTAGAAATGGTAAAAAAACAAAACATATTTTTCAAAGAAATGAAATATGTGGCCTCACATAAAGATAAGAAACTGACTGTTCTTGAGACTAGATTTCCATCACCAGTGTGTTCTCTACCCAGAGATGGGAAAAGCAGAAGTGAGAGAGAACCCAGAACCAGAGGACAAGGTAATTCATTGGAGTACCAGGTCAAGATGGTTGCCCCTGCAACCTACCTTCTAAACCAGGCCCAGAAAGGGAGGCATATACCTGCAGGGAAGAGCAGACACTGTGGAAGTTTGATTCAGAGTGACAGGGAGAAATACAGCCCTTATGTTCAGAGGAGCAGCTATGAAAACGCCTCCACTCCCCACACTCTCACAACGATTAAAGCCACAACTTCAGGTTCTATATCAGTGGGTGACACAAACATGAAAAACCTCTAGTACAAAAACAGAGCACCTGAGGAATGCTGAAACCATAAAAGACAAGCAGAACCTATACTTGAAAAAAAAAGAGGAGTGAATAGATCAATGAAAAAATGGTATGAAACCATCTTAGTGAAGAAAGTGAGGGAAGACTATTCCAGGTAGAGGAAGGAATAGTATATGCGAAGGCCCAGAGACAAGAGTAAATTCAATGTCCTCTTGTGTATCTAGAGTAGAAAACATGAGGAGGAGACAGTCGAGAAATGATGTTAGCATTATAGACAGAGGTTAGTTTGTAGGTCTTTTAAATATTGTTTAAAATTTAGACTTATCCTGGGACAACAATATGTGCCTTAAGGGATTTAATTTAAAAAATGAGGATGATCTTGATTGACTCATAACAGATCAGAGGTGAGCCAAAGTTTTCTGTGAAGGACCCTCTGGAGAGCGTTTCAGGTTTTTTGGACTATAAATTCTCTGTACAACCATACAACTCTGCCATCATCATAGGATGGAAGCAGCTGTGCACAATACATAAATGAGTGAGCATAGAAATGTTCCCAAAAACTTTATTTACAAAAGCAGGTGGTGGGCCAGATTTGGCAAAGAAGCCATACTTTGCTAACCCCTATACAGAGGCAATAAACCAGGAAGGAAAAAAGAAGGTAAACTTAACTCAATGGCTTTAACTTAACGGATGAGACAGAAATCTTTTTTTCATTCTTTTTCTTCTTTACTGAATCTGAACAGACTGGCATCAGAAAGTTCGGGAACATGTTTATAATTTTTATTTTATGTGCTGACAGGTTTAAAGTGGCGGAGATCCTGAATTCTGTATCTCAGCCTCATTCTCTCCTGTCACCCCAGTCAGGCCTCTCTCTCACTGCTGCCTAAATGGCTACTCCAACTACAGGTCAGACCAATTATTTCCTAAATGGTTTGTATCCACCTGCAGGTCAAATGGGCAGCTTTGGGGGAGGAGTAACAGTGCCTAGCACTCATTGCACTGCAGCCATCCATTACTCCAGCATCGCATCAGCCTGCTCAATTAAAGAGCCTGTGAGCACAGAGCCATGCATATCATGTATTACCCTGCCAGAGGGCTAGTCACATGTCTGACACTCAGGGTCCTTTCTGCTGAGCAATGCACTTCACCCTCATTTAAAATTAACTTACAAAAAGCATCAACAACATTCTTAAAGTGAATCTTTCCATGCCCACCCATATCTCTGCCTTAGAGAAAGTGATTTGAAATAGCTTCTCTTCTCTCTGAAGTTTCATTTTTAAATTTCCAAGAGTATTCAGATGATAGCCAGGTCTGGGGAAAAGCGGCAGTTAGAGACGGCCTCTTAAATTCTCCCAATTCTCTCAAACTATCAAAATGATTATAAAACTAGTAATATTAGTTAAAACTTACCGAATGCTTACTCAAAACTTTAAAAAATATGGCATTTAATTGACACAGAAAAACCTACCATGGAGTTACTATTGTATACCCAAGGAAAAAGAGGTGTTGGCAGAGCCAGGCCTTGGTCTCTGGGCCTCTGACTCCAAAGTCAGGCTGTGCCCTGTGTACAGCATCTTCCCACACCAACCCCCACTCCTACTGCAACCTCACCTGCCAGGTTAGCTCATTGCTGTTGGGATAATTAGACAATAATTACAAAAGTGATCTTTTGTTTCTGTATCAAACCTTCAGCGTCACACACACACATTGTCACACTCAGCCAGATGAGGCTGGTTAGAATAGACGTGAAAAGAAGTTGAAAAGAAAGTAACAATTTTAAAGCTGAGAAAACGTGTTCACAGCCTCATGAGTAGAAGCGAGCAGAGTTGGGTCTCAATCATGGCTCTCTACTTCAGGTGCACTGCTCCTCACTCTTCCTCAGGGGTTCCCTTTTCCAGGTCACCTGATGCCTTCCTCAGATAAAACACAAATGATTTCAGAAAGCCCTTGAGTGAGTTGAAAGGTGGGCAAGATCCCTGGGGCTATGGAAACTTCTGGACTCCAGACAATAGGCCCTGCTTATTTGAAGAGCTGATCTTAGTTTCAGAACCCATTTAACGTACTGTCTAAATATTCTAAAAGAAATATCAGGACATATTTTTATATATTGGTTTTGTATATTAAATCTCTCTATACACATACATACACATACATATCTGGCAAATATTTTTTTCTGGAACCCTTAAAAAGTTATGCCATGACACTAAGAGGGATAGACAAATTAAAAGCATCTGTATCCTATATAATAAAAGCCTAATATGCTAAGTGTCCAGTCATCTGGTCAGCCATTCAACCAATAAAAGTGTAATATGCTAATGATATGCTAAGGCCGCTCAACCGCTCGCTATGATGTGCACTGACCATCAGGGGACAGATGCTCTGACTGGTAGGTTAGCTTGCTGCTGGTATCTGGCCAATCGGGACCAAGTGAGATGGGCTGGACACTCCCTGGAGACCTTCTGCAGTCCCTACCCTGCTGGCCTACCTTCCGCATCCCTCCCCAGCCCCGATTGTGCACTGGGGGTCCCTTGGCCTGGCCTGTACTCTCTCACAATCCGGGCTGAGGGACCCCCCCCCCCCGCCCCATACACACACACACACACACACACACACACACACACACACACTGAGTGCAGGAATTTTGTGCACTGTGCCTCTAGTAATTATATATTTAGACTTGTGATTCATGCATAGTGTAGGCTGGAGTGACTGGATTACAGAATTGAGGTCGAGTCTGTATTTGGAATCTCTCTATAGAGCAGGGCCTGTGGTCTGGGAAAACAAACCAGAAAACAGAGACTTCAGGCTCCATAGGAGCCTCCCAGGAATTTCTGAAACTTTACAAGCCCTTTCCTCTTGTCTCCCAACACTTCACACAACTCCTATCACCTACTGCAAATAGTAGGTGTGAAACCGTACAGCAAACCAGGGGGAAATGCTGACAAAATCAAGTTTTTATGCCAAATTCTATTTTTTAAAAGTGACTCTCATCATTTCTCACATTTCCAATCTTCCTTTAAGCCTGCCCCTCCCAGAAGCTTCCCTTAAGCTGGTCTTCTCTGAAGTGTGAGCTCCCAGGGAGTTCTGGGAGGACCCGGATTCACGCATCAGGTGCAGCTCTCCCTGGGAGAGTCAGAATGTCCACAGTCTTTTCTGAGCTCTGGGATCCCCTGCATTTTCCAATCTTCATAGCCACCGACCACTTCCATGGAACACTTTATTAATTCCAGGGAACTACTGTTTGCAGAACGTGCTCTGGGAAATGTTGGCGTGAAAGATAATGTCTGGGCCACTGAAGATAAGCCTCGGATGATTCACTTATCTGGAATCCTCCAACCTCTCCAAGCTCATTGCTCAACTGACTTTCCCTTTTGTTTATCTGTGTCTTTTGGTAGTGAGCTGCTTGTAGATTTCAGGTACTCAAACTTATACCTTGTGCCTCTCAGGCTTGCTCATGGCCGCTTCTGCCTTCTGGCAACAGAGCCTTGGCTAAGCCATGTAGGGTTAGGCTCAGTTGGCTCATCTGTAAAGTGGAGGATTTGGTGAACAAATGAACTTTAAGATCCCTTCATACTCCATCTTATACACATCTTGTGATTTTCTTCTCTCCCATAGTCCTTGGGTGTTTTATTTTCTTTCTCTAAGCCCTCCCGCTTTATCTGCAAAGTGGGGGAAATAGCATAATGCACATTGTAGGATTCTATGAGGATTCTGTGGAATGAGGAAGGTGAAGATGACTAGTATGGTTATCAGTAGGACTCAATGAAAATTAATAATAAACTCAATCTACCAATTATAAGAAAGTTATTCCAGCATTACCTAGGGTTGGTCTTGCTTGAAATTGATACATCCTCTGTGCTTTCTGGCTTTGAAAGCCTTTTACTGATGTAAAAATAACACTTAAAATGTTCTTAACAGTGTAGTTCAAAGAATGTTAATGGACTCTGAGGCCAAATAAAGAGAAGCTCAATTGCTGTAAACTTAATGTTTAAACACCTTAAATAAATGTGTTTTCCCTAATGGCAGAGAGTCAATTCCCATCAGAATCTTGAAGGGAAGAATGTGGCAAGACATATATCATGGTTTCCCAGGAAACTGGGCAGAGGAACCTGAAGACCTGTTAAGTGATATGACTTTGAAAATAACTTTTGTACGAAAGAGACTCACTTTACAATGTGGTTTTCCTCCATGATCTTAGTTGGTGCTCAAGAGACAGGGATGGGAGATGGAAAAGTATTATCAATACCTTTGGATGTGCCTCATCTCAGTATGCCAAGGGCCAGACCTGCCATCTTCCATTTGCAGACTGGACCCTCTCTTGTCTCAGTGCATGACTCCATTGTCCAACCAGTTACCCAGGCCACATAAGTAGAGTCACCGTCCTCTGCTCTTTATTCTTTACTTCTCACTTTCAACCAATCCTCCAGCCCCCTTGAGTCCATCTCTAAAATCTCTAAATCCAGGAAAAAAAGGGTGGCAGAGTAGGTGGATGCTGCATGAACATGCTCCCCAAAACAAGCGGAATTATAACTGAAATATAGAAAGGCTTCCTGAATAATCAACAGAAAACTCATAGGAGAGGACCCTGATACCCAAGGACCGAAGGTGGAGACCACATAGAGACTGGTAGGAGGGGTGGTGAAAGGGCTGGCCAGGCACCCAAAAACCAGAACTAAAGTCCCGGAGAGCTATTTCAGCTGTGAAGGGGTGCCACTGAGAACTTTGGGACCTAATACTTAAGCTGGGCTCCCCAGGAGAGAGCACCAAATCTGAGGAGGGTACCCACATAACATCTAGCTGTGAAAAGCAGCAGTGTGCTGACTGCAAGAGAGTGGCAGCTGAAAGTTTGGGCACCCTCTTGAAGGGCCAATGCACAAAAATTCCCTGTGAAGCCACCCACCTTGTGCTCTGGCAGAGGGACGGTGAAGTGAATTGGAGCTGTGAGAGTAGAACCCAGGACTGGGGACTCAGGGGATAGAGCTCAGAAGGCAGATGCCCCAAGTTTCTTGGGCTGAGTCATTCCCTCACACAATGGAGGACATCTTTCCCACATACATATTTGCCCTGCCTCCGGGGAAGACAGTTGACACACCCTATTAGAAAACACCTTTTCCTGAGGCCACTTAAGAGATTCAATGTAACAATTAGCCTCAAAGGAGAAGCAACTGCCCCACCCTATTAAAAAAAAAATCTTGCCACACCTGAGGATGATTGCCTAGGGCTATTCAAGTCAATCCTATTAGTCTGTACACAGAGGTGGTCTCTGGAGTCTTTGAGTCTTTGCCTGATCCAATTAGTCAGAAACAGCCTTTAACACTGTCCTGCACTAGAGATTGACAGGTGTAGAGGATCTACCTAAAACATAGTCACAAACCCAAAAAGACAACCAAAATGAGGAGACAAAGAAACAACCCTCAAATGAAAAACCTAGAGAATTCTCCAGAAGAAGAGATAAATGAAGCAGAAAGAAGAGATTTATCTGAAACAGAGTTCAGAGTAATGATAGTAAAAATGCTCAACAGTATGAAAAAAGATATAGTAACTATAAAAAAAAAAACAGTCTGAGATAAAGAATGACATAACACAAATAAAGAACATGTTGGAAGGAATACACAGAAGATTAGAGGAAACTGAGGATCAAATCAGTGAATTAAAAGACAGAGTTGAAAATATCACTCAATCAGAAAACTAAAAAGAAAAAAAAAAACAATTAAAAAACAGGAGGACAGCTTAAGGGATCTGTGGGACAATGCGAAACATAAAAATATTAGAATAGCAGGTGTACTAGAAGAGGTAGAAAGGGAGAAAGGAATAGAGAAGGTGTTTGAAGAAATAATGGCAGAAAACTTCCCTAACCTGGTAAAAGAAAAAGTCACACAAGTTTGGGAGTCACAGAGAACCCCAAACAAGAAGAACCCTAATAGACCCATGCCTAGACACATCATAATTAAAATGCCAAAAATCAAAGACAAAGAGAGAATCTTTAAGGCAGCAAGAGAAAAGAAAATTGTTGCCTACAAAGGAGTTCCCATAAGACTGACACCTGATTTCTCATCAGAAATTCTATAGGTCAGAAGGGAATGGTATAAAGTACTCAACATAATGGAAAGCAAGTATCTGAGACCAAGATTACTCTATCCAGCAAGACTATCATTCAAAATAGATGGTCAAATAAAGAGCTTCCCAGACAAAAAAAAAAAAAAAGGCTAAAGGAGTTCCTCATCACCAAACCAGCATTACAAGAAATGCTAAAGGGATTTCTGTAATGGATTGCTGAGAAGAAGAAACAGAAAGAGAAACCTAGTTATACAGAATTAAAATGGCTATAAATAAGTACCTCTCAATAATAATCCTAAGTGTAAATGGATTAAATGCTCCAATCAAAAGGCATAGGGTAGCTGAATAGATACAAAAACATGACCCTACTATATGCTGCCTACAAGAGACCCACCTCAGAACAAAAGACACACACAGGATGAAAGTGAAGGGATGGAAAAAAATTTTTTCCTTGCAAATGGAAAAGAAAAAAAAGCTGGAGTAGCAATACTCATATCCAACAAAATAGACTTTAAAATGAAGGACAGCACAAGAGACAACAAAGGTCACTACATAATACTAAAGGGATCAATCCAACAAGAGGATATAACCCTGGTAAACATATATGCACCCTATATATATTCTAGAGGACTTTAACAGAGATATTGACAGCAATACAGTCATAGTAGGGGACTTTAACACCCCTATGGCTTCACTGGAAAGACCTTCCAGACAAAAACTTATCAAGGAAACAGAGACTCTAAAGGAACACTGGATCAGATAGATTTAATAGACATTTATAGAACATGTCACCCCCACGCAGCAGAATATACATTCTTCTCAACTGCACATGGATCATTCACAAAGATAGACCACATGTTAGGACATAAAACAAGTCTCTACAAGTTCAAGAAATCATATCAAGCATCTTCTCAGATCACAGTGGAATGAATTTAGAAATCAACTACAGTAAAAACAGCCAAAAACATTCCAACACATGGAGGATAAATAACATGTTATTAAACAATGAATGGGTTATCAAAGAGATCAAGAAAGAAATAAAAAAAACTTCCTGGAAACAAATGAACACACAACAACCCAAAATATCTGGGACACAGCAAAAGCAGTCCTGAGAGGGAAGTTCATAGCACTACAGGCATATCTAAGAAAACAAGAAAAATCATCAATAAACTATTTAACTCTACAACTTAAAGAACTAGAAAGAGAACAATAAGAAAAGCCCAGAGTAAGTAGAAGGAAGGAAATAATAAAGATTAGAGCAAAAATAAATAACATAGAGACTAAAAAAAAAAAAAAAAAACAAAACAAAAAAAATCAATAAAAGCAAGAGCTGGTTCTTTGAAAGGACAAACAAAATTGATAAACCATAAGACAGACTCATCAAGAAACAGAGAGGATCCAAATAAATGAAATTAGAAACAAAAGTGGAGAAGTAACCAAGGACACCACAGAAATACAAAGGATTTTAAGAAAATACTATGAACAACTATATGCAAGCTGGACAATGTGGATGAAATAGACAAATTCCTAGAAAAATTCAATTCTCCTAAAACTGAATCAGGAAGAATAAAAAAATCGGAATAGGCCAATAACAACCAATTAAATAGAAGCAATAAGAAAAGGAAGAAAAATAAAAACTCCCTCCAAACAAAAACCCAGGTCCAGATGGCTTCACAAGGGAGTTTTTCCAAACATTCAAAGAAGAACTAACACCTGTACTCCTCAAACTATTTCAGAAAAATCCAAGAGGAAGGAACACTTCCAAACTCTTTGTATGAGGCCAGCATTATCCTAATTCCAAAACCAGATAAAAACACTACAAAGAAAGAGAATTACAGGCCAATATCCCTGATGAACATAGATGCTAAAATCCTCAACAAAATATTAGCAAGTTGCATCCAGCAATATATTAAAAAGATCATACACAATGATCAACTGGGATTTATTCCAGGGATGCAAGGTTGGTACAATATTCACAAATCAATAAACGTGATACATCACACAAACAAATTGAAAAACAAAAATCACATGATCATATCCATAGATGCAGAAAAAGCATTAGACAAAATCCAACACCCATTTTTGATAAAAACTCTCAGCAAAGTTGGAATAGAGGGAGCATATCTCAACATGATACAGGCCATATATGACAAACCTACAGCCAACATCATACTCAATGCGCAAAAACTAAAACCATTTCCCTTAAGAACAGGAACAAGACAGGGATGCCCACTTCCACCACTCTTATTCAACATAGTACTGGAAGTGCTAGCCATAGTGATCAGACAAGAAGAAGAAGTAAAAGGCATCCAAATTGAAAAAGAAAAAATAAAACTGTCATTATTTGCAGATGACATGATATTGTACAAAGAAAACCCCAAAGACTCCATCAAAAGCTACTAGACTTAATAAATGAATTCGTCAATGTAGCAGGATACAAAATTAATACCCAGAAATTTAGGGCTTTTTAATACACCAATAATGAACTCACAGAAAGAGAAACTAAAAAAAAATCCCATTTAACATTGCACCAAAAAAATTAAGATGCCTAAGAATAAACTGAACTAAGGAGGTAAAAGACCTACACTTGGAAAACTACAGAACATTGAAAAAAGAGATAGAGGAAGAAATAAACAAATGGGAGAATATACCGTGTTCATGGATTGGTAGAATCAACATTATTAAAATGCCCATACGACCCAAAGCAATCTCTATATTCAATGCAATCTCCATTAAGATACCAACAGAATATTTCACAGATCTAGAACAAACTCTCCAAAAATACATATGGAATTTTAAAAGGCCCCGAATAGCTGCAGCAATCCTGAGAAAGAAGAACAAAGTTGGAGGGATCACAATACCAGATATAAAGCTATATTACAAAGCCACTGTTCTCAAAACTGCCTGGTATTAGCACAAGAACAGACATATCGATCAATGGAACAGAACAAAGAGCCCAGAAATTGACACAAGCCATTATGCTCCATTAATATTTGACAAAGGAGGCAAGAGCATACAATAGAGACAAAATAATCTCTTCAATAAACGGTGTTGGGAAAATGGGACAGATGTATGCAAAAAATTAAACTATATCACAAACTTACACCATACACAAAAATTAACTCAAAATGGATAAAGGACTTAAACATAAGATGGGAAACCATAAAATCTTAGAAGAATCCATAAGCAACAAAATATCAGACATAAGTCGTAGAAATATCTTCAGCGGTACAGCTCCTAGGGCAATGGAAACCAAAGAGAAAATAAATAAATGGGGCTACATGAAAATAAAAAGCTTCTCACAGCAAAAGAAACCATCAACAAAACAACAAAAAAGCCCACTGCATGGGAGAACATATTTGCCAATGTTATCTTGGATAAGGGTTTAATCTCCAAAATACACAGGAAACTCGCACAACTTAAAAGGAAGATAAACAATCCAATCAAAAAATGGGCAAAGAACCTTAATAGATACTTTTCGAAAGAGGACATTCAGAAAGCGGAGAGACATATGAAAACATGCTCAAAGTCATGAATCATCCGAGAGATGCAAATCAAAACAATAATGAGGTACCATCTCACACCTGTCAGAATGGCTATCATCAACAAATCAACAAACAAGTGCTGGCAAGGATGCGCTCTTGCACTGCTGGTGGGAATGCAGACTGGTGCAGCCACTGTGGAGAACAATATGGAGTTTCCTCAAAAAAATAAAAAAGGAACTCCCATTTGACCCAATAATCCCACTTCTAGGAATATATCCCAAGAAATCAGAAACACCAATCAGAAAAGACATATGCACCCCTATGTTCATAGCAGCACAATTTACAATAGCTAAGATTTGGAAACAGCCTAAATGCTCATCAGCAGATGAGTGGATTAGAAAATTGGTACATCTACACAATGGAATACTATGCTGCTGTAAGAAAGAAGGAACTCTTACCATTTGCAACAGCGTGGATGGAACTGGAAAACTTCATGCTAAGCAAAATAAGCCAGTCGGAGAAAGATAAATATCACATGATCTCACTCATTTGTGGAATATAATGAACAACATAAACTGATGAACAAAAATAGATCCAGAGGAAAAAAAATAGTTTAGAATATAATTTAAGTAATCCTGTTATTAGCAGATTTTTAATATTTCCCACAGCTTTTGTGAAATCATACTATGTTAGTGCAGTTTTGCTAATATTATTATACTTAAAATCATTTTTCTTGAAATATTAATGTTTATTGTATGTAATATTATATTTAAGATCATTTTTCTTGAAAAATTGGTGTTTATTTCATGTAGCATATTTAAAATAATTTTTCTTGAGATATTAAGGTTTATTGCATGTAACATTATTCTATTTAAGATCGGTTTTCTTGAAATATTAAAAAATAAGAAAAAATAAAAATCTCTAAATCCAGGCTCCTAATCTTCCAGAAACTTTGTTTTGAAATCTCTCCCATCCTATTCAATGGTAGTTTCATCCTTTAAGCTGCTTAGACCCCCTAATATCGAAATCCACCCTGATTCCTTTCTTTCTCATTCTCCATGTCCAGTCCATCATCAAATCCTGATAACTCTCCGTCTTCCAATCTGTACAGAATATGATTTCTGATCCACATGTCCGTCACTTCCAACTGGACCTCCAGCACCACTTCTCAGGAACTTCTTGGCTGGTCTTCTGGTTACTGTTCTTGTCTTCCTGCGGAGCGAGCTTTCTCAATTTCAGCACTGTTGACATTTGGGTACTGATAATTCTTTATTACCATGGCCATCTTGGACATTGATGGTATTTAGCAGCATCCCTGGCCTCTACTTACTAGATACCAGCCCCATTCTTCTTCTCCCATCACTTGTGATGCTTGACACCTGAAAATGGCTTCCCTTATCACTCAGAGGAAGGTGCCATCAATATTACTCTCATCCCATTTTCCACCTCTTTCTGCGTTGCTTATGTTTCTTCATCCATACTGGCATGCTGGGCTTGCTCCTACCTCCCAGCCTTTGCCCTTGCTGTTTCCCTCACCAGGAGAGATTTTCCCCAGATACCCATTTGGTCTGCTCCTTCATTTTCTTTAGGTGGCACCTCCATATAGTCATATAATACTATATATTGGCCTCAGTGACATTATGCTTAAAAAATAGTTGATGATCAGGGTGTATGTTCCCCAAATATTGCAAGTAACAGGATCATTTGAAAAAAAAAGATTATGACCACCCCCCTTTTTCTAAGAGGAGAACCAAATGTGTATTTATACCCATATTACTACTAATAAATAGAGAAAATACACTGGAAGGATAGACACACTAATGTTTGACTGTGTTGCTCTCTGAGTATAGCTAGCTATATCACCAATTTGCTTGCTGAGTTCTTTTCTGTATTTCCCACATTTCTATTATGAAGATATTTGATTTCAGACTCAAAGAAAAACAATGAACACAATTTTGTTCTAAAAGGAACAGTATCATAATGCTAAATGTCTCCAAGATCCAAAGACCCGTTGGGAAAATGCGGAAATGTGGAGCATGGTAAATTTAGGTTACCCTGACCTTAAAACACTCTTGATGAAAATCAAGGGCATGTGTTTAGAGGCTTTATATGAGTCAGAGAGCGGGGGGGGGGGGGGGGGGGACTGAATTAAGTGACCTAGAATGTTTACATTTATGGGGACCTTGGCAATCATGGAATATGACATCCTCTTCTTTAATAAGGTCTAGGAGCTCCAGAGAAATCAACTCACCCAAAGTCACATGATTAAACAGTAGCAGAGATGGCATTGTTCAATTACTTTTCATCAAACATTTATTAAGTTTCCACTATGTTCTGGGTGCTAAGGGTGCAATGATGAAAGATAAATATACTCCTTGCTCTTGAGTGCAATGGGGAAGAAACACAAATGCACATCCCAATACTATAGAAATGAGCTGTCCACTATAAACGTCACTACTCCTACTCCGTGTGGCTTAGAGCACTTAAACTGTGGCTGGCAGACAGACACTGGATTTACATAAGGATATATAATATCCCATTAATATTTTATATTGATTGCATGCCAAATGGTATTGTGATGGACATATTCAGTTAGAGAAAATATATTATTAAAATTAGTTTTGCCTATATCTCCTCACCTTTTTTGGTTTGTTTGTTTGTTTTAATAAGGCTCCTAAAAATTTATAAATTACCTGAGTGGCTTTCGTTCTACTTTTGGACAGCACTGCATGTGCCTTTGATGCAGACTCAACAGGATGTTAGAAATGAGAGTAGAGCTAATTCTTCCCAAGTTCCTTCTTGATCTTGGGGACAGAGAAAGCCTTTGAAAGGAAGAATGTTATAAGCTGTTACCTGGATAGTAAGTGAGATGTAGGCTAGGAATAAGGATGAGGGTGGGCTGGGTAGTGAAATGAAAGGCAAACCAAATATTTAGAGAAGGTTACCATTTGCAAAGTCAGACCCTTTCATATTTAAAAAAAGATTAAATAGTAAGTTGCAATTTTTTAAAACATACTTCTATTGATTTCAGAGAGGAAGGGAGAGGGGGAGAGAGAGAGAGAGAGAGAGAGAGAGAGAGAGAGAGAAAGAGAGAATTCGAGAGAATCATCGATTGGCTGCCTTCTGCAAGTCCCCAGACTGGGGATCAAGCCTGCAACCCTGGCATGTGCCCTGACCGGGAATTGAAACATGACCTCCTGGTTCATAGGTCAACACTCAACCACTGTGCCACACTGGCCGGACAAGTTGCAATTTTTTAGTGGATTGTTCCATTGTTCCTTCTAGTGGAAACTTTGACAGCCCCTCAATTCCTGGCCTGGGAGTGGGTGTGTGGACTTCAGCAACTCCAACTCCACCCGTACTGTTCCTCCTCTTCCAGTACCTTATGATGAGATAAGCTCATTTCAGGGAAGGGTAAATCTGCCTGGACCAGAGAAAAATAATGACACTGAATTAACTAGATAGATGGCAATGAGTAATCCGCATGAAATTCTTAAGTTTGGATTGGGAAGGGAGATTCAGCATTGGTTAGAGGGCCTCTGATTATCCAATTTATTCTCAGCCAAGAAAATGAATGTGCTCTATAAAATATTTCTGGAATAACCTTTTAGTGAAAAACAATAGAAATTGTAAGACAGATTAAGGTTTAGTGTCTCAGGAGATTATAGTGTGAACAGACTGTCCTCAGAGGGTCTGTTTAACGGGTGACAAGCTGGAGGAGGGAGAACTGTAAGGATATTTGACATGAAAAATGTGAATTCGCTCTCTGAGTGTTTACTAGCGTTCACAAGTAGCAGGAAATGAGCCGTGAAATGTATTGTCAAACATTCAGTGTTCAAAATATAATGCATTACTTTAAGTTGGGCTTTTTGCTTTCTGACATCCTCATTCTCAATTTGCCCACTTCGAGGATAGATGAATTGGCCTTTTATTGTGTCCTTCCCAAACCATGACGGTAAACTGTGGCAGAAATTGGGAACTGGCTTTCCAAAAGCCATTCGCAACTGCCTTTTCCCTTGCCTGCTTTGATTGTAGAGGCCTGGGAAACGCAAAGGCTTGCCCCTTGCAGTAAGCGGTGGTCATGTGACTCGCTGTTGCCCAATGAGATTTGCGTATTAATCTTTAGGGAGAATATCTCTTCCCAAATGAAAAAAACACAAAGCCCCACTAAAGAGTACCCCATGCCCTTCTCCTTGCCTCCTCTTTCTGCCTGGTTTCTAGAGTCACTGCTGACATTTGGCTGCTTCCATGGATATGGCAGTATGGTTGTGAAGATGCTGAGATACCTCCATGTTGGTTGATAAATTGCAACCTTCCTGGGATCCCCAAGTGCCCTGCGTGCCCAAGTGCCTTGCTCAAGACCACTGGACCTCCCTATGATTCCAAAAGAGAAAAGCCCAGAGCAGCAGGGGGCTCCAGATCTGTACCATTTGAAAAAACATTTTTAAGATCACCCCTACTGGAAATACAGCAGCCAACCCCTGGTAGCCATGAGGCTTCCAGCTACATACACAGGTGAGAAAGAAATATTAGAGAAGCTGGTCTCACCTATTATCATCCTTGTTGCATAAGAGAAATTTCTGGGGAAAATGCGCCAACAGGTAATCTCAGAGATAGACTGCACTGCTCCCCTTGCACGTTCTCAAGCTCCTGTTCCTGTGTTGGGCTGTCTGAATCCATGGATCCTTTACAGGCTCAAATTCTTGTCCAAATTTGGGATCTGCAAGATATCTCCTCCAGTTGTCTTCTTTTCATGGGCAGTGGTGCCTGTCTTTCTAGTTTTTATATTCATCTTGTCTCCATCCCTCCAGGTCTCTCATTATTTAACCTTGTCTCACTTTGGGGCCCATTTTTTAAGCTAGAATATCAGTTGCAAGCAACAGAAACTACTCCAGCTATTGTAGGAAACAAAGAGGGGTTTATGGTAATAATGATATAGGACAGTCTATTTGGAGCCTGGCTCCTGGCTCAGCACCTCTGTGTGATCTTTCTGACTTGACCATAGGTGATTAAAAAGGTCATTCCTGGCAGGCCTCCTGGGGAAAAGCTGCATGGGGCTGAGAGGGAGAGGATCTTCCCATTCTTCAAACAATAGATAGGATGGTCCTTTTAAAATGCAAAACCAACTACAGCACTCACATGATTAAAACGTTCCTCTATCTGCTCAGTGAATTTATTTAAAATTTTAATTTTTTCCATGTCCTGAAGGACTCAGTCCTACAGCTCTCTCCGCCTAAATGTACACCTCTCTCCTCTTTCTGTTATATCTCAGCCACTCTGCTCTGCCTGTCTGTCCCTTTATCCAAGCCAGTCTTGTCCCCAGCTCAGAGTCTTTGCACCAACTCTTTCTTTTGTGTGAAGCATGTTGCCATGTGATCTTGGTATTGTTGGTTTCTTCTCATCTCAGCTCCCATGGATGGGCTGACTCTAACCAGCCCCTCAAAAGGAGGCTCCCAGCCCAAAACCTCCCACTCCTTCTCTACTACATGATCTTTTAAAATTCTTATTTATTTTGTGTCCAATAGCTCTCAAACTGTCCTGACCACCACCATCCATGAGAAGTTATCTCCATGAGGGCAGAAATTTGGGGGTGTTTATTATGGCTGTAGCCTGGTGCCCAGAACTGTGTCTGGCACATAGCACATGCTTAATTAACATATGTGGAGTGAATAACTGTGTGTTAGACCCCCCTCCCTGCCCATGAGGGCCAATGGAGAGCCAAGTCACAGAGAAAGTAGCCATTGGTCCACGGATGGGGAGAAACCACCTTTGTGGAGGGCAGGTGCCCATGACTTTAGATACCATTAGCTGTGTCAGTATGTCTAAAGGAGCTGATAATAAGTGGTTTCCAGGAAGATGCATAAATGTTCTTTGAGAAAATTGGTGATAAAAGGTTTATCTTCACACTACCACCCCTCTCCCACTCACCTAAAGACATTCACCACTAAGCAGGACTGATACGTAGCTTGCACCAATGTTGAAAGCTATAAAAATTCCACAATTAGTTCTGGTTTCATTTATTAAAGCAGAAACTTCCATGAAATGTGACTGCTTTCTCTTCCCATCCTCATTTAAAAAATCAGTTTATTCAGGTAGAAATGCTAATCCTATATAATAAAAGGCTAACAAGCAAATTTTCCCCTCAGGAGTTTGACCAACCCAGGAGTTCCACTGCTCACTATGATGTGTGCTGACCACCAGGGGGTGGCATGGAATGAAGGAAGGCCGGGCCAGCATCTGGAAGGTCCTGATTGGCCCCGATCACCAGCCAGGTCTAGGAACCCTATCTGTGCACAAATTTCGTGCACCAGGACTCTAGTATTTTAATAACCATTATATTTTTTCTTGTACAAACTAAGACTGGTTAAGTGAGTTTAGCAAAATCCATAGTTATATTGCATTAGATTAGGTTACAGAGGTTAGTTAGGTGGGAGTCAGACCAGATAAGCAGAAATACAGGTTTTAAAAATTGTCTGTAATTTCTTTATTGAAATATGAAAATCATTCCACTGACTCACCCTCTACAGAAGCTGGATGCTTTGCTGGTTTCTGCCTGATCTTTATTTAGCATCTAGCAAATGTCAATTCAAATATATACATGCGTATAACATATACAATGTAATATGCATATACATCTATAATATATGTTTGGATATAAATGGATGTATACATGCACATACATACATATATAAAATGCCATCTGCACATGTATTGTACTACATATATAAGCATATATACAAATACACACCAAGTATTTATAATCCGATTTCTTATATTTCCAACCTCACAAAAGATTTCTCTTCTATGTTTGGAAATCGGTAAGAGTCCCACCTACATTTTGCTGTCAATCTCTGGTCATTATTTATAGTTCCACATCATAAATGTCTCATGTGCATAAATGATTTATGCTTGACATTAAGGATGCCTCCAACTGCCAACCACTTCAGGGGTGATGGCATCCCATTTGCTAAACAGCTTTCACTCATTGGCCCTTAAAACCGATCTCTTTCCTAAGTCATTGCCCAGCTACTATGGTGGGTAGCTTTGGGGTGGAGACAGTGGAGAGAAAAACACTCTTTGGTCTCCCCCTTGCGAGGGCAATTCATGCTCTTGTTCCCTCTAGGGAATTCCGAAGTTAGGAATAGAGAACAAATGAAATATAACCTGGTGATAATATAAAGTGTTTGTATATAGCTTTTTGACTCAAGGCATTTTCCTGCACATGAATTCATGTGATTCTAATAAAAACAGTGTGATGTAGGCAGGATGACAGTCCTAATTGTTCTTTTACAGATGTGTAAGGGAGATTCAGAGAAGCCAAGTGACTTGCTAAGGTCACACAGATAGTAAGTTTTAGAGTCAGGAAGAGAAATTCCACCTTTTCCAAACTCATCCAACAAGGTTTTCACAAAGCTCATCATAGTGGTTTTTGTTGAAGCAGAAGGCATATTATTTTTCCAACCATTACCCTAATAGCAAATTCATTAGCCACATAGCACATCCTGTAACCTGACCGTGTGCCTTTTCATATGGGTGTAGACTTTTCGCTTCTAGGAGCTATGTAGCTCTACCTGTTCCATTTAGGTCTCAAAGGGCCAGTTTAGAAGAGAAGATACTGTCTATCCATCACTCTCCCTTTATAGGAATGCCAGCCCCCAGGGGAAGGTGTGAATGAAAAACAAAATAGTGGCCTCCATCTAGTCCTGATTCCAGCGAGAGCTTTGTGTGTCGCCAGCATCACACATCCACATTCATCTAGCCCCTGCAGGTGTGATCCCAGTGCCTACCCTTCTCTTTCCACTGGGGAGAGGGGGTGTCAGCATGTAGTCAGAGCCGGGGCATTACAGGTGCTCCTGGCTTCCCCTGCTTCCACATTGTTCACACATTTCTTTCCTGCTTAGGTTGAGAGACAAACACCCATCCTGGGAAACAGAATTCAATGTGAAGTTAGGAAAACATGAGGAGAAGCAAGAGCCAGGCGCCAGTAAGAGCAGACTTCTTTGAGGCTGCAGTAGCGACCAGTACAATTTTAAACACTTAAAAAATTCCATGTCAACTGGATATCAGAAATGAATTTTAAAAATCTCACCCTGCCCAGGGCTGCCAATAGCAAGGAGTCCCTCAGGGCCAATGCAGTTTAGCCTACAGTGCTCCCTAAGCTAAGAAAATCAAGTGTCGAAACCCATATCTTCACCTTCCCTAAAAATGGAAAGATACATAAGCCAATTTCTATTTTTGGTTAACCCACCGAAGTCGGCCAAATACTAGCTCCAGTTTTAATGTAAGATTTCTCTCAATAAAAATGTGCTTCTATTGTTATCAGATTTGTATGAACATAGTAATATTAATAATACTGCAAATTACTTGTCTGAGGCCTACCTCTTCCAAAATAAATATTGGAAAGTCAGACTCTAGTATTTTTGGAGAGACTTCATTACAATTACTTTCAAAAGTGAAGTGAGCCATGCTGCTTTAGGGTGGAAATTGAAGGTGCAAGGTAATTCACGTTGACTTCATCCCTTGCTGGTGTTTCATGAAATGACTATTTCTCAGCTGCTATCATGTTGAAGGAGGGATTGTAAGGTTCCTCCAGTTCACCCAGGATCTTTCATGTAGGAAAACCGTTGGGAATGGATAGGTTTGTGTTGGTGCCCCTGACAGCTTTGCCCTGGATGGTTTAGACTGGGTTAGTGTTCCAAGTTTTTTCTTTAACTGTAAAGGGGGAACTATAAGGTTTCTTCTTTTGCATGTGAGATAGCCTTGGACACAATTCAGACTTCTGGCTCCTGGTTTTAAATATTTTCTGACCTTCTTGTTTTGTATCACCATCCCCCCAATTCCTTATCTATCTTGTTCCCTATTTTCTTACGACCTTGCTCTCCAATTAATTCATATGATTAATTAATTGGCAACAAAGGTTTGTGAACTTTACCTTTTTAAGCTGTCCCACAGGCCCCACCCAGGCATGGTCTATATCAAATGATTGGCATTCATTTGCCCTGGCATCATCCATTCAGCAACGAGGACCTTTCTGGTTTAATCCGGGCTGCCCCATAGACAAGTCAAGAATGTAGCACATCATTTCAGTAACTTATCTATAAGTTACTTGACTTCTCAGCATCTACCTCTTGATAATCATAAACTTTGGCAAAATCAGAAGACTCATTCCATCGGAAAAGGATGTGAATAACTGCTTAAATCCAATGGGTGGCTAATGGCGGATATTTCAAAGGCATTCCAGATCATTTATCTTTTGCAAAAGTCTAGGTATCTATAGTTGCCAAATCTTCTTCCTTCTTTCCAGTCTTCCTCCCTTTCTCCCTTCTTTTCCTCCCTTTTTCTCAAGATTCACATCATTGTCCTAAGCCGGTTTGGCTCAGTGGATAGAGCATTAGCCTGTGGACCAAAGGGTCCCAGGTTTGATTTTGATCAAGGGCAAGTACCTTGGTTGCAGGCTCCTACCCAGCCCGGGCCCTGGTCAGGTCATGTGCAGGAGGCAACCAATCGATGTGTTTTTCTCAGATCAATATTTCTTTCTGTCTTTCCCTCTCTTCCACTCTCCCAAAAAATCAATGGAAAAATATCCTCAAGTGAGGATTAATAACAACAAAGATTCACATCATTTGTGAATCTGCACAAAGGTCTTCTTGTGGTTAGAAACAATAGCGCTGCATTAAAAGTGTCAAAAGACCTAGGATTTGAAACTTAAAGTCTCCTGCTTGGGAATGACCTTGGACACGTCATTAAAACTCTGAGTATCCTTGGTCATTATTGCCATCTCACAGATGTGCAACTAATATTTGAAGAGATTAAGTAGTGTGCTGAATGTGACACAGCTCGTAATGGTAGAGCTAGACTTTGTATACAGGCCTTCTGGCGCCAAATTCCATCTCTTAATCAGTATCGTCAAATGAGGATCAAGTGGGTCATGAGTACTAAAGACCAGGACTCTGAGTAAAGAGCACCTAGGCCACAATGAACCCCAGATGCTGTCTCCACCATGGCGTGTTTCCAATTGTGTTTCTATGATGCCCTTCGTGTCCTTTCCCGCACTTGGTGTCGCCTGAGCCTTTTTATAGCTCTCCTCTAAAAGCCTCTTGATCAGGTGAACCTCCGTCCCACGCTCACTGTCCCTCAATGACTGCACACAAAGGAGGTGGCACCCATGGCACTCTGCACCACTCTTCATTTCAACTGTGGTGCTCTCACTTTTATTTCTTTGATCTAGTGGGTTTCTACCCAAAATTTAAGTTGAAGAAAACTATCTGCTTCATATACTAGTACCCCTTCACTCACACCCACTCATACTTGAAAAGCACAAACTTCGGCCAATCTTTCCATATTCCTCAATAAGGACCTGAGGTCTTAAAGGTAACTAGGGAAAGAGTAGGATTGGGGACATGGAAGGCATATGTCCCTCATGCAGCCAGGGAACTGATGCCCTTTTGTATAAGTTGTCCGTTGGGTTTGGACAACGATTCCACGTGGATCTTGGTAATAACAGGCATCACTGAGGCCAGACATGTTGCTATTTGAGAAGGGTCTTTCCTCTGCTAATCTGGCTTGCTCAGTGGCTCACACCTCTTTTTTCCTTTTTAATTCTTTAGATTACTAGAGGATTGGTTGTATTCTTGAGATGAATAAAAATCTCAAAGCCATGCTAAAATAGTAATAAATATAACTTGATTATCACTCCAGTGTCACCATGCTGCCCTGTCATCTGTACTCAGTTCCTCAGCTCATCTCGACACTGGGCCAGGGCATCCAGAGAACTGTGTGCTGCCCAAACTGCGTTCTCTAATAAACTCATGAGACAAATTCTCCCGTTTTCAGTAAACACTTGCTCTTCTTTTGACAATCTGGACCTAGAAAGGCTCTTGTCATGTTATTTTAAAATAAGTTGGATTTCTCCTTCTCTCCTAACAAGAAGTCTGCATGTAGATGGTTTCTGATCCTGGCTCAGCTCTTCAAGGGTATCTAATCTAAGGTCAGAATTTCTCAAATGATCTTCCCTTTACTGGTCCTGATGTTAAAATGGTGGCTGCAGGTCTCAGCATCAGACCCTCTTTCAAGGCAGCAAGAGGGGAAGGGGCTCTCTCACTTACTGTCAGTGTAAGTATACTCTGCTCCACACCACAGTGGCACCCTTTATAGACCCTCATTGCAGCTGACAGACTTTGCCATAAGTATACATGTCCCTCGGTATAGTAAAGGTAAATTTTATACATTGGTCAATACTTAGCAACTTATTTATGCCCCAGAATATCACTGGATAATCATTTGCTTCTGTCGCATTGATATTTCTTATTGTCCTAAAAGTGAAGTGATATATGTGACTCACTCTGAAAACAAAATGAATAGAGACAAGGGGAGACCATCCTAAATTTGAAAGTCTTTGCGTGATCAGGACCCTGTTGACTGCTCTGATCTAAGTTCTTATCTTCTCTGTAGTTCAATGCCAACTTGCCACACGGGAATGCTCTTGCCCAGGCTTTATCCTAATGTACAGTCTTTATACCTGCCATTCCCACTGCCTGGAACATGTTTCCCCAGACTGCAACATGATTGGCACACCAGTGTTCATCCTCAGCTCAAATGTCACCTCTTTTGGGAGCCTTCTGGAACTTCACCATGTCTATTAGTCTAGTCCTAACTCAGCCCAACCACACTGCTCTGTGTGATCATCTCTGCATAGCACTTCTCACCATCTGAAATTGTCTTGCTTATTAGCTTGTTTTTTCTCAGCCATTCCTACTAAGACCTAAGCTCAGTTACCTCAGGGACAGTGTCTGTCATCTTCACTACTCACCTGGAACACTTAGATGAACACCTAAACAGGTGTCAACTTCATGAGAAAATGAACAGACAGTCATCATGAAGGAGAAGCCCATGGTGTCAGGGGAGGTGAGTGACTTATAGAAGAGCAGAATTTCTTTATGAAAATATGCATCATATACATAGGCCAAACAATGTGACAGAGCTCTTAGATTAACCCCCTGTTCTGTGCGTGCTGGTCAGAACATGCATAATATGATCTCTGTTGCAGATGTGGGGGAGCCAGCCTATTATTTCAGGCTTCTTCATGCAGCCATTTGAACTGCTTTTGGCAGCTATTGTATGCATTCATGATTTATAACAGAGTGACAAAACCATCTATGTAGAAATAAAAAAAAGTCCTCTAATGCTCTTTAGTGTATTGTCTTCCAGGAGAACCCTTGGTTCTCACCACCTGCCAAATAAGAGATAGCGCCTTAGAAATGTGGAAATAAAAGTCTAAAGAAATAATGGGGTGGGGGTAGAATGGAGTAGCATTTCCTGGATATAGCCATGCAGCTACAAGCTTTTGACCACATGGTACTTTTCAGTGAAGACAACGTAGGGACTAAACAAAGATGCTGTAATTCATTAAAAATGCAAATAAAATAGTGGATTGTCTGACAGAGTGATATCTTTCCGAAAGGATTTCCCATGAGCCAAATGAGCTCCTGACAAAGTGGCTGTTGTCCACTTATGGGTCCCTTTCCATGAAAAGCATGTTCTCTGTACCCTGCTAACATGCCAGAAGCAAGGCAGTGGTGTGCCCTCTGTGCTAGAGCAAAAGCAAAGGTTGTTGACCATCTTGGAAACATGGAGTTATTATTGTCTATAAATCTAGGTGCTTATTAGTGTTTGATGTCTTCTGCTTTAAAATGATCAAGTCACAGGTGAGTAGCCTTGCAATTGTCCACATATAATTTTAAAAAAGCAAGACAACACTCTGTCTCTTGATTTTATTTTCCACTTCCCTACTCCATCAATCAACTTCTACCCAAGAGCACTTCACAACAAAAGGAGATTCTAATCCAAACAGATAATAGCAGGGACTAAAAAATGGAGCTAAAAACACAAGACATTAGCTTATATGAAGGGACAATAGTTAAGAGGAAAGTAAAACGGAAGCCAAACCAAGTCGGGGCAGAGAATTCCTGAGGCAAGAGCATCTCTGAGAAAGAAGACCCAATGGAAGTGACCAGGTTGAGACATAGGGCGTTTCTCTTGTCCCCACAAAGAAAAACAGACTTGCTCATGGGAAAGGGAACAAAGGAAACAAAAGACAGTCACTTGGATGTGGTTGCAGGAATGTTCTTGCTGGAACTGGGCAATGTAGGTGTTGCCAGGAAGGCAGTCCATCACCGGTAGAGAAGTGGCAGGTGAGAACAGGTTTCTTCACAAATCCTCAAACACTGGAGGTCATACAGACTTGAACCTGAGAAGCTTAAAAAATATATAGTTCAGAGAATGTAATTTTTAACTCTCTTTCAAGGATCTCTACGTGAGATTTTATAGCCTAGGGGAGAAAAGGGAGAAATTGTTATTTCACCAACTGCAGATTCTTCTGGTAATTTGGTGATATAAATGAAACGTTCTTTGTGTGCTCTTTTTCCCTTCAAAGAAAAAAAAAATAAAATTCAATCTTCCAATAAGTGCTAGTGGAAAAAAGTGGTGAAGAGGGAGTGGAAGGCATACAGACCATGTTATTTCCTCAGCCACCTGTTCCCCGTTCCCATTTTTCTTCTCAATAAAAACTCCAGTCAGGTTGCATTTTGATGCCTGTCACTCTGCATTCATCAGGTGACAAGACTGTCTAAACTAATATGTTTAGCTTTGGATTTGTGGCCTGAAGGAGGCTCCAGACTCAGAGAGCTCTTCCTGCTTAGGTTGGAATCGGCTCAGGACCTCAACTCATAGCACCCACTTGTCTATGCACTAGTCCCTTTGCATGAGCTCATCTGGCAAAGTCAATATAAGAATTAATAGCCTTCCCGTCTACAAATAAAAGTATGCCACTTTGAAAATTTTGGCAGCAAGCTGGCATTTTGTCATTTAATCATTTCACATCATTACACTGCGATATGGAATGTAATGACATGGCACTTGTAAATGACAAACACTTGGTCTCTCCTGTACGGGAAGAAATAATGTAATAAGCAGCAAATTCTATCCTTAAAGGCAATTTGGGATTAAGATACTGAGCAGATGCAAGGTGAAGAAAAGGAGAACCTCTCCTACAGATGTCCTGGGTAAGACAACATGATAAGTGGATTGTCTCCATCCAGAAGCAGACGGAACATTCCTGATATTGTCAATGTCCTTTCCTTCCCGGAGACCCGTGCAGAGAACTGTGCACAGGATGCTTTCTTGAGTTAAAGGCCTAGCTGAAATGAGGGAAATTACTGTTGACAAACAACATTTTTTAAAATTTTTTTTACAATTTTGTTGTTATTTGCTAAAAATAATTAGCCACTGATTATTTTGGGAGGCTGTATGGAATGTGGTGGGAGAGAATGAACTCAAGTGGTTGTCAAGGTGAGAGAGGAGGGTGTTATGCCAGGAGGGCCCAATAAAGAAGGATAGAAGAATGATTGTTAATTACTTGGAAGGTGAATCAACAGGGCAAGTTAAGGGATTTGGCCAGAAGGCCCCTATTGGCCAAATAATTGTTCAAATTACACATTAGGTACGAAATGGCTAATGGATATTTTATAAAGTGACCACCCTTAGTTAATTCTGCTCATCTCTAGGCAAGTTCCTTCCTTGCAGGGCAGCAAGCCAGACCTTGTTCTTTCTGTATTATCTTAGAGGCACCTCAATTTCAACATGTCCAATACAAAGCTCATGACTTTCTAGCATAAACTTGCTTCTCTTCTACCATTCACCCTCTGGACAAATGACAGTGCCAGCCTTCCAAAGTCTTAAGAGGCACCCTGATCAGCCTCCTCTCTAGATTTTTCTAGAAGTTATTAGCAATGCATTGAACACTGGTTCAGCAAGGACTTCATCAGAAAGGACATCAGTGATAACTAGTCTGCCCCAATAGGGGCCTTCTGGTCAAATCCCTTAACTTGCCCTGTTGGTTCACCTTCCAAGTAATTAACACTCATTCTTTTATCCTTCTTTATTGAGCCCTCCTGGCATAACACCCTCCTCTCTCACCTAGACAACCACTTGAGTTCATTCTCTCCCACCACATTCCATACCGCCTCCCAATTAATTTTCCATACGGCAACTGGAGATCTCTGCAACGTTCAGATATAATTCTTTGCTTGATGGCTTAAAGTCCATCGGTGAGTGTCTACTGATGGGGTGAGGAGCAGAAGACCTCGTGGAAACCAGGCACAGCACATGAGCTTTAGCAACTTGGTCTCCTCTCGCAGGACCTCACCCCGTGTTTCCTGTGCTCAAGACCAACTGCCATTGGGGTTCTCCCAGTTTTTTACTCATCTTAATCCCTCTCTGCACTAGACTCTGTACCCGCTGCTCCGTTTGTCTGGAATACTCTCTGCCCCCAACTTTACTAGTTGACTATTATTTATGTTTTCATTCTCTGCTCAAGTCTCATCTCCAGAGATACAGGATATGGTCATGTTTCATGGTTGTCACTCTCTTAAGACCTTTGAAGCAAATGATCTCAGTGTGTAGCTATATGGTCATTGATATAAGTATTTGGTTAGAGTCATCTTCCTGCCAGACTGTATTCCAAGATGGCAGGACCCATGCTTAGTTTTTCTCACTGCCTGTTTCCTGGCACAATAGAAGTCAAGAATATGACACATAGTAGTTGCTTATGCCTTCAGTCAACAAATATGAAGTATCTGTTAAAGGAATAAATCAGCAGAGGGTCTGAGGTCTTACCTGGACCATTTGGACACTGCTCTTACTGTGCGGTTTTATAGTCTAGTTATCCAGATGGGAAACATGATTTTCAGAATAATTCTAAACAGAAAATAGATTCCGTCACCATTAAGAGGTGCTGAGGTCTTGACACTCCCGGCATCATCCCATTAAAGAAAATTTCTGGTCATATCCACTCCAAAGTTTGTTGTTAACACCCTCAGACCAGGGAGTGAGTAGATTCTATAGATGCACAGGTGCTGTTGGCCTTTCTTGTGTGACAGAGACAAAGAAGTGATCAGTATTTCTGAACCCTGAAAATGTCAGGCAATTCTCAAAGTAAGCTACTTAGTGGAAAAACTTCACTGTCCTTGCCACGTACATCCTGGTGATAATTCAGGGCTGGGGTGATGGTCATGGGTGAATGTGTAGTACACACTGAGAGGATATGCTTTAAAGGTCCTAAGAGAGTGACAACCACAGAACATGACCCATATCGTGTTCCCCTGGGGAGACAAGCAAGCTGAGAACCGAAACATAAATATGAGTCACCTAGGTAAAGAGGGGGGAGAGTATTGCCGCAGGCGACATTTGACAACGTCAGAAAGCATTTGGGGTTGTCATGACTAGGTAGGTAGGGGATGCTGCTGGCATCTCCTGGGTTAAAGCCAGAGATGTTGCTAAACAGGGATCCTAAACATCCTACAGAGCACAGGAAAGTCCCCATAACAGAATGATGCGGCCCAAAATGCTGACACTGCTGCAGCTGAGAAACCTTGGTGTACGTAGAGCAAGTAGAGACTTCCTCACCTACTCCTGAGGACAGGAGGTGCTCTATGCAGAGACCACAGAGGCATTTTCCTTAGTGTAGAGCTGCCTCTTCTCCTCTTTAGCATTACCAGGCAGCATGAAGGCAGGCACCACAGGAGAGAGACATACCAGGAAAAGACTGGGGGCAGGGGAGTGCTTTGTAAGTACTCACCCAGCTGTGGAGGCCACGTGTATCTTTGAGTTATGACCTGATAAGGGTTTTGAGAGCTTGCCAACTACACATTCAAGAAAAACACAGAAAAAATTGAGCTGATGATATCCTTGATGCAATTTTCCTTTAAGCACAGCCTCATAAATACCAACTATAGAGTCCAACTGAACTTATTGGAAATTTCCCAAAAACCTTGGAAAATAGACAAGTGCAGGTGGTAAGATATTTACTGAAATGAACTGTCTGTGAATGAAAAATATGTGAGCAAAATAGATATTTTATCTGTCATTTTATTCACAGAAAGAGATCCATTAAGTTTCTCTATTTCATTCTGTTCCTGTTTGGTATAAAAGCATTTTAAACTAAATCTTCATTTTCTTTTTTAAAAAAATGAGTATAGAAAATAGGGACTTGGCACCTCCCTACTTACCTCTCCCCCCAACCCCCCAAAACAGTATTTTTTAAACTTTGGAAACAAGGAATTCTAAAGATACCAAAACATGTCTCATTACTGAAGTTCAGTCTTGTAGATAGGATGAAAATAAGAGGCAAATTGCTGATTAGATCTAGCTTTAGAGTCCTTACATCCTTTCTAGGCAAGTCCAAATTCTTAATAAGCCAGAAAGTCCTGTAGTAAATCAGTATCAAATAATAATCTATAACTATTTACTGAGCAATCTCTACCTGCAAAGTACTCTGCCTAAGCTAAAGCAGACAAAAAATGAGTAAATTATGGTTTCTGACCTCAAAGAACTCCACTCTATTTTCAAAAGGGGCATTTACACATAGAAAGTTAAATGACCACACTATTAACTCCATTTTCTATCGCAGTGCAATTTTAATTAAAATTAAAGATTTAGTTCCTCGGTTACACTGGCCACATGTCAAGTGCTCAGTGTCCACATGTGGCTCATGACCACCATATGGGATCACACAGTCATAGTGACATTTTCATCTTTGCACAAAGTTCCATGCAACAGCGCTTTTCAAAAGTACAACTTTATTCTCCCTTAAAAATCTGCATGGCTAACCAACCCTAAGCTTCTGACATCCTCTTCCTCCCCAATTTCCTTAACAACATATATAGCCAGGAGGCAATGTTTTAACGGAGGTTGAAGTCATGGGCTTTGATATTCGTCAGTCCCTGAGTTCAAGCTCTGGCTCTGTTGTTATTCATTATACCTTAATCATCTCTTCACCCATCTAAGCTCCACTGTGCTCATCTCTAAGAGAATAAGATATTACACACAGAGCATTCAGTTATAGGCAAGTGCTCAATAACGTATTGTTATTTTTTTATTGTCAATCATTTAAACTTACCAGTGTGGCAAAGACAAGAATGCTCGCCCTCCAATCCATCTCTCCCTCTACCTTTCCCAATTCCTCTGCAGTGAGGCAGGTGCTAGGACTGGTGCTGCATGGAGTCCCTTCTGGGCTGAGGAAGGCAAAGCCCCCATGGAACCCTGCACGCTCTCTTGTTCCCTTCGATGGGAGTGTGAAGGCCACGGGCTCAGCGCCAGAGGCACAGGGATGAAGCAACTTGGACCAGTGAGTCAGGGCAGGGAGTAGCTCTGGAGAGTTGCTTGACCTTCAGAGGACTTTGCATGCGAGCGAAATGAACTTTCTGAACTAAGCCACTGAGATTTAGATCTGGTCGTTTATCTACACTGCAAGGACTGAACTCATTTGTGCCTTCATCTGTCTAGACCTTCTCAGTTAGACCTATTGAGGCTGGATAATATTTTCTTATATTAATTGATGTGCTCTTTATTTGAGGACTTTTCTTTTTATCCTCATCCAAGCTAGACGGAGAGGCCATCACTCCTCAGAGAAGAGCTTTAATAGTAGAAATGCAGAGAATAAGTTTTTCTGAGCTTCAAATTTCTGGAAATTTGGTATCTAAAAATCTCAATAAAAGAGGGCATGAAGTTTATGTTATAACTGATTTAATGGGAATGATGGATGAAGAGCCAGGTTGCCTCATTCTATGACTCATTTAGATTGTCCAGGCTTGTGATAGGGAAGAGAAAGAAGTGGGCAAAGGAGGATGGGCCTCCCAGAAAGAAGTTTGAATTCTATCTCGACTACCTAGAATCTTAGTGACTATAGGCATGTTACATAATCTCTCTGAGTCTCAGTTTCCTTGGTTTAAAAACAGAGATTGAAGACATCTCAGAAAACCCTTAAGATGCTAGAGGATGACACTGTAGACCATCAGTGATTAGTAGACATTCCTGTGAAGGTGAGAATGTTGTGTACCCATGTGATCCAGTATGACAGCCACTAGCCACATGTGTCCATTGACCACATGAAATGCGGCAAGTGCAACTGAGGATCTAAAGTTTTTTTTTCATTTTAAGTTTTTTCACTGGCCACATATGGCTAGTGGTTACCATCTTGGACTGAGCAGTTCTAGACCAAATTCCTCTATCCTGATGTCTTTGCTTTACGAATGTCCCCGAACAAGTATGATTTGACTGAGGGATCCTGAATTGACCAACATTATGTCTTCCAGCCAGGAGCAAAAAGGCTTGATATAAAAATTAGCTAGTAACTGAAAAATAACATTTCTTTCCCATTTGGTTGTGATTCTCCTATAGCACCTTCAGATAGGGACCTGTTTTCTTCTGAGAGGGATCTGGAGCCTGAGTAAGCTAACTGCCAGCTTTATTCCTCAGCACCAGGATTCACACCGGGGACTTTCACACTCGCCAAAGTCTGTAAGGCTGTTCAGGAGGAGTCACCCCTGGGGATAACATGTGACCTCAGCTGACCCCGAGCGCTGGCATGGAGCCATTGGCTGAGTCTCACCACCAGGTGCACGATGGGGCTCTGGCTCTTTGATTTAATTGTTGTTCTCCTCTTTCTGCATTTTTATCCTCCTCCTGTTGGCTTGCTCCCTAGAGCTGAGGCAGAGAGTAATTGTCTACCATGAGTCACTCTTACAGGAAAAGGGAGAAAGACAAGGTGGGAGAGGGAGAGATGCACATGATGTGTTTGTTTCTGAGTTCTCTGTGGTTTGATTAAAATGGTTCGTGGATGGAGAGAAAATGTTGCCTCTACCAGCTGTCATCACTCAGTGTGTGTCTCTCTGTAACAAGGCACCCTAGAGAAGGTAGGATAATGGCCTCCTCCCTCCCAGGCTTGGACTTCCCTATGACAGGCCTTGGCACACTCTTCTCCTTTCATCAGTCAGTTCCCCAGGCCCCACCTCTTCCAGGAAGTCTTCCCCCAGCATAGAACAGCAACAGCAGCTCCCCCAACCCCCTGTTTGTGCTTGTGGTAGATAACAGCAATTAATTCTCTTATCTACCAAATAAATTAGGTCCTTGCATTTGTCTCCATCCACACCCTTTGAAAGCTCCCAGAGAGCAGGAGTGTATTTGTAAAGTCTCTCCACACAGCACTGCATTAGATAAGTGGATTGCATCATCATTTTTCTGACCCGGCACTCCTGATGGGTTATGTGCATTTGCCATGATACACTCAGATTTTTTATGCCCACCCCTGCCCCCACACCCACAAAAACAGACAGCCTACAGCTGAATAAAACAGGCAATTTTAACATGGTATTCATAAAAAGTGCATTATAACAAGTCAGGATAGAGCACCGGTCTGGAAGACTTCGGGTTATATATCATTCTCCCGTGCTAAGTAATCGCTTACCTTCTCCTACCACTGAAGAAAGTGTATCAGGCTAAGTGTATGGTCTGTAATCTTTATCTCAATAAAGCTGTAAGGAAGAGAGAAAGAATGAAGGAAGGAAGGAAAGAGGAAGGAAGGGGAGGAGGAAGAGACAGAGGAAGATGATGGGGAAAAGAGGAAGAAACAAAGAAAGGAAAATGAGAGCAATAAAATCATAACCTTTAAGTGCCTCACATTTATAAAAATTGGCAGTCGTGGACAAACTTTACTATTTTAGTAGCAGTAACACATTATTTGCATCAGGCCTTATGACTGTGATTTGGTGTATGTCTCAGAAATTAAAGAACCAAAAACTAAAGAAAACAAATAACTGCTTTCAGATTGTAAGATCTTGAGGCCTGAGGAGGATTTTATTTCTCTTTTACCCCCTGAGCCTAGTAGAGTTCATAATGCAGCATGGCTACTTAGTAAATGCCTATGAACTGATATGAATTCAACTAATTTGTTAAAACTATTCAATGACTATTATGTAAGACAAGATGCAGTCATCTCTAATTTCAAGAGAGATGAGTACTATTCCTATTTGAAAGATAAGGAAACCGCAGTGTAAAGAGGTTAAGTCACTTGTCTTATGTTTTAAAACCAGTATTTGGTGACATGGAGATTGCTTCTAGCTCTGACAATGCCCTAATCTACGCATTTCCACTTTCCCTTGGCAGCTCGGTGAGAGCTTTGCACTGAGTATTCACACAAGTCTTTCTGAGGCTTCCTGGTCCCTGACGCCCATGCAGAGATGTGGGTGTTTGGAGGAGGGGAATTGCAAGAAGAGCCATCTTCATTTGGAAAAGGGTCTTTGCTGACCCTGTTTTTATCAGAACGGGTTATGTTTGCCCAGAAGCTGCTGGCTTTATAGACCAATAGCCTATAAAAGTGAGTGTATTGACCTCACAAAGTGCTTAATTTTATTAGTTACTTGTGTGGTTTTTTTTTATTTTCAATATTCCTTTTTAACGTTTAATCACCATTTTGATGTATTAAATGCCCTGAATAAAAATAATTAGGCAAACAAAGAAAATAAAATGAGTTAAGGACTAGAAGTGCCAATACCTATGAAACTGGCTCATTTCATCACTATTGGTGGCAATTAAGTGGCTAATTTCATCACTAATATATCACTACAGCACAACTTGTGTATCGGATGCCCATTTATCTCCTTAGCCCCCAATTGTAAAAGCCTTATTTAGGGGAAGTTGACCACTCAATTAATGTATGCTTATTATTTTATTAAAAATACAGAAATAGAGTAGAAAGATAACATCTCTGCCCATAACTTCCCCTCCTTGCCCCATCTGGAAAAAATAGATGTGAGCAGTTCATATATGTATACACTTCTTGGCTTTTTATCAATATGAACTGCAAGGATATGGAACTAGCATTTTAATAAACTTGGTCTTTTATTTTAAAATTCATCTTTAATATTTTAAAGATACCTCCTACATAAGATATATATACATTTGTACACATGTACTTGTGTGTATATGTATGCTTGTGCACATATGCTTACATATGCACATGCACATGCATGTTTACACACATATATACATATGCCTACGTTTGTGAACATGCACATAAAACATAGCTACACATATACATATACATGCAGCTACACACACATCCCCAAATGATGGGTATAGGTCATTTTTTAAATTTTCTGTTACAAATTTTGCTGCAATATTCATCCTATATTTTGGTCCTGATTCAGAGGGGATATACTGCAAGACCCTCAGTGGATGTCTGAAACTACAGATAGTATACTGAACCCTATAAACTTCTTTCCTATAGATACATACCGATGATAAAGTTGAGTTTATAGATTAGTCACAGTAAGAGATTAAAAACAACTAATAATAAAATAGAATGATTATAACAATCCTATATAATAAAAGCATAGTATGCAAATAGTCCCCTCTACCAGCAGGTTGTCCAGGAGTTTGACCAGGTGGCAGGGAAGGGAGGGAGGCCCCAGCCAGCAGCGGGCAGCTGGCAGCTGGAAGCCACTAGCGACCCTACCAGTGCACAAATTTCATGCACTGGGCCCCTAGTATACTATAATAAAAGTTATGGGGATGTGGTCTGCCTTTCTCAATATATCTTATTGTACTGTACTTGAGATGATGTGAGATGAAACAAGGCCTGTGAGATGAGATGATGTGGGATGAGTGATGTAGGCACTGGAACATAGCCTTAGTGGGACTTGAGCACAAGCACTGTAATGCCACGACAGACAATCTGATAACCGAGGTGGCTACTCAGTGACTCGGGTAGCATGTGGTTATGCTAGACAAAAGGGTGAATCCAGTCCGGGGATTGGAGTGAGATGTTGTGAGATTTAATCATGCTACTAGAATGGTGTGACATTTAAAACTTATAAATTGTTTCTGGAATTTTTCATTTTGTATTTTTGGACTGTGATTAACCACAGGTAACTGAAACCATGGAAAGTGAAACAGTGGATAAGGGGGAACCACTGTAAATATATCTTTGTACAGTTATTTGATTACTTTCTTAGGAAAAGTTCCTGGGAGTAGAATTACAGTGTTTCATTTTATTAATTTTAATATTTAAAAATTACATATCTACCTCTGTGTGGCACTTTCAAGATAAACCATGAACCCTTGCTTCAAACATTTCACAGGCAATGTTCACTGTTTGTGAGTACACCAGTTTCGACGCCAGAGATAAGTCATAGAAAAGTCATAGCACAGTGCCTGGCATATAAGAAGCACTCAAAAAATGTTAGTTGTAAATACAAATGAGCGATTGTCAGAAGGTGATGAAACTCCTTGTTCTCTTTACTGCAAATTAACTCTGGAGGAGGACTCGCCAGGAAGCCTGGCTCAGGGGAAGCCACGAGATAAAGTGAATCCCATCCATCACAGCCCCACCCCTGCCCAGGAGCTGCTGGTGCCTCTGCATCCCCACCCTCCACCAACAGACACATCCATCAAGTGCCAAGCAGAGTTTATCTCCAGTGCCAGGAAGGCAGCAGTGAGGGCAGAGTCTCTGGATGCCAGACCTTGAGTTTACATGTGTGTGTGTGGAGGGGCCTGGAAGTATGGGATATATTTGTGTCAATTTTCCCAACAGTCATCAGGGAAGTACTCCAAATGTGGCAGTTATGAAGTAAGGGCTTCCCACACGTGCCATCTACCCCATTATTTCAGGTCCAAGGAGAATGGAGTCAATTTCTTGCCCTGGGCAAAATAGGAAGACGTTTATCTCTGTAAATCCTTCATCTCCTGTTTTGATTTTCATCTTTGCTTTCAGTGATATCCCCACACCTGCAGGCCAGACTCCAGATCTCATTCCTGTACAGCCCCAAATGTGTTCCACTTGAATGGGGACCCTACAGGGACCAGGCTACACTGAGAAACCAGGCCATGATCTGGCTTGCAAGCAGGCAGCAGGTTGATGGGTTTGCCCTTCTCAGCAAATGTACTTGCTTTCAGTTCCTGCTCTGTGGGGGGCCTGGAAGAGAGCAGTATTTAGAGATGATGTACATTTTTTGTGTCCCTAAAATCCTGCAGTCCACATTATGTCCCTGTACCCGGTGGCTTCACACCTCCTGGGGATTAAAATGCAGACTGAGGAAAGTCCCTGATTGGGAGGTGTTTGGTCATATTCTGCTTCCCCACCGTAATTTCAGACACAGCGGATCCCAGCCTTTTTCTGGAGTCAATATATGAAAGTAATTTTAGTGACAAACTCAGTGTGGACTCTGAGACGGGTGTGAGAGTCTTGATCATTGACATAACTTTTGAGCGTTCCAGTCCTCTCTTCTCCACTTCCTACACAGGGGATCCTCTGGTGGGTGGCATTGCACAGTGGAGCCAACACAAGCTGGGGTTTCAGGACAAGAGGGAGTGCTGCCTCTGTCCTGTCTTTGTTGGGGGCCTGAGGCAAATGACTCAATTTATTTGAGTTTCAGTTTTCTTGTCCTTCTCTTCTGTGATCAAGGTGACTGGCAAAGGGCATGTCTCCAATGAGAGAATGAACATGAAGATGTGTGGTTAATATAAAATGATTGAAATGCATTTTATTTTCTCATGATCATTCCTAAGATTCTTTTTTTTTTTTTTCTTTTTTTATTTATTTTTTTTTTTTATTTATTTATTTTTTTTTATTTTTTTTTTTTTATTTTCCTCTTAAAGTATTACAAAGGGTATTACATAAGTATCCTTTTTCCCCCCCCCGCCCTTGACAAACCACTACCCTCCCTTACCCCCCAGTGTCTTATGTCCATTAGTTATGCTTATATGCTTGCATACAAGTCCTTCGGTTGATCTCTTACTCCCCTCCCTCCTGCCCCCCAACTCTCTCTGGCCTTCCCACTGCAGTTTGACAATCAGTTTGAGGCAGCTCTGCCTCTGTATCTATTATTGTTCAAAAGTTTGTAATGGTCTTTATTATCCATGAATGAGTGAGATCATGTGGTATTTTTCCTTCATTGACTGGCTTGTTTCACTTAGCATAATGCTCTCCAGTTCCATCCATGATGTTGCAAATGGTAGGAGTTCCTTCTTTTTAACAGCAGCATAGTATTCCATCGTGTAGATGTACCACAGTTTTCTAATCCATTCATCTACTGATGGGCACTTAGGCTGTTTCCAGATCTTAGCTATGGTGAATTGTGCTGCTATGAACATCTGGGTGCATATATCCTTTCTGATAGGTGTTTCTGGTTTCTTGGGATATATTCCTAGTAGTGGGATCACAGGGTCAAATGGGAGTTCCATTTCCAATTTTTTGAGGAACCTCCATACTGCCTTCCATAGTGGCTGCACCAGTCTGCATTCCCACCAGCAGTGCACAAGTGTTCCTTTTTCTCCACATCCTCTCCAGCACTTGTCGTTTGTTGATTTGTTGATGATGGCCATTCTGACAGGTGTGAGATGGTACCTCATTGTTGTTTTGATTTGCATCTCTCGGATGATTAGTGACTTTGAGCATGTTTTCATATGTCTCTTGGCTTTCTGAATGTCCTCTTTTGAAAGGTGTCTATTTAGATCCTTTGCCCATTTTTTGATTGGATTGTTTATCTTCTTTTTGTTAAGTTGTATGAGTTCCCTATAAATTTTGGAGATTAAGCCCTTATCCGATATGACGTTGGCAAATATGTTTTCCCACGAGGTGGGTTTTCTTGTTGTTTTGTTGATGGTTTCTTTTGCTGTGCAGAAGCTTTTTATTTTGATGTAGTCCCATTTGTTCAGTTTCTCTTTAGTTTCAACTGCCCTAGGAGCTGTATCAGTGAAGAAATTGTTTTGGCATATGTCTGAGATTTTGTTGCCTTTGTATTCTTCTAGAATTTTTATGGTTTCCTGTCGTACATTTAAGTCCTTTATCCATTTTGAGTTTATTCTTGTGTATGGTGTAAGTTGGTGGTCTAGTTTCATTTTCTTGCATATGTCTGTCCAATTTTCCCAACACCATTTATTGAAGAGACTATCTTGGCTCCATTGTATGTTCATGCCTCCTTTGTCAAAAATTAATTGAGCATATTGGTTCGGGCTAATTTCTGGACTCTCTATTCTATTCCACTGATCTATATGTCTGTTCTTGTGCCAGTACCAGGCAGTTTTGAGAACAGTGGCTTTGTAATACAGCTTGATATCTGGCATTGAGATCCCACCTACTTTGTTCTTTCTCAGGATCGTTGCAGCTATTCGGGGTCTTTTTTTATTCCAGATGAATTTTTGGAGAGTTCGTTCTAGATCTTTGAAGAAGGCCATTGGTATTTTAATGGGAAGTGCGTTGAATGTATAGATTGCTTTGGGTAGTATGGACATTTTAATGATGTTGATTCTACCAATCCAAGAACATGGTATGTTCTTCCATCTGTTTATGTCTTCCTCTATCTCTTTTTTCAACGTCCTGTAGTTTTCTGAGTAGAGGTCTTTAACCTCTTTAGTTAAGTTTATTCCTAGGTATCTTAATTTTTTTGGTGCGATGGTAAATGGGATTGTTTTTCTGATCTCCCTTTCTGAAAGTTCACTGTTGGTGTATAGAAATGCCTCAGATTTCTTGGGGTTAATTTTGTATCCTGCTACATTGCCAAATTCATGTATTAAGTCTAGTAGCTTTTTGATGGAGTCTCTAGGGTTTTGTATGTATAATATCATGTCATCTGCAAATAAGGACAGTTTTACTTCCTCTTTTCCAATTTGGATGCCTTTTATTCCTTCTTCTTGCCTAATTGCAATGGCTAATACTTCCAGTACTATGTTGAACAGGAGTGGTGAGAGTGGGCATCCCTGTCTTGTTCCTGTTCTTAGGGGAAATGGTGTTAGTTTTTGTCCATTGAGTATGATGTTGGCAGTGGGCCTGTCATATATGGCTTTTATTATGTTGAGGTATGATCCTTCTATTCCCACCTTTCTGAGAGTTTTTATCAAAAATGGGTGTTGGATTTTGTCGAATGCTTTTTCTGCATCAATTGATATGACCATGTGGTTTTTTTCTTTCAATTTGTTTATGTGATGTATCACATTTATTGATTTACGGATGTTGTACCATCCTTGCATCTCTGGGATGAATCCTACTTGGTCATGGTGTATGATCCTTCTGATGTACTGCTGGATCCGATTTGCTAAGATTTTGTTGAGGATTTTGGCATCTATGTTCATGAGGGATATTGGCCTGTAATTCTCTTTCATTGTGATGTCTTTACCTGGTTTTGGTATTAGGGTGATGCTGGCTTCATAGAATGAGCTTGGAAGCGTTCCTTCCTCTTGAATTTTTTGTAGTAGTCTGAGGAGGGTAGGTTTTAGTTCTTCCTTGAATGTTTGGTAGAACTCCCCTGTGAAGCCGTCTGGCCCTGGGCTTTTGTTTGCTGGAAGCTTTCTGATGACTGCTTCAATTTCTTCCATAGTTATTGGCCTATTGAGGTTTTTAGATTCTTCCTGATTGAGTTTTGGAATGTTGTATTTTTCTAGGAATTTGTCCATTTCCTCCAGGTTGTCCAGTTTGTTGGAGTAGAGTTGCTCGTAGTATTGTTTAACAATCATTTGTATTTCTGTGGGGTCTGTTGTTATTTCGCCTCTATCATTTCTGATTTGGTTTATTTGGGACCTCTCTCTTTGCTTCTTGGTGAGCCTGGCTAGGGGTTTGTCAATCTTGTTTATCCTTTCAAAGAACCAGCTCTTGGTTTCATTGATTTTCTGTATTGTTTTTTTGGTCTCTATTTCATTGATTTCTGCTCTAATCTTTATTATCTCCTTCCTTCTGCTCACTCTGGGGTTTTCTTGTTGCTCTCTTTCTAATTCTTTGAGTTGTAGAGTTAGATGATTGACTACCATTTTTTCTTGTTTTTTGAGATAGGCCTGTAGAGCTATAAACTTCCCTCTCAGGACTGCTTTCATTGTGTCCCAGAGGTTTTGGATTGTTGTGTTTTCATTGTCATTAGTGTCCAGGATGTTTTTAATTTCTTCTTTGATGTCATCGGTAACCCAATCAATATTTAATAACATGCTATTCAGCTTCCAAGTGTTTGAGTATTTTGGGTTGTTTTTATTGTAGTTTATTTCTAACATTATGCCATCGTGGTCTGTGAAGAAGCTTTTTATGATTTCAATCTTCTTGAATTTGTGGAGACTTTGCTTGTGACCCAATATGTGGTCTATTTTTGAATATGTCCCATGAGCACCTGAGAGGAATGTATATTCCGCAGCTGTGGGGTGAAGTGTTCTGAAGATGTCAATTAAGTCCATCTGATCTAGTGAGTCATTTAGGATTGCTGTTTCTTTGCTGAGTTTTTGTCTAGCGGATTTATCCAGTGATGTCAGTGGTGTATTAAAGTCCCCTACTATGATTGTATTGTTGTCGATCTCTCCCCTGATATCTTCCAGAAGTTTTCTTATGTATGTGGGTGCTCCTGCATTGGGTGCATATATGTTTACCAGGGTTATATCTTCTTGTTGTATTGATCCCTTTAGTATTATGAAGTGGCCTTCCTTATCTCTGGTTATGGCCTTCACTTTGAGATGTACTTTGTCAGATATAAGTATTGCTACCCCAGCTTTCTTTTCCTTTCCATTTGCGTGAAAGATATTTTTCCATCCCTTCACTTTCAGTCTGTGTGAGTCCCTTCTAATGAGGTGGGTCTCTTGTAGACAGCAGATGTATGGGTCATGTTTTTTTATCCATTCAGCCACTCGATGTCTTTTGGTTGGAGCATTTAGTCCATTTACATTTAAAGTTATTATTGAAAGGTATTTGTTTGTAGCCATTTCTTTTTGTGTGTGTGTGTGTGGCTGTTTTCTTTCTGAGCTTGATATTTCTTCTTTTTACACCAGTCCCTTTAGCATTTCTTGCATGGCTGGCTTGGTGGTGATAAACTCCCTTAGCCCTTTTTTGTCTGTGAAGCTTCTTATTTCCCCTTCAATTTTGAATGATAGCCTTGCTGGATAGAGTATTCTTGGATTCAGTCCTTTGCTTTGCATCACTTTGTAGATTTCCGTCCATTCTTTTCTGGCCTGATGTGTTTCTGTTGAGAAATCATTTGATAATCTAATGGGAGATCCCTTGTATGTTACTTTCCGTCTCTCTCTTGCAGCCTGTAAGATTCTCTCTTTATCCTGAACATTTGCCATGGTAATTATGATGTGTCTTGGTGTGGGTCTTTTCGGGTTCACCTTGTTTGGGACTCTCTGGGCTTGTGTGACTTTTTTCTTCCCCACCTCAGGGAAGTTTTCTGATATTATTTCTTCGAATAGGTTTTCTAATCCATGTTCATCTTTCTGTTGTTCTGGCACCCCTATTATTCGTATGTTGTTTCGTTTCATGTTGTCCCAAAGCTCCCTTAGGCTCTCCTCCTGTCTTTTAATTTTTTTCTCCATTTGCCGTACAGTTTGAGTGTGTTTTGCTTCCTTGTCTTCTAATTCACTAATTCGGTCCTCCGCTTCTCCCAGTCTACTGTTGATACTTTCAATGGAGTTTTTTATTGAAGCTATGTCACTCTTCATTTCTTCTTGGGACTTACTTAAGTTGTTGATTTTTTCATCTGTTTCTTCTAGCTTCTTGCATAAGTAGTTGAGTTTTTCATCTGTTTCTTCTTGCTTCTTGAACATGTGGTGCATGTACTCTAGGAACCTTATTCTGAATTCTTTTTCCGTCATGTTGCATATCTCTGTCTCACTTAGCTGCTTTTCTGGCGAGTCCTCCTTTTCTTTCCTTTGGGGGTTTCTTTGCCTACCCATGTTTGATCTCGCTGACATATGTAGATGTTGAGGTGTTCAGTGGCTGCTCCCTGGGTGGCAGGGGCTCCTTGGGTTGTGGTTGCTGCTCAGACGGTTGCGGTAGCAGCTGCTTTCCAGTTGGCAGCAGCTCCTCTGGTGGGTGTTGTTCACAGCTGTGTTGGCTCTTCTGGCTGGTGGGGGGAGGCTTCACGTACAGTTGCTGTTCCACAGACAGAGGGTGTGGTGATCAGGAGGCTGTGGTGATCAGGAGGCTGCGGTGATCAGGGGGCTGCTGTTGCTTGGATCTGCTGCGTTGATTTAAAGGCACAAAATACAACAGAGCAAGGCACAACGTACCAGGCACTGAACACAAGTATATTCACAATATTAATAACTCCAAATAAAGGTGACCAACCGAATTAAGAGAATTAGGGGATAAGGGAGAAAGAAGAGAAGAAGATAAAAGAGAGAACAGAAAAGAAAAATAAGAAAAAAACAAACAAAAAAGGAGTGCAAAAATAGAATTGGGAAAAAAGAGGGGGGAAAAAAGAGAGCGAAAAAAGAGAATGAAGTAGAAGTGGGGAAGAGACTCCCCGTATGAGGAGCAAACTCCAATAGAACTGCCACTAATCTCAACAAATTCCAGCAACAGATCCCTGGAGATGAATGCAAACTACAAACCACCAATAATATCCAGAGGGGTAAGGGAAAACAGAAGCACAAAAATAGCTGGGGTGAGGTGGGGGAGGGAAGGGAAAAACCAGCAGAAAAAAAAAAGAAAAAGAAAAAGAAAAAGAAAAACAACCTCACAACCAGTCCTAAAAAAGAAGAAAAAACACAAAGCAAAACAAACAAACAAATTTAAAAAAAAAAAAAAAAAAAAAGCCCAATATATTCAACAATCAAGAAAACAATAGAAAGATAAGAGAGAAAAAAAAAAAAAAATGGTTGGAAAGTGAAGAAGGATAAAGAATAGGTGTATAAGGATTTAGAGCAGTAGATTGGAAATAGGATATATAAGTAGGGTGGAATTAGACAGGGGGTAAAAAGAGGGAATTGGGAAGGTCTGGAGCAGGAATAGGGTAAGAGAAACAGGACACCAAAAGGGGAAAAGTAAGGAAGAGGGTTTTAGCAAAGAGGTGGAATTGAGATAGGGAAAATTGATGCTAAAGGAACGATGAAAATAGAATGGAGAACACTAATCCCAAAAGAAAATAAAGAGAAAATAAAATGGCACTTTAAAAAATGGTAAAATGGTAGGAGTAATAATACTGGTTAAAAATAAAAATGTGGTAATTGAAAGGGTAAAATCAGGTGATGGAAAAAGAAGAAAAAGAGAAAAAAAAAAATTGGTTTCTTAGTAAAAAGGTGAAAAAATTAAAAAGAAAAAGAAAAAGAAAAAATTTGCAGTAGTGATGGTCTTTCGGTTCTTCTACTCTTCAGCCTGGTTCGCCTTGGTCCTGCCAGGTATTAGGAGAGTGTTGCCTGCATTACACTGTTCCTCCGTGTTGTAAATCACAGTCCTGATTTTAAAGCAGGCCGTATTTGTGATCCAGTCTGCCTTAATTTGTATTCCCCTAAGAGTCAGTTTGTGGCTCAACCTCTGGGTGGCAGTGTTTTTGGGTTGGCCTCTGAGGCTATACAGCTTCTCTATCCTTTTTTAATCCTTACCCTGCTCTGTGTTGTTGGTGGGACTGAAAATCCCTCTATAGGCCAGACCCTGGTAACTCCCAGGGACTAATCAGCTTGTTTTAGTCCTTTATCTCATACAGGGTGGAATCTGGGTGTGGCTGTGCTCCTTGCCTGGGGGGCTGGGGGGAGGAATTCCACCCTCTGGAGGAATGGCTGCCCCAGTCCTGGGCCCAGGGGGGTCTCAGCACTCAATTCGCTGCCACCTCCTCCGGCTCCCCCTCTTTCCTCAGCCTCTCCCCAGATTCCCCTCGTCTGCACCTTCACCCTCTCTTCAGCACAGGTGAGTGTCTGTATCCGAACTGTCCTATGAGCAGGGTTCAGTGAAAACAAAGAAACAGACAAACGCCGGCCGGCCGCGGAAACGCTCCTCTTACCGGTCTGGGAAACGCTCCTCTTACCAGCACTGCATGGTCTGGGAAACGCTCCTCTCTTATGGGCACTGCACGGTCTGATCAGTTCCTCAGGATGCCCCCTTTAGTCTCAGTTCTCCGCAATCACAAAATCCAAATCTCAAATCTCCTGGCGCCAGCAAACCCGCGGAACTCCTTACCCTGGTCAGGGTCTGTGTCTGTCCCAAGAGACGCGGCTGTCTGCCATGCGGTCTCCCTCCGACCCTCTGGGCTCAGGTCTGGCAAACTTTCCTGCCCAGATCCCTGGTTTTTAACCTTTCCAGGGGAGGTCTGCCCTTCCAGGCTGCAAGCCGTCTCACCAGCTGAGTAAATTTGCCAATTCGGGGTGGGTGTTATTAGTTTCAGCTGCTTACTCCGTTTGCTCCGGGACAAGACCTGGGACGCGTCTGCCTATATCGCCGCCATCTTCTGTCTTTCTCTAAGATTCTTATTATTTTCATATTAGTGGTTAAAAAACAGGAATCTATGCTAGCAACATTATTTGTTTGGCCTATTTCAAGAAAATGCGGGTAAATCAACACGTAGGATGTAACTCTGTGAAGAACAAGCGAGGTGCACGATGGGAGTGAGAAGAGCGTGAAGAACGTCACTGGGGTTAGAGCGGGTTATTTCTTTCCTGGGTCTTTAAAGCAACATTTATTGAAATCTTTAATATGCGCCAGGTGCTGTCATGAATTATCTGTGTCTGTTATGCCATTGAGTCCTCTCACCAGCCTTAATAAGCAAACAAACATGTTATTCCCATTTTACAGATGAGGCCGGAGAGGCTCAGAGAGTTGAAATACCTGATCCCAGGTCCCTCAACCTTGAGTGTTCTACGGAGATGACCCAGGGCTCTCAGTACAGCTCAGAACTTGGTGTGATGTCACCCTCCTTGTGCATGCATCTCCTGGGTGTTCTGGGGAAGCCTTTGTGAACCATTTGCTTTTGACCTAAGAAGTTCCTGTTTCTGGGATGAGAGAGTTCCTGTCTCACCTCTGATGCAGAGTTGGGAAGAATGCCTAGTCCTAACGAACAATGGGGTTATCTTACAGGGCAACGATTTCATTCCCAGCTACGTCCCAGAGAGAGTTCCGGCAGTCCTCTTCCATCAGTCTTGCAGAATTGCAACGTTAAGCAGAGCTGACACTATAGAAACAATAATTGGCATAATATTTGCGAGGAGCAAAATATGGTCATTTCCTGAGGCACCAAAAAAGCATAACCCAGTTCTGAGGTTCCGGAAAATGATGGCCTGAATGGCCTGCATACAGCCCCGCTGCTCTCTTTGATAGCTATAATTCTCCACATGAAAGAGGCACCACTCCTAACTATTATTGCAGATGACATCCCCTTATAACTTTAAGCAGTGTTCTTTAAACATTTCTAAACTTTCCCAATTCCTCCCCAATACCAGCCTATGAATTTGCTTGTCACTGTAAGCTGTACACAAAGAGAGACACACAGCAAGCACAAAGATACCAGGAAGTGGCTTTCCTAGCAACAGTAATCATCGGAAAGATCCCAGAACATCCTTTCTATTCAGACCGCATTTCGTGTTTTGAATAGCGCTGACAGGTGAAGTGGAGTCACGGTATTTAATACAAAAAAATATCGCTAGGGATTGGGGCTGCACAAAGGCTCAAATACCCGCACTATTCACACGCAGCCGCATTCGCTGTCTTTATCTCTCTCCAGATTACTTAGGGAGGCACAGTTGCAAACGAAAATACTCACCTGCTCACCAAATGACTAATCTGGGGCGTATTATGTAAAGTCTGGTTCCCTAGACCTCGTCCAGGCAACTGGGACACAGCCCTGAATCAAGCCTGGCTCTCTCTATGCGTGCCGGCCCTGTGGATAGTCCTGAATGATAAACAGACGTCCCCCTGCCAGCTCCCTCAGCAGTTGTGTCCAGTTTAAAATAAAAATGAGTCAATACAGTTGACAAAATCATCCACCCCCAAGGAACTCTCTCTGGTTATTGCCTTAACTCGATCAGAAACACTCTCCTATCACTCCTCCAGGCCTCTCGCAAGTAATATCCAAAACAAATTTATCCCTGAAGGTCAAATAAAGGATAAAAACCACAAACAACATGAAAAACATACATTGAGTTCCATCAGACAGAGAGAAGGAGAGGACGGAGGGAGGAAGGATGTGGGAGGGAGGGCGGGAGAGAGAGGAAGTGAAAGTTCCAGCTTACAAGGGAGACTCAGAGAATGTGGAATAACCACATGATTCTACCCTGCGTGGTGCTTGATTCCATAAAGAGAGGAAGCATTTAAGCTACACAACTTTGCAACTTATGTGATCTTCCCTAGGGTTTTATTACTACCATCATTGTATTTGTCATACACACACACAAACACACACACACACACATGCACACATGCGTGTGCACACACACATACACTTTGAACCTACCGTGTGTATGACCTGTGTGAGGCACTGGGAGAAGAGGAGTCTTGCTCTCAGGCTTATAAGTTAGCAGAAGACATAGGATAAGGCTGGAACATACAAAATAACAATGGATGGGTACATGCACTGAGTTTCTGTCTTTAGTGATACGCGACGGCCTCCATACTGATATGAAGGGAAGGAGGGGCTGTAATACAGGGTAGTGAAGTGTAGGCTTCAAATCGCTTGGCTTGGGATTCTAGCTGTCGGGTTGAAGTAAATCTGTAAACCATGACAGAGTCATACTTACCTTACAAGGATGTTGGATGGTTGATTGTGACCCATCCTTAACACATCAAAAGCCTGTGTGAGTAGCTGCAATTCTCAGAGGGACCAGTCAGAGATACACAACTTCAAATGAAAGTGTTCTACCACTTCGCACCCCGAAAATGGCAAAATTAAAAAGACTGACTATATCCAATATTGCCAAGGATGTGAAACAGCAGCTACTCTTCTATATTGCTAGTGGCAGTGTGAATGGTGCAAGCATTTTGGGGAGAATATGGCTCTATCTGATGCAGATTAAAATGCACATATTCCATGACCTAGAAATTCCACTCCAGGGTATATTCATTAGGGAAATTCTCATAAATATACCCAAGAAGGCTCATGGGAAAATGAATGTGCTCTGTTTGTAATACTGAGAAACTAGGCAGACCTCAATGCCTATCCACAGGGAAATGGGTGAACAAAAGGTAGTATATTCATACAGCAAGTAACACGGTGAGCGAGTTTTATCTTTTTTTTTAGATTGGGAAATAATTGATCTATAAGCAGCCCTTCATTCAAAGCAACTTCTTAACTATCCTGTGTGCTCCAAAGTACTTTCCTCTTTCTCCTGTCCTCCCTCCGACAAAGATCCATGTGACACAAATCTATGGACAAACAGGACAAACGTAATCACAATCCGCCAGTGTCCATCCCTCTGGACCTCAGCTGGGAACATGGGCCACAGGTGATTCAAGTCACTTGCTGCCTGCGCATGTTTGTGAATGACTAAAGGCACGGAGGTATTGATTTCGGGGTTACAAATAAAGTTTGGTGAGCAGGCAAACTTACAAATGCAGAATTCACAAATAATGAGTTTCAACTCCACGGATTTTTTAAAATCTCTTTTACAGAACTGACTCACAGGATTGTAGAGGCTGACACATCGGAAATCCAGGAGGCAGACTGGCAGGTGGAGACCCAGGCAGGAGTTGAGGCTGCAATCTGGGCGGTATTTCTCCTTCTGCAAGGAAAACTCAGTTTTACTCTTAGAGACTTTCCAGTGATTGGAGGAGGCCCACCTGTATTATCAAGGATAAACTCCTTCAGTTAAAGTCAACCGATTGCAAATGTTAACCACATCCATTAAGTACCTCCACAGCAACCCTAGATGGGTGTTTGAATAACTGGGTACTAGAGCCTGGCCAAGTTGACACATACAGCTAACCATCGCCCATGCGTTGAAAGGAATGAGATGCAAGCTGCCAACCACTGGAGCTGTCCAGGTGGGGAAATCCTATTGGCTGGGCCCTGCTCTTAGGAGGTATAGGGATTTCCTCCCTCCTTTTTTTTTCATCTTAGCATTTCAAAGAGCTCCATACACCTAGCACTTGGTCCTTGCTCTTCCAAGCCATCTTTCTTTCCATCCAAGGCAGCAGCCGCCATTACACTTTGAGAAGAAAGTTCTGGGACACTGCAGCCTATTTCCCCTGGCCTTGCAAATACTTCTTTCACTGTTATTCCTTTTTCTTTAAGATTAAGAGTGAGCCTGAGAAAGTGGACACACTGCTATGTCACTGGGGTATTGTTTAGTTGCAAGGAACAGACTTTCTGACGTGGAGTAGCTGAAGAAACTGTTTTTTAACAAGAACTCTGGAGATGGGTGATTGCTGGGTTGGTTTAAAGGGTCAGCAAAAGGGCCAAACCCACCCACAGTCCTTCTGTACAGCCAGGAAACTAAGAAAGAGTGCTGGAAAAGAAGAGGAAGAAGAAGAATATGCAGTAAAGACCTGTGTGACCTGCAAAACTTAAAATATGTACACTCTGGTCCTGCACAACCCAAGTTTCCTGACCACATCACCAAGGGCTCAGCTCCATCTTCCGCTCTGGGTGGCACACTGGCCTCACCGTCCCTCATGGACAGCTGCCCAGCTCTAAGCCGTGTCTGTAGCTGCCTGGCTGAGGAGGGGACAGAACTTCTTCCCCACCTATTTCTTTCACCAGAAGGAAAGACCTTTCCAGAAGGCTTTGGCGAACTTCCCCAAGGTTCCCACTGGCTGGACCCTAGTCAAATGGAGTAGCTGCAAGAGAGGCTGGGAATGGTTGGCTGGTGTTTTCAGACTCCCTGTGGGTGTCTGGGGAGCAGGGGGCTCAGATAGCCTATTGGGTTGACATCTGCCAGCATATGCTCACTGGGAATAGTCCACCTGCCCAGAGCTATGTGTCACACCAACCTCTTAGGGTATAAGGACAGCGACCCTTTCCTCTGATCAGATAATCACTGGCGCTAATGATACTGCCCTCCTATCCTTGGGAGGCAGAGGACAGAAGTGTGTTGAGCTGACCCACTTGGGTGTAGATCTCATGGTTAGCCAGGCATAAGCATGTAAACATTCCTTGCATGGTGCACCTAAAGCTCCATTCACATTACTGTTTGTATTCAACAGCTTAATAAAAAATAAAAAAAGTTTAAAATTGCCCCCTCCTAAAGAAAGTACAGGGGTCTTTACAGCCTCATTGAAATATCTAAATACACAGAGAGACAGAGACAAATATATACATACATTTTTGAAACTACTTATATATTTCCTACATTCCATATCCTATAGGGAGCTACATACATATTCAGGTACACAGTAATAATAACTGGCACAGATTGCATCCTGTTAAGAACAGCTGGAATTTTGTGGGGGTCGGCAAAGCATATTAAGGACCTCCAACCTCTGTCTTAGGCAAAGGTGCCCTAGAAGAAACCTTCTCTGTCATCTCACACCCACCCCTTGTCAACACCCTTCCAGCATCTCCTGCACTTGCCGGGCCCCAGGTAAAGCTGAGTCCTCTCCACCACAAAATACAGGGAAACTGAGAATGGACAGTGCACACTTCTTTCTGACATCTTCTTTTAATCATCAGTAGAGCTAAAGAAAATTTTTTTAAATCCTTGTAATGTGACTTTAAGTAAGGACTCTTGATAACTTCCACCCTTGCTTTTCTTCTCAGAACACAAGGGGCTAATTAAAAGTAGAAAAGTTCTTGTTTGATCAGAAATTCTTGTGTTTTGGCAAAAAGCAGAGAAATCTGCTCTAATATTAAAAAAGGGCTTAATTGGCTTTAAAGTCACCAAATTTCCCTTTCCTATTCGGGACAGGAGAGATGAGCCTTTCTGAGCCCAGGCAGAAGCGGTGAGGTAACGGGACCATTGTAATTAGGGCTCTCGGCTGAAAGATGTCTTTTGATTGGAACCTATGGGATTCTCTTTCAACCTAACTCAGTGTGACTCCTCTCTGAGCACCTCTCATAAGTCCTGGTCTTTTGGCTGACTTCTCTCCATAAATGACTTTATTACTGAGCACTAAGCTTGTTTATTGAGGAAGATGTGTGTGGTGGTCCCTAATGGAGCATGTCAGCATAAAAGCCCCATTATACTGAGGCAGGCCTGGGTCCATCCACTTCACGCCAAACTCTCTCCTGGATTTATTAGAATTAGTGCAGGAAAAGTGAGTGCTCTATGTAGCACAGCCTTTTTGGAGCCGATGTGTCTCTTCCATGGAGGAGTCTAGAAAAAGACTCTCCTGGGCTCAGAGGTGCTCCTTCCGAGAGGAACCACAGAGCTCATCAGCAGGCACAAAATAGCAGAAAGATGTGTGGATGGGAAATTCACAAGTGTCCTCTCCAGGGCAGTGGCCCTGAAAGTCGACATGGCCATTGGTGAGCAGACTGTTTTCAGCTCTCATTGGTTGATAAGTGGGAGGATGAAAATAATCGAGGCAGGAAAAAGTTAGTGTTGGAAATGTTTTTTGTCTTCTAAAGTGCCTATCTGTTGCTTCTTGCCAATTCTTGTTTAATAATTAAAGCAGGGACTCATTTCTCCACTCCCTGGGACAGGTTTGCGTGAGGGTGTTTATTGATCTGGCGTGTCACTGCAGAGAGCACACTTCTGCTGGCCTCTCTGCACATCCTTCAAGCAGTCACTGATATTGTCACCACAAAGTGGTGAGATGAGGTGACTTTGCAGTGGGGGGAGGGGTGGCAGTGATGACGGGGTGTGAGGGTCAGGAAGGCAAATGCGACAGAAAGAAGCACAACAGGCAAAGCCATGCATGGGTCCCTTGCAGGTCACTTGCACTGACCCTGGATACATCTCTGGGAGGTCTGCTTGCTCACCTGCTGCATCTTTGGAACAACCTCTGAATCATAGATAAGGCATTTGGGTTGCTTTAAGTGTGGGATGTCTTGTCCTCTCTTAAAAAGAGCTAGTGTGCATGTTACTTATTACCCATCAACACACTACACACTCCCTATCCCTCCCTAAAATGTATCAGTATTTTTGCCCTGTTGTTGCCCAATGCAAAGATTATAAAGTATCACCTTAATAACTAAGATTTCTGGGTTAAGTATGAGAGGTTCCTGGTCATAAGCGCTGGTGGATGGTTAACTAAATAATTCAGGGAGATCTTATGGCTCCATAAAACGAACAGGCGCAACTCTGTGTCTTTACCCCCCTCCCCTGATCACCAGGAGTATATGAATAAGGCTCCTGTTTGCTTGCAAGTGATAAACATCTGCTGGATGAGTCCTAAGCAAAACAAAGGGATTCATTTTAAAGATATTGGATATTTCGTGGCGTACGAAGGCAGTAAAGCAATTGGGTCTTAGGTCTAGAATCAGGAATTTTGAGTATTTTGTTCCAGTCCAGTATTCTGCCCTTCTCAGGGCATCTGCTACCGAGTGACCTAAGCAAATTGGGCTTTACACAGTTAGGTTCCTTTTGGCCAGGGGGTTAACTCCCCATAGTTAGAGAAAATTGTCAGCTCTGAATCTGCTCTCACAATCGACACCCACGTTCCTGTGAAAGCAAATTTCTGGCCAAAGTCTGCTATTTAAAAACGAGTGTGCACAAAGCAGGCATAGCCCAAGTCCCCCCTTTAGGCACCCCGACAACATCCTGAGAAGCCAAAGTCAAGGTGCTCCAGCCCACGGATCAGCACACTTTTTTCCTGTAAAAGAGCTGGATGGTACATTTTTCAGGCTTTACTGACCATACAGTCTCTGTTACAACTACTCAAGCCCATCTCAGTGTGGATGCAGCCACATACACGGTGTAAATGAATCAGTGTTGGTGTGTCCCAATCAGCTTTACTTTGAGAACAACACTGGAATTTCATATAATGTTCACATGTCAAGAAACATCCTCCCCACCACCCCCACCAACTACTTAGAAATGTAAATATTATTCTTAGCTCACAGACCGTGCAGAAACAGGTGGTGGGCTGGAATTGGCCCATGGGCCAGGGTTTGCTGATAGCAGCATATTTCTAATGACAGTGAGGTGACCAAGAGGGCACCAGATATAATCACAGAACCATTTACAAATTGAGCCTGGGACAAGTTGGTGACAAGAGGATTCTGTGGTTGTTTTTTCCCAGGGCTTTAAAAGGGAGGCTGCGCGATGCCTTCTACAGATCACCTTCTAGAAACGGAACATTCTTTGATCGCGATGAGACTCCTAACATGCTTCAGGGCTTCCCCAGCTTCCATCCGGTATCCATGACTATCACAGCTTATAATCCTCCAAAATGTCTCTCTACTATTTTGAATCTTAAGCAACACACATCCCTCCCCCACCTTAGACTATCAGCCCACTGTCCAATTTGTCACCCTCTACTGTACTCTGTTTCTGAAACACTGTCTTGTCAGAGACTCTTAAGTCAGCTGTGTGGCCCCACATTATGGTTTGAGTTAGGGTTTTAACCCAAGGGCACAGACAATAGTGTGGTGAATGGGGGGATGGGACAGGTGGGGATGGAAGGCATCAATGGGGGAAAGAAGGGGGCATCTGTACTACTTTCAACAATAAAGGTAATTTTTTTAAAAAAAAGAGTTAGGGTTTTAGCCTGGTTTCTACTTGATCCTTACCTAAAAGTGATTTGCGTCTTCCTTTAGGCCCACTTTTGAGGTCCAGATACCCAGAACAAAAATGTTAAACCCCCACAGAGTAGTCCTTTGGCTAACAAAGCCTTTTCTATGGTGGAACAGATATTTCTGTCTGCCTCAGGCATGTCATGACCCTATTCAAATTCATATCAAAGAAAAAGGATTCCCAATTTATGTGAAGATATCATAATATTTACTTCTATGGGGAAAATAAACAGTAACACAAACAAAGTAATTATCAGAGAAAGTTGAAAAGGATAATACCATTATAAATAGCACAGCTAGAAATATACTTCATGTCAATTTTATTAATTGGGATCAAATTTCAACTGGTCAAATATTGGCAATTCCATCTGATTCAATATAATTTGAAGTGAATATAGAAAACTTAATGGCATCAGATGGATTCTTTTCTTTTACTGAAAATTTCTTTGTTCTGTTTCCCAATTTCTAGACTACACAATATGGCTGCTGACAACATTCATTTTTTTTTTTTTTTTTTTTTTTTTTTGCATTATAAAGAGAGAGACAGAAAAAAAGAGATACAGATAGAGAGAGAAAAACAGAGTGAGACCAAATAATAGCAATAGGAAGACTGAATTTCTCCTTGACCTTAACCTAGTTCATAGAGAAGGGACTTTGAGCAGCTCCCACAAAGGACCATCAATGTGGCTAGGACGGTGGTGGGGCCAACGTCATTGCATAAAGGGGGATCCAAGAGTCCACCTTGTGGATTGGAATAGGGTAGTAACAAGGACTGTGATCATTGAAAGCTTGACCAATAATTACTCTCCAAGGATGGGAGCCTTAGAATTAGGTCTCCATGTGAGCACTGAGATAAAGAAGCAAAATTAAAAATATTTAATGTAAGGGACCAATCAATCAGAACAGACCAATGCTGTATAAAGGTAACTGAGCCATACCAGTGCCTACCCTGGTAAGAAATTAAGGTTTCCTCTAATTGGTAGGCATATCATCACTTCCAGAGTTATTTCTTTTGTGAACTGAACAAGAAGCAAGGATTTTTGCAATATAGATGTCTATGCAATCCTGGGCGGAGGACAGACAGGTAGATAGCCAGTCCACCTTCTCACAAGTTGGCAGTGTGTTGCTTTGGTCTTTTGGAGTTTGATGCATCGTGAGCCACCATGTGTCTGTGTTCATCAGATTCTTGTCTGTCTCTCTGGAGAGAAGAAAGCATGGACAAGCCCACAGTCCAAATGTTGTCTTAGGTGTCTGCTTTGAGAAGAAGGGGTTTCCAAAAATACCTTGGAGCTAAATTGCAGTGTCCAGGTTTAACACTCTTCACTGTGTGAATGACATTTCCTGATCTGTTCTCAGCCCAGAGAAGTTGAACAGGTCTAGCTCCAGCCAATCCAGCTGCCGTAGCAGCCACCAACCCCAGCAATGGGTGACACCACCTGAGCCTCTTGGCTCCTGCTAATCAAAACAAGGAGACTTTGCTTCAACAGGTACACACACAAATATTTGCTGAATGAATCCTAGAATCTTTTCTCTTCCCCACTTCAACATTTCTTGAGCATTAGGGTCTCTTCCAGGTACCAGTCACAACAGAAGTGTGATACCACGTTAAAGCATGTTGAGGTGTTCTACTTACATGGCCTCCTGCTAGGTCTGCAATAGCTAATTATTAAACCAAATTGCATACAAGGAACTGGCGATTTTGTAAGAAGAGAAGACAGGAGAGGAGAGGAGGGGCTTTGGGGCTGGGAGCAGCATACAAGAACTGCTTACAAATATCTGAAGGCTGTCATACTGCAGAGTAGAGCTTCCAAATGAGCTAAAATGCCTAATGGCTTCCTATTGCCTAGAGAATAAATTCCAAACTGCTTACCAGGCCTACAAAGCTCTACAGGTGTGATTCTCAAAATCTTTAAAAATATGTATGAATGCTTGGGCCCACCATGTGCCAATCCCTGGGAACACCCGCATGTTTTGTGTGTGCTAGTCTGGGAACCTCTGCTGCTATAATCTAGCTCGCAGCTACTTCTCCAGGCCCCTTTCCTACTGCCCCCTCTTTGTTCAGAGCTTCCACCCCACTGGCTTCCTTTCTGTTCCTGGAACACTCCCTCGTCAGGACTTTTGCTCTCCCCGGTCCCTGTGCCTGGAAGAGTCTACATCCTGATTAAAGCTGGCAGGTCATCTAAAAAGTCAGCTCTATATTCACTTCCTGGGACTGCCATAAAGAAGTACTGCAAACTGGGTGGTAAAACAATGAAATGTCCTCTCTCTCAGTTCTGGAGGCTAGAAGTTCAACCTCAAGATGTTGCAGGGCCCTGTTCTCTCTGAGGGGCTCTCAGGAAATATCTGTTCCATGCCTTAGCTACTGTTGGGGGGTTGCCAGTGAGCCCTGGCATCCGTTGGCTTGTACATGCGTCACTCCATGCTCTCTCTCCTCCTCACATGATGCTTCCCCTATGCATCTTCTCATGCCTTCTCTTGGTGGATATCTCTTCTCTTCTTTTGATAATTATACCAGTCGCTCACCAAACCTAATGACATCATTTTAACTTGATTACACCACAAAGACCCTATTTCCAAATGAGGTCACATTTGCAGGTACTAGGGATTAGGACTTGAGCATATTTTTAGGGGGAACACAATCCAACTCAACACCCTCCATCCAAAGTACTCCCACCTCTCTCTCTCTGGACACTATCACTTCCCCTCATTTTGACCATGTCTGAGATGGTCTTGCTTATTTACCATCTGGTTGAGCGCTGGCCACCACCTTCATTGAATGTAAGAACCTGAGAGGGAGCCTGGATTGCTGGGACTACCACCGTGTCACCATGACTGAACGAGTGCATAGTCAGTATTTGTTCAGCTGAATGGAATGAAACTAATGATAAAAGAATAAACATTTCAGGGATTTTGGTGCACCATGATGAAGCCTTTTATATAAATTAATGCCACTCAAAATGAAATGGTTGCTTTTTTAGAGGTAATGAGTTCCCTGTCTTGGGAGGAGTTCATACATACCAAGACTAGACAGTGACTTACAGGTGAAACAGGATTCACATATCAGTTCAGGAATGGAGTTATGACGTCCAAGGACCCTTTAAATCCAGAGGTTCAATAATTCTATATTTGAACAGAGCCTTTTAAAAAACACTGTCTCAGAGAAATGGCTCTAATGGTGAAAACTTCAGGCAGGCTTACGTTTCCTGCTACCACCTCTGACAGGTGAAACCTATGACAGCCCTCAAGTCATATTATGTTGGTAACCGCCTTTATGTCTCATGAGTCTATTCTTAAGCATAGTTTGAATTTCTTCTTCTTTCATTTATTTATGAATTTTTGGTGGGCTCATTTCATCTAAAAATGTTTTTGAAATAAAGGAAGGAGATATAAAATTTCTGGTTGGGATCCCTGTACTGTCTTAGCTAAGCCTGTTATAGTGAGATATTGTTTTAAGTCGGCCCTGTCTTCGGAAAGGAACACCTTCTGTGTGGAAAGATCTCGCCGCCAGGGGACTCAGTGTTACCAGAGCAGTCAACTTTGATTTGTGTATCAATAACGTCGTGTCAGTAGCCAGAGGGTATGGCACCAGGGCGTTCCAGGTGCTTTGATTGGTGCTTGTGCTGGGGGATTATCTCAAATTAACTTCAGTCTCTTGGAAGACACCGAACAGTAGAGTGCTATTTCCCATTTGTAAACAAAATGGTGAGTAATTATGGGAGAAACCAAGACGGGCTGGCTTCTAGGAAATGTCACATCTGCAGATCTTAATTTCCTCCAGCACCGCTGCCCTGCTCCTCTTTCCTGAGACTTACATCCTCCCAGGTGCAACCCTGAGCAGAACCTGGTCACAGGCCAATCAACAAAACAACCGGAGGCTCCTCTGTGGTCACTGGGACCATGAGAAGAGGTTGGGAGGCTGGGAGGAATAGAGCGGGGCTCTTCAAACAATATTACACAAGCTTAAAACGTGTTTTGTATGTGTTGCCACAGTAATGGTAATTGTATGCATTTGGGAAAGACTGAAAAGCAGAGGGATAAAAACAAAAATTACCTGTTATTCTGTCGCCCAGGATGACCCCTGCGTATCATTTCCATATATTTACTTTGACTCTTTCCTCTCTGTCTCTCTCCGAAATGATACTCTTCCCACCTAAAAATACAGGGCAGAGGTAGGCAAGCGTTCCCTGTGACAAGACCAGATAGTAAGTATTTCCGGCTTTGCTAGTCGTGTATTGTCTGTCATAAATGCTCAGCTCTGCAGCTGTAGCATAAAATCAGCCACAGGCAATGAAAACTCGAATGGGTATAACTGTGCTCCAGCGAAGTCATTTACTAAAACAGGTGATGTGCAGGATTTGCACCATGGCCATAGTTCCCTGAATTCAGGTGAGCAAAGGTGGACAAGGCAGGGCTGGTTAGATGGCTGTTGCTGTAATCCATTGAGAGATGGCCATGACTCTGACCAGATGACCATCGTGATGGGTGACAATTGGTTGTCAGGTTCTGCAGCCAGTAGGGTTTACTGATGACTTGGAAGTGAGGAGTGACAGAAAGGGAGGTGCCGGAGATGAATGCCAAGATGTTGGCCCAAGCTGCTGGAAGGACGCAGTTACCATCGACTGAGATGGGAAAGACCCACCACCATCGGCTAAGAGCTGGGGTTTAGACAAGTTTAATTTAGACGCCTGCACTTTAGATGTGTTCTATCTCAGTGGAGGTATCAAAGTGGAATTTAAGGGAAAGTTTCATCCTGGGAATGACATTTGGGTGTCAGCAGACTGTAGATGGTTTTAAAGTCACAAGTCTAGATGAGGTCACCCTAGGCGTGTGTAAAGAGAGAAGAGAACGTATGTTCCTATGTACCAGGCATGAGTCTAGATTCTGGAAATTCCACAGGCTCGAAAGAAAGCACCTGCTGTCATACAGTGGCTTCTCTGGCTTTGTGATGCCATTGCTGCTGGTCAGACATGGGATGGATGCCTGCCTCCACCTGGCTCATCACTTTCTCGCCTAGAAATCTCAATTGGAGTTATGTGAAGCACAAGCAACAAAACTCCAGGAATGGGGTAGCCAAGTGCTTATGAGAAGAGAAAACAATTCCTTCTGGAGAGAGAGAAATTAATGAAGGAAACATCAAAGAAAACAAGAGAATGATGCCATTTGATTCAAGACAACTCTTTTGGTCCTTTCTTGGATCTGACCACACTTGTTGCCTATAGGTCAGGAGATTCCCCTCTATATTTATCCTGAATTTCCCACACTGGTGAGTTAGCATGAAGGAGGTCCCAGTACTAACAAGCAAATAAAATACTCATCATCGACAGCATTGAGATGGATGAAAAACTGGAGGGCTCCAACTGAAATCTCCCTGAAGACAGCATCATCTAAATAGTCCTTTTCATTTTACCCATTCCAGAATTTGCTTGTTACCAAGAAACAAGTTAAAAATATAAATATCCATTCAAGGGGCAACATGAACCTAATGAATGAAGAGAATTAAATACTACTTTGCTCAGCCCAACTGTTTTGAAAGACAGCATCCCTGGGGTAAGTATGTGGGACATGGAAGCATTACTCAGCATTACCGGCACCTGGGAGAGCACCCTGGGGTCTCCTCTCAGCCAGAGCTTGCACCCAGGCAGCCAGGAGGCCAAATAGGGTCCACAGATGTCTTTCATTGGGTCCACATCAACTTATGAGAAAATGTGTTGACATTTTAAAATCTGAAAGAAAGAAAAAAGCTAGACTAGAAGATTCCAAAACTAAGAAATTTGGAAACTCTAACAATAATGGATCCCTATTTCCCTCTCGCTGTCATCAGCTATAGCTAAGTAGTGGCCACCCCCTAGACAGGGCAGTGCCTTCTCTACAAAACAGGCACCATGACTCACAGTCTCAGTAGGGGCTTCATTCATTTATGCCATTGGTTCTCAACTGGGGACAATTTCACCATCGGCGAACATTCAGCAATGTCTGGAGATGTTTTTGATTGTCACACAGGGATGGGTGGTGGGTGCTACTGACATCTAGTGGGTAGAGGCCAGGGATGCTACTAAACATCCTAAAATGCACAGCACAGCCCACCACAACCAATAATGTCAACAGTACTGAAGTTCAGAAACCCTGATTCGTACTAACTTCCTGGCCTTGTGAGCATGTGGATTTGCAATTCCAGCAATTCCTCTGAACCTAAGCAAGACGAATATAGCATGTTCATGTGCTAGGAGCTTAGTAAAAAACAAAAGCAGGGCCAGGAAAAGCCCAAAGCTAGCTCTCATTGGCCCAGCTGTGTCACCCTTAAACGAGTCAATGCTACCAGGTGGAGGAAGTGCCTGGGTTCAATGTTTAACCCTGGTCCTAGGGAAAGGATCAACTCCCCTTGCACCAAATGCATTGACTCCCCAAAAGAAAATGGGGGGCATTGTTTCACAAAGAAGGAAAATAAAAATGTGGAGGCAAAAATGACAATGCTACAATTATTCCCATTTTACAGAAAATTGTCTCAGTAAGATGACATAATTCTTTTAAGAAGACAATTATAAGTGTAGGAATAAGAATTCAAATCTTGACTTCTTAACATTCTAGAACACTTTCAGTATTAGGAAAACCTATATTAATAGATCAAAAGAAAAATGACAATGTCATCATAGATGTAGGCTCTTGATAAAAGTCAATATTCTTTCTTGATAGATAATCCATTCTAGCATTAAACTGAAAAGGCAAAAGGAGAGGTTTTTCAGATGGCTTCGCATTGCTGCTAAGTGGCCTAGAAGACTTTTTAAAATGGATTTGGGCATAATTTTTACTTTTTATAAGTATATCTATGTATTTAACATAATTAAAAAGATATAAATAAAGAGTTGGGAAAACTCTGCAACATATCCTAATATACAATAATTAAAACCTGGTGGTCCTGACACAGAATAAACAGACTAATAGAGACTAAAGTTCAGAAATAGGCACAAATAAATATGGGAATTTATTACATGACAAGAGTGTTATTTAATATCAGTTTGGAAAAGATTGTAATGTTAAGGCATCTAAATAGCTACCTGAAAAAAAAAAATAGAAATCCTGCATCACGCACTACATATACTTAATTATGCTACAATTTCAAGCATTTAAATGCAAACTATTAAAATGAACCTATTAATTCTTAGAAAATGTGGAAAAATTGTTTTCATAGTCAAAGGATAAAAAGACTTTTCTAATGAAATGATGCAAAATCCTAAAGCCATGAAAGAAAAATTTAATAAATTTGACTATATAAATATTGTAACAGGTTCAATTATATTCCCCCAAAAGATCGGCCGAAGTCTTAACCCTAAGTATCTATGGATGTGACCTGATTTAGAAAGAGAGTCCTGACTGGTGTAATCAAGTTAAGATGAGGTCATACTGGAGTAGGATGGGCCCTAACCCAGTGACTAGCATCCTTAGGAGAGGAGGGAAATTTGGACACAGAGACAGTCAGACTAGAAGTCTATGTGAAGACAGACGAGTGATTGGAGTGATGCTGCCACAAGCCAAGGATTGCTGGTAACCAGCAGAAGATGGAAGAATCAGGGAAGGATTTTCCCTAGAGCCTTTGGAGGAAGCATGCCCCTGCCAACACCGTGATTCTGAACTTCTACCCTCCAGAAAGGTAAGAAAATTAACTTTCTCATTCTAAGCCACCCAATTTGTGATAATTTGTTACTGCAGCTCTAGAAACTAATATAATATTACAAAAGAATCTGCATTGAAAAATACACTAAAATACAAATGGGGGAAATATTTGCAACTCACATGACACAGGACTAATCTCCTTAAGTAAAAATTTTCCTTAAATTAGTATTTTTTAAAATGACAACCACTCAATAGACAATGATCAAATGAGTTCTATACTGAAGTTCTTAGAGCTTTGTTGGGAGAATTTAAAGAAATACTTGATGTGTAGCTCAAATACTGTCTGTATCTAATGGGTAGCCTCAAATCTCTTCTTTCACCCACGTTGAGACCAAACACATCATCTTATCACATTCTTCCTCATTGCTTTAGTGACTAAGTAGATTTTACTGAATAATTTTTAGAGGAGAGACAAAAGAGGAATTATATCACATATCAGGCAGCAAAACATAATTTTAAAATTATTTTTTCAGATACATGTCTCTTCTTTCCTCAAAGTTCTACTCTGGGTACCAATGTCTTCTGCTTCTCTCTGTTTTTCCTTCTGTCTTATCATTCCCAACCCTGCCTCACCCATATTTCCCTTTCCCCAGTAACTTAGCTCTCAGCTTGCATCACACCCAGCAAAACAAGAGCCAAGCAGTTTGTTAGCTGGCCCATCCTGAGGAAGCGTTCAGGGACCAACCATTGTAAGTCTCTGGAGTTTCATCAACCGGTTGGTCACCTTGTCTTTGCTTGGAGCAGGGGGAGGGAGAAGGAGTCTGCCACTAAGAAGATGGCCACAGATCAGTGCTGGCTTCCCAATGTGCAGCCTGGGCAGCCGCAGGGGACCCTCAATGAGAAATGGCGGCAATAGCTTCAGTGCTCTGCTGTCACTGTCTTAAACATGTCATCATTTTTGAAAAAGGGACTCCACATTTTTGCACTGGGCCCCGCAGAGTATATAGCCAGTCCTGACGAATAAACTATTTGATCAATGGATATTATTGTCATTACTCAAAACCTAAATGATTGATCCTCTGAATCATCCAAAAGATAGAGCATCTCAGAGCTGGATATTCCAAAATTAAAAAATAAATAAATAAGCAAATGGGGAAGAGAGAGGGGAAAAAAAAAAAAGCTGCATGAACTCCGAAGCCAGGAAAGCTGGCACCATCGCCTTTAGCAAGATGGTATCTGACATCTTTTGGCTGAATGCGTCCTTTCATGGGGTGATTAAACAGCAAATATCTCTGAGTAGCATAATGTTTATTAGACGTTACTCTGTTAGGGCAGCTTGTGTTTTCCCTGTATTCTGTTTTCGTGTTCAAGTGTGTACAATTTGTTGATTTAAATAAAATTTAAAACAAGCCATGCTGCCTGAAGAGCTGCTGACAGGGCCTCGCGGAGAACTTTGAGCGATTTTTTTATTAGGAAACAGTTCTGTTTCTGTGGCATGTTTTTCTGCATCTCGCCTCTCCCCAGCCCCTCCCAGTCCTCAGCAATGCACTACCGCAGCCTCAGAACCAATATTTTCACTCTGGGGAATGTTCTCCCAGCTCCCCGAAATACCTTTATCCATGGGGCCTGGGTTCTCTCAGTCCACCCCAGCCCCAGGTGATCAGAAGGGACACAAGGGTCATCTACATTTGAACACACACATTGTATAAGTTTTAGATTTTGGGAGGTCATATTTTTATTCAATATTTTGATTAAAAATTAATTGATGGCTAAGTATGGAGAAACGAATACTCTTTCAGGCAGTGGGTAGAAGGCCAGTGTGTCTTTAAGATAAAAGTATCTATGATCTTGACCAAGCCATTGCCTCCTCCGCGTGCGCCCTAGAGAAACCTTCACACGAGGGCACAAGGAGACGTGTGCAAGGATGTACATCGCCTTCTGGGGGGAAGTGTGATAACTAGACGCAGCCTGCGTGTCCATCAGCAGGGAGATGGCCCAATAAGGTGTGAAAGAGCAAAAAATTCAACGTTTCAAAAGAATAGAAGGGATCTCCGTGTGCCTCCAAAAACATATCCTCAAGACATATTTTTGAGGGGAAAATAAGCAAGTTGCAGAAACATCACTCACCCTATGAGGCCTTTGTTAACAACCAAAAGGTTCTATAAGCACAAGACAGTATTTTGTATATCCTATAGGTGCACCCGTGCGCATGAAATTCCGTCGGAAACAGTTCAGAAGGAAAAAGCAGCAAACCATTCCAGAGGTGACCCAAGGGGAGAGGCATCGAGAAGGGGCGGTGCCGAAAGGGCCTCAGTTGTAAATGGCATTTCCCCACTTTCTGACACATTATCCCAGTATGCCGCACAGCTTCGCCATTTTCTTACTAACTTGTTTGCTTGTTTGTCTTTCAGATGCCCTGGACTCTTCATGTGGGCCGGGCCCAGGTCTATGTTGTTGCTGGCATTTCCCCAGCACCCAGCAGCATGCCCGGCACATTGCTACCTGACAAATATCCAAATATCTAATTGGCATCCAGTAAGTGTCACGCACATGCGTGGATGAATAAACAAAGCTGAATGGATTCATCCCCTTCCATGCTCTGGAGGTAGAGGTTCCCGTATGGGCACTTACCGCCTGAAGTCTGATTCCGAGAAGAAAATAATGTAAATGATTAGAATTGACACTTACTAAGGTTCCTACTATGTGCCATCAGCTTTATAGGATTTTGTTTTTCTAATTTTCTTTTCCTGTTACTATTGCTGAATAACAAATCACCCCCAGATTCAGTGGCAGAAAGCAAGCATTCGGTATGCTCCTGGAGAGTGCAGGTGAGGAGGCCAGCCGCACAGGGTGTGAGGGACGGCTAGCAGCAGCTCCCTGGTGCCTGGGGGTCAGCCGGGGCGCTGGGACAGGGCTGCCTGGAGAGGTGGGAGCTGAGACTCTCTGAGGCGGCTTCTCCCACATGGCTGCTGGTCAGTGCTGGTTGTGGGCTGGGACTCGGCTGGGTGTGTTGGCAGCAACACCCCCTGTGGCTTTCCCACAGGGCTGCTTGGGCTTCCTGTGGGCATAGCAGCCTTGGGGCACCTGGGCTTTGGGAACAGGCATGAGTGCTGCATCTCACCAGAAAGAAGCTCCATCGCCTTTTATGCCCGAAACTCAACAGACATACAGAATCACTTCTGCCGCCTCCTATCGGTTACACGGGAGTCACAGGCCAGCTCAGCTTCAGGGGACAGAAAGCGTGACTCTCCTGCTGGATGAGACAGTGGATGTGTCCTAGAAATCACAGGACAGGAGAGAGCTCCACCGCCGTCTTTGGAAAACACTCCACCACATCTTCGTAGCAATCCTGCGGAGAGGAGTGAGTGGCCATTTCCCAGGTGAGGAGCAGCTGCAGAGAATGCAGGATTTGCCCAAAGTGAAACAGCGACGGGAAGCGCTGGACAAGGATTCGAACTCAGGTCTCTTGTCCTCAAAGCTTCCCTCCCCCCACCTCATGCTGTCACATCAGGTGGAGCTCATAATTACGCGCTTCATCCTCCTTCACTGTTTACCAGGGAGACTGCCCAGGTCCCACATGTTGCCTCCCGTAGAGGTGATGTCTTCTTGCAATTTGCAGACGGCATGATGGTGCAATGGCCTGCCCCGCTGAGTTCATAGGAGGGCACTGGAACGAGTCCTTCCTGAAAAGGCCAGAGAAATTGCCATGAAGAAAGCTAAGTGGAGCAGAGCTTGCAACGTCAGGTGGCAGCGGATCCGAAGCGATCGCTGACTTCGCTGAAAAATGATCCTCCGTCTTTGTGACACAATTATTTAGGTATTTACCACAAAGGCCTCTACATGGGCCCTTTTCGATCAGAAAATAAGAAATAAGCTGAGGGGGGAAGAGAGCTAAATTTAAATGTAACCGCTCACATTGTTTTGCCCTTAGATGGATGGTAGGTCTTCCTCATTACTCACCAAGCACAGACATGCTACCAAGAGTGATTTGGCAACTTGCGAAGATAAATCACAACCAGGATGGTGGCCGTCACTGTCACCGTGGGAGCGGGGCTCCGGGCCTGACAGAGTGTGGGAGCAAGAACATGTACCGGTCCCCCTGGGCAAAAGCAGAGAAGAAAACGGGGGACCTGGAGGAAGAAAAACAGAAGCAAGGCAATAAAAATTCCATGCCTCCACCCATGTTGTTCCCAAGTGCCATGCTTTCGAGAGGACGAATGTCTCTGTGAGTCCCCAACAGGTCAGAAAGAAGACAGATGGCAGGTTACGAGGCAGGAGGGGAGGCAGGTTATGCATTTAACCATCCACAGAGAAGGAAAAGGTTTCAGTGGGTAGCTCAGGAGAGGAGGAAACAAAGCATCCAGACACTCCAAGAATCTGAGGGGAGTTGTATTTTTAGATGAAACCTTCTACCCATGGCATAAGGCTGAGATCCTCCCAAATGATCTTCCTTTATTCCATTTTTATAACCTGTATTTTTGTGCTGATAAAAATCAACATCTAATAATATAAATTTTAACAAATATAGAAAAGAATATAAAACTCTATATAAACTTTTCATCCAGGAGCAAGCAACATAAAGGTTTTGTCAGGTAGTTGTCTGGTATCCTCTTGTGTGTATACACATACCTATGTCTATTGTACAACTGGGCTCACGTGACATCTAATATTTGTGACTTGTGGTTTTCCCTTCATCAGTGTCTTTATGTGTCAATAAGTCAACATTTGCATATCATTTTTAATGAGCACACACTTTTTTATCGTAATATTTTATCAATCCACTATTTACTGCATACTTAGGGTTGTGAATTTGTTCTTACCGTAAATAACAGTACAAGAACATCCTTGCATGTAGGTCTTTGTATACTTGTTGGCTTTGTTTACATTTATCAAAGTGGGTTTTTTAAGAAAAGTGAGGCACATTATTTAAGAGTTTTATACATATTGTTAAATCTTGATAAGTTGTGCCCTGGCCAGTGTGGCTCGGTTGGTTGAACGTCATTCCATACACCCAGGGGTCACTGGGTGTATTCCCAGTCAGCACACATGCCTGGGTTGCAGGCTCAGTCCCCAGTAGGGGGTGTCCAGGAGGCAGTCGATCCATGTTCCTCTCTCTTTCTAAAATCAACAAAAACATATATTTTATATATCTACATACATCTTGGTAAGTTGTACTAAGAGTTATCTAAAGTTGAAGGTCAAAATTGTTAGTGAACCAGTGAATCAGTAGTGACTGTTGTTGAAGCAGTTCATTTGGCTCACGTCGCTTACAGACCAGGGCAGGGGTCGCCAGCCACAGCTCATGGCCAGTCTGGCCCACTGTCTACTCTTTTTTGGCCTGTGTTTATATTTTAAATGGTTGATAGAAAGTAAAAATAATGATTTATTGTAATACATATTACATAAACCTTAAATTTCAGGGTCCATAGATGAAGTTTTATTGAAACATAGCCACTGTCTATGGCTGCTTTTGTCCTAAAGCGGTAGAGTTGAGTATATGGGAGAGACCTTATGGGCCACAAAGTAGAAAGCAGTTACTATCTGCCACCTCTACAGGGAATGTTTGTGGACCCATGGACTAGTGGCAATAAGGCTTCTAACTCTCTGTGGAAGCTTGGTTGAGGGTGAGCAGCCAGCATGGCTCCTGGGCTTAAGTTCTAGCTCAGCAACTTGCCAACAGTGGGGCCTCATCCTGGTTGTTAAAATTTTTAATGCTACAACTTCCTCATCCACAGAATGGAAATAGTACACACCATTCTGTGTGTTGTTGTTAGAATCAACTAAAATCCTATATAATAAAAAACCAGGACCATAACGGCATAACGACTGGAACAACCACTCAACCAGTTACTATGAGGTGCATTAACCACCTCTCAATCGCCCCCCACCCCAACCCGGCCACAGGCTCACAGCATGGCGAACAGGGAACCACGGGGAACCGGGTGGGTGGTGGCGGGGCAGGACTGGGGACTGGCGAGCGGGGGGAAGATGGCCCGGATCGCAGGCTAGGCCTAGGGACCCTACCCACGTATGATTTTGTGCCCTGGGCCTCTAGTGAGATATGAAAGGGTGTAGCATAAATCCCTGGCATAGTAACACGTTGTTGTAAATTGCTTTTGGGAATTTAACCTACAATTTGTCCCAACCCTGGAGTTTTCATTGCTTCTGTTATTCTTTCTCATCTTTGAGTAATTTTGGGGTTCAGACACCAGTGATGTCAACACACCAAGGTGAGCTTTGTAGTCTGAGAACACTTCCTCACCATATTCCTTTTTTCCCCTCTCTGTGTTTCAAGTACCCTGTTGTTTACTTTTTCATATCTGAGGCACATTAGAATAACCTACTTTCAGACCTAAAAAAAATGAGGAAGCCACTGACAGGTCATGATGGAAGGTAACTGGCCACATTAAAGATGCCAAGTGTCCCCAAGAATTAGGGTTGAAAGAGCTTCTAGTCTGGAAGGTGTGTGACCGAGACCCAGCCCAAGGCCTATAGGAGTCAGCTCACAGTACTGAGCCAAATTTCACAGCTTTTGTTCCATTCACGATGTTCTTCCTAATTTGCTACTGCATGTGTAGCCCTGGCCTGGGATGGGAAAAACAGAGGAGGTCATTTTACCAGGAATATACAGAAATCTCTTTAACTTATCTTTTATAAACTTGACATAAAGCTTTGCTTATGTCTGGGCAAAGCTTGGAGTATAAATTAAGCTAATTTCTTCTTGTTTAAGGAAAAAGCATTGAAATGAACATCCCCCAGGTGGGTACCAAGCACCAGACCTGTACTGGACACGGCGAGGATATCTATGTCTGCATTCTTGTTCCTTTATATTCAGACTGTCTGAGCTTGACTGTCACCTCCTCAGAGAAGCCCAACACCCCATCTGAAGGAGACCCTGCTTTTGTTTGCTAAAACAGCCACATGTATTTCTTTCCTAGCACTAAAATAGGAATTCTTCTTTAGTTTCTCTTTCTTTTCTTTATTATCTCTGTCCCGCCCCCTCTAAAATTTAAGCTCCACAAAGGAAGGGACTTGTCTTATTCATCAATGTCCCCAACACTTGCACAGCATCTGTGTGAATAAATAGTAGTCCTCACCCTCAAGCTACCCACAGTTTTCCCCTCATTAAGGCTAACATTACCCCCTTTCTCTGCCTCCATCATATTGCTTTCTCATCACTTCCCTGACACACAGATGTTTTTCTTCTCTCTTTCACATAAGCTATGTCTTGGCCTAAAGCTCCCCTCATTCTCCTGAATTCCACTTTTTCTTCCTGCCTGACCATCTCTTGTTCTTCAGGTTTCAGCTTCTAAATTGCACCCATCAGGAAGCCTTCTATGATCCCCCCCTTCCCTCCAGGGGGTGGGGTAGTTGCCTTTCCCTCTGCTCACCCCACAGGCTACCTCACTTGCTTAATTGTCTGTTGCCCCATTAGAACTGGCAGCAAAGCCCTCTATACGGTGGCTGACATATAGTAGGTGTTCAACTGGTACGTTTTAATTCATGAATAAATAAGCATCAAAGAATTTTTCTATATTCATATAAATAATCCATGTCTTTTACCACTGAGAACAAAAGTTTCTTGTGAAACAGGCTATGTGCTACTTTTCCTAATATGTAAAGTCTTTCCATTGGAAAAGACAAATGAAAAAAGAGGCACAGACTATGCGTAGACAGTTTACAAAGAATAAATGTATTTTATAAACACATATATTACAAGATATTTAATACCCGGCTCAAAAGAAATATAAATGGAAATTTTTCCTGGGAGATTATTTTTCCTTTTCTAATTTGCAAAAATTCACAGTGTGGTCATATCCTTGGTGAGAGGATGGGAACAGGCCTCTTGTGTAGGAATTATGGCAATGGGTGTTCATAGGCAGGGCAATGGCAATATTTATCCAAATTACAAATGCACTTACCCTTTGCCCCAGTGAGTCCACTTCTAGGTATTTATTCTTCAGACACCCTCCCATGTGTGGAATGACATGCATTCAAGGTTATTTACTGCAGGGCTGTTGGTAAGAGCAAAAGTTTGGAAATTCCCTAAACACCTCTAGATTCAAGGCACTTCATGAATAAATTATGCTGTAGTCATGTATTGGAGTTCATTGCATTTGTTTATTTAAAGAAAACAAAACAAAGTTCTTTATTAACTGATATGAAAAGATCTCCAAGATAAAAGACTTTAGGTTTAAGAAAATCAAGGTGAAAAATGCTGTGTGTGATATATCGCCATTTGTGTACAAAAGAGGAAAAGTGTGTGTGTGTGTGTGTGTGTGTGTGTGCATGTGCTTGGATGCCTGTGCATTTATTTGTAGGCAAAAAATATGTGATTATTAAGAGACTAAGTGAACAGTTTCAGGAAGGCTGAGAGGCAAGGTGGGAGGAAGGCTTTTTTACTCTGAATAACTTTGAATAATTTTGAGTTTAGAACAACTGTGTGACTATATCATCAATTCAAACATTGAAAAAAAGGTCAGGAGGAAAAGAAAGGGAGGGAGAAAGAAAGAGGGAGGGAGGGAGAGGAGCCCAGACTGGGTAGAATAAAATAGGCTGCTCATGGTAACAAGGCTAAATATCTTAACTTCACATCCCCCTTCTGCCCCGGTGGTTATAACAAAGTAAGAAAATTGGAGAGGCAAGGCCAGCCTCTCGCCTGCTTCCTGAGTCTCCTGGTTTCTCTGATGATACTGCAGTAATGAGAGCTGATTCAAGCCTCTGAGCCTCATCTATCTGCTGACCCAAGAGACAGGCCCCACTAGCGCATGGTGTCTAGAAAGAACCCAGCAGAACCTCCTTCCGGCTCACGGGGAGCCGCAGCCCCGTTCCTGGGGACGGCTCTGTGATGTTGATTGCTGTAGCAGCTACTGTCATAGCTCACTTCAGCAGAAAGGATTAGACTGTCCTGAATATGTCAATCAGATATCAAAGATAAATGAAGTTTGAAAAAATAAAATGTACGATTTATTTTTAAAAAATAGTCTTTGGGAGACACCCAGAATGCACTTTGAAAAATCTAAGGGAAATATGTCATGCAAACAAATCCACACTCTGCTGTCCGACTTTAATTTTTCACTGATAACGTTCATGCGGGCTGCAGCCCGGCCAATAAATAAAGAGCCCTATCCTTAATGGTCTCCAATTGTCGTGGGCTGTGGAGGAGGGCCTGCTTCTGAAGATGCGCTGGTCCCTTCCCAGGGCCCTGCATGCTAATGAGCCGCCCCGCCCTCAGTGCTTCCCCCCAAGGACGTCCCAGGAACAGCATTCGCCCAGGTCTCCGCCGAGCCGCCTAGGCATTGCTCGCTGGTGGGGTTTGGTGATGTTTGGGGTTTTAATTCACTTTACTAAAATTGCCTTTCATTCTCTTGGTGACAGGTAGTTATTTGTTTTCAGGGTTCCATTTGACATTTATTGTTAGCGCAAAACACTAATAATAATAATTAGCGCCTTTTCAGAGTTGTCTGAGGTTTGCGCTCTGCTGCATTGTTACTATAAAACATCTCGGTGCTTTGCTGTGTATAAGATAGTATGATGGTATTTAAGTGTAACAAAGGGGTTCATTATACTCAGGCCAGATTGCAGTATCTCTGAGGCCCCTCCCTCCTGAGTGAGCTAAGACTTAATGTCCTCTAAACTTGTTTGTAATGCTAATACCTACCTGAAAAAAAAATGTATCAGAGAGAAGCCTGAGCCAGCCACGCATGGTTTGTTTGTTTTTCTTAGAAACAAGCAAGCAAACCTGGGATTTATTCTCTAAAACTTAGCGGTCCAGTGAGGTAGCCGCTGGCCACGTGTGACTGTTTAAATTCAAAATATGTGAAATTAAATAAAGTGTCCAGGTCCCCCATTGCACTGGCCCCTTTTCACATGTCCCACAGCCACATGCACCTGGTGGCGGCCATGCTGAGCAGTGTGGCTGCGGAACGGTCCACCGCTGCCAGGTTCTTGGGGACGGAGCTCCTCTATAACCTCCCTCCTCGAAACGTGACTTATGACCAGTCATAACTAGAGCCCCCGGCGATTCGTAGTGCATTAAACTCTGTGAAGCACTGAGGATCTGGAGCAAGGAGTAGAAACATTGTCTGTAAGAGGCCAGATAGTAACTGTTTGGGGCCATACGGTCTGTGTCACAACTACTTAACTGGCACTGCAGGGGCAAAGCGACCAGAGAGGATGTACAAACAAATGGGCATGGCTGTGGCCCAGTCAAAATTTATTAAACACACACACATACAACACACACACACACACACACACACACACACACACACGTGACCCCTGTTCTAGAACATTCTCTAGATGTCCTTGTGAGTACTACTGGTATTACTTAATTCACCTCAAAGCCTAAGCATCTCTGATTGAACATCTATGTCTGTGGTTCTAAAAAAGATACTTTTTTCTGGAATGTCTGTTCATTCTCTGTCCTTTGTTTCTAATGAAAACTGACCAATCTGAGCCAACAGAGGTTAGTGACAAAAAGAAGGGGTGTGCTGGACAAAGTGGACAAATCCACACGGAAAGAGGCGGGTTGGGCGGCTGTTGCTTTTTCTACCAAATCTACTCCAGTTAAAGGATGGGGGGGTGGGCTCCTGGGCTTTGATGTAAGACTGTATGTGGCAATGTCTGGGTCAGTTTCCAGTTCTGACATGCACTTGCCCATCTGAGAGTCCGAGGGACCATGCAGAGGCGGGCAGGCCCTACCACCAAAGCATCAAATTCCCCAGAGACCACTTCCCAAGGTTGTTGCTGCCAGCACACATGCCTGCCTCTCACATGGACACTTTCCTGCTGCCTTTATTGCTCCTCTAAAGTCAGGTCTTCACACGACAACCAAGTTGAGCTTGTGAACAACAAATCAGATCCGATTGAAATCCAAACCCCTTCCTGTGGCCTGCGAAGCCCCATCTGAACTGGCCTCTGCCTCTCAGTTCAATTAACTTCATGTCTTTCCACTCCCCGCCCTCCACCTGGGAGACTTCTTTTCCCTGAACCACCAGCATCGTTTCCGTCTTCACTGCCTTTGCACTTGCTGTTTCCTCTGCCTGGAAGCTTCCTTTCCTAGCTCTTGACATAGCCTCAGAGCTTCGGCCTTTCTAGTTTCTGTTCAAATGTCCCACGCTCCATCATCTTCATTCCATGAACCATTTTTAAAAAATATATTATTATTGATTTTGGAGAGGAAGGGAAAGGGAGAGAAATAGAAACATCAATGATGAGAGAGAATCATTGATCAACTATCTCCTGCATGCCCCCTACCGGGGATCAAACCGCAACCCAGGCATGTGCCCTGTCTGGGAATCAAACTGTGACCTCCTGGTTCATAGGCCAACACTCAACCACTGAATCACACCAGCTGGGCCATGAACAATTTTTTTGGGTGCTTACAAACGCCTGTTTTTGTTTTATTTATCAATGTATTTACTTGTTTACTTTTTGTCTCTTCCATCACAATGGTCCATGAAGGCAGCCCCTTGTGGGTGCCTCTATTGCTACTACTTAGAAAAGCACTGGCTATAGAAAATCAGTATGTATTTTGCTAAACAAACAAATATAAATCTGTAGAGTCACACACCTTTTAAAATTGTGGTTATAAGCAAGCAGTTTAAACTGTGACTGTTTTCTCCTTTCTTTTCTATTGTCTATATTTTCTAACCTCAAAAGAGCAAAAGTTACTCTTATAATTATGAAAAGCAATTCAATTTATTTTATATTAAGTAATGAATTAAGAGACCAAAGTAGATATAACCCTTCAAGCAGCCAACAAGTACCTTTCATAGGAAACTTTTCCAGTGGAATCTCAATTGCTAGCGGGTCTTCTTCCCCCTTTAAGTCAATTTTGGACCTTTCCTCTACAACTACTGTAACTCCAAGTTTAGAAAATGACAACAAAGTTAAGTTTAAAAGAGTCAGAAGCATAACTTCTCATGCTGGAGTTCACCAGAAGGATGGGAAGGAAAACTCACTCTCTTTGTCATGCCAGGGTTTGGTGTATATCAATCCTCTTTTTAAATAAAACATATTGATCTTGAATGTCTTAAAGTATAGACTACTTCTCATGGGCTGTCATTTAAGCCCATTCTTGAAGTTTAAATCTCTGTTCCCTCCAAATTAATGTTGACTGCAAGACAGAAAATGACGTTGGCATTTGCAAAATATTCTGGGTATATGAATCCTTTCAGGAAGGCGATAGCTGTCAAACAGGCCTCTGTACTTAGCTGGACCTAAAGGAGATTCTTAGGAGAATTCCAAAGCGTTTCCAAGGGGGAAAATGATAATGACTTCATCCCGGCATGAGGAGCGGCAGTTTACCATAGAACTTTGATCCGAAGTGAGAGAGAGCCCCATGGGAGCTGAGAGCAATTCTGAACTAAGTCTGACCTAGGTCAGAGCCTAGGACATCAAAGAAAAGTTCTATATCTTACCCACATGGCCTCATGTTTTGTTTTGTTTTTCTAAAAGCATCCAAACTTGTACAGATTAGTGGCAAATATTACATCTGCTTATTTTCAGAACAAGATGTCAATTTAAGGAACTGTTTTCAACCAGGTCTGGTGAATATCACTCTCATGAACCATTATGACTCTACGGAGCCATTTCATGTGGAAAATGGCCAATTTTCTGCAGGCATCTGAAGTCATCTTCTACATCCTTTTGAGGATTTTCCAGAAGAAAATATGTGTAATATTCTAATTGACGTGTCAGTGGAAGCATTGTGGACTTTGTGGGTAACTTGAAAAATATATTTTTAACATATCTCAGAAACCTTAGCAGCACTAAAGTTAAGGAATGAATTTAAACACTCCAAAAATATTCATTTGTTTTCTTCCCAAGTTTCCTGAAACAGAGTGCTCAGATGAAATATTTGACTACATGAAACCATTTATTTTGGTAGCATTTCCACCATTAACCTTAGATCATCTCTTAAAGACAGCCCGGAAAGAAACAAATAAACACAGCCCATCCATCACGAAGCATGATAATAGGACATTTTATAAACAGAGGTTTTCCATCCAGGAAGACGCCATGTAATTTTAACAAGGCACACAGTGGGTGTGACCCAGACAACTGCAAAGCATTCCCCTCAAAATACTTATTGATATTAGTGATACTATAATTATCAAAACAGGAAAAAGCTCTAGACTCTTATAATTGACCCAGAATGGAAGGAGACTTACCTGACTTTTATGATGATTCTTTGGAGCTGACATTTATCAAAGTATACGTGAGAATATTGGAATTAAACAATCCATAAGACTTAATTGCATACTTACTATGTTCCGATTTAAGAGCTAGACATTGTTTCTGCCATGTTATATCAACATCTAAACCGATCTAAAGTAAGGTAGGGGTCATGATAATCATGTCATAGACCCCATCTTTCTTTTTTCTAGGTCATTTGGTCCCCAGAATGGGTGCATTCTCTTCTTTCTCTCTTCATGTAGCTTTTGTTTGTGGATGATACGCTAGGCCAGCCTTTAAGGGTCAAATGGAAAAGCTCATCTCTCCTCCTTGTGCTTCTGCTCAACAGGTGCAAGGCACTCTCTCTTCCAAGCAGGTGAGTTAACTTCCTCTGAAAACCCATCTTTCTGCAATAGCTGGGTTCTGAGCCATAGACTTAGGAGGTCCTGAGCATCCAGATTACATTATAATGTAAGCTACATGAAGGCAGGGATCTTGTCCTCTTTTTCGTTTCTGTATTCTCAGGAAATGGAACAAGACTGATCATATAGCAGGCGCTTAGTAATTACCAGTTGAACAAATGGTCTGTTGCTGCATGTACAAGCCAAATTCCTCAATATAGTTTTTCATACTCTAATCTTCATGGCTCTGAATCTAGTGTCAGTTTCTTGATTTGGTTGTGAGTTTGGTGGGAGATAGTCTTGGTTTATTGGCCCTGAAGTGCCACCATTCTCAAGGGACCATGAACTAACTGGAAAACAGACCTCACTGAAAAACAATCAGAAGACCCAAAAGTACCATTTGATATGATATGGACCATTAGTACAACAGAAATTAAATCAGAAAAGAGAGCTATTAGTGAACACTGTAGTGGTCCAGCTTTTGAGCTAAATTTGGAGATGACAGATTTAGACATTCAAATAGGCAAACATACTAGAAATCCAGACGTTATTGGCTTGTATCTTACTACTTGCTGTATCATAATGCCTGGCACATAGCACATTTACTGAATAGTAGTTAGTTGATTGAATGAATGAATGGTATTTGATGGTAAAATTAAGCCTGACAGCTGCATAGGAGATATAGAATGTTACTGAATTGGCATCTGAAACTTAGCGACACTATTAACTAGCTTTATGATTTAGGACAAAGTGCTCTTAACACTTTTGGCCTCAGTTTTCTGATCTGGAAGATGGTTATAATGAGAGTACCTCTGTAAAGGAAATCTATGGGAATATTAATGGATGCTGTGCTGTACCACCCAGATTTCTTCTGGGAGTGCTGCCCAATGCCAGCCTCAGCTCTCTACCCAATGTGGGCATTGACCTCAGCCAATGTGGTGTTCTACAACTGGCTCATACTAGTTTATGAGGGCTAATTGTGGGCATCATTTTTCAGCTCTGAGCTTCACTGATAACTTGAAATCAGACGTGGTGGGAGAATTTATACAAGGGCTCAGCAAATTTTCTTTAAAGGGCCCCCGATAGTGAAAATTCCTGGTTTTGCAATAGTCTCTGTTGCTTTTACTCAACTCTGTCATTGTGGCAAAAAAGCAACCATAGACAATATGTAAGCAAATGATGTGGCTGTCTTCCAGTAAAACATTATTTGCAAAGTCAGGTGGTGGGCCAGCATGCTGCAGTTTTCCAACTGCTTATCTATCTACATCATGGAAATGGACAAACACGACAAATCAGGCTTTTCACCCCCAAATGGTCGATTGTTAATAATTTACCAATTCACCACTAAAAACCACCTGACCCAAGGTCATACTTCCTTTCTGAGTGCAAGTTGGAGCCAATATCTGTTCAATGTAGGAAATTATAGAACACCTCCCTTTTGCCTATCTTAAATAACAAATTTAAGATTTGGCTTCCATTTGGGCACTTTGAACTTCTCATGTCAAGGATCTGACAGACAGGGAGTCACTATCCTGACTGAGAAGGTCAAGGTGACTAGGGGCTTAGACCCGCCTCAAACGTAAGAGTCTGGGTCATGTCATCTAAACTGGCAGAAATGCTGGCTGAGGGTAAGAAAATCTAAGACTAGACAGGAAACAATGAGGGTCAGTTGTGACTTTAAAAGCAGCTACAGGCAGCTGGTTTATCCCACTAATCTTCCTCTAGATTTTCCAAGGCACAGTGGCCCCCAGACTTCTACAGCTGCTTCTCCCAGAATTTATATAAATTTGGCCCTGAAATCGAGGGGTGGACTGTAGTAGAGATTTTGCTGCACCACCCAGAACCCCTAATGAGGACTGAAGGTCCAATTTCACCAGCTTCGAGGAGGTTAACACCCAATAACTCTGAGCTCTCACTGTGGGTTGGCCTCGGGTAAAGAGAAAATTCTACTGAAGTTGCAAATTTCAGGCAGCAATGTGAATCAAATAACTGTAAGATGAGAGCATTAAAAATCCAGCCCCTTTGGCCCCAACATATGACAATTCTGAAAGGTCATCACAGTTCAGAGCTTTGTATGGCATTAGCTGGGGCCGCTGTGACTGCAACCAGTTCAAATTCTCTGTCTAGCCAAGCCTTCTTCCCCTTTCCTTCTCCCAAAGTTGTTAAAATCAAGAGCACTCCCAACAAACTTTCACATTAATCCCAGCTGCAGACTCTGCATCCTTGTAGGCCTGACCTGAAACAAAGTTAAATGCAATGATGTCTTTTACCTTGATGACAGTATAGAGGAGCTTTCCATCTCCTACGATATCTAAGAGAACATGAGTTTCAATCAACAGTATTAATAATGGCAATAATAACAACACCTATTATAACTAAGTGCTTACCCAATAGTCAACTAAATGCTTTATGTACATTAACTCATTTCATCTTTTCAACAAGTCCATTACAATGCACATTGAACAGAAAAGTAAGGAAAGAAGGCACATGGGACTTAATTAACTTCTTCAAGTTCACACACTTATCCATTACACTGTTCCAGCTTTGGTTTATATATGGTTGTAATAGAGACATACTTATAAAAGAATTTTAAGGATAATCCCTTTGCTTTTTAAGTCCTATCAACCTATAATTTGAACCTTTTAACATGGCAAAGAGCTTCTGCTTTTGTACTTGAACTCCCGCATAGTCACTGAAGTGTTTTATCTGAAGTTATTCTGAGAAGGTAAAAGGAACTAGTCATTTAAAGAAGCATATTACAAACAATAACCGTGTCTGTGAAAGTTCTCACCCATGGAACACACAGACATCATAGGCATAAAGTGCTTCTGAGAAATAAAGTCGTCTGACTTGACATTGAATTGAGACCCCAACTTTCATTGCACTTTGTCCAAATACCAGCTGGCAGATGTCTGCCCATCATGACTGTGCTTGGCTGAATTTCAGTAATGATGAGAGGATCGATATTTCTGCTATTTCACATAACTCAATGTGCTGAATTCAGCCGGGGCCTGCCGGTCCTGTGTAGTATGTTGCCAGTAACCAAATCAATACAAAATGATGCATCCAGTGTTTAATGAGTATCTGCTATATGCTGGTCACTATCCTGAGCACTACCACTAAGAATTCAGCAGACACACCATATTTCTCAAAGAGCTTAGAGTCTAGGTAAGTTCCTGGGTTTTAAGCTTCATTTTTTTCTATATTACTGTCAAGATTTTCTGCATATTTACATGATATGTGTACTAGAATATTCTTACCATATCTTCAATCAGCTTCTTTTACTGAAATCAATGTACTTAAAAGGACAGTGTATATAGTACCTCTGGGGTGAAAAGAGTGTCTGTTGCCAGAAAGAGAAGATGCCCATAAAACAAATATATAACCTGTGACTACTAATAGCTTTCTTTGTTAATTCTTACCTGATAATATTTTTACCATTGATTTTTAGAAAGAATGGAAGGGAGGGGGAGAGACACAGAGAGAGAAACATTGATATGAGAGAGACACATCAATTGGTTGCCTCCCGCACGTGCCCCAACCAGGGCCAGGGATCAAGCCTGGAACCTAAGTACCTGCCCTTGACCTGAATCGAACCTGAGACCCTTCAGTCAGTGGGCCAACGCTCTAACCACTTAGCAAACCAACTAGGGCAATAGCTTTTTAATATATCTTAAAATCTAAAACAGCGGTTCTCAACCTGTGGCTCGCGAACAATAAAAATACATTCTGCATATCAGATATTTACATTACAATTCATAACAGTAGCAAAATTACAGTTATGAAGTAACAACGAAAATAATTTTATGGTTGGGGGTCACCACAACATGAGGAACTGTATTAAAGGGTCGCAGCATTAGGAAGGTTGAGAACCACTGAAAAATCACCAATCTGAGAAAGATAAATATCACATGATCTCACTTATTTGTAGAATCTAATGAGCAAAATGAATGGACCAACAAAATAAGACCCAAACATGGAGGCATAGAACAGATTGACATAACTAGATGTGGGGTTGTGGGGACAAGAAGAGATAAACCAAAAAACTTACATACTTATATGCATGCCCATGGACATGGACAATAGGCTGGTAAAGACTTGGTGGGAGTAGGGGCTGAGAGGGGGAGGGGAAGGGGAGAATGGGAGATATCTATAATGATATCAACAATAAAAATATATTAAAAAAAAAAGAATTTCAAAAATAAAAAAATCTAAAATCGTTGTGAATTCCACCAGCGATCCATGTTCCATATTTGGGAACCACTTGTGTCATAGAAAGAGACAGAAGTAAAGAATATGAATTATTTGATACATTATAATGAACTGGTAAAACAACAACAACAACAAAAATAAAACATGGGCTCTGGGGCTAAATTGATTTAATTCAAATCTCAGTTCTGGCACTTAACACCTATTAGCTGAGAAAATTAGCTTCTGGAAAGTTACTTAACCTCTCTGGTCCTCAATTTCCTCTCCTGTAAATCGGGCTAATAGAGTATTTACTTCGTTGGGTTATATCAGGATTAAATGAGTTAAATCACATGGAGCTCTGGCAGGAGACACATCATAAGTACTCTAAAGAGGCTACTATGTTATGATCACAAAGAGCCACATGGCGGGAGGAGGGTGATTCTGAATTCTATGGGAGGGGTTGGGGAAAGGCATCACAGAAAGGGTTCGGTCCAGGACTGAGGAGTAGGTGCATGTCAGGCCTGTGGAGCAGGACGTGATGATTATTCGGGAAGAGAGCAATCTGAGCTGCAATAACCTCACTTTTCTTGGATAAATTCATGGCTAGCAGACATCTTTTGTGTCTGCCGGCCTCCCTTCACGGGCCGCAGCACTTTGACCTTTCTTTGGAGAACTGCCCTTTGCTCGCTCTTGGCACACACACACAGGGCAGGACTAGCTCCATCCCCAACTCTGGGAGTGGGTACCATCCCCCTGGCCACGGAGATGGATGTGGCCCAATGGACGCACTGGGAGTGAACCTCAAGGTCCGCGTGGAAGCTTTGGAAAGGAGGGTGTGTGGGGTTCCCAGGCTGCTGTGAGAATGGACTACTACAAACGGAGACTTATTATCTCTCAGTCCTGGAGGCAAGATGTCAAAAATCAAGGTGTCGGCAGGGCCACGCTCTCTTGGAAAGTGCTAGGGAAGTTCTGTTCCAGGCCCCTCTCCTAACTTTTGGGAGTTCCTTGACTTGTGGCAGCAAAGCTCACTATTTATGTGGCCTTTTCCCTGTGTGTTTGTCTAACTTTCCCCTTTTTATAGAGATGCCAGTCATACTGAATTAGGGGCTCTGCCTGTTCCAGTATGACCTCATCTTAACTACTTACATCTGCAATGACTCTCTTTCCAAAAAAAGTTGATAATTCTGAGGTCTGGAGGGCTAGGACTTCAACCTATATTGGGGGCGGGGGGAAGAGAGAGGGACGCACACATCATTCAGCCCATAACCGAGAGGTTCTCGCTCCACTGGGTTTAAAGTTGACCACTGGTAAGTTAAATGCTTCTGGAGTTCCATGTGGGAAATACTGGAGCCCATTCAGAGGAAAGAAACAGAGCTACGGGCTCCCCTGTCATTCTTTGACACCTGGGTTTAGCTGTGCCTGAAGCTTCATGAGGCAATCATGCCCTCACTTTTTAAAGGCTCCGGCTAGTTTGAGTTGGGTTTCTATCAGTGAAACAAGATATTATTCCTGACTAAAATAAAACCATTTAGCTTATAAAATGTTTGTAAGTTCTATGCTCCACAAGGAAGGAGGATGGGCCTGTTAAAGAAATAGAAACTTCAAACAGGTCTAAGCCCATTTTGAGGAGCTTTCATATCTTGTGTGGTACCTGTTAGTAGTTTGAGACATTTCTAGTCTGTCCTGGGTGTTCCTAGTACCTGCCAGGTCAGGCCTGTCACCGCCATAAAAGCAGCACGCATCCAGAGCAGCGTTCTCTCTGGTGTGGAGTCCCTTTGAGAATCACTGATGTCACACTAAATCGTGTCAGCTTTCTTCTCTCTTCATCTTGCCATACGAGGCTCTTAAAAAAAAGTCTGATTATTTTTACATAAAGATAGCTTCTCCTCACTCCTGTGATTTGAAAACTGTACACCAAAGCTAAAGTTCCAGGTGGGAGTTCATTTGTCCTTACCGCAAGTATAGTTAAGATGTAAATCTCTAGAGCAGTGGTCCTCAGCCTTCTTAATGCTGCGACCCTTTAATACAGTTCCTCGCCGAAAGTGGTTTGGCTCAGTGGATAGAGTGTCGACCTGCGGACTGAAAGGTCCTGGGTTCGATTCCGGTCAAGGGCATGTACGTTGGTTTCGGGCACAATCCCCAGTGGGAGATGTGCAGGAGGCAACTGGTCGATGATTCTCTCTCATCGATGTTTCTAACTCTCTATCCCTCTCCCTTCCTCTCTGTAAAAAAATCAATAAAATATATTTTTTTAAAAAAATACAGTTCCTCATGTTGTGGTGACCCCCAACCATAAAATTATTTTTGTTGCTACTTTATAACTGTAATTTCTCTACTGTTATGAATTGTAATGTAAATATCTGATATGCAGGATGTATTTAGGCGACCCCTGTGAAAGGGTCGTTCGACCCCCAAAGAGGTCTCGACTCACAGGTTGAGAACTGCTGCTCTAGAGAGAATACCTGTCATTAAGGTTATTGTTGACATTATTATTAATTAATAATTATCAAATACTCAGTTAAAAAAAAGATTTTGATGGTCTTCGTTATCCTCCTTAGGCAACGATGAAATAAAGATGAATGAATTTTTGAGCAGATGAATGAGTGATTAAGGCAGTCCAGAAAAATTCAACCTAGATTCTATATCCAGCGGGTTTCCGTGTTAGCCTATAGCACTCTCTTAGCTGGCTAGGTTTTGACTAAGTGTTCAAATGAGATTAACTCTTAAATCAGTGATTTCTTTGGGAGATAAAGTCTGATAGATGAAGATGGAAAAAGAAAAAGCCAAATTCAATCATTCCAGCAAGATCCCATTGAGATCTGCGGAAGGTGGTATCAGAATGCCATTCTAATGAAATTTAGAAAAGCACCCTTTCCTAATTTCATCACACGCAGGAGACTTTTCTGAGGAAGCGTCTGATGATACTGATAAGAACCATGTACACGATTCAATGGGGAACCTAAACCTCTTGGTTTAGATTTGGCATGACAGTGTTGTGTGTTAAATAAATACCAATAAATTATTAAAACACATTGGTTGTATCGTAACATGGAGCCTTAACAATGTATTATGTCAGCATGTGCGGCTCTCGCTCCGGGAAATTCTCCATCTCTTTAATTCAAGCACTGACATCCTGTGCCAGCACAAAGCCTTTTTTCATTTGAGATTGACACATGTCTAAAATTGCTTAGATTTTGTGTTGTGCTCTTAATACTTGAAACCCGGCAAATGAAATTCTATGCCACCACGCATGAACAATGCTTTGCAAAAAAATTCTTAGCCTGGGGCTTTGACTGGAGGATTGGAGAAACAAAAAGTGCTTTCACTCCTATTGCTTCAAGTTGGGGGGATAATTACTTTGCTTGTGGAAAGGGGGGGCATTCCTAGCCCCTTGGAAAAATGGTATGTTTGTCAGCCCTTAAATTAGATCATTAAATTCAAGAAGGGTGTCGTGCGTGGATCCTGGGTCGTGTCCGCTGAATGGCTGCCTATGTCACCGTGAGGATGCTAGCCATCCTCGCTCCCCATTCGGGGAGGCTTTTGCTGCTTCTTATTCTGACATGCCTGAATAATTGCACTAACCCCGATGAAGTCCCGGTTCTCTGCCTGAGGATAACTTCGGCCTTGCGTCTTGTGCATTGGCTACAAACACAATGGTATCTTCTTGGGATTTTTCTAAAATAATGTATCAGGCATCAAACATCACCTAATACATTTGGATGTCACTGCGGTGCTGATGGGGGTGGGGAGTCTGGCCAAGGCTGGGACCCTGGATGGGTGTGGGAATCCAATCTCATGCGTGCTTGGGTGCTTAGGTTTGAACATCTGATCTCCACAGGGACAGCTATACATTCAGCTGTTGACACAGCATTTCCGTTTCATTCTCAACCTTCGGCAAGAAAAGAGAAAGTTTGCTCAGGATGGAAAGTCTTTTTGGACAGTGACCTGATGCCAGTGCAGGACAACCTGGGGGTCATGAGCGTGACAAGCACACGTTCGTTAGAAAGAAGTTACAGCCTCTTCTACCTTATTCTCAGTATCCATTCTCCCATCCTCCAACGCACAAAACAGCTGTTTCAGGCTACTTACCATTCCCCCAGTCAGCCGTTTTGTTCCAGGCTTCTATGCTTTCACATGTGCCACAATGGCTACCCGGAGTGCTCCCCATCTATCCAGAAAATTCCTATGCATACTTTCAGCACCAGCTCCAGGATCTCTGTGAGATCTTTCCTGTGGAGCAGTGGTTCTCAACCTTGGGTGCACATTAGAATCACCTGAGAATCTTTTTAAAATCCTGATTCCTGGGCCTCATCCTCCGGGAATTCTGTTTCTTTGTTACTAATGTTGTGGCCCCACCCCATAACAAAGAAAGAATTTCCAGAGGGTGAGGCCCAGAAATCAGGACTTTAAAAAGATTCCCAGATTATTCCAATGTGCAGCCAAGGTTGAGAACCGCTGCGTGGAGGATGGGGAGGCAGGAATTAGCGTCCTCACTGGGCTTAATTGGCAATGAAACTCTTCAAATTGTTTACCTGTGGCTTCCACCGCCTCAGATGATTGCTTGTAGAGAGCCAGGGCTGCTGTGAACTGGTCTTCTGGAGCTGGGACCACATTGCAGGCTCTGGAGTCAGGGCTTCCAGCCCTCACAACCTTTCATACCCATCAAAGCAGTGCTCTGTGGGCTGGTACTCTGCCCGTTGTTCGGGTATGAATCCTGAGATCCCGAGAGGTTACCTCACTTGCTGGTATCACATACTTAACACATCATGGATCTGGACTAATCCCCTGATGCTGACAGTGACTCTGACCCTGACCATGACCCAATCGATCAATCATTGCTTTTAAAATTTTTGTTTTCTCCCAACCTATTGCCATACTTGATATCTAGTTGATGCTGTGACAAATGAGCAAATGTTTGGGTTAGAAAGCTGTTTGTTATGCGTTAGCCCCTTCTGCACTGGTAGATAAAATGCAAAATGCTATAGAGTACATTCTGCCAGAATGGAGACTATTAATTCAAAGGCAGAGAGGATATTGACAAAATAATCATGATAATAATGGTGACGATAGTCAACATCCGCATGATTCTCAGTGCTAGAAAGGTGTACACCCTGCCTGACGACTTGTGTGATGCAGCAGAAACCCCAGAAGATCCTACAGATGAGGCTCTGAAAGGAAAAGGGACACTTGAAGACTAAAGGTGAGTGAGAGCCAGGTTACATCAAGCACCCCATATGACTCCAAAGCTGGCACACCAAAAAAGCTATGCAGACCCAACTGGAGACGAGCTACCGAAATACACCATTGCGTTAATTTAGCGTGCTTCATTGTGATGATGTTGCAGGAGGAATTCATGGGCCAGATCGCCCAGACACCAGTGGGAGTGAGGTTCTTGGGGTACTGCTGACATAAGCATTTCAAAGGCACCCACGGGAAGATGGGATGTGGAAGAGGCTTTATTTGAGTTGTTCCATTTCTCAGGTTCCAAAGTCTCCTGCCCCTTAAGCCAGTCCTTCAAAAGGTGCAATGAGGGTCCCAGCAGAGCCAGAAGAAGGGCCCGTGTCCTGAGCTTCCATTCCATGTTGCAGCCGGATGCAATTCAGCATCCAAGCTAATTAAAGTCCCTTAGTCCACGTGTGGAGTCCAATACGGCTGCGCGCCACGTGGGCGCAGGGGAGCACATGTCCCTGCCACAGGAGAGCCAGGAACCCAACACGCCAGGGAGAGAAGAGAGGGAACTTCCTTTGTTTGGAAGTTCTAAATATTCAGGTTTTGCACAATTGCAGTGGCCACACCTATTCTGGCCCCTGACTGGCTCCCAGGTGTGATTGACAGACAAGCACCTTCCCACGCTGCTCAGACCTTACTGGGCATGCATCTGTCTGGTCTTTTCTTTCCTCCTTTCCTGTTAGATAATAACCAGGTTATTACAATTGTATCAACGATACAGAAACAAGGTCCTTTGCCAGCAAGTTAGGTGGGGTGGGTTTTCCCCAGGGCTTTGCTTTGTTCTCAACCAAGAGTTGGGCGACCTGAAGTGAGCGAAGGTTCCTCTTTGGCTCTGATTTTCTTACAGATTCCCTTCTGGTCCTGAGAATCAATACGCTCATAGTAAGTTACGTAACCGTAACCACTCGCATTAGCCTCTGGACTCCTTCCTGTTTCTCCCATACAAGCCATTTACAGTTCAGGGATTTGGCAAGCTGGTCACTCTCTGCCTAGACTGCTCCCCTCCCCTCCCTTCCCCCCCCCCCCCAGCCCCCCGCCCCGCCCTACCACTCCCCAGCCATGCTGGCTCACCTTCAAGTCTCAGCTCAAATGTCACCTCCTAGAGACATCTTTCCTGACCTCAAGTGAACCTTATGATACTGCCCCCCCGCCTTCCCAATTGTTTCCTCTATAGGATTTTTAGAAGTTGCAATTATCATAATTATTTGTGTGTTTGATTTTTTTTCCTACTTCCACCACTAGAACATGAAACCATGTGGATGGGCCTCTGCCTGTCTTATTTACCACCATTCACTCCTGTCTCCGACTATATTTGGCCTGGAGGGGGCACTTAGTAAATATTTTAATTATTATTGTTTTCAGTGATTCTAAAGAAAATACTTCCAAATTTAGTGCTTCAACCCTCTTGGCTAGTTTTCATGTTTCACTTGTATATGTATTTCTAAATACCTCTAATTACCTCTCCACCCCACCCCATTCCCAACCCTTGCAACATAGTCCTGTTACTCCTTCGTAGGGGGAAAGGGAACTGGCTGATGGGTGAAACAATTAGCTAAGAGAGCAATTCTTTCATGAACAAGTGAGTCACTGCAGACTCAGAACCTGGGCGTTCAGACTACACACCACCCAGGCAACTGTTCCTGAATGTCCTTGCCTGGTCCAGTTTAGTGCAAATCTTCGCATCACTCTTAATTCCCCTTTAAAGTAACGCATACCTTTAATCAGGGTCCCTCCCTTTCTATTGTGGGAGCCATGGCTATTTCATAGAACATGCAGACAAGAGACAGCAGTTGACTCACAACCTGCCGAAGGGTTCTGCCTGCCCAGCCGGGTGTCATTTGTTGTGGAACTGCATTGTTTTGTTTCCGTGGTTATATTTAGAGCACCGCACAAAGAGGTAAAGAAAAGCATGAATGACTTTACAGAAAACATTAGTAGGCCCTGGCCGGGTAGCTCAGTAGTTGGAATGTTGTCTTGTTACACCAAGGTTGAGGGTTTGATCCCCAGTCAGGATTTATACAAGAATCAACCAATGAATGCACAAATAAGTGGAACAACAAATCAATGTCTCTCTCTCTCTCTCTCTTTCTCTCTTTCTCTTTCTCTTTCTAAGATGACATGGAAATAAATAATGATGGAGTAGTGGGGGGAGGGAGATCAGTCATCTGAGAAAACAAAGGGAACTGGGCAGTGGATGGTGTCACTCCACGCAATGAAATGGCTTTGTGCCCAGCATCATTTTGTCTCCACATGCGGCCAAGGGTTCAAGGCCCATTTCCTAGACTATGGGCAGTCCTCAGAAGAGGACTCACCAGGAGTTTTGTTTCACAACTAGAAGGAAAGAGTTGTTCTAGGATACTCTAGACAAATCCTTTTCTTTTATTTTTATTTCACAGGGTAATGGGTTCTTTGAGAAAGTAAGAGCTGCCATCTATTGAAGGCTTGTACTGGCACGGTTGTCAGTACTTTACATGTATCTCATCAAATTCACTGAGCAGCACTCTGAGCTAAGTACTATTATTATCCCCATTTTTTCAAACCAACAAACTGAGACACAAGGTGTGATTCAATTCTAAGCAGATGGGAAGAAGCAGAGATGGGCTTTGAGATACTTCAGCAACCTATCCTGCCTCTTCAAAACTTCAACCTTTTTAGAATTAACCATGTGCAGTTGCCAATCTTGAGTCATTTTCTACCTACAAAACTGAAAATTTCACATGATTCAACCTAATACAAACTTATATAAGATAACATATGGAGTTCCTTCTCCCAGATTCTACCTAAGTTCAGACCTACATTTAAACACATAGACTGGTATGTATAACTTTATATTGTGTTGCATTCAAGACTGGGAAAATGCACTCAAAAATGTTTCTTGGGCCCTGGTGGTTTATCCAGGGGTTAGAGTATTGGTCTGCAGACTGAAGGGCGGTGAGTTTGATTACCAGCCAAGGGCATGTACCTCAGTGGCAGGGTCCTATCCAGCCCATGTCGGGGCACGCGCAGGAGGCAACCAATCGATGTGTCTCTTTGATGCTGATGTTTCTTTCTCTCTCTCTCTCTCCCTCTCTCTCTCTCTCTCTCTCTCTCTCTCTCTCCCTCCTCTCCTTCCCTTCCCTTTCTCTAAAATACTAATGGAAAAAATATCTTCAGGTGAGGACTAAGGAAAAAAGTTTCTTGGACATCTTGGCATAAGGATTTCTGCAGCTAAACCTCCGGAACTAGAACGCCAAATCATGAACTTGCCCTTAGAATGTGGCAATTCTTCCACTTCTGCCCAACTCAAGTTATTCATTCAGATGACCAGGTGCCAGGTTCCTGGTGTGAGTGCCAAGTTAGCTGAGCCGATGAAACACAGATGCCAGATGCCATGTTGAAAACAGCAAGTGGGCTGATCCAGCAAGACTTTGAAGATGTTAACCCTAACACTGACCTTCATTCTGACCAGGACCCATAGACATCTCAGATTTATGAATATCATTTCCTGCCTGTGAGAGGCCAGAGATCACTGTGAAGTCCTGCGTTGTTTCTCTAAGACCACAGAGAGATGCTGAAGGGGTGGAGCCGACCTCCAGGGTCTCTGCTGCCCAGAGATGAAAGGCTTGTGCAGGTCGGAGGCCTCTGTTAAGTCAATAGCCTGCTCCCTGTTCTCTTTGGTACTTTGACCCTTAATGACTCAGCAGCCTGGAGGGTCCCAGCCTCTTCAGACTGATTCCTTGTTGGCTCTGGCTGTTTGATGTGGCCTCTGTCTTGATCTTTGCTTCTCTTTTACCTGCTGATTTTAATCGTGAGGGATTGCCACTGACTGACCCTTTGAGTCCATTAGACGTTTATTCTGAGACTCAGAGCTATACTGCCTGGATCTTCGAGCCCTTGCGCTCCCTGCTCGCCATGGAGACACTCTCACCTGGACGCCAGCAGCCACCTGCTCTCTGGCCTCCTTCCACCCAAGATAATTCTAACCCAGCGGCAGAGTGGTCATCACTAAAGCATACGTTACACCTGTCACTCCTCTGCTCACATCCATCCAATGACTCTCATAACACTTAATAAAACACCACTCCTCCCATTGCCCTGCAAGGTCCTTCCTTTGGAAAACTCTTCCCTTAATTTCCTGTGGATGGCTTCAACTTGTCATCACTAAAACCCTCTATTTTTATTTTATTTTCTGTTTTCCTCCAATAAAAAATTTGGCCATATGAGCAGAGACCTCTTGTGTATTTCTTCACAGTGTTTAGAATGATAGATGGCACTTCTTAGATGCCAACTCAGCATTTGGTGAAAAAGGCTAATGAATGAACGAATGATGCTTGGGTTTTCATAGCCACGGGGCAGTGGACATTAGCAAGGGAAGGGTTTCCTCTGGCTGTGACATCAGCTAGTCTGCAGCAGCAGCATGTCTTTAGAGGGAGGAAGAGAAAGTGGACAGGTGTGTTGGGCGAACAAAGCTGTGTGTTCAAAGATATTCATCATCACTTCATAGTGAAGTGAATGCTGGAAAACAATGTCACTGCCACTTTTAGGAGAAAACATCTCCATGCTTGGCATAGCGTAGAGTGGACTGCTGGTCTGTGAGCCGGAGGGTTCCACAGGAAACAGCTGAGTGAAAAAGTTAATTCTGGAACAGTGTGTTTAGCATTGCAATGTTTATTATAATAATAACTAGAGGCCCGGTGCATGAAATTCATGCACTCGGTGGCAGGGAGGTGTCCTCAGCCCAGCGTGCACCCTCTCGCAGTCCATGAACCCTAGGGGGATGTCCGACTGATGGCTTAGGTCTGCTCCCATAGCGCAGCTTCTGGCTGAGCAGTGCTCCCCCTGTGGGAACGCATTGACCACCAGGGGGCAGCTCCTGCATTGAGCATCTGCCCCCTGGTGGTCAGTGCGTGTCATAGTGACTGGTCATTCCGCCGTTCGGCGGATTTGCATGTTCGCCTTTTATTATATAGGATAATAATGAGGAAGAGGAGGAGAAAGAGAAGATATTTGTATCTGGGTTAACACTGTAGAATGATATAGGGGAAAACTGGCTACCCCTGAAGAGTGAATTACAGAAGCACGTTTATTTTCTACATCATTTGTTTATAGATGTTTGAAACGAATGAGTTATTTTCATGAAGCAGATAAAACACTAAAGAGTTACATAAAAAGCCAGCACACATTCAATCTGAAAAATAAAAGTTGAGAATGACTCCTTCTAAAGCAAGCAGAAACAATGATTCATAAACTGGGCAATGGTTAAGAAGCAACAACAACAAAGTGGCTTACCAGTGACAAGCTGCGACCAGACAGTCCCCATCCCTCAACCCCTGGCTCTCCATCACGGCCTCTGTGGCTTAAGTGGTGCAAAGGATATGCTTCCTCAAGCGGGTGCCGAGGCTCCGATTCCGAAGGGAAGCTGAGAAACCATATTGTAACAACACAAAGCCCCACGAACCCGGAGATCTCTCTCTGCGTCTTTAATGCTCGGGGCCAGCCTGCCTCCCTTGCCTTGGAGACTTCCGGTGGGTCTCACCCAGTGGCCTCTCTCTGAGCAGCTCACAGTGTCACTGCTCCGGTCTCCCTTCCCCGGATATCCGACTTCTCCCAGCCGCGGAAGTGGGGGGCAGAGAGATAAGGCATCAGAGGAACCTAAAATAGGAGGGGGCGCTTCAAAGGCTAAAAGCACATTCTAGATTTGAACCTGGACCAGAAGAATCGAAAGACACAGAAATAAAGGCAGTGCCAGTACTCGGTCCTTCGCTCCTGGAATGATCATGTCGGTTAGACGGGGAAAGGTGCCCATATTCACTTCTCATTGATCCATTCAACAGTATTTATTAAGAGAGCAGATCTTAAAAGTATTCATGGCAAGAAAAATAATTGTAACTGTGAGGTGAAGGGTGTTAACTAGATGTATTGTAATCATTGTGCAATATATACATGTATCAAGCCATCATGTTGTATACCTAAAACTAATACAATGCTACATGCCAATTATATCTCAATAAAAAATACATTAAGTTTTTAAAGGCCAAGGATTTATTGAGCACAGGATATGGGCAATGCTTTAAAAATTATAGTACAAGGATACAGTGGTGAGGCCGTAGCCCTCACTGAGCGCAGCCTCAAACTGGGGAGGTGGACACTGGTCATACAAACAGAAAGCATAACTGCGAACTGAAGGGCTGGGGAAAAACGACAGGTGCGCAGGGATGTGTGGCTGGGGTCTGGCTTAGTTCTGGAGGAGGAAGGCTTTCTGGAGGAAACGCAGATGAGTTGCGGTATGAAGGTTAAATGGGGGTACACTAGGCAAAGGCAAAGAAAACATCACGTGCGGAGGCCTGGGACAGCCAGGCCCCTGCGCCCCGGGCCCGGGGGACGCCTGGCAGAGGTGGAGCAGTGCTGGGCGAGGAGGGGGGGCTTCCATACTGCAGAGGCCGAGCCACAGCGCAGATGTCAGGGCTCTCTCTGCAGCAGAAATCAGAGTGGCTCCTCCCGGCTTCCTTCCCAGTCCCTTCATTTGCCCTGTCACCCTCCCAAAAAGCCACCTCCTGTCCTTGATCTCTCCCTCATCTCACCTCCAGGAACCTCAGCTTTTCTCTGGTGAAACCACTTGTCCTGCCCTGAGGATAAACAGGGGACCTTTGGACTCACCCGAGGGCAGAAGGCGCATACTGTGCATTTTCATGTGCGCTAGCCCGAGGCTGTCATTCCCGGGTGCAGCTGCTCAGTGGATGTGTTCCAAGTGCCAGGACTCAAGCAAGATGCACATGGTCGGTCCTGCCTTCATGGAGTTTCCTGTCACCTCAATGATTTACAAGCGGTGGCCTTGGATCAGCTGCGTCACGGCTTGGGGACGCGCCAGAAAGGCGAGTTCTCAGCCCCCAGCCCCCCAGCCCCCAGATATCCTGAAGGAGAAACTCCAGGGTGGCCCTCAGAAATCTGTGTTTCTGACCCAGCTTGCTGGTAGTTGGGGTGCCGGGAGAGCTTGGGATCCCCTGGCTGGGCGGACTTGAGGCTGACAAAGAACTTCCACAGTCACCTTTCCCTTCAACTTGTTGGTTTCGGCATTTGAATCTCTAGATCTGAACTATTTCCAGTGCACAGGAAATAAGGCGCCGATGTATAGCCACCCCCCTAATATAATGAATGTTAGCACATTGTCATATTTTCTCCAGATATCATTTTAATTTTTGAGAGAAATGAAACATTTTAGATTCAAATGAAATTCCGCTTCCCATTGCTTTCTCACCCGCTCTGCCCCGAGATCTCCGCGATCCCGAGCTCTGTCTCACAGCGTGGGCTCCGTTTCTGCCAGTCTGTCAAGGACAAGATCTGTTCGCATGTCGGAATCGTGTTGCAATCCCGGCCCCACCACCCAGTCCCCCGGATCTCGACAGCAGGTTCAAAATACTTTGTGACTCAGAACTGAGAACAGGAGGACGAGGGAGCTGTGGGCTGAGAAAGTGAGGAGGTCTGAGCGAGAGACACCAAGCGACAAAGGGGCAGGGACAGGGACAGAGAGGCCACTCGGATTACACGTCAGAGACCTGGGGAGAAATGAAGTCCCCGAGCAGTGAGGGGAAGATGGACATATAGCGATGATGAGAGCTAGGGAGTGGGTCACCGCAAGTCTCATTTCTTCACTTAGGCGATTGCTGTTCTCACTCTGCTGAGCATGCTCATTGGAGATCTGACCAATGACATCTTTTTAAGACGGCACTGGTGTCAGATTGTTTCCATGGTTTTCCAGATGGGCACTATAGACACTTCCTGCTTGTGATGGCCATGGTTCCTCTGGCTTTGTCTTTTCATGAAAATAATGGCACCAGCTGCTATTGATCCTGTCTTCACCGTGTGCCGAGCACGTGCTAGCAATATAGGCAGCGTGCTACTCTTCACTGCGATCCCATGGGAAGAACAGAGTACTTGACTCATGTTGGCAAGGAAGAGACTGAGGGTCAGGGAGGACTGGTGAGCCAGTGGAGATGCGGCAGAGCAGGACTGAGTCCAGGTGTGGCTCCAGGGCCCGCATTGTCAAACCGACTCTCTTCCTCCCACCTCTTACTTCAAACTCCCAAGGAGCATGAAATTTAAACTATCCCTTTGGCCAAATACCCTTCTAGGTAATTTTTGCTCAATTAACCGAGTAAATTGCATACAAAGAACCAATATTACTAGATACATTTACCTCACTTTATTAAAACAACACGCATAGGTTAGATCAGTGGTTCTCAACCTTCCTAATGCCGCGACCCTTTAATACAGTTCCTCATGTTGTGGTGACCCCCAATTTCATTGTTACAAATTGAACATAATTAAAGCATAGTGATTAATCACAAAAACAATATGTAATTATATATGTGTTTTCCGATGGTCTTAGGCGACCCATGTGAAAAGGTCTTTCGACCCCCAAAGGGGTCGCGACCCACAGGTTGAGAACCACTGGGTTAGATAGATGTACAGCTAGTCCTGTAAGAATAAGTGCCTGTGACGTCCCTAAATATTCAAGAAACCTTCCTTTAGGGTGGAGTGCCCCTCCTTTGTTGTGTCAGTTTATAGATCTTCACCTAGTTAACAGGAAGGTTAGCGCTGGAAGCCACTGCTAACTGGTGATCAATCAGAAAGAGGTAAAACAACTTCGATAATATAATGGAAGTCAATGGAAAGATGGTTTGATTTGCTAAAATTTGATTGACTTGCAGCTTTTCAGTATGTGCATTGCATAGAATAAGGTGCACCTAGCATAGATCAAGTTTAACCCAAGGTCACTTCCATTCAATTTGACTGAGTGAAACAAGACATTGTAATAGCATTCCCTCTCCCCTCCCTCGGTAAATCCTGCCTCCGTGTTGGGGAAAGATTTTTCCAGGAGCATCTGCATTAGTCAAAGAGAACACCGTCTGGGAAGCCTGTCTACCTTCATTAAATGGCTTTCAGAGCACACAATGCGACTGAATACCGTGCATTATTCAAATGGTTCTCCACGCGCACGAGGAGAAGGCGGTGTGCTCAGATGGGAGCGATTTTCAGGAGCTCACCGGCACCACGGGAAATTCATTTCGCCTTTGATTCTTATGCCATTTCTGCGGATGCGTAGGTATGCCAGTCCCCGTGTAGTTTTGTAGGGATCTCGGCCCTCTAAACTGGAGGCTGCTGAATCGTCATCCCACTTTCGCAAACACACCCCACATGCCTTGCCATTTTCCCAGAAACAATACTTTGTGTGCCTCTCCATTCTGCCTCAAAGGTACAGCGAGATGTTTTACTCGGTGGGATTATTTTCCCCCACGTGGAGTCTTAGGCCCTGTGACGAGTGTAATGAAATCTGTCAGTCTTCCCAGCTCGTCTCAGGAAGCCCGGCGCAGTGCGCCTCTGTCTATTCGCCACCGTGGGGTGAAAAGGGCGGGGGTGGGGTGCTTCTTAAATGGCTTGTAACTTTGGAGCTTGGATTGAAGGCATATCCAGTCTCCAAAGAGATGGGGAGAGAGGAAGCCTTCGCAAAAAGAGGCCCCCCGGAAGCCTTCTTGACAGGCGTTTTGCATGCAGTTAAATAGACAAATGTATTCTGCTGCCAGGATTTTACAGGATTCATACTTGATGTCTGTCACCAAAAAGGTTCTTGGGCACCTGTGGAGTGACAAATCACTATGCCTCAGAGCAGTGGTTCTAAACCTGAGCCTGCGTCCCAGTCACATGGAGGGCTCGTTATGGCACAGGCTGCCGGCCCCGCTCCAGGGTGTCTGATTCTGAAGTCAGGACTGGGTCCAGGGGATGCTGCTGCTGCTGCTGCTGTGGGGACCCCTCCTTGAGGACCATGGCCTTAGAGCAGTGGTTCTCAACCTTCCTAATGCCGTGGCCCTTTAATACAGTTCCTCATGTTGTGGTGACCCCCAATTTCATTGTTACAAATTGAACATAATTAAAGCATAGTGATTAATCACAAAAACAATATGTAATTATATATGTGTTTTCCGATGGTCTTAGGTGACCCCTGTGAAAGGGTCGTTCGACCCCCAAAGGAGTCGCGACCCGCAGGTTGAGAACCGCTGCCTTAGCGCGATCGATGGGGTATGATGCCTGAAGAGGAGGTAACGCGGACCCGCTGAAGGCTCTACCCAAAGAATCTACTCCTGAGATTGCATTTTTTGTTGCAGCCACCACAAACCATGCAGCAGCAAGGCACCTCCAGAAGCCATCCCTTCAGGGAGAAATCAGCTGAGAACACTCTCCCCTCCATTTCCCCATAACGCCGAGCCTTCTGGCCGCGCCCATCCAGCACTGCTCTTTCTGCTTCTTATTTGTGGAATTACACTCTGTGCAGCTCCCGTCTTGCTTTCCTGCTGATGGGGAAGCCAGCAGCTCACAGAATGCATTAGGCAGGCTAATGCTTTAGGTTAGAGGGACCAGAGGTAATTCCAGTTGATGAACTGAGTCTCCATTTAGGATACCTGGGCACACTCTCAACTGAGGTAGTCTTGGTGCTGGCAACTATTAAGATTTTCTCAGCATTTCAGGGATTTACGCTTGACCCCAAAAGTGAGGCAGCTCTGAGCTCCACGGATCCATAACGTGCACTGTGTACCATCTCTAATAAACGTTTACAGCGGGCAGGCGCAGCCCTTGCTCCCTAAGACCCATTTGCGAGAGGACAGCGACCGATCCTGTATTTAGGCCAGCATCTCGCCACATTAAATAGATTGGCTGCTTCTTATTACATTGCCTTGCCTCTTGCATTTGCAGCTCCAACAGTTCCCACACCCCAGCACAGTAGTTAGGAATGCTGAGGGGACCACAACCTTGCCCCCACCTGGGGAGCCACGTTTGGAGAAGGGAGGGCGGGTACGAGGCCTGCTTTCCCAACAGAGTCAGGGCCGCAAGAGGCATTGTTTTTTCCATCCAGCCACACAACACCTCCCTTCTTCTGCACCTAGAAACAGCTATTTGGACCCAACATGCAGGTTCAGTCTTGTCAAAGTGTGAGTAGGCAGGACTATCCTTTGCAGTCCTGGCCCTCCTTATCTGCGCTGCCAAGAATCAGCATCGCTTGGTTTAAATGCTGGCTGTTGTATGCCGTGGTGCAGAAGCCTCCCTACATATGTAGAAAGGGTGTGTGTATGGATCTACTCCCACGGTGCATTTGTCTATTTTTATATATGCATATTACATAGCAATAGGGATTTTATGCATCGAATAAAACTATTTCCCCAATTTCCCCCGGCCTATCACTCTGCTGAATAATTCAGCTACTATATGGACTTTTGCTTGATAAATTCACTACTCTCAGCTTCCCCTTTCATTGGAATTTTTAATCAGATTGAAACCCATCACATTGAGATCAAAGCTGGGAATAATGATGTTACCAATCTATGCTTTAGCCAAAGGATGTTCCTTAGCGTGCACGTCCTCAGATCACTTAGTCGCTTGCTAAAGTGTAAGAGAATTTATGATGCTAAATAAAACCAGGGGAAAAAAAGATGTTTTAATAAGATGAAAATCCAAATGTTAAAATAATGAGCCATCTGCATGGGTGGCCCTCTCTTGAGAGAGATGCCAAGAGCTTTGCCATCTGTGAAACATTTACCAGCTGTTTCCTTCCCTTTTTTGTGAGAACATAAGAAATCCGTGCAGTTGGTGTTTCTAAGTGATACATCATAGGGAAGAAAACAGGTTTGCCCAACTTCAGGAGGGCTGGGCCGAGCTGAATTACCCAAATCAGACCTTTGGCAACTGCAGAGGTGTACCCCAGTGTGCCCCCATCTTCCTGCACCCCAGCACACCTTTTCTGAACCTCCACAGAGGGCATGGGCGGCGGAGGAGGAAGCAGGAAGTGAATAATATTCCCTTGAGGTCATTTGAAACGGAACATTTTCAGAGGCCTTCTCAGGCTCACAAGCTGGCCCTCCTGCGAGCGGCGTTACCTTCTGAGTGTTCAGGAAAGGTTGGGGTGATTGCAATCGGGCTGAGATGGGGCAGGTGTCCAAGGCAGTCCAAATGTTCTTGAACATGTCTTTTCTCTCTCTCTTCTCTGATCTCTGTTTCACACATTGCCAGTCAGCCCAGACCCCTGCTGCGTTCACCCTGACAGCATCTTACCTGGTTGTCTGGCTTGGGTACGGTCCTCGGGTCTGGACAGAGCACCAGGCAGCGTTCCATTTCGCTGTGCTCCCAAGGAGTGCTCCACAGTGAACCCTTGCCGGGTGCTCGTCCGGCAGGCCTCCCAGGCCTCTGCTTGCTGGCCTCCCTGTTCTCTCGCCAGAACCTGACAGAGCTGTATTTTTTCTCCGACTGCCACCTTCTCCGCTTCATTAGCTGTCAAACGCATTTCAGGGAACATAACCGAACAGGAAGGGTTAGTTAATGAATGTGCAGCTTTCGGATGCTCCCCTCAGGTGTCATTCCTGAGGATTTTAGGAAAGCTTCAGGTCATTTTTTCAGAAAACACTTTTTCTAAGGCCATAAGCTGTGAAACGGGGGAGTGAGCTGTGGGCCGCCCTCCCTGCAGTGCCTCGCGGCTCAGCCGGGCCTGGGGGGCAATCAGGACTCAGGGTGACTTCACCTACCGGGCGGGCGGGCGGCAGGGGTGTGCGCCCAGAGGGCTGCGTTTCACAGAGAGCCAGGGCACAAAGGAGTGTTTCCAGGTCACTCAGCAAAGCAATGTTATCCTCGCTTTCCAATCAGGAGAAATTCCCCAGTGCTCCGTCCCCAGTCACCCAGCCTCCAGTACATGGACCTAGAGCCGCAGGACCCTGGGTCCCCTGCCCACTCCTGAGATAGAGCTCTGGCCAGCCACAGGCCCGGTGTGAATGGAGCTACAGGGCATGGAGCTTCCGGTCAGGGAGACAAGACTCCCAGTAAAGGCCAGTGCTCTGCTCCAGTAGTGTTCAACCAGGGGTGGTTGTGCTCCCAGTGGACACCTGACAACATCTGGAGATAATGTTGGTTGTCAGGTCCAGGAGAAGTGCTACCAGCACCTAGTGGGTAGAAGCTGCAACTTTTGCCAAACATCTTACAGGGGCAGGACGGCCCCCTCCCCACCCAGCAGCAAAGACTCATCAGGCTCCACAAATGAGTGGGGGCAGCTGAGAAACCTGTGCCAAGATTACGCCTGAAGGAGGATGGGGGGAAGGGGAGCAGAGGGAGGGGCCATCCTTGCTGATGGCTGGTCTTTTGGAGCCCTGTTTGCAGGGGTAGTTTGCTGACCATGGATCTCTACCCAGGGCAGAAATACATCACTGAATATTTCTGAATGATTCTTTAACTCAAGTCTTCATAAAAACAACATAAAGAATTAGTTGAGCCCTAGCTGTTTTGGCTCAGTGGATAGAGCGTCAGCCTGCAGACTGACGGGTCCCTGGTTCAATTCTGGTCAAGGGCATGTACCTCGGTTGCAGGCTCAATCCCGGCCCCTGGCAACTAATCAATGTGTCTCTCTGACATCAATGTTTCTCTCTTTCTCTGTCTCTCCCTCTCCCTTCCATTCTCTCTAAAAATCAATGTAAAAATATCCTTGGGTGAGGATTAACAAAACAAAACAAAAAAGAATTAGTAAAGCATAAAATCAAAATTACATAGGAATGTCTAAACTCCTGCCTAAATGTTACTATATTTAGTATATTTATAGGAAACTGTAAAAAGTATTAAATGAGTTCTGATAGGAACTTGTAGTTCCTCAGAAGGAAATGGTAAAATTGTTGGGGAGACATCATATCACATATAAGTTGGGATATTATTGCCTAAGCTGTTGTAACAAAGCGACACAAACTTGTAGTGGCTCTACAAGATAGAAGCATATTTCTCTCTCACACCATGGAATTCATCTCTGCTTTTCACTGTCTCCATCTGAAGCCATTAGGAAAAGAGGAAGAGGCCACGGGAGTCACATCCAATACTTTTGGAGGACATAGGCTGAAAACAGTACATATCACTTCTGCTCATATCCCATTGACCAGAATTAACTCACATGCCCAAAGCCAAGCTCTAGGAAATGTGGGTCATTGGCCTCAAGATGGGCAACTTTGTGCTCCACTAAGATTTGGGCATTCCATTGCCCCCCGCCCCCAACCACACGACAGAGGGTGGAGAAGAATATGTCAGTCAACAACTACACTCTTTTGTATACATCATAATGGAAAAGACCTTGGCTGTGGCGTCACACTGATATGGTTTCAAATCCTGGCTCCACTGCTTCCCAGCTCTGTATTATTGGGGATAAACCTTTCTGAGCCTTAGTTTCCTCATCTGCAAAAGGAGATTAATGATAACATCCACTCTTGGTTCCCCTGTTTTCTGAGTTCTGCCCACATCTTTGCTAGGGAGAGGGACCTAAGCAATGAACTTCATTTATTGATCCAAATCCAGGCGAACCTAACCACGAGCACCAAGGGATGCATTCAGTGGGGCCAACCCCTAGGTTCTGATCCTGGTGCCAACAGGAAGAGCAGGTCACGCAATATGATTTTATGGCCAACGCTGACTTGAATTAGAGTCCACGGGGAGAGCAGCAGCTCCGTGATGGAGAAGGGTTTTGAGTACACAGCGTCCAAGTTTTCACAAGTAAAATCATTTTCCTTGTGGTGTCATCCCTCTCTCTCTTGCACAGAACTCTGCCAAACACCTGTGGACCGCTGCCCAATGAGGAGCTAACTAGATCATGTGTGGCTCTGTCTTATCACAGCCTTCCTTGTTGGTATATGTCTCTGTGTGTTTCTTGCTGCAATGTCGTTAACACAGGGATGTGGCAATGATGTTGGATGTGGAACAAGAAAGTGCAACCTTAGTTGAACTCTGGGCTCCATTCAATCATACTTTTTTCTTGGCTCCAACCATTTTGCAATCACTGGCATGTATATCTTGTACAGTTTCTCCCTCTTGTCTTGTCTTTCTCTCCATAAGGTTGTAGTACTTGGACATTCTCCTTTTACTAATAAGACCTAATGCATTCTCCAAAACAATACCTTTCCTCTGATCAATACCTCCCATTCAGAACCTGCCTTTACAAGTTTTTTGCAAGGATTTAATGAGGTTATGCATGTGAAATTCTTAGAACAAAGCCTAATTAATGTGCATTAATTGATGCAATTATCGTTGGCTACACCACAAACAACAGAGTGGGTGCTGATATTAACTTCCAACCCTCCCCACTAGGAAAAGGGTCAAACCACTATCCCAGTGTGCCTAATGGAATTGTCTCCATTGTTTGGATTAAATTCTCCATTATCCAGTTATCCTGCTCCTTCTATGCCTGAGCAGTCAGTAATGAAATATCAGAAGACCAATTATGAATATCAGGGAATTCCCTGACTGCAATTGCTCTAAGGACACACCTTAAAATTAAAGTCCAGAACAGCTGTGCAACTAAAGAAGTAGGACTCCCATGACATGCTGTGCAAAATGCCTACCCCACTTCCTTCTAACACACGAAGAGCTTCTCTGTTTGCTCGCCAGACATCCCACCACCACCCCACCCCACCCCACCCCACCCCTCTCTCTCTCTTTCCCAGAGCATTTTCTCTCTCTGCTCAATTGCCTCTCTTAAGATTGTCAAATGGAACTTTAGAGCCACATCTTTTTAGTATAAAGAAGCTTCCAGATTGAGACTCTCCCCCTTTGGGCAAGACCCCAAACATGAAGAAGAATCACCCATTGATGTACTGATGTGCTCCCTGTCTTTGCAAATCTCAACATTTTGTGCATAATGGTGAATATGCTACATTATAATATGCTTAAAGAAGATACAAAAATTAGAAAGAGTTGCTGTTAATTTTTAGGTTCTTTACAATATTTCCCCATGCTAGTGTTTGAGTTTCATTTCTTACCAACCTACTGGGAGTCCCCAGTATAGCCAAATTCATCCTGGCATTGATTCCTTTCATTGTCATTCCTTTATTCATCCCTTCAGCCCTTTTATTAAATGCTTTGTTTCCTAGTTTCTCTGTTACTTTTTTGAAGATAAAGTGAAGAAGAAGATAAACAAAGCCTTCTCTGTACTGATGTGAAGTTTGTTTTCGGCACACTGGACTTCTGCTTCTCTGTCTGCGGTCCAGTGTAGAACACTGCCCTCCACCTAGGCAGAGCCCTCCAAGCCCTGTCCCCCGCGGCACCTCCTCACACTATCCCAGCCCAGAATGCGCAGGTAACACTTCTTACCTCAGGCCTAAGTCCACTAAAAGTCTCAGGGCTATAGGATACACACAACAGAAACCAATATGGAGTGTCTTAAATTTAAGAAATAGATATTTGATGTTTATCAGGGAGACCCAAAATTATAAACTGACCGGAGAACTTGTGAGAACCATAGCAACTCAGAAATAACCAGAAGATAAGAGTACTATCATTCTCCTCTTAGCAGGCACAACCCTCTCAGGGTAACACCACCAGTGCTCTTGGCTGTGACACCACTGCCCCTGACGCCAGGCAGCTCACATGTCATCCAGCAGCAGATTCAACACTGCAGGGTAGGCCCGGCCGATTGGCCAAACTATGATCTTGGCAGCGGGGAGTGAAGATCTAACCCTTCAGCTTCCATAATGGGGGGCGAGGGCATCACATCCCACATAATCTACACACAATGGAGGATTCCTCCAACATAGGAAGGGAAATGAGACACTCGGCCACCAAAGAAATGGCCAGGTCCCCTGTACCAATACTGACTCTATTGCAATACCTTTTCAAAATTATTACAAGTATTGCCTCTGTTGTCCTCCCATATTTGCACTGTTGATTCTCTTTAGTGGATTTAGAATTTGTTGCCAATTCTCTCCTCCAATTAAGTTCCTTCAGGATGAGAACTTGTGTTACTTTCTATACATAACTTCGAAGTGACTTGCTCACAGCAGGTGCTTGTGAACTAATTGACAACCTAATACCTGCTGAGTATTTAGCTCATTGACCTCTTTCCCAATATTTAGTGCTACCAATAATGGAGACGTCGGGTCAAAATTCCAAGACATTTTGTAATTATTTAAAATCATGTCTATTTGATAACATGTCCTGTGTTTACTTTTAAACAGTAGGACAGAGCTTATAATTAGAAATAACAGAACAATTCGGCATTAAAGCTTGCATCTGCTGTTTAGCCACTTGAGGGGAAACGATTTTCTAGCAAGTAGCAGTGGTCAAGAAAGCTATGAAATTTAGGCCAGTTGTCGCAGAAAATAAGTTATTAGTTGCTAAGCTACCAGTTGGTCCTAAAAGGAACTCAATTAGGAGAGACAAAGGAGCTTAACCAGACCCACTGCATTTGAGAGTAGAAGTTGTAGCTGTCAGGTGATGCTGGTGGATGTGTGGCAGGCAAAGTGATTGACAAACTGGTCTTTGCTTGGCATGAAATTTGGCTTTGATTTAGTGAATGACTGACAGGCCCATGTCATCGGGAAATGTGGATTGCATGTTGGAGGGGCTATTTTGCAACAAAGTGATTGACACATTCACGGAAATTTCCCCATAGATGGAGAAAGCCAAACAGAGTTTTGTTTTGACAAGCATTTCCTTTTTACCTGCTCATTTTGTATATGGAGAAGGGGAGGGGGGGGGCTTATAGGTGCTAATTGATTTATCTGGTCTATATCAGAATGGCGATGGCCGCATGGACCCTGGACAGAGCCCTGGATGTGAGGAGGTGGTGGCAGGCGCTCCACCCAGACTTTACCCAGAACTGTCAGAGAAGTCAGGGGAGCTCTTTAGATTCCCCCTATTCATCTGCTAAATGAACAGCATGAACTAAGATTATTTCTACTTTCTACTCTGACCATTTATAATCTGTAATTTTTTTTCATGGTCAAATGTTATTTTGGCACATCTTCATTGTCATACCACAGGCCATGCCTGCTCCATCAAATTATTTCTTTTCCTAAGCCACCATGATTAGTTCATGGCTGTGCATGTTAGTCAAATTGTTCTGATAGGGCACAAACTGGTATATATATATATATATATATATATATATATATATATATATATATACATATATTAGAATTTTACCAAATAAGCCCCCTTCTCACTGCTGCATTAATAAAATATGTCTGGGAGTGCGGGCAGCCGTCTCTGCCACCTCATGTGATAAAACACAGGATGCCCCCACTAAATTTGGGGTGTAGCTAGAAGAAACCAGTTTATTTAGCTGTCAGAATATCCAGTTATTATTTTACAGGGGGAGAAGCATCTCAGAGTAAACAAAAAGTCTGAGATATAGCCAGCCCTTGGAAAGAGACTAGATTCAGCAACCAGAAAGTCATCCAGGTATTGTCCCCTCCCCTCCCCTCCCTCCTCCTCTCCCCACCTTCATTTCTTTACTCCAGACTATGATCACTACAGATAGCTTCCTCTGTGCTTAATCTGTTTGTTGAAGTATGGCTGCCCCAGACTATACACACCCTACAAAATCCGGGTTCAGTAATAGAAACGTGCCAGTTCCTGGGAGACAGAATCTGACTGGCTGACTGAGTCAGGTATTCTTGCTCAGTCCAGTCAAGGACAAATACACCTAATACAGACATCGCTGCTGAGGACCCATCCCCGTGGATTGCAGCCCATTCCCAAAGTTAGGAGAACTGTAAGTTGTCAATGTGCATATATTAAGCTACTGTTTCTCAGCTCTGAATCCCTCCTCTATGCTCTATGAGCTGGGGGTGGCTTGACCCTGAAAATCGCATAGCTCCTTGGCCAGCTTGACATGAAAGCACGTCTAAAACAGAACCCCACCTACAGCCAGCCTGGCTAAACTTGGCTGTGGAACCAGGTTAGTAGTTCAGATGCCTAGCACCAAGAAGGCTATGTGGTCCTTTGAAGTTCATGTCCAAACAGGAGTCTATTTACTGGCTATTAAGGATCAATGAAATAAGAAAGGGAGATTTTTAAAAACTCTTTTTCAAAGACATCTATAAAGATGAGCTCTGAAAATCATCTCAAAGTGTCTATGTGTCCAATATTTGAAGAATTTTATTTGAAAACACTCCCATGGATTTCATTTTCAAAGAAAGAAGAGGGACAACTGTGTTTGTAGCTGCAAGTGCTGAAAAAGTTGACATAAGGTGGAGTGTAGGAAGCCTAAAGCCCCGTGGAGCAGAGGTCCCAGGGATGGACTGCCTGGGCCAAAATCCTCTCAGTACCACTCCCTTGACCTGTGACCATGACACGTATCACAACATTGGCATATCTCTGTTCACCAGAAGAATTAAGCCAATGAGTGTAGCTGCCATATGCAATTGTGAAGATTGGACGAGACAGTTCATTCAAGGTGTGAGCTGTCTTGGTAGACCAAGTTTTAAGGCCTGGACTAAAGTAGCACTCAGTAAATAGCCATATTATCCTATTTATTCTTCATGGTCTTTGGGGCCTTAGGGCCTCTTGAATTTTATCTCAGAGCCTATGGGAGCCAGTAGAAGGAATTAAGCCATCTATGCTAAATTCTGTCTATGCTCTGAGTGACCGGGACCCAGAGAAAAGAGAGAAAATGGCGAGCTGAGCTCAGGACTTAACAAAGTATGATGACTTTGGCCATAAGTGCTGCTTTATGGCTGTCTGTAAAGCTGCCCATCAGAGTCTCCCGACAGATGACCTGCAGTAATGAGAGTCTGAGGGGAGCGGCATTGCAGAACATTCCACCTGACGGCACACAGATCACGGGAAGGGCAGTCCCATAAAGCACAGCGCGTCTTTCTGGTCTTCCTTCCTCCTTCTTATCCCCTGGCCTCACCCTCTACTTGTTGCCTTGCCTCTCAGTTTCCAGCTTCCATTCATTTTTTTTATCGAATCATATTTTAATTTACTCATGTGTTCATTCAACCATCTACTCATCAATTTTTTAAGTGCTCATATAGCAAATATTTATTGGGCTAATAACTGCAGATTCGCTTAACTTGGCTCTATCTATATGGTAGAGTCTTTGCTAAGTGTGGTAACACCACCACCAACATCTTCATCATTTATTGAGTGTGTATTCAGTGTCAGCATCACAATAAGTATTGTGCACGAACTATCTCATGTTATCTTCATGAAAGCTGTCTGAGACAAGCAGCTATTATTAGCAGTATTTTTACAGGTTGGGAGAAGCATCTTAGAGAGTTTAGGTAAATTGTCCAAAGCCACATCTCTAGTAAATTATAGAGCTAGGTTTTAAAGTCATGTCTGTCTAATGTAACACACATGCTTTAACCACTACTTGGGGCAGCCTCAGCAGATCTAAAACCCCAGTGTTTATAATTCTTGCTCAGTAATGAATTCATAGGGAAGGTTGTACTTGAACTCTGTTAGAAAATGTGCTCAAGGAGACAAAAAGAAAATGATTTAAGAAGGTATTCATTCCACCCTGGCTGGTGTGCCTCAGTTGGTTGGAGCATCATCCTGTACACCAAAAGGTCTTGGTTCGATTCCTGATCAAGGCACATACCTGGTTTGTGGGTTCAATCCCTGGTTGGGGCATGTACAGGAGGCAACCGATTGATGTTTCTCTTTCATTGATATCTGTCTCTCTCTCCTCCTTCCCCTCTCTCTAAAATCAATAAGGAAAAACATATCCTCAGGTGAGGAGAAAAAAGAGAAAGAATGTATTCATTCCACTTGAAAACAACTTGCTGAACAAAACCTGTAATATGGCCCCATTTTTCCCATGTGACTAATTGAAAGGGTGTTAATATGCCATCCTCCACTTGACAAAATCAAATGGTGACTTAAAAATCTTTCCATTGACAGTGAAAGGACTCCAACTCCAACTGGCTTGAAGATGATGGAAAATATAAACTTGCATCACTGAAAGGCCCCGGGCAGGACTAGCTTCAGGTACAGTTTGATCTAGTGTCATCAGGTCGACCTTTATTCTTTTCTGTATTTCCTCTCTGCCTCCCACAGCATCGGTTACTTCTTCAGGCCTCAAATGGGTCCCCATGAACAGTTCCACATATTCTGTTCTACTAGTAAAAACACCATTCAAATCCTGGTACCTTCACGCCACACAGACCGCAGAGAGTGTGTCTCTCAAGAAGCAGAGAGACCCTTCTTTTTTCCCCAGAAGTCCTAGGAATTCTCTCCACAGGTTTTATTGGTGCTGATTGGGTTTCTGCCATCATGAATCAAATCATGGTAGTCATAGAGATGAAATAATAAAGGATTATTGGCTTTTGCCAGTCAGGTCCACCCCCTAAAGCTAGGGGAAGGGTCAATATCACAATAATGGCATGACTGGTCATGGGAGAGAATTCAGTTCCCAGTGGTATTATCTGAAAGGGAAGATGAATAGAAGGTAGACATCGAGAACAGGTGGGATCCACCACACCAAACAATTCCTGTTAAACTATTCATTGCCCTAACGTATCTTCCTGAAACATACAGCAGCTCAAAGCAGCACTGCATTAAGTAGGAAATCTTACCTTATTCATTATCATCTTGGAAGCATTTTCTACATTAAATGCAATAACACTCTTTAATTTCTCACCTGAGGACATGCTTAGAGAGATGAAGGGAGGGGGGAGAGGAGAAGAAAAAGGGGGGGAGAGGGAGAGGGAGAAAGAGAGAGAGAGAGAGAGAGAGAGAGAGAGAGAGAGAGAGAGAGAGAGAAACATCAATGTAAGAGAAACATCGATTAGTTGACTTCTGTATGTGCCCCAGCCAAGGATCAAATCTGCAACCCAGGTATGTTCCCTGACCTGGAATCAAACCAATAATGTTTTGGTGTGCAACATGATGCTCAACCTACTGAGCCACTCCAGTTGGGCACAATAACATTTTTCAACATGAGTAAGTGTAGTCATTTTTTCTTCCTAAAGTGCCTCAGAAGTCCCAACTTCCAAAATGTCTGAGTAGGATTTCTGTCACTACTCTCTTTTATATAATCTTTGTCTCCTACCTAAACTAAAGATATCACCTGGCAACATTTTGATTAAATGAGATTAAATACTGTAATCCTCTACATGGGTGGTATTTCTATTGCACTTCCTTCTGTGTTGCTTGTTCCACGAATGTGTTTGGCATGTGGAAACTGTTGTGATCACTTTTCTTTGTGTGACATTTTGGGAAGGGGAATAAATGGAGTGGCTCAGTGGATGACACAGTTTGCTACAATATAAAAATTTGAAATTCTTAAACGATTTAGCATTTCCCCTTCCAGCCACGTTTTCTATCACAGGGAAGTGATATTCTGGGGGACTCAAGCCAATCAGAGGATGGGAGTGTAATTTTTCCAAAACAAATGTATGTATAAATTATCGCTCTCTTCTCTCCTCTCCATAAATAGCGACACTAATAGATCCATAGCATGAGATACATGAAGGGATGCCATGTTCTACGACAGTTCCTCTTGTCTGGGGAAGGCGGGTGCAGACACCTGACCATTCAGATGCACAGCTATCCTTCAGCATTGTCCAGCGGCTCCTGACAGTAATGCTGAAAGTGTGTGTTTCTTGTCTAGAAGAGCCAGTGTGTGTGTGTGTGCCTGTGTAACAAAGAGAGTGAGAGACTTAAAATCTAAGGCATGATTGGATCTGACTGTATCCGGTAGGAATGTTTTGAACTGCAAGTGACCGAAACTTTTTACTTAATTTTCACAAAGTTTATATAAAACTGGGAACTTTCACATACAAGTTTAGATTACCACCTTCTTCTAAAGCTCTAGAGATCTTTTCTAAGAGGAAAAACAATGTCCTGGAGTCCTAAAGCAGTTCTGTATAGAGGTTACCTCCTTTAGACGCGATGTAAGCTCTCTGGTCTGCTCCAGTCACCACCATTCCCTATTGCCTCAGGTCCAACCCATTCTATTTTGTTACCTTTCTAGACCTTATATTAAGGTGGACCTTTAATATAATGAGAGTCATGTGGGCTAATAATCCAGTGACTTATTAATTCAGGGTCTTTTAAAAATTTGTCCAAGATATAGTTAATAAGAGTAAAGAGCATTGGATTTTCCTTGAATGTTTTCTTTTTTCAGAATCATAATTACTTTATAATTTACTTTCATTGGTATAAACAGAGATAATATTCTGAAAAAAAAAAAAAGACAAAATATTCCCAACTTTCCTGCAGTTTTAGTTTTTGTTTGACATTCTTTTGTGACTTTTCTGAACCAAGCAACTTCTTGGGAGGTATATTAGAAGGTTTAATATTCACAATATAAATCACATCTCTTGTAAATCATAGCCCACTACGCATTATGTGGTTCTGGAATTTCTGCTAACCACAATGGCCATCTCTGAGCTGACTACACATACCGTGTATGTTAGCCACAGAAATCCTCAGCAAAAATATTCCAGGGCTAACAAATGTTGTGTTGCGTATCTTTGCCTGTTTCACTTCACAGTGGTCTATTTCTTTCATCAGAGAAGGGCAAATGTATATTTTTCCAACTTCTGTTAGTATTTCTAAGCCCATTGGAGGCTAGCACCCTGGGCAGCTGACCAGCGGACCCATCCCTTAACTCACATCTGAGGGAGCATGGGAAGGCATGATGGCGGAGTCACTAGTCACAGATTGTGTGAATTTAAGGACTTGGCACTGGGAAATCTGTAATGCCGAATTTTAAGAAGTTTGCCATATTTTAATAAGTGTACTACAAACTATTTTTAATTGCCTGTTTTTATTGCACTCATGTATGTATCTGATTCAGGAGTCAGTCAACTATGATGGGCCAATCTAGCCAGCTGCCTGCTTGTGTTAATAACATTTTATTGAAACATGACCACGCCCAATCATTTGCATATTGTTTATGGTTTCTTTTGCATACAACTGCAGAGTTGGGTAGTTGTCAAGGTGGCCAATATGGCCTGCAAAGCTGAAATATTTACTGTGGAGTCCTTAAAGAAAAAAATTGCCAACCTCTGATCTAATTCTCCAACATGGTAGAAAATGTTATTGGTTGTTAAATGCATTTTCTGGGAATGATGAGACACTGTGGCACTTGGAATGAACTGTTCTCCAGACACCTTCACACTGTAAGCTGCTTGGGGACCTCCATTGGGTCTGACTGTATCCGGTAGGAATGCTTTGAACTGCAAGTGACAGAAACTTTTAACTGTGGCTTAAGCGATGGAGATTTGCATGATCTCACCAACAATGAGCCTGGATGCCTGAGAGTCTCGCTTTGATATAGACCCAGCGTTGTGCGAGCCACCATGCCCGCTGTGCCTGTCTCTCCTGCACCACCAGGACCAGCCTGCTGACTCTGTGTCACCCATGGTTGCAGATTTGCTACCCTGTCCAGGTGTCACATTTCACATCAACATTTCAAGCAGAGCAGAAGGGGCATGAGCATCAAGTGTTTTTCTACTTTATCTCAATCTCTTCATTTTACAAATGAGGAAAGCGAGGCACAAAAAATATAAAGTTAGACATTATCTATACTAATAAAGAGCTAATATGCTAATGAGTGGGACACTGTAACGGGTAACGACCAGGTGATTGGCATATTAGCTGGGGCATTGCTCCAGAGACTGGGCAGAAGCAGTGAGGCTCCCAGAGAAGGTGGGACCAGCCCAAGGCGACTGGAAGGACTGAGGTCAGGGCTTGAAGCGGCCAGAGAAGGCCAGAGGGTTTGGGGGCTGGGCCAGGAACACTGGAGCTCTGTGTGGACAGGTTCAGGTGTCAAGGCAGGGCTGCAGGTGGGTGGACGGCACCATGCGTTATCGCGTACTGGGCTCCTCGTAGTAAATAAGTAGGGCTTCTGATTGTCCAACATCCATATCCTACCCTTCTGGTAATAACTCCTTCATATATTTTGTATTATGTTCCTTCTTACATATAACAAAACTCATACTGAACAGTTCTGGGTTGCAAAAGAGGATTTATTTTTCACACCTGCATGTAGTCTTTGCCCACAAATTAAACAAAAACAAACACAAGTGCTCATCAACTTATTCATTTTTCTTTGAAGAGGCAACTCTCTCAAACAACGTGATGGTAGTGAGGTGGTGGAGCCCAGTGACTCAAAGAGAGTTGCTGTCCCATCTCCCTTACCTCAGTGATGGGTCAGAGATGGGCTCCAGCCCCAGGTAGCACAGCCTGGATGTGTGCAAAGTTTGCGGGGGCTTTCAGGAAAAGGAACACGGACCTGGGGTTGTGAGTGGTCAATGTGGGAAGAGCCAGGCTGAGAGGGGACCCCATGTAGAGGGAAACTGGGGAGGTGTGAAGAGAGCTCGGTGAGGTCATTGATGAGCACCTGGGGTAGCCACCCTGACCTGGGCTTTTTATCTCAATGACCCTTTCTATTTAAAGCAATAGAAACACCCAACCCCAATGGTTCTGAGCCATACATGGATGGGTTTTTGACTCTTTTAAGGATAAGTTTAGAAGTAGGGAAACTTTGCTCAAGAGTGTGTTTATCGAGTGGATGGAGAGTATTATCAAGAGCCTAAATTTGGGTGTTATTTTTTTGTTTGTTTGTTTTATTTCATTTCTGTACTTCATTCTAAGTCATTGCTCCTCATGGTTATGAGATGGCTGTAGTGACAGTTCCCCTCTCCTGGTTCAGTAAATGAAAGGGCTCAAGCAGGATTTTTGAGATTCAGCTTCATTGGACCCTTTGCCCACCCAAGAACCAACCACCATGATCAGGAAAGAAGGAAACGTGCTGATTGGCTTTCGCTCTGGTGCTTCTGGAAGAGAGGGAGTCTGCTGCTTGGGAAGTATCCAAATCAAATAGGGAAGAGATAGATACTTGGGTGGAAACCCGAGTTATGTCTGAAAGGACACATGGAGTGAACACTGGGAGGAAAAACAACCAGTAACTCCTGGACTACTGAATTATGGGAACTGACATTTTCCTTTGTCCTTAGGCCAGTTTGACTTAATTCTCTATCCTTGCAACTAAAGGGTAGTTACTGTTGGGAATGGAAAGTGACCATTTTTCAACCACACCACCTGGCAATACACTCCCACTTTCCTTCCTCATTTTTATCCAGTCACTTTTCACGTCCCAATACGCTAGATTATTATTTATTTTCTATTTTGTCTTGCTCCGCTCATTAGAGAATACACTCCAGTGTCCATATATGTGCTCAGCAAACGTTTGTTGAATGAATGAATGAGTAAATGTATGAATAAATAGCATCTTCCTATGTTAGAAGAGAAATGGTCCTCAGAGGTCAGCTGGCCCAGTCTCCACAGAAAGCACTGAAATCCCAGGCTCCTGATACCAAGTCCAGTGTGGGCTCTGATCCTTCCTCCTGCATTGTGGCAACAGAAATCTCCAGGCTTCCACCACCAGCTTCTGCCTCTGTCAGTGATATTGCACCTTTTCTCACTTTACCTGTTTCCTTCAAGTCCTTGAGTGTTTACTCTTCTTGATAAGAATCTTGCCTGTGTATTTGAATTCCAGTTCTTTTCATTTGCAACTGAATGAGGAAGATATCAATGACCCTTGGCTGTATTTCTTTACCCACTAAGGGCTTTCTCTTGGCTCTACTTCTGCATCCTCTGTCTCCAGTCCCCTCTTCACCAGGTCTTCTGGAGGTCTCTCTCCTCATTCCAGAGACCCACAGTGTGGGCCATAGCACACCCTCTTCTTATTCCAGATTGGAGCTTGCACCAATCCCTGGGCTGACTGGTTGTGAGAGGCTCACCTGAGTAGTGGGAAAGTCTGGGTTTCAGATATTCAATGAAGACATCTCCAGGGCCCTTGGCTGTTTCAATGGGCTGTGCTGGAGGCTGAGGAGACACTGTGCCTCTCCGACACAGAGGGGACCCAGGTGTGCTCTGCTCAGTTAGACTCATCCCAGACCTCCTGGTGAATTCTCCGTGGGGGCTGCTCCCAGTGCTGGCTCTCTCCCGCACCCCAGCGGGACTGCTGAGCGTCTCAACAGTGGGGGTGACATCAGGGCTTGATGCTCCTGCTGAAAATGTTTCTGAGATCCTGACGTCTAGGGAATTCAGGGCTGTATTGTGCCACAAGGAACAACATGGCCAGGATTTTTTATTTAAACAAGTAGCTATCCAAACCATTACACTCCATGAATGCAACCACCAACGGTTAATTCAAAACTCTGATGATGGGAAATTTGAAGTAACATCAGTATGCTAAAAGTGCATTTAACATTTTTTATTCTTTTTCTTTCTTTTTTAAAATTGTATTTATTTATTGTTGACAGTATTATAGATGTCCCCCTTCCTGTCCCCCCCCCCCCCCCCCCACAGCTCCTCTCCACCCCCTGCCCCTCCCCAGGCCTTTACCACATTGTTGCCTGTGTCCATGGGTTATGCATATATGTTCTTTGGTTAATTTTGAAATTTGAAAACTCACTCTGCTACTTACTTATTACTGAAACCAGTGATTCTCAAATGAGGTCCTGGATCAGCCGCAACAATGTCACCATGGAACTTGTTAAAATGAAAATCTTGGGTCCCCACTCCAGACCTACTGAACAGAGACTCCGGGAAGGGACTCAGCAGCCTCCACGTGACTCTGATGCCCATCCCAGTTTGAGAACCACTGGCTTAAACTCTGCAATCTGTGCTTGCATATATGTAAGATGGGAGTTAGAGTCCTGGCCTCTTAAAGTTACCGTGAGGATTAAATTCAATAGGTTTTGCGTGGAAAGCACTGGGGTGAGTCTGGCACCCAGCGTGCACTCCATAGATGACAGCTACAGCTCATGTTATTACTGCTATTAGATTTCTCTTCTGGGTGGCCAGCAGATCAGTCTATGCCTCTGCATGTCTACCTGTGAAATAATTGTAAAGAGGGAAGATATTTTAACATTAATCACTACAACAATAGCTAATTTATTGAGTTCTGTGCCAGGCACTTGGCTAATCACTTCGTGAACATTGCATTCAATCCTTATTTTTAAAAAATGCTAAGTGAATGGTGCTATTATTAGCCACCTTTCACAGGTGAGATGAGAAAACACTTGAGGAACTTGCCCAGAATAATACAGGTAGTGAGTGGAAGAGCCAGGAAAAGACCTCAGAGCCGCCAAAGCCCAGTTAGCTAAGCACAGCACCAAACCGCCACCCCTACGTGGCTTGCAAAAGCGACTTGGGGTGGCTGTTTTCATCTCTATGGTGTTATTTCAAACATCAGACATTCACATGTACATAGCATCCTAGCTGTTGATGAATTATAGAAGAAGTCTCTTGATCGAGTTTTTGCTTGAAATCAGTTTTGGGGTTTTATTTTGTGTGTGTTTGTTTATTTGTTTTCCTCTAAAATCCTTTATTTTTTTTATGGTTTACACATCAAAATGAAGACTGGCATTAAGAATGCCAAACCATCCCTGCCCATCCTATGTGACTCAATGGTTGAGCATCAACCCATGGACCAAGAGGTCATGGATTGGATTCCCGGTCAGAGCACAAGCCCAGGTTATGGGCTTGATCCCCAGTAGGGAGCATGCAGGAGGCACCTGATAAATGTTTCTCTCATTGGTATTTCTTTTATAAAAAAAATTGTCTTATTGCTTTTGTTTTGTTTTTAGATAGCAGGGTCAAAAGAAACCCTGTAGCTGTCCTCCATGAAGTAACCCTGTAGCTGTACTCCAGGATTCTCTATTTCTGCCAAGGCACATTGGCCCTGCAGCCGTGATGGGGGATGAATTGCTAATGAGAGGAGTAAAGACATCCCAGCATCCGTTACCAGTTATTCCTTCTGGGTCGCAGTGTGGGGCACAGGTTACTTGAGCCCAGAAGTGTACATTCAAGTGTTCATTGGGTAAGAAAGTCAACTAGAAAAAAAATTGAAATTGCTTCCTTTACCTGCAGAAGGTAACTCTTCAGGCGAGGATTAGAAAGAGGAAATGTGGAAACGTGACCTGTAATTAGCATTAAGTATGTGTTAGCAGTTGTACTTATTAACAGGGGTTTGGGGCCCAATAAAGAATGCCAAATTTACATCACTTCTCAGGGCAATGAAAAATTCTGGCGCATAAAATATCAGTGACATCCCATAATACAATTTATAGGTGGGCAACTGTGTACGTACGGCAAAGGAATTTCAGAATAGGCTGCTGACTCTGTAAAATAAATATATTTAAAACCCCATCAAAGTGATGTTCCAGGGTAAAGTACGTGTTCGTTCAGCGCGTTGTTTGCTTTATCGGGAGAAGTTTTAAGGGCACAAATAGCCTGGAACAAAACCCTGCGGGTTTTTTCTTCCTTGACTGAGGCTAATATGCGTGTCCACTTGAGAGTTTCTGCCTAAACCTTTGAAGCTGGACCCCAGAGATAGCACAAGACGCTCGGTTTAATGTGAACCTCCCCTGTGTCCCTAAAATGACAATATCAACAATGGCACCACTGAGCAAACACTGGCTTTGGCTTCTGCCTTTTATTTTATTTTTATTTCCCCTCTTTTAGCTCCACCCCAGCCAGCTCTTGAAAGCCCTTCTGTTCTGTCGGCCATAATGACATCTGCTGGCGGAGACAGGAAGTCATAAATCTGGAGGTCCCCGCCCAACCAAACCTTGTTAATGTTGCCATTTATCACAGGGGCTGGGTGCCATCTCTGGAGGCGGTACGCACAGCCCGTTTCTCCGGACCCCTCTCCCCAGAGAGCGACCATTTTAAAAACAGCCACTTTTTCATCTCGCGTTTGCAGACCTGCGAGTCAGGCAGATGCAAACCCGCCGTCACCGTGCAGCTCTTGGACAGAAGCCACGATTCCAGCAACAATGGGCTCGACACACTGCTCGGCCTGAAGCGAGGCCGCCTGCCCGCTCGTCCACGTTGTCACCGGCCCTCGGGCCCCTCGCTGCTTCTGGACAGAAACATCTCCTCCTTCTCTCCTTCAGAGCCCCTCTGCCTCCGGGTGGGGCCCGAAGGGCAGTTGAAAGGGGATTATTTGCACTCGGAGGTGCTTCTGCGCTGAACTGATTCAAGACGGTGTTTGGGTTTGGGGTCCGCAGTTCAAGGTTGAGGCCTCGCCGGGTGGGTTCAGTACGCCCCTGGGTCGGAGCGGCGGCAGCAGCGTCTATTTGTCTATTTGAACTTGTGAGAAATGCTGCTCAGGCTCCTCTTAAACCTGACTAATCAGAATCCCCCCCTGAGACCAGACCCCCAGAGGATTCCTCAGGGCAGGTCCCCAGGCCGTGCGAGCCCTTCCCCTTTCCCAACCTCAGCCTTCCTGGCATCCGGGGAGCATCCTGTTTGCTGGGGCGATCCCGTGCTGAATGTTAGCAGCACCCCTGGCCTGTACCATCCCTGCCAGTAGCACACCCTGAGCTGTGACCATCAAAAGTGTCTCCAGCCCAGCTGGCATAGCTCAGGGGTTGAGCATCGACCTATGAACCAGGGCTCACAGTTCAATTCCAGGTCAGGGCACATGCCCAGGTTGCGGGCTCGATCCCCAGTGGGAGCCGTGCAGGAGGAAGCCAATCAATGATTCTCTCATCATTGATGTTTCTATCTCTCCCTGGCCCTCTTCCTTCCTCTCTGAAATCAATAGAAATATATTTGAAAAATAAATTTTAAAAAAAAGTGTCTCCTGACACATTGTCAAGTGTCCCTGGGAGGAAATAGAACCCATGTTGTAACTGGGCAACACAAAGCGTGGTCTGGGGACTGGCCACTTCGGTGTCCTCCAGGAGCTGGTTAGAAACAGTCCCAGACCCCTGCCCAGACCTACTAAATCGGGGTCTCTGGAGGTGGGGCCCCAGAACCTGTATTAACTCTAGGAGACAACACACAGGCTGAGTGTAAAGACTACAGCGCTGCGGAGTACAAACAGGGAAACGCAAAGCTATAAATAGACAGACTGTGATGAAAAAGTCACTGTGGCCGCCGCATTACTGAGATGGAGTGATGCCCGGTGCTGAGTGTCGGGGCTGCAGCCACACAGGAGGCTCTGAATCCGGCCTCCTCCTTTGCTGCCTCCATAACCTTGGATAGCTTACCTAACCCTCCTGTGCCTCAGTCTCCCAATATGTAAAATGGGCACATACAGCAAAGCACTTTACCTCACTGAGTGTAAGCTTACACTTGTTTGGCACCAAGTGCTTCATAAATATTAGCTGCTGTTACCATCATCACTATAAGTTCCCTATCTTTCCCTAGACGTTTAATCCCCTGAGGGCAGGTAGGTGCTCTATTTCCTGCTGCTCCTTCCCAGCATGCAGCCGGGCGCCTGGTTGGAGCAGTGCTTGGTGGACATTAGTGAGAAGAGGGTCCGCCTCCAGAGAGAAGAGGGACCTACAGGGGCTCGCGGTCACCAAGGGCTTGGCATTGTGCTCTGCTGCCTTCGTGACTCCTTCTCAGGCTCTGAGCTTCCCTGACCAGCTTCTGGAACTTGGCGCCCTTGCAAAGGTAGGGGCTGAGCTGATGTCAGTTGTATCCCCCGGTTTGGATCCGAAAAAGCTGGAAGCACTCTGTTAACCATAGTCAGTCAATTCCTAAAAGAATGAAAAAGCTAAAAAACGGGGGGCTGCTTCCGATGCGTCCGATGTCGTGCTGTTTTACATCAGCTCATGCAATCCTCTCTGTGACTCCCCCGTGGAATCAAGATGTCAGCATCCCCATTTCACAGACAAGAAAACTGAGTCCCTGAGGCTCCACAACATGTCCGAGGCCATCGTCTTAGTAAGTAGTGAAAGTTCTTTTTAAATTCAGGCCTGATTCTAAACCTATGCCTACCTTTCTTCCCTGCTCCTCCCTGGTCTGCACACAGTGAACCTGTGACCCGGCTTGTCTGGGACAGGCCCAATTTCAAACATTCTGCACCCACCTCGCGCTTACGAACACACTCATCAGTATCACATCACACGTCTTTCGCTTTGTTTAAAAGCTCAAGCGATAATGATAATAACTCTGCTCTACACCCGACGGAGGTGTGACGTGTGACGGGGTGGAGGAGAGGCCCCTGAGCTCGAGTGAGTACACTGGTGGGGAGAGAGGAGACTGACGAAATCAGTGAATAAAAGACTTGTAAGCAGGCGCTAAATACATGACAACAAACCCGTAGACTAAAACAGACAGAGCAGCTAGGCGAGGCACGGCGTGGGTGCCCCCGTGAGAAATGTACCCCTACACGGGGGCATTCCATAGGCGGTCACTGGAGGTGCGCGGTGCGCCTGGCACTGCTGAGAGGTGGACACACTGTAGCGAACAACAGCCCTGGCCCTTGCCCTGGTGAAGCCCACAGTGTGTGTGAGGGCGGGGGCGGGGGGGTTTCAGTCCAGCCGACTGCCTGGGGTCCTGCCCACTCTCCACATCCCAATTTAATGGTCAGCACCCTGGCTCCTGGCCTGCAGGGAGGAGCGAGCCCATAAGCCATGACTGGCAGGAGGCGGTGGCTAAATGCTTGGAGTATCTGGGACGTGCACCGTCTTCGCTTACTCCCAGTGCTCCCCACAGTGGTAACCGGCTTGCCAGCGGCCGGGATTGGCGGCCCCTCTTCCCTTATTCACGTTCCTCCTTCCTTACCGGAGGCTAGGACCTCTCCGGAATGGACCACTTGCTCCCAAACCTCTATCTCGGGGACCGAAAGCAAAACACACCAAAGAGGATTCGCAGCGGCCGGGGCTGTCCCACACGTTCAGCCTGTGGTTCCTCCGCCGCGTTGGCCTTCCCAGCAACAGTTAAGGAGCAAAGACAAGTCGCACTGATGGGTGAGAACAGCATTCAGGACACGTCACTTTGACATAATCCCAGCAAGCAGGGGTAGAATCTCATGAAATTTTCAGGACAATAGGACGCCTAATGCCTAATCATAATAGATAAGACATGCTCCGGATAAGACAGAAAGGTGTTCTCAGAGCGAATTATATCATCCTCCATTTGCTTCTGAAAGTTGAGGGGCACCTTTGGGCGCACAGTTCTAATGAGTCCAGGAAGGCGAGCTTGACGCACAGTCAAGGTGGCATAAAATATACCGGGGCCCGGAACTTAAAGGCTGCTCGTCACATGGTTTCCAGGCTGTTCCAGTCCTTACATTCACTTAATGTCTTCCTGCCGTTAATGAACTTGAGCAATGGATTACTGGGCCAGCGACTTGGTCTGGATCCTTCAGCAGCAGCAAAACACTGGCCCCGACTGCAAGTAATCAACTCCAAGGGAGAAATGTGATATATAGGGTGTCCCAAAATTCACGCAAGAAGTAATTTTGACAGAAAAACACAGGTTTATAATTAAAAATTGTAAATTTTTTATTGATTCATAAAGTATACAGTATAGGGTTATGTATGGAATAGCACATCAGGTAAATGGCCTCCACAGCTTTGCTGGCACATACGCAAAGCCATGGTCTTCATTGGCCTTCATTGTCCCTGCTCCTGGGCCATAATTGGTACTTGGTAATGCTTATCAAATTGAAGGGATTGAAATCAAAGGGCAACATATATTAGAATCTGATTCAATAAACCAAGTAAAATTAGGCTTTTATTTTTTGTTGTTGTTGTTAATGCTCACGCAAAATTCAAATCTTGCGTGAATTTTGGGACACCCTATATGTTAAACTGAGAAGCTCCCACAGTCCAGCCTGCCCACGGAGCAACCGTCCCATTTAAAATATACATAGTGCTTAATTGCTGTTGGAAATTCTACACCTAGCTGAATCCAAATCTTTTTGAAAAAGAGAGCCCCACAACTTCTGGAGGATTTATTCTTAGAAGCAAGCTTGCTCATGCCCGGATGTCCCCAACTGGACTGTCATTCTCCTCAACTCTTCTCAGAGAGCAAGTTCCCACCAAGGAGAATAACACATTTCTCCTCTGTTAGTTGAGCAAACTCACCCTAGTGGACAAGGTGTTTTGAGGATGTAAAGAAATAAATTAGCATTTATCATGGTAGAGAGAATAAATAGTAAACTCGGTATTACAATAGATGATGTTGCCCATGATCTAACCCCAGCCTCCCCCCTCTCTGGGCCCTGACAGATCTCAATTTAAATTTTATCTTCTCAGAAATCCTTTTCATGAGCTCCCTAATTTCGGCCCTACCTCCACCCCTCCTTTGTGTCCCAACACCCACCTTACTTGCTTCCTATTGGCCTCCATGCTCGATCTGGGATTTCCTCTTGTGGGGTTCTTCCCACCAGCATGATGGTGCCAGGTACCATGAGAGGGAGGAAATAACCAGAGACTCAGAGACTGCCACCTTCAAGTTTTCACAGAATGGTTCTTGGGAAGAAGAGTGTCCTCAGTGAGTGAAATGACATAAAGGGAAGGCAATGAATTATTTCCTCGAGGAAAAAATTGTTTGGGACACTGACTGTCATTGGGGGTGGGAGGCCTTTAAAAACATTGCTGGCTGGGGTCCGCCCCCACAGACCGCTGTAATGAGCCTGGGTAAGACCTGGGTACCGGGATGTTTACAATCACCCCAGTTGATTATGATATTCAGCAAAGTTTGAGGACACTGCTTTTTAAAACTAAAGCATTATGTGCATATACTATAGATGTATATAAATCATGAGCATGAAGCTCAATTCATCTTCACAGATGAAACCCACTACCATCACCAACACCCCACTTAAAAGCAATACCAGGCCCCCAGCAGCCTCCTGGGCACACTTTCAAAGGCAACTGTCACCCACTACCCAAGCATAGATTCATTCTACCTGTTGGTACACTCGTATATTTGGAATCATACTCTACAGCGAGTCTCTTTGTTTTGAGACCATATGGACGGGAGAAGGTTGAATCACATGGGATCCACCCAGGAAGCCTTCCTGAAAGAGGCGGTATTTAAGGTTGGAATTGAAGGAGGCAGCGGACAAGAAAGAGGAAAGGGAAGAAAGGGAGGGATGGGGAGACAAAGGAAGAGGGGTACAGCCTGGATGCTGTTTTCCCATCCCTAAGGAAGGCCTACATTTTTGAAGTGCATCTTTCCTTGCCAGCGTGCTGAGCTTGACCTTCAATCATGCCACAGATTTTCACTGAAAACCAAGGCGGTAAGTCCTCACTTTAAGGTTATTGATAGGTTCTTAGAAGCTGTGACTTTAAGCGAGCCCTTGTGTAAAGAAACCTGTTTTCCCATAGGCTAATTGATAAAACAAGAGTGAAGGTCCTATGGCATATTTCTGGTCAAAAAACATCACAAATTTTCTAAAGACCCAAACATTTTTTTTAATGTGAGCTATACATACATGTTTTAAAAGATTAATAAAAACAAATAAAATTATTATGTTCTAACCTGATGATTCCAGTTCTGGATGGAGGGAGCTTCTTCCTGTGGATCAGGGCGCTGGGAGGAGTCTTGGACCAGCCACCTTCCACCCTCCATCCAGCCATAGGCGCAGGCACAGGCGCTCGCACCCAGCCATCCACACTCAGGGTGGGGTCCACACTCAGGCTGGGGACAACCTAGACAGTGTTGGCCTCCGAGCACATCTTTGGGATGTGGGAGGAAAGCAGAGGCCCAGAGAAAACCCACACAGACCTGGGAGAAATGCAAACTCTACACAGACCTGGGGAGAACATGCAAACTCCACACAGACATAGGGAGAACATGCAAACTCTACACAGACCTGAAAGAACATGCAAATTCCACACAGACATAGGGAGAACATGCAAACTCCACAGAGACCTGGGGAAAACATGCAAACTTCCACAGAGACTGTGGCCCTGGCCAGAATCCTTTTCCTTTTCTTCCTCATTTATGTCATAACAAAACAACATTGGACAAAACCCTGAACAAAACACCGTTATTCCAGGGCCTGCCATACTGTGCTGGACTTGGGGATATAGAGGTAAGTAGAAGTTACATTTTAAATAGGAGAGACAGATAATAAACAGGCAAATATTGGGGTGTCCAAAAAATGTGTACCTACTTTTTTCTGATAGCTCCATTGATGTTTCCTTTTTTTTTTCTTCCCCAGATTTAACCCATTGGAATTGATCATTATTCAAAGTGCGTATACATTTTTGGGACACTCCGTACATGCAAAAGCTACTTCCAGGTGGTGTGCCTGCCCTGAAGGATGAGAGGAAGACCAGGACAGAGAGCATAGGCAAAGGAGATGGCATTTGAGTTTAGAGGAGGAAGAGCAGAACTGGGGGGAGGAATCTGGCTGGAGGGAAAAGAAAATTTAAAGCTGTGAAACGTATTCTACTGGAGGCATTCTGGTGACTGAGACAACCTCCCTTCACTCCAGCATGTCACTGCTGCCCCATGTCCAGTGATAAGGGCAGTGGCTAGCACCAGGTAGACATTGGCAAATATTTGTTTTAGTTGCACTGGGTTGGAACTCAGTGGCAAGATAGGAAAACTAACCAAAAAGAGTCAGTATGATGCCCTACCCGGTTTGGCTCAGTGCCTAGAGGGTCGACCCTCCGACTGAAGGGTCCTGGGTTGGATTCCAGTCAAGGGCATGGCCGTTGGTTGCAGTCTTAATCCCCAGCCCTGGACAGGACGCATGCAAGAGACAACCCATCCATGTGTCTCTCTCATATCGATGTTTCTCTCTCTGTATGTCTCTCCCCCTCCCTTCTACTCTCTCTAAAAAATAAATGGAAAAATATCCTCGGGTGAGGATTAACAAAACGAAATCAGTCTGTTAAGTATGTGCTTTAATGAGGCCGTCAGGTGGCTTCTCAGCCACACTTTTGAGTGAACCCAACAACAGCTACCCTGGCAGTTAGCTCCTTGCATGCGAGAACTACTCGCTCTATTTACTTGTTGTAAATTCAACTTTTGCACAAGTCAAGCTCCTGTGCCTGGCTCCTTAGCAGAATCAGCTGGGAACTTCTAACATTTCAGATTTGCTGGCCACACCCTGGGATCTAATTTAGTAATTCTGGGGTGGGGCCTGTGCCTCTTTGTTAAAAAGTAAAAATCCCCAGGTGATTCTGATGCTGAACCAGTGTGGGGATACTGTTCTTTCTGGAAGCTCCAGTGGAGGCATCCCAATCCATTCACGCTGTACACAGCCCACAGTTTGAGTGTTGGTTCTAGGACGCGGTGTTCCCTGAAGACCCAAATGTAGCATCATTCCAAGCTACCAGCTCTTGGAAGAAGTGTCCCAAAGTGCTAGAGTCTGTGGTTGAGAAACACATTTTGCAAATTCCAGCCATGCCCGTTTCTATCATCTTTCTCACATTTTGCCATCCCCACACCCCACATTATTTATTCTCTATCATCCCTTTGCTATATCTAGTTTTTAAACCTTTACATTATATCAAACTTTAGGTTGCTCTCATAAATGGAGCATCTTTCACCAAGATAGAGGTAACCTTTAAGTGAATTCAATAAAAACAAACCATTTTTTTAAAAGTCTAGCCAGGTACTCTTGTCCCTCCCCAGATTCTAAGCCTGCAATCTGTGGTTTCTTGGTTGAAAAGTAAAAGGTAGCAATTGTTAGGCATAGAAGACACACTAGCCCCCAAAAGACTTTCTCAGCTTGAAGGGGAATAACTTTTACTGTGTAGTTCAGTGTGTTACAATGTCATATCTAACCACTGAACAACACCTGGGCACCAGGGTGTTCAGCATCCTACTGGAGTAGCCAACATCTTTGTTGATAACCAAGCTAAATATTCTACAATTGTAGCAGCAGGAAAATAATGCAAATGAATAAAAACACTCCCAAAGACTGGGTCCAAGAATGTGTTGGTAGCCAGCTGAAGGATATGCTTAGCACAGGTATTATAAGCCCCCTACCCCATTACATAACCGCCTTCTGAGAAAGAGGAGAGATTGGCGTAAACATTTGGAGAAGAATCCTGGGGAGAGGCCAGGAGAGGCTCTAGCCCAGAGTCAACTATTCCTGTCCATTCCGTCCAGATTCTGTCTGAGCCTGGGTCCAGCCCCCGACTTCCCTCCTTCCTGGTTCTCAGCCCTTTGGCTATCATTTCAACAGAAGCTTTTTGAAGGCAAGGACCCTATCTTATGCATTTCAGCACCTCCTGCATTTGGGGCAATGGCTGGTGCCTAAGCAATATGGTAGATGTTTGTTAAATGATTGAATGTAATGTGAACACCAAACCCCCAGGCACGGCTTCCCTAGCACCGGGAGCAGCCACGTGAACGCCTGGTCTCAGTCTCTGCTGGTTCAGGCCTCAAGCCTCTCCCTCCCGACCCTGCTACTGTGTCCTTGACACAGAGGCCTCTGAGGCTTTACTCACCGAGCCCTGGTCCCTAGCACAGCGACCGGTAAGGCATATTGGGTAATTAGAATTAATTAGAGTTAATACCCTTGTGCTGACATTGTCAACTATGAAGCAGGGTTTTGTTTGCCTCGGTTGCTTAAGGTCTAGGCTGGGATTGGGCGGGGTTGGTTTTGGGTGGAGGCGGCTTGGGTGACTTAGGGTAGGTGAGTTAACAGCTTGTACCTCTTACAGGAGAAGGAGAAATGAGCCTTTGCTTCCCGAGTGGGGATGTTCAAAATGACCAAGCGGCACTTTGCAAACAGTGACAATAACAGGTTGTGGCTGACTAGCAAGATGGGAAACTTATCTTTCCTATAGCCCCAAAGGACAGTTAAGAAAAATGTTTGTGGGAACTAGTCATCCTTGGTGATTCCCCTTGAGTGAGGGCTAAGGTGGTAGGTGGGTGGTTTTTGGTGGGAGGTGTCCCAGGTGACACCGTTCGGGCCTCAGTTCTGGTGGGTTCATGTGGGGGCGGTAGCAAAGAGCTGGCATAGTGAAACCCCATAACAATGACCCCATAACAATGGCACCCGTTGAACTCCTCAATTATATTATATCTAAGCCTGAGTTAGCTTTTTGGCCACAATGTTGGGTGTGTCTGATTCTCCAAGAACAAAGGTGTTTTTAGCAGAAGTTCCCAAACTGGAGTGAGCAGGAGATTCGCTGGTGAGGGTGGGACTGCTTGTTCAAGGAGCAGAATCCTGAGCCCTCACCCGAGGTCTCCGATTCCCAAGGTCTGGGGCAGTAGTGCTCACCCAGGGGCAATCTTGCCTCGCAGGCGACATTGGGCAAAGTCTGGGGACAATGTTGGTTGGCACACGGGGGTGAAAGGGCCTGGCACCTGGTGGGCAGAGGCTGCGATGCTGCCAAACATCCTACATCACACTGAACAGCCTGCACAACAACAACAAATATGGCCCCAAACGCCAATAGTGCCAGAGTCAGCACAGCTCGTTCTAGGGTTGAGCCTCGGGATGTGCATCTCAACAAGGGCTTCTGGGCATTTGACGCAGGAAGCGTTGCCTCTTTATTCGAAGGGCATCTCTGTTAGTGCCCCTTTTGCTTAGAAACCTCCATATTGAGGACTCAGTTGTGACTTGACTCTCCCGGGAGCCCTGTCTGATAACCACCTGCTCTTCCTCCACATCCCGGTTAGTGCTAACTACCCTCCTAGTCCACCGCCCGCCCAGCTGGCATCTCTGGCCCCCTTATTGTTAGACTCTCCCTCGGGAAGGAGGGTTTCCTGAGACCTGGCCCAGCACCTTGGAAGTGCGGGGCCCAGAGCAGGGCTCAGTCTCCCTCCGCCTGACTGACACCTCCTGCCTTGAGTCTGCAGCTTCCCCTCCTTCAGAAATTACCTTGTGCATTTGGTTGCTTTTCATTCATTCAACCAATATCTGATTGGGCACTTACTCTATGTCTCGTTCTTTGTCATCATTGGGGAGGTAACAGTAAACAAAAAAGGAAAAACGGAGAAATGAGAAACGGGCTGGCGAGTATGTGTGCATGACACTGTAAGTAAGGCAGGCCTCTGGGGGGAAGTGAGATTTCAGCAACGACTGGATACCTGAGGGTGACCAGGCCGCTCCCGCATTAAAATATAAAATATAAACACTAAGAGGACCAGTTTCTTCCCTTTCTCTCCTGGCTGCTGTGTCTCCAGAACAGGCACATAATAGGTGCTCAATAAATACCATTGAAACAAAACAAAGAGAGGAATATGTGATTAAACTCTCACGGAGGCCGATGGGAGATTTCTGTGTTTATGACTATCCACTGATTAACAAGAACCAGGGAGGGACAGGGCCATCGTCAAACTTAAGGGGGTGCGGAGGACATCTTTGTGGCCAGATTAAGAGACTAGAGGATGGAGGTCATCACCAGATAAAGGGCCCTCCCCCTTACCCTCCGAAGCAAATCTAAGTTCTCAGCCTCCGAATATTGTCCATGGTCCCTGCTGGTTGGCTGGCCTGGCCCCCCTGAAGCTCCCTTCCCGGCTTCCAGTTTAGCCATCACCCTGCCTCCTTTCCTCCCACATCCCCCTCCCTCCTCCCCTCCTCCCCCAGGGCTGTCCCTGCGCCTGGTGGGCAGGTCCTCACCCGGGGACCAGGGCTCCCTGAGAACAGAAGCAGGGACAGGGGTGCCAGCCCGCCCCGCCCCCAGCCCCGCTCCCCGGTGGGACACTGTCCCTTTAATAGACTCCCGCTGCCTGGCGCTCTGCGGCTGGGGAGTAAATTTCTCCCTGTCATCAGGTCGCGGGGAGAGGAGGAGGAGGAGGAGGAGTTTGTTAATGTTCAGTTTGTTCAGCAGGATCGATGTTTGCTGGCATCGCCTCGCCCTGTCTTGTGTGTGTGTGTGAGTGTGTGTGTGTGTGTGTGTATGTGAGTGTGTGCATATGTGGGGGTGTGAGTGTGTGAGAGGAAGCGGGAGTGCGTGCGCGTGTGAGTGTGTCCGCGTGTGTCTGTGTGTGAGTGTGTGTGTGTGTGTGTGAGTGAGTGAATTCCAGATTTTCTGTCTTTCCCAAACCCGCGCCTGTCCTCTCGCGTATCACTCACAGCCGGGATCTGACAGCAGCCACAAACCTACAGTGAGTGATCGCTCCCCCCAGCGCGGATCCGCCATAGAGATCGGCCAGGAGGAGGAGGAAGAGGAGGAGGTGCAGGAGGAGGGAAAGGGGCGAAGGAGGAAGAAGAAAAAGAAGAAGAAACCACTACCTTCCCAGGATCGCCTTTTTTTTTTCCTTCCTTATCTTTACCCGCGCGTGTGCGTGTGGCGCGTGTGCGCCCCTCGTCCCTTCCATCCGAACCCGGTCTTGGATGTTTAATAAAGAAATCAAGTGTCTCAACAGTCACAAAAAAAAACCAAAAAACAAAAAAAAAAATCCAAAAAAGCAAAAACAAAAAGAGAGAGAGAAAGAGAGGAAAAAAAATTCAAAACAAACAAACAAACAAGGCACAGCCAACCTCTACTTCAAACCAGCCGGCACAAGCCACCCGTGTCTGCCACCCAGGAGGGGGGTCGCTGGCCCGCGGTGGAGGAGTTGCAGGGGGGATCGTCAGGGGGACAGAGGCCGAGACGCCCCAGGAGCCACCGGGCAGGAGGCGGAGGAGACCCGGCAGGCGAGCGAGACCGCGGGCCCCGCGCGCGGCCGGGGCTGGGGCGCCAGAAGTGGGACTGGAGCGAAGTTGAGCGATGCCAAGGAGGAAACAGCAGGCACCCAAGCGGGCGGCAGGTAAGAGAAGGCTCCGCTCCGGGGCTGCCCCTCCGCCGCTCTGTGCGCAGAGCCCCTCGCAGCCCTCCTGGCCCTGGTGCCCAGGATGCCAGCCCCCAGCTTCCTGGGGAGTCGCTCCCGGGTGTCCCTCTCTGCCCGGAGGATAACCCCGTCCTCTCTCGCCTTCTCAGATCTCCCGAATCCTCCCCTTCGCAGGCTCTGGTGGGTGGGGGTGCTATCCCACCAAGCCTTCCCTCCTTAAACTTTTTTCCCTCTACCCTCTACCCCACCCCTAACTTTCTCCCAGTCTCTTTCTCGCTTCTTGGGCCAAAGTTGGGCTGAGGGTTTGGGGTGCGGAGTAACAGACAGTCCTTCCACCACCCCCCCCCCATCCCTCTGCGTGGTCAGTGCCAGGGCTCCTGGCCTGGAGGGACAGCGGTTTCCTCTCCCTGGGGTTGGGGCACTGAAGTGCGAGCCCTGCCCAAGCCTGGGCTGCAGGCTGGCTTTGGGGTGAGCAATGGAGTTTAGCTTTGATCGCCAAGGTGGAAAAAAACCGCTTCAGGAAACGCAGGAACCTTTGAATATGTTTGCTAAAAGGATCCACGTTTGGAAATTGAATCAACACTCTCCCTTCTCTTAAGGGGGGTGGGGGTGCCCCATAGAACATTGACACAGCTCTGGTTTTTCTTTGCCCAGAGAGAGTTGCAAACTTTGTAAATTGATTTGTATGGTAGGAACTATCCCATCTGAATCCTCACTTACCACCACCCCACCTCACCCCCCCAAAAAAGAAAGGAACAGGTTAATGGATCAGTACAATAGACCTGCTAAAGGATTTTTTTTCTTTTGGGTTGCTTAATTGCTTTTTTAATAGTATGCTGGGGTTTTGTTTCTCGGAAGTGTAATATGAAAGTTCATTTTTCTCCTGCCAGACCCACCCACTGAAAAATCAGCTTTCCACTTGATTGCTAGTTTTGATTTGACATTTGATTGATCACCTGTCATCTCGCTGCCTTTGATCTATTCATTCTTGATATATATCAATAAATCACTCACCATGGTAACTCGGAGTGCCAGTGACGCAAGCCTTGCCCTCTGGATTCAGAGCCAGACATGCACAATTATTATCTTGTTTGGCTTTTAATGTGGGCGTTTTTATGTCTTTGTGTCCTTTGGTTGAATCGGGGCTCTAGCAAAAAAGCTTCAGTTGTGTTTCTTCCCCGTCTCTGTCTTTACCCTCAAGCTTTAGGCAGCATCAGTTCAGGCTGGGTCCCCCGCGGACCCACCACCACATTTCCTTCTGTTTCTACTCGCGCAAAACATGGGAGAAGTTCGGTGGAGCACTTTCCCAAACTTTGCAAAGCCACCCTCAGAACAAATCCAAAGTTAGCTCCAAATCTGGGCAGAGTGGGTGTTTGTGTCTGAACAGGCTGGACCCCCAAGCTCATCCTCCCTCGTGGCCCGGTTCCAGCCCGAATGGCAGTGCATGTGCTTCGAGATATCCACAATTATCTTCCCTTCTGAGCGCAGAGCTGCCGCGTGGAGATTGCATGCGGAGATATCACTTATCAAGCTTTGATTCGTGCATTTCCCGATCGTTTCCCTTGGAGCAAAATAATTAAAATATTTTAGTACGATGCATATTTAGGACCGACCTAGTGAGTGAGGTGATCGTTTCACAACTCGACCTCTTTTGAAAACAGTGTCTCTCTCTGACCCAGGTCCCTTTCTACATTGAACTGACTTATTTCTTAAACTTAGATTACTCTGTGATCTGACAGCTTTTGGGGTGCACCCTGGCCTCTGGACTCAGGGAGAGTAAGCCTGCTCTGTCTAGTTCTGGAAACACAAGTTTAAGTGTAGCTAGATTATTAGAGATAATGTCCTCATTGTTGTCCCAAAAGAGAACCCTGGGCAGCAGTCCAGAAAGAAGTGATACTGCCCTGAAAATTACTCTTTTTTCCCCCCTTGTTGTTCCGGTAAAGGCCATCAACCAACTAGGCAGTAATTTAAATTACCAGAGTGACTGGACATGTCTCCTTTGGTAGTAAGCTCATTACAAAAAGTGCACTGCTCAGAATTGCACTACTTTGATTGTAATTATTTTCTGATCAATGAGGATCCAGGTGTACGTAACATACTGCTGCATCACATTATTTAAATCAGGTCCTTTCATTAAGCTGATACCTCCTGGTGCTGGCCTGCCTGTTTACTGTGGAGTGTGTGTGTGTGTGTGAGAAAGTTGTGACTGTAGTTTCAATTTTCTGGCCTATTGTATTCCTACTGTCTTTAGATGTTTGTTTTCGTGGTTTTTATTATTTTCACTGAAGAAGTAGAAACCCTTGTCACGCTGAAAGGGAGTAATTCACTTCGTACACAGTGGGGCCCCTCCCGCAGTATTTATTTGCACACATATGAATAAAGCGGGCATTTTTGCACGCAATGTTTCTCTCCCCTGAAGTCATCGATGCTGTGCTGTGTCGGCCGAGGTGGCTATTCCCGAGGAAAGTTCGCTACTTTGGGACTCTTTAGCCAGTTAACGTGCAGCGGGAGGCAGAAGGTGGGTCCTAGGAATAAGGCCATCCTAACTGGTATCACGGCTTAAAATTAAACACAAAGCACAACTGTAAGTAATTACTCCCAGGGCCTAATGTTGAAAGCGTGATTTCCAGCTTGATTAATGAATAATGTAAGATAGAAAAAGCCTGTGAGTGATCTGAGCTGAGACCATCCTTCCCAAGCCCTGTGTGAGGCGATTGGATGCCTTTGCATTATTAGTTTTAAGTTCCATGTTTCAAGGAATCAATCAGCGAGCTTTCTAATAAAGCAGGTATCCAGATAGAAGGAGCGAGATGATACAATGGTGGGGGGTTTTAGTCCTTATTTGTCATATTCCTCCCCGCTCAAAGGGAAGCGATCTGAGGTAGGCAGTTCTCTTTAAGGAAACAGCTAAGGCAGAACATTTCCCAAATGTCGTTCTTCCTGACTTCCTAAAGCTGTGCTATTCTACCATACCGTTACTTCGGGCAAGGAAAAGAAAGTTTAGAAAGCAGCCTACGGTACCCCAGGGGTTTGTGGAAATATTGCAGAATTCTATGCTGGCATCTCCCTGCCCCCCCGCCCTCCTGTCCATTTTAGGGAAGATGGAGAAGATGGCAGGAAGGTAAAACAAAACAGAACAGTATTTGGCTTTGTTTGTATTTTGCAGGATACAGAGTAGTTCAAATTTTTACATTGTAGATTGACACGCTACCGGGTCTGTTTTCTACAATCCATCGCGGTCTCTGTACACACACGTGTAATACATATTTTATTTCGCCATCCCGAACAATTGTTTTCGTGTCATGCCAGCCGATTGCGGGACAGCGCAGAATATTTGGGGATCGTCTCCAGGCGAATATCTAATGCGTCTATAAATGATAGGATTCTGCTCCTGCCCACCCAGGGAGATGAAACACTCCTTCTTGCTGACTCTCACAAGCTCTCTGACGACCCAGATCTCGGCAAAGTCTGGCAGGAAGGAACAGCCCCCTCGATTTATTGTGTTTATTTACTATGGAGATGAATAATGCAGGTTTTGTTTGCATGGATGTCCTTGTGTAGCAGTAAACATGAGACTATTAGCAATCATTACTTAAAAGTTGCAATTTGCACCTTAATAGCACAGGTTATTTACATGGGAAACATTCAGCAGGGACCATCAGGGTACCGCAGTAGAGAGGAGAGATGGTCTGAGCAGTCTGCTTTCGGCCTCACGACAGCCAGCAGTGGCTGGATGCACCCGTGAGGCCTCAGGGTGGGAGGGGGCAGGAGCTCAGGGGGAAGCTTACCTGTAATTCACTGGCAAGTGGAATGAGATTCAGGAGAATAGGAATTGGGGTGGAGAAGGGACCCTGGACCTCTCACTTTGTTTAAACATACTTCCGAAAGCCAAGTTCACATCTTGGAGATGTAAATACCACATGCTATAGACCCCCTTCACTTACTCAAACAGCATGCATTTAACAGATGAATGGGAATAATGAGCACCCCCCCTCCCCCCCCCTCCCCCGCCCAACACACAGACAGGGGGTCAGCGGCATGAACTGTCCTGGCTGGTCTGGTTATTTAAGGCAAATCCCTGAACAAATGAAGGACAGATGCCTTTCATGTGCAGCCTCCACACAGTGTTTTGGAGGGACATCGATTACTTAAGTGGTCTCCCCCCAGCCCTGTCCTGACTTCCCTCTTCCACCCTCACCTCACCCTTAAAGACTCAGATTGAATGGGACGTTTCAAAAGCCCATTTGTTTTAGGCATTTATTGATTTCATTTTTAATCTGCCATATCAGGACACAATACATTAACCCTAATCAGCAGATTGCAAGTGACAGGGAGTGGGAGTGGAAGCAGGTAAGGGAGGGGGGAGCTCTGAGAAACTTCTGGACAGTGAAGCTCCCCTTGAGGTTGGGGGTCAGACACTGGGGCTTACTTTTGAGGAGGGCTGGAGCATTCCTCAGAAATACTGTGCATCTGTCTTTCTACCAGCCATCTCGGTTCTATTGCGAGATTCTGTTGCTACCGTCAGGGGAAACTTCACACCCAACAAATACCTCCCAGGCATCTTTAGCAGATCTGCCCCTTGAAGCATCTTGCCTTTTGTCACATTCCCCAACAGAGGGTTATGCTATCGTTTTATCTCAGCTGACTTCTCACTCCTTTGATGGAATTTCTCCAACTGGATAATACCTGGGATGATCTATTTATCTTCCCAGTGGCTTGGGAATTGTACTCTCAATTGAGCAGGTTTTAAAGGGGCACCGAGCCTGGCATTCTTCAAGGCCGGGGATATGATGCACTTTTGCTCCTGGCTGGGGCTGAGCTTAGGAGAATCCGCCAGGAAGAAAACCCAGGCCCTGTCCATATGGGTGCCGGGGCTGTAACCAGCTGACAGGACCCACGTTAACTACCCCGGGGGCAGCTTCCTTTCCATCCCGTGTTTGTACTATCAATTTTATTTAGGTATGTCATGGTCTGGGAAGACTCAGCCACTATTGCAAAGGCAATGCCTGTATCCACCCAAGTTCCTTTCAAACGCACAGAATTGCTTGACAAATTCTATATTAAGACCAGGCATACACAGAGTATCATTTTCGTTTGATGCAAAGTCAGTTGGAAATACATTAAACTAACGGTTAGAGAGTGTCTTGCTTCGCTTCCCTGAAGCAGTGCTTTTCATTACCTATTTAATTACACTCAAATTGAGCGACTTTCAAAAAGAAAAAAAAAATATCACGGTGGTATTAAAGGAAGCTTGGCACACAAATAATTTTATTGCTTCTCAAGTTGAGAATGCCGTTATATTTTCATTTCTTTGGGAGAAATGTATTTTCATTTTCTAATGTTGTGATCAATCCAGAGTGTGTTTTCTGTCGTCTTGTCTCTACCTTCCTACAGCCTGCTCAGCCTGGAGGAGGTTTTCCATATCCGATTTTCAATAATTGGCACCAATTTGTATTTTTTATTATTTTAAGTTGTGTGAGTTCCATTTAAAGTTAGAAATTCTCTGGTTCCTTAGGGGGACCCTTGGCAAGCAGCTCCTCGCTTGTGAGCGAGCTTAGTCATTCTAACCACATAAGAAACAGCCTCGTTGAGGTCCATTACCTGGATGTTGCAGTAAGAAAAAGCACCGTGTGCTACAGGCCTCTGTCATACAGCACTGTTTTCACTAGTTTACAATTTCTCCTTCTTCTTCTTCTTCTTCTTCTTCTTCTTCTTCTTCTTCTTCTTCTTCTTCTTCTTCTTTTACTACTGCTGACCTCTCTGTCATTTGCTTTAGGAACTTTTTTTTTTTTTTCAGAGAAAATAGCCTAGGGATAGCATTTAAAGTGGGTTTCAAAATAGGCTGGGTCTTGAGGAAGTAATAATAAAAACTAGAGGCTTTACAGCCCCAATCTCCACTCCTGGACTATGTCCGCAGACTCCTGGGCAGGCGTCTGTGTGAACACATGGTTCCGAATCTAACCTGGACATTAATGAGTGTCTCTCGCCGTGTGGCCGTATTCGTGTTGCTCATTTTGTCGGAGAAGCCATCAGCAGAGAATCGGACGCGGGTCCTTTATGAAGACACCGAACACATATGCAGACACACAGAAAGGAAATCTGAGATGCATGCGGGACTTGCTGAGATATTTATTTTCACAGCAAACTCCATGGGTGAAATGATCCAATAATTCGGAGCGATTTGAACGTCTTTAAAATAGCCATGTGCCATTTCCAAGTGTTGCCTCTCTCGATCTTTTCGCATCCCACCACAGAAAAAGATGTCCTCTGGGCGTCTTCAAATATTTTGTGATGCCAAAGCAATGCCTAACATTGTTTAAAATTTTAGAATTTAGAATTCAGGAGGCATGTCTAGGTAATCCTATTATTAACGTACTAGTATTTAGCTCTGCTTAACAACAGGGAAGTGCACAATGCAAAAGTTTTAGAGATCATGAGCTTAGAGAAATTACACGGGGAAAAGAAATTCCTGGATCACATTGGAAAGCATTTGTCTTGAGTTTTGCTCATCTAAACAAGGGCTACCTTTCTACCTGTGTTGGAATGCTACTCGGCAGTTAAAACACAGACACAAAACTATTGGTTGATGGGTGCAGCAACCCGGGTGCATCTCAAGGGGATTGTGCTGATTTTAAAAAGTCAATTCCAAAGGTAGCACATGTGATATGATATGATTCTATGTATATCACATTTTGAAATGACCAAAGTACAGAGAATTAGAACAGATGGCCAAAAGTTGCCGGGAGGCCAGAGGTTAGGGACTGAGCGAGGGTGCGATGAGGCAGGGGGCTGGGGAGGAGGGTGGGCAGGGCTGTGAACGGCCAGAAGGAGGGGTCCTTGTGGTACTGGAATGTTCTGTATCGTGACTCTGGTGGTGGATATGCAAGCCTACACAGGTGATAAAATTTCACAGAACTAAATACACACGGACGCGCACATACGCACATGTAAAACTAGTGAAATCTGAGTCATGTGAGTGGATTGCTCAATGTTTATTTCCTCCTTGTGATATTGTTCTATATGGTTTTGTACCCAGTTAGGGGGAACTGGTGGAGGGCTACATGGGATGTCTCCGAATTATTTCTTATAACTATGTGTGAATCTGCAATTATCTCTAAGTAAAATGTTTTTTAAAAAGAAGGAATGGGGCTGGAGAGGCGGACAGAGACCTTTGAGATTTGATTCTCAGTGTGGTGGGACGCCACGGGGAGGGGTTCGAGCAGGGAAGCCATATGATCTGGCTGGGTTATTAGCAGAACGTAAGCACATGGGGTATTTCAATGCTGGTGCATGTTGGCCCAGCCAATTGACGTACCGGGCCCTCCGTGATGGCGAGGAGGATGCTCAGAGCCATAGAGGAGGCACCTGGAGATGACAACAAGGGCCCAGCCTTTATGGAGGGAGGGCTGATGCTTGGATGGGTGGCATCAGTGAGGCTGTGGAAGGGCAAATGTGAAGAGCCCAGCAAACCTGGGATCCAATTGCAACTCCTCCCTGCTTCAGGGGAGTTCCTTAACCTTGCTGCACCTCAGTTTCCCTATCTGCCAAGTGGGGACATGATTGCTCCCCTCACATTGTGGTGTGACAGTGAGATAATGTGATGTCCGTGAAACCTTTGGTGCTGTCTCTGGCACTTACATTGCTTCTTCTTCATTTAAAAAAAAATGGTTTTATTCTTTTTCTCTTTCTTGTTTGTTTGTGGTTGTTGTTTTTTCTGAAGGAATTCCAGGAGAAATCTAGACTCTTGAATTAGTCCTTGGTACCTATCAGGCACTAAATAAATATTTCCTGATGAATGAGTAAATGAGGCTGTAAATAAATGAATGAATAAATAACTTTAATTACTGTATTACTTTGTATACTAATTAATTACTTTCGAGTATAAGGATCTCTTTTACACATCTAACATTTTTTGGCAGAACTCTACCAATCATGATCATGAATATTTATCAGTTGAGGAAATATTAGTGACAAAGCCTCAGAGTTTAGTAATAAACTTGTATTTTCTTCATCGTGGCCCCATCTGCCTTTAACTGAGGGGCAGTGACCCACCTTTTGCCGTAAATATTGTTTATTCATCTTAGAGGCAGTGCTTGCTGATGACCTGATTTCGGAGACCTTCTTGGGAAGTAGAGCCCCTGGGATGGACCATGGCTGGTGGAGGGGAGGGGTCAGGGTCCTCACTCAGGACCAGAGGTCACCTCCCCTCTCCTCCCTGCAGGTGCTCTGCCTTCCAGCCCAGCAGCCTCCAGGCGCTCCCAGCCTCCCAGGGTTTGGCAAAGCTCACCTCCCCCACCTGCAAACCTGGGCTCATCCCCTCAGGCCCCAGGCGCCAAAGCTTAGGGGTTGTTAAGCTAATAGGAGAAGGCTACAGGCTGTTTCCTGGTAACGCCTTCTTCACGGTTTAATTGTCACCTTCAGATATGCCTGAGAGAGGGAAGACGAGGCTGGCTGGTGCCTGTGAAGATGTATCTTAGGACAAAGAGATTGGGACCTCAGGGAGCATAGGGGTGGAGGGGTGGGGGAGGGGGTGGATTTTCTGCTGTCTTCGAACTGGTATTTAACCAAATATTCCTGAAGCTGTGCTGTGGACCGGGTGCTGTGGGGGTGCTAGAACCCAGCCTTGAGCAAGCCTGACCCAATGGCTGCCTCCTTGGAGCTGGCATTTACAAACCAGCAGGTCACAAACCAGCCAGCAGATATCTGTCACAGCGTGCCAAGGCCTGGCAAGTGCAGGAGAAATTAGGAGGGTCAGGGGAGGCAAGTGCAACCCTCAGGGGAGGGCATCCAGGCCGGTCTGAGAGAGCAGAGTAGGGGTGTGCAGTGGGGTGCACTGGAGGAGCAACCAGGAAGCCAGGGTGCTGGAGTGCAGGGAAGGTGGGTGAGGGACAAGGACAGAGGGATAGGGACGGGGGGTCCTAAGTGAAGCAGGGAGCCTTGGAGGACAGGGAGCAGAGAGAGACGGGATCTGACTCAGGTGTGTTCAGGATCATTCTGGCTGCCATATACTCACCAGGGACAAGCAGGTGGACCACCTAGGGGGCTCCAGCATCAACGGGGTCAAAAGCAGGTGATGACTTGGGCCAGGCTGATGGTGGGGGAGATAGAAGACTTGGTCAAAAGGTAGACAGGATGTGTGGAAAATTGCAGGTGGTACGAGTGGAAGAAAGCTGTAAATAATAATTTTAAAAAGCTGTTTGTCCTATTAGTATTTTCTCTAATTCTTTCTCTTACTTCTCTCCTCTTGTTATATATTAGATAGTTACTGCAAATTGTCAGTCTGTGGTTTTCTGAGCCGAAGGGGAGTGGAGGGAAAGTGTTGGGAGCTGCGTTTATTCTAGACTTGCCTGTCCAGGGGGGAGGCCACTCTTCCCGAAGCACATTTCCCGGGGCCCTGAAAGCACCCCCCACCCGCCTCCCCATCTCCCGAAGACAGTATAGCGTCAGGCCCCCGCAGCCTCTGCACTCAGACAAGGGCTCCGTCTCCCCCGAGGCCCCTCCTCTTGCTGTGACCTCACCCACCTTCTCCTCCCAGGCTTCCAACGTCCTCATTAGCAAACCAGACCCACTAAAAGGCCTCTCCATGGGTTTTCACAGGGATTCATTGAGATAATTCAGATAACATGCTTAGCCCATGCCTGGTACATGGTAAGTGGTCAATACATTTGAGCCCACATTAACAAGTTAATCATCCCTCTCAGCCTTGATTTCCCTATGGGTAAGTAGGATCACTAAAGACCCACTTCTGGGTTCTGGGGAGGAGCAAATGATTAGCAACCGCAGAGCACTCGGAACAGTGTTTCACACACAGTGAGCGCTCAATAAATGTTAGGTCACTAAAACCACCACCATGATGATGAGCTTCTGACCCGGAAGAGATTTTATGTCACTTGCTTTATGAACACAAAGCCCAGCAGAGTTGGTGCTGGGTAAGCATTGTTTGAAAGAATGCCGTGATTATTAGGAGTCAAAGTGAGGAAACCCAAGGAGATGAGGGTGCCTGTGAGGAGGAGGGAGCGGAGACCACTCACCCAGCCACCGTCTTCAGCTCCGGTGCCCGCTCCCCTGCCAGCCTGCCACGCTCTGTGCGGGTACCTGGAGGCAGGCCCAGCCCTGAGCGCTGCGAAGCCAGGGCTGCCCCGTCCTGGTGCTGACAGTTTCCAGTGCCACCGAGTCAGGCCCATGTGGAAAACCTCTGAACACGGGGTCAAGGCCCGAGTTAATCCATGAGGAAGCCTCGTGGGGTGTTCGCCGGTCTTACACATCCTCTTGCACATGTTGATCAGAAAGAGCAGACCTCAGCTTCAGAGACATCCAGTGGAAAATACAATAATAACACTGCATTGTCATGGTCCAGTGATCATCCCTTATGGCAAATAATGCCGTTTCCACTGGCTGCAGTGACATAAATTTCATTTTCAAATAAAAATATGCACGTAAATAAAAGAGGGAGTTATTACCAGGAAATGAATTGAAAAAGCAACCGTTGGGGGGAGGATGTTGCCACACCATGACGAGGATGGGCCCGAATGACTACATGTGAGGATGCTGTAGACGTGCAGGCCTAGGCGGGGCAGGGGTTGGTGAACCAGCTGTGAGCAAGGGCTGCCAAGTCACCCTCAGGTCAGAGAAACGCCCGGAAAACAGAGGCTTTCATCAAAACTTCAAAAAACGCAGAGAATGAGAAGGGACCCCACCCTACCCGCACCCCCGGGACACCAGAGAGCAGCTCTGGGAAGTCTGCACCGCCCAGGACAGGTCGCCAATGTGAGGGCCTGGGAATCCCCTCTGGCATCTGCAACAGGCCCCTGCTCCCAGCCGCTGTGTGGCATCCTCATCGCTTGGAGAACTTGTTAAACGCAAACCTACAGATTCCCAGGCCAGAGCCTAGCCGTGCTGATTCCACAGGGTGGGGGTGAGGCCCCCGAATATTTTAAGTACCCACTATGGCTTTGAATTACAGGATATATGGAGGAAATCAGTTCCCTTCTCCGCCTCCTCCTCCTCTATTCCCCTCCCTTTTCCTCCTCTCTCTCTGTCCCTCTCCCCTCACTCTCTCCCTCTCCTTCTCCCTCTCCCAAATACCAAAGTACTTAAATACTTCAACAATTATTTGAGAAGTCCATTTTCACTTTTTTGCTTTTAGTCAACAGAAAAAAAGAAATATAAGTAGTCTCTCTTTCCACTCTCACTCTCTCATGGCAATCACCTATGTTTTTAGAAATGGTGGGGACCACTTTCCCTAATGTATCACAACTGAGACATGCATCCATTTAGGCACTTACCTACCTGGTCACAGTACCAAGCATTGGAGCCCAGAGAACCCCTGCATTAAGGAGAGAGTCAAGCAGCCCAGTGAGTATGGTGGGGGGCGAGGGGGCTCTGTCTGCTCAGGAGCCAGCTGGTACCCTGGGTGCCGCAGTCCAGAGACAAAAAGTAACCAAAGGAACCGCCCAGACCTGGTTCTTTATCTCTTACTCTCTCTCAATTCTGGAAAGCCTGTTGGACCAGAGGGTGGAAAACCTGGCTCAATTCTTTGAAACCACCTCCACGCTCTTGTTACCCTTTTCATATATTCTCACACGTACTTCAGTGGTTCCTCTTCTTTTTCTCTTCGTTCATTCCCTCTCTCTGTCCCGATTCTCTCCAGGAATCAGACTTCCAAGCCCTTTTCTGCGAGCATCTGTGCCTCCATGGGCGAGCGGGATGAAAATGATGCTGGCGATGAAGAAGAATGTGATGCTAATAGAATGGTCATGGTCACCTAGCTACTATTTATTGGTCGGGATAGCACTAAACCAAAATGTACATGCTAGTACACTTAGTAGTTTGCCAAGCATTGACTACGTACAGGCCATTTACATAAAGTCTCTCCCCACCGCATCCCAAAGGGCAGTTATCATTATTGGCCCATTGAATAGATAGAAAACTAAGTGTTGAAACTTTCAAGTAGATCACGCAAGCTTTTAATTAGGGCCTGCCTATCAGAATCCGAGTTCTTAGATACCGTGCTTTGTCTCTTCTCACATTATTTAATGCTCAACAGCAAGCAGGCCCATAAATAAATGCTCACAGTCTAGTACAGATCCGTGCAGGCCAAAGGCATGAGTTGAAATCTAATAAAAGTAAGTCAATTGTGTCAAAGAAAAAAAAAGGGGAGAGAGAGGGGTTCAGTTTGCTTATTTAAATCCCTAAACCCCATCTGAAAAGTTGAATCTTTGAAGATTTTTTTAAAAATAAGATTTTGAAAACCTCTTGTGTTTTCCACAATGGTGTTTGCATAAGCCCATTCCTGTTTATTAGACAAAAGTGGAAAAACACTTGATAACCCCCAACACGGTCCATCGGGGGCGTCTCAAGAAGCAGTTGGGCTCACCCACTTCCTGCAGCCCCTTTGAGGGTGTGTCGTGGAGTCAGACGCTGCCCATCTGTTGCCCGGGAGTCTCGGGCAGGCCCTGCCTCTTCCTGGCCGTTGCACACGTGGGCCACACGCAATGACAAGCACCGTTATTTCTCCCAGCGAATGGAAAGCGACCCTCGCAGATCTTTCCCTTTAGAACCTCTTAAAATATTGATGGTCAGGGTCTGTAAAGGTGTGTCTTACTTCTAAGTATTTAATTATAGGTGACATTTAAATGAGTACTCTAAGTAATATGAAAAAAAAAGATGACCTCCAAATTCAAAAGGTGGTATCTCAGAGGGACAATGTTGCTTACAACAGAAATCATTATAGGATCTTTAATAAAAACAAAAAATCAGCAGTAGTTTTTAGTTGGTGGTGGTAAGAAGGAAGGGGGGTGTTATTTTTTTAATATGGGTAGTTTTAATAGGTTTTGATTTCTTAATTAATGTATAATTGATATAATATCCTATTAGTTTCAAATGTACATCCTAGTGACTTGCTAGTTACATATCTTACAAAATGATCCCCACAATCAATCTAGTTACCATCCGTCACCATACAAAGTTATTAAAATATCGTTGGCCATATTCACTATGCTGTACATTACATTCTCATGACGTAATTTTATTTTATAATTGGATGTTTGTACTTTTTTTATCCTCTTCACCTATTTTGCTCAGCCCTGAAGCCCTCCCCTCTCTAGTAACCATCAGTTCGCTTCCTGTATCTATGAGCCTGTTTCTATTTCGTTTTGTTTGCTCATTTGTTTTGTTTTTTAGATGCCACATGTAAGTTACATCATACCATATTTGTCTTTTTCTGTGTGACCTGTTGCACTTAGCGTAATACCCCCTGGGTCCATGCATGATGTTGCAAATGGCAAGATTTCATTGCCTTTACTGGCTGAGTAATATTCCGTTGTATATATGCACCACGTCTTTATCCGTTCTATCTATGGACACTGAGGTTACTGCCATTCCTTGGCAATTGTAAATATTGCTGCAGTGAACATAGGGATACATAATCTCTTCAAATTAGTGTTCTCATTTTCTTTGGATAAATACTCAGGAGTGGAATTGCTGGATCATAGTTCTAATTTTAATTTTTTTGAGGAAGCTCCATACTGTTTTGCTTAGTGGCTTACACACCATTTTACATTTTCGTAACATAAGTGGCATTTTGAAACAAACCTTTGTAATAATACAAAGTTTGGCAAACTGCCTAGCTATCTGATTTGAGGTTATTTTAATGAGAAATGGAATGAAATTATCATCCTATTTTATTGTCTTTAACATAAATCTTTTCTTTATTAATATTGGATGGAAATAGTCAATCAGATGAATTAGAAGAAGAAAGAACATAAGATGAGCTTATTTCATGTGATCAGCAAATTTCAGATATAAAGGAATTGCACTTTGCAGATAAAGTTAAGTCCTCTTTAAACGCCAAACTTACAATCTCTGAGCCTCAGTCCTGTAAAGTAGGCATAAGGAGAGTCTTACTCCCAAGCACCATTATGAGGATTTAGAAATGGGTACTTATTAAGTACTTAGAATCGTGCGTAGCACATAATGTGTTCAGCAAGTATGATTACTTCCCCATCACTCTCTCCCTGGAGAGAGGCACTGCTAAGGATTTGGTATGGATAGCTCCATTATTTATAGTTTTACCTGCATGTATATGTAGCTGGGAGCATCATTATACTTTCATATATGTTTTTAAAAAATTTTATGGAAATAGGCTCACACTATATTTTACAAGTTGGCTTATCACTCTGTTTGGGGCTCTATCCGGGTATATAGGAAGATAGGTAGGTAGAGAAAGAAACAAGGAGAGAGAGAAAAAGAAGACAGGTTTTAAAAAAATAGAGCTATTTCATTTTATATGCTTTATACTATTCCACCATAAGCATGTACATGGTTACTCATTTATCAATTCCTTTGTTGGTAGGCTTTTAGCATATTTTAAAGTTTTCACTATCACATAATCCTATACTGCATATTCTTGGGAATTTTTACAATTGTCACATAAGTAATTTACATAGAGATAAACGCTTGTGAGATTTTATTGCATTTAGCGTGAGGATCAGTTGAGAAAAATAAGCAGTAATATCTCATACTTTGAACATTGTTGAGACTTTCCTGAGATGCACGCCTCCCTAGCCAAACATTTAAGCGACTAACTTGCACCGAGTAGGCACTTGCTAGCTGTCTGCTTGGAGTAAGTAAACTGAACATAATACAATACGTCAATAATCCCAATAAGGAGTGCGACTCAGCCAGCCGACAACAAGGCTTGAACCCATAAGCATAAGCAATGGATGTGGACAACAGGGGGTGAGGGTGAGGGCAGGATTGGGGGGATGAGGGGACACTGGGGGGATAAGGACACATTTGTAATATCTTAATCAATAAAGGGAAAAGAAAAAAAAGAGAACTCCTCCTCGCTGCCTTGGGGTGGGGCCTGGGGCAGAGAGAAGTGAAAAGAAAAGCATGAACAACAGACAAGAAGTGGCCTCTTGCCTCCTAGTGTGTAAGGGACAACTTCTCAGCTGGAGAGCTGCTGCCTGTGGACGCTGGAGCTCGTGGGGGTCGCGTGGGCACGGGGTCAGGAAAGGCTTCCCTGTGTCATGTCACACGGTGAATCATTAACAGTTGGTGCTGGAGTTGGACGCGTGAACAGTTCAAGGGCACTCAGCGAACATGTATGGCGAGCACTGCCTGGTGCCGGCGGTGGAACTATTGATAAGCAGGACCCCAAGGTCTGGAGGGGTCACGTGGTACCAGATGCTTTTCACATCCAGGTCCAGTGCCATCCTCAGGACGTGTGTTGTGTGCGTGTGCACCGTGGGTCTATTTCACGGTGGGTGTGAGTTGTGAACATGCGCATATTATATGTGTTGTGAATGTGAGTATATTTCCTGTGCGGCTAGATTAGGTATGCTGTGGTGTTGCTACGTGTGTCTGGGAGGAAGGAGTATAGATGAAGTCTGTGTTGGTGGGGGGAGTGGTTTACACATGTGGTTCTGCCAAGGCTGAGCTGCTCGCGGACCCAGCGCACAGCTCTTCAGGTCTGAACCCGGAACGTGAGTTCGATGTCACAGGGCATGTCCCCAGGGAGCCGCGGTGGCACTGCCCTACCCTCCTGGTGATGTGCACGAGTGAGAGGGAAGCAAAGCCATAGCGACATTAAGGTCCCTGCACAGGAAACAGCCCTCGGTGGGGAAGTGATCAGTGACAGACCCTAATACCAGAAGCAGGCTCTACACCCTGTACATTTCTGTTTCCTTTTCCATGTCAGGGATTCAGCTTTCAATTTGTGGGGACCGCTTCATTTTTTAAAAAATATATTTTATTGATTTTTTTACAAAGAGGAAGGGAGAGGGATATAGGGTTACAAACATCGATGAGAGAGAAACATTAATCAGCTGCTTCCTGCACACTTCCTACTAGGGATGTGCCCACAACCAAGATACATGCCCTTGACCGGAATTGAACCTGGGACCTTTTGGTCCGCAGGCCGAGGCTCTATCCACTGAGCCAAACCGGTTAGGGCGGGGCCACTTCGTTTGCTGTACCTGGAGCACAGTAGGTGTTTTGATTGAATACATGAATGAATGATGAAGGAACGAACAAATGAATGAACAAGGGGTCATCCCTGGTTCTTGGAACCTCTGGGGTAGTTAGATACCACAGGGTTGAATGTAATGGGGTCTTAGTACATGTTGTTGAGTGACTCAGGGGTGCACGCACGTTCGCATGTGAATGCGTGCTCATCTCAGAAGCAGGCCTGCTATCCTAAGAACACAGCTCCCGGGTGTGGTTTTGTTCTTCCTCTGTGATCCCATAGGAGTACCTCGTCTGCTGTCCCTTTGGTTTAATTATTGTGCTTTGAGATCAGCATGGCAGCCTGCTGTTTACTGTCAAGCCACACTGCAAATGGAGTGATGGAGGAGGGGGAGTCTCTATTATCCAGGTACAGGCACTTCCCCGAAGAGCCTTCTCTTTTTGAGAGGCAAAAGGAAGGTGGAAAACTGGGGCTATGAGTTTCCAAACTTGCCAAGACATCAACCAAAAATCTGTGTTGCTCCTTCCATAAATGTTTAATAAGTTTTCTCATCCTGTGACTAAGGTTAAACAAATGTGAGTCCTTTGAGGAATTATTTACTGGAAGTGAAGTTATAGCATCAACATCTGTGCTTCCAATCATTTAGATGAGGAATAGATGGGATAAATCATGGGTGAGTCCCACAAATAACTTCTGCATTTCATCTCCGGGGAAGAGTAGGTAACTCCTTTAGGTACTTTCTCTATTGGAATTTAGCTCTTTTTATTATTATTATTCATTTCATTACCTTCAAAGAATACGTCTTCACTTTTGTGTGTGTGTGTGTGTGTGTGTGTGTGTGTGTGGAAAGTTACCATAAAAACATCTACAATAAAGGACCTAGAAATTTCTCTCAGGAACCTGGCTATTTCAGCCAACATTCTCATTTGGGAATGGGCTAACAGTTCCAATATATAACATCCATATAATTTAACCTCATAAATTTGTTTTTTTCTCACAGTGATGTAATGGGGAGACTGACCTGGAGTTTGTAAATGTTCCCTGCTCCGTGCATTCCCCTGGGCAACATAACATTCTAGACAGTGTTTTATGTGCCCTGATTAAAATATAACGTATTCCTGCATTTCCTGTGGACTGACCCGTTAGTACTCTTAGAAGAACAGCGAAGGAACACAAAGATATTTTCAAATGTGTAACAATGCTCTGTGTGAGGTGTTTCTCTCTCTCTCTCTCTCTCTCTCTCTCTCTCTTTCTCTCTCTCTCTCTCTCTCTCTCTCTATCTTTCTTTCTTTTTTAAACAATGATCTGATTTTCATTTTAGACTACAATCCCCTGAGCTTATGCCACAAGAAAAATTTTGTGCTTTGGTTTAACTTTTGAGTCTGCCACGGCACTCCGATAAATAAACAGGAATACTGTTTGTAATTCTGACTTGAATTCACAGGCACGGGCCTTGAGATGCTCTCCAGCCATGGATGGAAGGAATTGGGCAACTTCATGGGGAGTCACCCGGGATAAAACAATAGCAATGGAAACTTACAACCTTCTTTATTAAAGAAAAAAAATATTTTAACAAAAATGAGGAGAAGGGCTTCCTATAGGCCTTGCATTATGAAAACAACAGCTGCGACAAGTACAGGGTGGGGCAAAAGTAGTTTTATACTTGTTTGCATGGAAACTAATACAATAGTTAATAAATAATAATAGAAGAATAAGCTCTATGTTTTGTGTACTCACAACTAAGTCACACCCTGTACTACACCCACAAACCCATGTGTGGATTGAGATGTTTTAATTTTCTATGAAAGAAACACAGAATAAAAATAAAAGGCAGTCCTTGCGTCCAGAGGCACAAAAGAAAATTTATGGGGTGAGGGCTTGAGCTTGAAACTTTGCTGGGCCAACACAGATGCTGCCCGATAACTCTTCCAGGGTACAAGGCTCATTCCAGGAATAATCTGAAAGAGGCATGGACACTGTGTGAGGGAAGGAGGATTGGATGGATCAAACTGATTCATGGGAGATAAGTTCCTTGAAAGGAGTGTTTGTATTTGAGAGTCATTCTTTTATTCATTCAATAGATACTTACTAATTTTGACTTTTTTAAAGACCCTATACTGTGTGCCAGGGCTATAGGGATAAACAAGGCACAGCCCAGAGTTCAGAGTTTAGTGATGGAGCATAGAATAAAGCCAAGGGGGGAGAGAGAGAAGGTTGGATGGATGGATTGATGTATATATGCATGCATGAATAGATGGATGGATGGATGGATGGATGGATGGATGGATGGATAAGTGGAAGATTTTTTCTCTCTCTTGTTCTTTTTTAAACAATGGATAGATGAATGGATGGATGATTGGATGGGTGGGTGCATGGATGGATGCATGGATAGATGAATGGATAGATAGATAGATATTTTTCTCTCTTTTTCTTTTAAAAAAAATAGATAGATGGATAGATACATGGATGTAGACATGGATGGATGGATGGATGGATAGATGCATGGATGTATGCATGGATGGATGGATGGATGGATGGATGCATTCATAGATGCATGGATGGATGCATAGATGGATGGATGCATGGCCGGATGGATGCATGGATGGATGCATAGATGGATGGATGCATGGCCGGATGGATGCATGGATGGATGGATGGATGGGTGAAGATGATCTGTGATTCACTAGGAACTCAAACTCATTTCCATTTCTATGCTTGCTTTTGGAGCTAATTGTTGATCTTCCTGATTTTATCCCCGGAAGCCCCTGACATGTTCATTATGATAGTTCCCTGATTTCTCTTCTGATTAATCTTTCCTGAACCCAGGTCCCTTCTTTCCTGCATATTAGCCATGTTCAGCTCTTATGAGCAATAACTTGCTGTGAGGTTGGACAAATGGATTGGTGGATGGATGATTGGGTGGGTGGATAGATGGATGGGTATCCAGATTTGTCTCTCATTGGAGACTTTGAGTATTGTTCACTGCTCGCCACTACCCTTAATGTTATCAACCTTTCCTTCCTTTTGTTCCCTGAAATTATTATGATCAGTCTTGTGAGCATTTACCGAGAGTAAATAAATAATAATACAAGAATATAAATGCCCCCCAGCTTCATGCCAGGCCTGGCATGTCTCTCCATGCCAGGCACGGTCCCACCTGACTTTACACGCACCTGACTTCATTTAGCCTGCCTCTCAACTGAGGGGAGGGACACACTGCTAGTGTCCACAGTTTCCAAGTAAGAAAACGGAGGCGTAGAGCTGCTGTGTAATTTGCTCACCTAGCAGATATATAGTGAAACGAGGATTTACACCCGGTTGTGTTTGACTCCAAAGCCACACTCAGTACCTAGCTCTAGAAGCCAAATTTTTATTCTGATGAACCTGCTGTAGCCTGTGATTCATAACACGTCATCTGTGTGACTCAGCCTTGGCACCTTTGGTTACAGCAGAGGGTATGGACTGGGACAGGTCTCTCCCTTTGACTCTGCCTTGTTCTCTTCTCAGTTAGATTCTCTACACGTGGTGATCCCAGTGGTCCCCTGGCAGGAGAGAGCACCTGCCCCAAGGATCCCCAGCAAATGTCCCGGGGTTTACATTGGCCCGTGTGGGTTTGATAACCCTCCCTGAACCATCGCTGGCCTGCCTCCCCCATGTGTGCACGCAGCGTCACAGGAGCTAAGAATAAGGTGATGTTACCAAAAGAAGAGAGAATGGCTCTCAGGCCTGCCTGCAGAGTCAATAATACTCTGAAAGGTTGCAGCCCATGGCTTTGAGCTCAGAGGTTCAAGGCCAGGTTGAACCTTCTAAGCACTGGTTTCTTACTTTTGAAAAACATTCCCCTCCTCCCACATGGGGTTGCCCAGTAGATGATAGATTGTGTATAGAGTGCGCCTAATGCACGCTGGGCACATAAGTCAGTGCTCAGGAAGTGTGAGTGAACGTGGCGGTTGGGAACTACTGGAACAGCAATGTTTAACGGCTCTGGTGAAGGAGGTATGTTCTCCTCAGGCCTTCGTTGATGCTTCTGGGCACGGCATAATGAAAGGCTTATGCAGAGTGGACCTGGAGGTGGAATCCGACTCCTGGAACAACCTAACCAGCAGGATTCAAAGAACCACATCCCAAGTCTAACTCACTGGGCTCCCTTCTGGCTAGGGGCGGAAGTTCTTCGCAACTTTCCTTTCCTGTCAGGTTTTGACTTATTTATTAATTAGGCAAAATGGGAATTGACGAGCCTGAAATGATATAGATGCTCATGATTTTAAAAATGCTTGTGTGTGTGTCAGGCATGAGAGATATGGTGAGGCTGAACAGGAGGAAAATGGAAGCATCAGAGTTACCCCCCCCCGAGGAGAGCCAGGGTCCGCTCTCCCCCGGCAAGAAGGGGTCAGACGTGGGCTCTCATGGGGCTGTGGGTGGGGCTTGTTCAGAGAGTACCTGGTCGGGTGGCGATGTGCCTTCCTGCAGAAAACTGACCTAACAAGAGGAGCTGTGCGTGTGAGGGTTAGAGACTCGCCTTGCTCCGCGGGTGCCCCCTCTGCCTGCAGCACCCCTGCTGGTGGCGGGTGGTGTGCGTACTGGAGCATGGGTCCAAGGCATGCGCAATGCTCTGTAGAAACCTCTCCTGGTCAGGAGCCCCTCACTTACTGTGCTCTGCAAGCTGCTGGCAAAGGTAGTTGGGCTTCATAGGAGCCACCTCAGATGTAAAGCTGCAGAGGTGAGCAATTACCGTGAGCAGCCAGCCCAGGGCGTGCGACCTTTGTTTGGGGACATTCCTAGGGAGCCACTGGGATTGCTTACAAGGGCATCTTTGCTTCTTGGGCCCATATTTGTCACCCAGATTGTCTTGGGAAGACAGTCAGGAGGCCTGGGAGAGAAGCCCGGAGGCAGAGTGCAGGCAGCCGCAGTGCAGGGCTCACTCCCAGCTTCCTCTCCCAGAGCAGGTCAGCATCGCCTGTTTGCCAGCATCTTACAGATCCCTGCCCCGACAGCCACACCCCTGCAGGGTCAGTGCTGCCCGGTGGACTGCTGTCCCGTGATGGCTAATCCCTCTGGACAGAGGAGCCTGGGTCTGCTCAGGCAGCTGCAGCAGCAACAAAAGCACCCCGGTCCCTTGATCCTTTAATGATGGAATGTGAGCTGATTTACTGTTTGTAAGATTGCGTTTCCATCCTATGCGTGGCCATTACTGCATTTGAAAGCTTATCTATATACTTGTGTATAGGTACGCAAATATAAATACAAATAGAGATTTCTTTACTGCAAGCCTAGCTTGATTCTGAACAATACACATGGGCTGTTCTTCCCAGAGTTTCTGAATTGCAACACCCACACCGAAGAGTTTCTGTGGGGCAGAAGCAGCCTGCTTTGGATATGCCACCTAGAATTGGGGCCAACCAAGTGTCAGCTGACAGACTCGCTGGGAAAAAGAACCAACTCCACTTGAACCTTAGAGTTTTCCAAAGGATTGCCAAGCTCCAGGCAGAGGGTTACACTCTGTGACAGCTGCGAGATGGGCTGGTCCATCCAGAGGAATCTTGGGAAAATCCCTGGCCTAACCCCACCCACTCCCCACTCACAGGGATGAAGTCATGGCTGAAACCTTCGTACTCACACTGTGGTCTGTGGCTGGCAGCCGGGCATCTCCATGGAACTCGTTAGAAATGCAGACCCACCCACAGGCCCTGTCCGGTCCCACTGAGTCAGAATCAGCGTGTTTGAGGTCCGGGGGATTCCTGAGCATCACTGCACTAGAGAAGCCTACAGGCCCCTGCAGGGCTGGCTCCTCCTACCATCTGCCAGGAAACCCTCACATTCCCTCCTCCTGCGCTCGGCCTTGCTCTGACCTCCTCACCCCCAGCTGTCCCACTCCTGGTCCAGCCAACACCTTCACGTAGTCCCGATCTCACTCAAGGAAACCTTTCCTGAGCCTTTAGACCAGGTCGATCCAGCCCGTCCCTAGCATCGCGGGCCTGAGTGGACCATGCATCTCGCTGCTTTGTCCCTGTCAGGGCTGACATTTTCTGATTCTTGGTGTGTTTGATTCCCATCCATCTCTCCCCATGGAGAGTAAGTGCCTGAGGTCAGGGGTCGTGACTGGTTTATCACCTGCGTGTCCCGAGGCCCCGGGATGGTGTCCAGCACATGGCAGAAGCTCCAGCAATGTTAGTCCAATAAACGGATGCTCACACTCAGCCTATATAAGGAGGACCCTTATTGGCATATTACTTGCTACTCAGTTTGTCCTTTTAGAAATAGAAAACTTCTAGAACTATCTTCTCTTTATTTAATTCCAGCTGATGAGAAAACCAACACAACAGAGCCACTACGTATTAAACATTGTCCACACGGTGAACGTTAGCCTATTAATACTCCCAACATTTCACAAATTTGCTAAAGGAATGAATATAGACATCAAGGCTTAACACAGTGATTTCAGATTCAACAGCCAGGAGGTGTCGGGACCAGGAGACAGGTTCCATTTTTAACTCCAACACAAGGAGGTTGGTGTCATGCTCCGCCTTGAAGTGGCCACCAGTTGGGCCAGCTAAGAGGCACAGAGTTCCCTGTTACCCCATGGGCACAGATCTTTATTGACTACACCTACTGTGTGCTAAGCACCGATGTGGGCTTTGGGAGCTACAGTGAACAAAAGTATCAGGTCCCTGCTGTCAGGGGCAGAGCCAGCATACACGGAAGATTGAGGGGGTGAAAGGGGCCACGAGGAGAAATCAAGCCTGGCAAAGGCAGAAAGGCGAGGAAGAGGGCTGCCTATTGTAGGGCCTTTGCCTCCTTCACTGCGGCGTCCCCAGCACTTAGCGCAAGGCCTGGCACATAACACGTGCTCATTTAACATCAGTTGTTGACTGACTGACAAATGGACTCCACTATTTACAAAGGGGGCTGACACTGGCTGTGTTGTATGTGGACTCCACTATTTACAAAGGGGGCTGACACTGGCTGTGTTGTATGTGACCATAAAGCAGAGCAGAGAGAACAGGCCCATCTGTGGACTGGAATTTCTGGCCTGTTGTCCAGATTATGCGCTTTTTATGCCACAGGTTTGTAGTTGGAATCAAAAGAACCACTTCCAGAATTTAAAAAACACACACACACAAAAAAAACACAAGTGTTCAGCTTATTTCTTGGGTGAATTTCAAAGGTAGTTTCCAGAGGGGACTCAGCATGCATTTTAAAAATACTGGCACAGCAGAGTCCGGCCTGCATAGGTCGAGACTGCATGCTCCAACTGGTTGAAATAATGCCGTCTATCATTTAGCGAAGCCTACTGTGCATCAGGCAGAGCACTCAGCGGCAAAGTGCAGCCTCATCAGGAGAGAAGGTGGGAGGATGAAGAGGACAAAAACAGCAGTGAATGTTTACTGAGCAACTGTGTTGTGCCAACGATTTCATCTTCATAGCCATCCTATAAGTTTTTTACGTTCCGTTATGGAAAGTGCGAGACGATTCAAATCAATATCAGATATGTGATTGTGTGCAGGGATTGACAAATGACTGCCCAGGAGCGAATTCAGCCCACCTCTTGTTTTTGTCTGACTTATGAGTCAGAATGCCTTTTACATTTTAAATGTCTGGGGGAAAACATGTGGAAATTTGTTTTCTCCCATGTTACATAAGTACCTACATAATCTTGATTTTGCCTCTCGTCTCGCAAAGCCTAAAATATGTGCAGTCTGTCCCCTTCAGGAACAGTTTGCCGCCCCATCTCCAGAGCGTTGCTTTCCAACTGGTTATATGTGTTAGGTAGTCACATGCGAGGTAATTTTAGGTGGGACAAGCAGGATCTCTGAGCAGTTATGGTTTTAATGTGTTGTTCACTTAGAAAGGGGAAGTATAACTGATATATGAAGACCATGGCTTCATGGGTCTTATTGCTGAATTCAATGTAAAGAAAAAAAAAGAAAAACAATCCATTCAAAATCAGTTTTGAAAACAGAAGTAACTAATGGTACAGGTAGTCTTGAGATGAACCCAAAGCCAGGAGGGAGGGAGAGCATCAGCACTGGGGCCCAGGGCCAGAAAGTGGACGTGTGGGAAGAAGGAGAGCAATGGGAGCCATTGGACTTGGACGAGGACCAATGGGAGGCCAGCGATAGCGACAGCCCCTTCCATTTTGAATATTCCGTGAGTTTGCATTCCTCAGAAGCCTTGTTTTTCAGGACTTTGTGGTCTCCTGAGGGCTCTTACAGCCTCTGCTTCTCTGAACGTGTCCCCGGGAGATCCTGACACAAGCTGGGGGGTGTCCAGGAATCCTTGTAGCTCAGGGCGCAGCCGGCCTGTGTGTTCCCTTCTGCCGACTTGGAAAGACAGATGCGTGAGCCTCGCTGGGTTTGGAGGTCCGGTGGAGAGTCTCAGAGGCTCTCCGGTTCAGCCGGAGTGGAAAGGGGAGCACATTTGATAATGGCTGTTGCTATTCTGAGGCGCAGATAGCAGAGATTGGGGGAAGCAGGATGAAAAATCACCTTAAAACAACTAAGACTGTAGCAACAGGAACTGTTTGAACCCAGGGGAGGCCGGTCTGGTTTTGTAATGACGTGTGTGTGTGTGTGTGTGTGTGTGTGTGTGTGAGAGAGGGGGGGGGGGGGGTGCTGATATCTTCTTAACGCAGATGGCTTTGTCCTGCGCAGTTGCAGCTTCAGTTCAGTAGCTGTGAGACAAACAGGAAAGCCGGTGTTATTCTTTACAGGAACACATCAAAGGTAGTTTCTGGCAACAGCCAACATGTCTGTCAAGAAAGGAGAAAGGACTGTGAGGTATTCATGACCTGTTTGAAGAACTGGTGTTAAGAACATATTCAGGAAGGAATCATGCTCCTTAGCAGATGGAAGAGGACAGGAGAGAGGAAGGCCC